>NC_092049.1:16412120-17054620 GCF_003086295.3 Arachis hypogaea
AGGGAGGTTCGGAGGTTTGGTGGACCACACAGCTGTCTGGCACCCACCATGTCTCAAGACCATCGTCAGTTAGATAGCAATCTCATCCCTGCTCTGCTGTGGCAATCCAACCAACCTAACACATCGAAGGAGATCATATACGGTTTGTTAAGTAACATACCAAAAGATTTGACAAAATTATTTAACTCAAATACATAAAAAGAAATTTCTCACCTTGCAACCAGCGGATACTGGTAGACGCTTCTATCTGGTGGACACCACTGGGGGAATCTTTGATAGATCCAGGACATCAACAACGGAGTGCAGCCAGCGATATCCGTGACGCCCCACTGAGCCGCCAAAAATAGGGACTGATACGTCCATGCTAGCACACCCGAGCCCCACGAAAACGCTTTACACTCCGTAAAGTCCCGGAACAGCGATAGCCAACAAAGGTGCACCAGATTGTTGGACTTGTCGGTCATCAGATACCCTCCGATAAGTAACATGATATAACACCTGACGTACTGTCGGAGGGTTTCGGGATCGTCTGTCTGGGGCATCTGGCAGACACGATCCCGTAGCCACACAAGCTTCAGCGTGAATGACTCCTTCCTCTGAGCCACCTGCTGTGCTGCCACGGGAGGCCTGGCACCGAGGAGCTGCTCCACCAACGCCCACATCCGTATGGTATCACCTACCAAAGTCACGGAAGCATCCCCGACGGGGTTACCGTGTGTGCGTAGGCCTAGGTGGTACACCATGTCGTGCAGAGTGATAGTGACCTCACCCTACGGAAGATGAAACGTGTGCGTCTCTGGACGCCATCGCTCCACCAGTGCCGAAATCAGGGAATTGTCAAAAGTAAAATCTCTGAGTGGCACGGTGTCGCTGAATCCGGCCTCGGCCAGATATGGGATGATGGCGTCTGGTACACGGAATCGTGATCTCACACTTTTCTCACAACTCCGCGCAGCTAACCAGCAAGTGCACTGGGTCATCCAAGTAATAAACCTTACGTGAGTAAGGGTCGATCCCACGGAGATTGTCGGCTTAAAGCAAGCTACGATCATCCTTGTAAATCTCAGTCAGGCGGATTCAAATGGTCATGAGATTTAGATAGTTAAAAGATAATTAAAACAGAAAATAAAATAAAGTTACTTATGTAATTCATTGGTGGGAATTTTAGATAAGCGTATGGAGATGCTTTGTTGCTTCTGAACCTCTGCTTTCCTATTGCCTTCTTCCAACCATGCGTTACTTCCTTCCATGGCAAGCTGTAGGATCTTCTCAGTGAAAATGGTCCTCTACGGTTTCTACACGGCTAATCAATTTTCGGATTTCTCATCTCAGATGAAAATACCAGGTACAGCTACCGCATGGCTAATCATCTGTCGGTTCCCGCTAGCGTCGGAATAGAATCCATTGATCCTTTTGCACACTGTCACTTGCGCCCAACATTCGCAGGTTTGAAGCTCGTCACAGTCATCCCTTCCCAGATTCCGGAATACCACAGACAATGTTTAGACTTTCCGGATCCCAGAAATGGCTGACAATTATTCTAGCCTATACCACGAAGATACTAATCTCACGGACTCGGTCCGTGTATTAGATATCCAAGAGAATATACTCCAGCTGTTGTCCAATGACTACATTGAACATCATGTAGACCGCTTTGTGGTTGTCAGGCACGCGGATCTTGGCTTAGCGAGTAACGAAGATTGGGTGATTGTCACGGGTCACCCCTTCATTCTGACTTAACTGAATTAAGTACAAGAGTATATCTTGGAGAAGAAGTAGGCATGAATTGAATAGAAAAATAATAGTACTTGTATTAATTTATGAAGAACAGCAGAGCTCCACACTTTAATCTATGGGTGTAGAAACTCCACCGTAGAAAATACATAAGTGAAAAAGGTCTAGGCATGGCCGTGAGGCCAGCCTCCAAACGTGAACAACAATGATAAAAGTATTCCAAAGATGGTCAAAAAGACTTAAAATAAATCTCTAAAAGTAGTTTTTATACTAAACTAGTAACCTAGGGTTACAGAAAATGAATAACTAAGTGCAGATAGTGCAGAAATCCACTACCGGGGCCCACTTGGTGTGTGCTTGGGCTGTGCATTGAAGCTTTTTCATACATAGGCTGTTCCTGGAGTTAAACACCAGCTTTGGTGCCAGTTTGGGCATTTTACTCCAATTCTGGTGCCAGTTTGGGCGTTTTACGCTAAGATGTTTTAGGCTGACTTTGAACACCAGTTTGGGCTATCAAATCTCGGACAAAGTATGGACTATTAAATATTGATGAAAAGCCCAGGATGTCTAGTTTCTAACGCAATTGAGAGCGCGCTGATTGAGCTTCTGTAGCTCCAGAAAATCTATTTCGAATGCAGTAGGGTCAGAATCCAACAGCATCTGCAGTCCTTTTTCAGCCTCTGAATCAGATTTTTGCTCAGGTCCCTCAATTTCAGCCAGAAAATATCTGAAATCACAGAAAAATACACAAACTCATAGTAAAATCCAAAAAAGTTATTTTTGAATAAAAACTAATAAATTTATAATAAAAAGTAATTAAAACATACTAAAAACTATGTAAAAATAATGCCAAAAAGGGTATAAATTATCCGCTCATCACAACACCAAACTTAAATTGTTGCTTGTCCCTAAGCAACTAAAAATAAAATAGGATAAAAATAAGAGAATATACAATGAATTCCAAAACTCATCAATGAACTTAGTTCCAATTAGATGAGCGGGACTTGTAGCTTTTTTGCTTCTGAACAGTTTTGGCATCTCAGTTTACCTTTTAAAGTTCAGAATGATTGGCATCCATGGGAACTTAGAATTCAGATAGTGTTATTGATTCTCCTATTTCAGTATGTTGATTCTTGAACACAGCTACTTTATGAGTCTTGGCCTTGACCCTAAGCATTTTGTTTTCCAGTATTACCACCGGATACATAAATGCCACAGACACATAACTGGGTGAACCTTTTTCAGATTGTGACTCAGCTTTGCTAGAGTCCCCAGTTAGAGGTGCCCGGAGCTCTTAAGCACACTTTTTTTGCTTTGGACCACGACTTTAACCGCTCAGTCTCAAGTTTTTCACTTGACACCTTCACGCCACAAGCACATGGTTAGGGACAGCTTGATTTAGCCGCTTAGGCCAGGATTTTATTCCTTTGGGCCCTCCTATCCATTAATGCTCAAAGCCTTGGATCCTTTTTACCCTTGCCTTTTGGTTTAAAGGGCTATTGGCTTTTTCTACTTGCTTTTTCTTTTTCTTTTTTTTAATTTTTTTTAATTTTTTTCTTTTTTTTTTCACTGCTTTTTCTTGCTTCAAGAATCAATTTTATGATTTTTCAGATTATCAATAACATTTATCCTTTTTTATTATTCTTTCAAGAGTCAACAATTTTAACATTCATAAACAACAAATTCAAAAATATGCATTGTTCAAGCATTAATTCAGAAAACAAAAAGTATTGCCACCACATCAAAATAATTAAACTAATTTCAAGATAGAATTCAAAATCATGCACTTCTTATTCTTTTGCAATTAAAAATATTTTTCATTTAAGAAAGGTGAAGGATTCATAGGACATTCATAGCTTTAAGACATAGACACTAGACACTAATGATCATGTAATAAAGACACAAACATAGGTAAAACATAAAGCATAATTTTCGAAAAAAACAGAAAAATAAGAACAAGGAAATTAAAGAACGGGTCCACCTTAGTGATGGCGGCTAGTTCTTCCTCTTGAAGATCTTATGGAGTGCCTGAGCTCCTCTATGTCTCTTTCTTGCCTTTGTTGCTCCTCTCTCATGGCTCTTTGGTCCTCTCTAATTTCATGGAGGATGATGGAATGCTCTTGGTGCTCCATCCTTAGTTGTCCCATGTTGGAACTTAATTCTCCTAAGGAGGTGTTGATTTGCTCCCAATAGTTTTGTGGAGGAAAATGCATCCCTTGAGGAATCTCAGGGATTTCTAGATGAGGAATTTCCTCATGCTCTTGTTGAGGTCCATGAGTGGGCTCTCTTGTTTGCTCAATCTTCTTCTTAGTGATGGGCTTGTCTCCTTCAATGAGGATGTCTTCCTCTAAATTCCAGCTGAATTGCATAGGGTACAAATGAGATGAGGGAAGGCTAACCTTGCCAAAGTGGAGGGCTTGTCTGCCACCTTGTAGAGTTCTAGGGATATGATCTCATGAACTGCTACTTCCTCTCCATTCATGATGCTATGGATCATAATAGACCGGTCTATTGTAACTTCAGACCGGTTGCTAGTAGGAATGATAGACCGTTAGATAAACTCCAACCATCCTCTAGCCACGAGTTTGAGGTCAACCCTTCTTAGTTGAACCGGCTTGCCTCTTGAGTCTCTCTTCCATTGAGCTCCTTCCACACAAATGTCCCTAAGGACTTGGTCCAACCTTTGGTCAAAGTTGACCCTTCTAGTGAAAGGGTGAGGATCTCCTTTCATCATTGGCAAGTTGAATGCCAACCTCACATTTTCCGGACTGAAATCCAAGTAATTCCCCCGAACCATTGTGAGCCAATTCTTTGGGTTCGGGTTCACACTTTGATCATGATTCTTAGTGATCCATGCATTAGCATAGAACTCTTGAACCATTAAGATTCTGACTTGTTGAATGGGGTTGGTGAGAGTTTTCCAACCTCTTCTTTGAATCTCATGTCGGATCTCCGGATATTCACTCTTTTTGAGCTTGAAGGGGACCTCAGGGATCACCTTTTTCTTGGCCACAACTTCATAGAAGTGGTCTTGATGGACCTTTGAGATGAATCTCTCCATCTTCCATGACTCGGAGGTAGAAGCAATTGCCTTCCCTTTCCTCTTTCTAGAGGTTTCTCCGGTCTTAGGTGCCATTAATGGTTATGGAAAAACAAAAAGTTTTAGCTTTTCTCACACCAAACTTAGAATGGTTGCTCATCCTCAAGCAAAAGAAGAAAGAAAGGAGTAGAAGAAGAAGAAATGAAGGAGATGGAGGTGAGGAGAGGGTTTGGCCAATGGGTGTGTATTGTGTATGATGTGTGAAATTGAAGGTGGTAAGGAGGGGTATTTATAGTGTAAGAGAGAGAGGAAATTCGGTTATGAAGGGGTGGGTTTGGGAGGGAAATGGTTTGAATTTGAATGCTGAGGTAGGTGGGTTTTATGATGGATGGATGTGAGTGGTGAAGAGAATATGAGGAAGAGGGTAGGATTTGATAGGTGAAGGGTATTTGGGGAAGAGTTATTGATGTGATTGGTCAAGGATATTTGGGGAAGAGTGTTATGAAAATGTGTGAAGAGGAGAGAAGAAGAGGTGGGATAGGTGGGGATCCTGTGGGGTCCACAGATCCTAAGGTGTCAAGGAATTCTGCTCCCTGCACCATTCTGGCGTTCAAACGCCCATTGTGTGCCAATTCTGGCATTTAACGCCAGCTCTGCTACCTTTCCTGGCGTTAAATGCCAGCTCTGCTACTTTTCTTGGCGTTAAACGCCAATCTGCTGCCTATTTCTGGCGTTTAACGCCAGCCAGACGCCAGACAACCCTTTCTGCCGTTAAACACCCAGCGTGCTGCCCATTCTGGCGTTTAACACCCAGAATGTTGTCTGGCTGGGCATTAAATGCCCATTCTGCTATCCTTACTGGCATTTAAACGCGAGTAAGCTTGTCCTACAGGGTGTGCTATTTTTCATGCTGTTTTTCCTTTTGCTTTAAGTTTGCGGTTATTTTTATGACTTCACATGATCATCAACCTAAGGAAAACATAAAATAACAATGGAAAATAAATGAATATAATTAAATAGCATTAGGTTGCCTCCCAACAAGTGCTTCTTTAATGTCAATAGCTTGACAGTGAGCTCTTAGAGAGCTTCACAGAGACTCGGAGCTTGATGTTGGCCTCCCAATACCAAACTTAGAAGTTGAGTGTGGGGGCTCTGTTTGACTCTGTATTGAGAGAAGCTTTTCATGCTTCCTCTCCATGGTTACAGAAGAAAATCCTTGAGCCTTAAACATAAGGTAGTCCTCATTCAATTGAAGGACTAACTCTCCTCTGTCTACATCAATCACAGCTTTTGCTGTGGCTAGGAAGGGTCTTCCAAGGATGATGGATTTATCTTTATCCTTCCCAATGTCTAGGATTATGAAGTCAGCAGGGATGTACAGGTCTTCAACCTTCACTAAGACATCCTCTACAAGTCCATAAGCCTGTTTTCTTGAATTGTCTGCCATCTCTAGTGAGATTTTAGCAGCTTGTACCTCAAAGATCCCTAGTTTCTCCATTACAGAGAGTGCCATGAGGTTTATATTGACCCAAGGTCACACAGAGCCTTCTTAAAGGTCATGTGCCTATGATACAGGGTATCAAGAATTTTTCAGGATTCGGTTTTTTCTGAGGTAATTTCAGTTGCCCCAAATTATTCAGTTCATTAATGAGCAATGGAGGTTCATCCTCCCAAGTCTCGTTACCAAATAACTTGGGATTCAGCTTCATGATTGCTCCTATATACTGAGCAACTTGCTCTTTAACAATATCTTCATCCTTTTTAGAGGAAGAATACTCATCAGAGCTCATGAATGGCAATAGTAAGTTCAGTGGAATCTCTATGGTCTCTATATGAGCCTCAGATTCCTTTGGTTTCTCAATAGGGAACTCCTTAGTGGTCAGTGGACGTCCATTGAGGTCTTCCTCAGTGGAAATCACTACCTTTCTCCCCTCTGTGCATTCGGCCATGTTGGGTATATTGATGGCCTTGCGCTCTCTTTTTGGATTCTCTTCTGTATTGTTTGGGAGAGTACTAGGAGGGATTTCAGTAACTCTTTTACTCAGTTGACCCACTTGTGCCTCCAAATTTCTAATGGAGGACCTTGTTTCAGTCATAAAACTTTGAGTGGTCTTAGTTAGATCAGAGACTATGGTTGCTAAGTCAGAGATGCTCTGCTTAGAATTCTTTGTCTGTTGCTCAGAAGATGATGGAAAAGGTTTGCTATTGCCAAACCTATTTCTCACACCATTATTATTATTATTGAAGCCTTGATTCGGCTTCTGTTGATCCTTCCATGAGAGATTTGGATGATTTTTCCATGAAGGATTATAGGTGTTTCCATAGGATTCTCCCATGTAATTCACCTCTTCCATTGCAGGATTCTCAGGGTCATAATCTTCTCCTTCAGAGGAAGCTTCTTTAGTACTGCCAGATGCAGCTTGCATTCCAGTCATGCTCTGAGAAATCATATTGACTTGCTGAGTCAATATTTTGTTCTGAGCCAATATGGCATTCAGAGTATCAACCTCAAGAACTCCTTTTTTCTGAGTTGTCCCATTATTCACAGGATTTCTTTCAGAAGTGTACATGAACTGGTTATTTGCAACCATTTTAATGAGTTCCTGGGCTTCTGCAGGCGTCTTCTACATATGAAGAGATCCTCCAGCAGAGTGGTCCAATGACATCTTGGACAATTCAGACAGACCACCATAGAATATACATATGATGCTCCATTCTGAAAACATGTCAGAAGGACACCTTCTGATCAATTGCTTGTATCTTTTCCAAGCTTGCTCAACTTTTGAGGTGGAAAGAATTTGGCCAAGAAAGCATTGGCCAACTTTTCCCAAGAGTTCAGGCTATCTTTAGGTTGTGAGTCCAACCATATCCTAGCTCTGTCTCTTACAGCAAAGGGGAAAAGCATAAGTCTGTAGACCTTGGGATTAACCCCATTGGTCTTAACAGTGTCACAGATTTGCAAGAATTCAGCTAAGAACTGATGAGGATCTTCCAATGGAAGTCCATGAAACTTGCAATTCTGCTGCATTAGAGAAACTAATTGAGGCTTAAGCTCAAAGTTGTTTGCTCCAATTGCAGGAATTGAGAGGCTCCTTCCACATAAGTCAGAAGAAGGTGCAATAAAGTCACCAAGCATCTTTCTTGCATCTCCACCATTGTTATTGGGTTCGGCCATGTCTTCTTCTTTTTTGAAAATTTCTGTTAGGTCCTCTCCAGAGTGCTGTGCTTTAGCTTCTCTTAGCTTCCTCTTCAAAGTCCTTTCAGATTCTGAATCAGCTTCAACAAGAATGTTCTTATCCTTGCTCCTGCTCATATGAAAAAGAAGAGAACAGAAAAGAATAGGAATCCTCTATGTCACAATATAGAGATTCCTTTATGTGAGTAGAAGAATAGAAGAGTAGAATGAAGAAGAGAGAAGATGAAGAATTCGAACACAGAGAGGGAGAGAGGGTTCGAATTATAAGAAGAAGAGAAGTGTTAGTAAATAAATAAATAAATAAATAGAAAGAGACGAGGGAGAGAGAAATTCGAATTTTAAATTAAAAGAAAAGAAAAATATTTTTGTTTTTATTTTAATTATTAGTTAGAATTCGAAAATTAAAAAGAGAAATAGAATAAAATTAGAATTTAAAACAATTAGTTAATTAAAAAGAATTTTGAAAAAGGGGTTAGTTATTTTCAAAAATTGGAGAGAGAAAAGTAGTTAGGTGGTTTTGAAAAAGATAAGAAATAGTAAAATAAACAAAAAGTCAAGTGGTTAATTGAAAAGATTTGAAAATCAACTTTGAAAAGATAGGAAGTTAGAAAAGGATTTTGAAATTCAATTTTGAAATAGATATGATTGAAATTCATTTTGAAAAAAATTTGAATTGGAAATTAAAAAGATTTGATTTTTGAAATTAAAGTTGATTACTTGACTAACAAGAAACTAAAAGATATGATTTCTAGAATTTAAAGATTGAACCTTTCTTAATAGGCAAGTAACAACTTGAAAATTTTTGAATCAGAACATTAATTGTTAGTGATAATTTTGAAAAAATAAGAAAAAGATTTTAAAAATTAATTTTAAAATTTTCGAACATGTTAAGAAGGAAAATGAAAAAGATTTAATTTTTGAAAAATATTTGAAAAGATAAAATTTTTAAATTAAAATATTGATTTGACTAATAAGAAACAACTAAATTTTAAAACTTTTGATTAAATCAATTCAAAATTTCGAAAATTATGAGTAAAATAAGGGAAAGATCTTTTTTTTATTTTTAAATTTTTAATGAGGAGAGAGAGAAACACAAAAATGAAACAAAACATAAAAATTCAAGATCAAAACAATAAATGCATGCAAGAACACTTTGAATGTCAAGATGAACACCAAGAACACTTTGAAGATCATAATGAACATCAAGAACATGTTTTTGAAAATTTTTTAAGGAAAGAAAGACAGGCAAGACACCAAACTTAAGAATTTTTAAACTTTAGACACTAATAATTCTAAAATGCATATGAAGAACAAGAAAAGACACAATACAAAAAAAATTAAAGATCAAACAAGGAAAATCTTCAAGAACAATTTGAAAATCATGAAGAACTCAATGCATGTATTTTTCGAAAATTTTTAAGAAAAGTTCAAACATGCAATTGACACCAAACTTAAATTTGACACAAGACTCAAACAAGAAACACAAAATATTTTTAGTTTTTATGATTTTATTAATTTTTTGTATTTTTTGAAAATTATTTTGAAAAAAGAAAATAAAGAAATTCAAATTTTTTAATAAGAATGTCAGGAATCATGCAATGTTAGTCTAAAGCTCCGGTCCAAAAGATTAGACATGGCCAAATGGCCAGCCAAGCTTCAGCATACAAATACAGACATACAACAGCCAAATAGATGGGAATCCAAGGGCTCTTGCCATGATAAGTGGAAGCCTCAGTCCAAAAGATTAGACATGGCTTAACAGCCAGCCATGCTTCAACATATCTCATGAAACTCTAGAATTCGTTCTTAAAAACTCTGAAGAACAATTTTTTTTTTGAAATTTTTCAAAAATTATAATAAAATTTTTTAGTATATTTTTTTTCGAAAACAAAAAAAAAAGCATAAACATAAAATAAAATTACCTAATCTAAGCAACAAGATGAACCGTCAGTTGTCCAAACTCGAACAATCCCCGGCAACAGCGTCAAAAACTTGGTACACGGAATCGTGATCTCATACTTTTCTCACAACTCCGCGCAGCTAACCAGCAAGTGCATTGGGACGTCCAAGTAATAAACCTTACGTGAGTAAGGGTCGATCCCACGGAGATTGTCGGTTTGAAGCAAGCTATGGTCATCCTTGTAAATCTCAGTCAGGCAGATTCAAATGGTCATGAGGTTTAGATAGTTAAAAGATAATTAAAACAGAAAATAAAATAAAGTTACTTATGTAATTCATTGGTGGAAATTTCAGATAAGCGTATGGAGATGCTTTGTTGCTTCTGAACCTCTGCTTTCTTATTGCCTTCTTCCAACCATGCGTTACTTCCTTCCATGGCAAGCTGTAGGATCCTCTCAGTGAAAATGGTCTTCTATGGTTTCTGCACGGCTAATCAACTGTCGGATTTCTCGTCTCAGATAAAAAATACCAGGTACAGCTACCGCATGGCTAATCATCTGTCGGTTTTCGCTAGCGTCGGAATAGAATCCATTGATCCTTTTTCACACTGTCACTTGCGCCCAACATTCGCAGGTTTGAAGCTCGTCACAGTCATCCCTTCCCGGATCCTACTCGGAATACCACAGACAAGGTGTGACTTTCCGGATCCCAGGAATGGCTGCCAATTATTCTAGCCTATACTACGAAGATACTAATCTCACGGACTCGGTCTGTGTATTAGATATCCAAGAGAATATACTCCAGCTGTCGTCCAATGACTACGTTGAACATCATGTAGACCGCTTTGTGGTTGTCAGGCACGCAGATCTTGGCTAAGCGAGTAACGAAGATTGGGTGATTGTCAGGGGTCACCCCTTCATTCTGACTTAACTGAATTAAGTACGAGAGTATATCTTGGAGAAGAAGTAGGCGTGAATTGAATAGAAAAACAATAGTACTTGTATTAATTCATGAAGAACAGCAGAGCTCCACACTTTAATCTATAGGTGTAGAAACTCCACCGTAGATAATACATAAGTGAAAAAGGTCTAGGCATGGCCGTGAGGCCAGACTCCAAATGTGAACAACAATGATAAAAGTATTCCAAAGATGGTCAAAAAGACTTAAAATAAATCTCTAAAAGTAGTTTTTATACTAAACTAGTAACCTAGGGTTACAGAAAATGAATAACTAAGTGCAGATAGTGCAGAAATCCACTTCTGGGGCCCACTTGGTATGTGCTTGGACTGAGCATTGAAGTTTTTTCGTGCATAGGCTGTTCTTGGAGTTAAACGCCAGCTTTGGTACCAGTTTGGGCGTTTTACTCCAATTCTGGTGCCAGTTTGGGCGTTTTACGCCAAGATGTTTTAGGCTGACTTTGAACGCCAGTTTAGGCCATCAAATCTCAGACAAAGTATAAACTATTATATATTTCTAGAAAGCCCATGATGTCTACTATCCAACGCAATTAAGAGCGCGCCAATTGGGCTTCTGTAGCTCCAGAAAATCCATTTCGAATGCAGCAGGGTCAGAATCCAACAGCATCTACAGTTCTTTTTCAGCCTTTGAATAAGATTTTTGCTCAGGTCCCTCAATTTCAGCCAGGAAATACCTGAAATCACAGAAAAACCCACAAACTCATAGTAAAGTCCAGAAAAGTGATTTTTGAATAAAAACTAATAAAAATATAACAAAAAGTAATTAAAACATACTAAAACTATGTAAAAACAATGCCAAAAAGGGTATAAATTATCCGCTCATCACAACACCAAACTTAAATTGTTGCTTGTCCCTAAGCAACTAAAAATAAAATAGGATAAAAAGAAGAGAATATACAATGAATTCCAAACTCATCAATGAACTTAGTTCCAATTAGATGAGCGGGACTTGTAGCCTTTTTGCTTCTGAACAGTTTTGGCATCTCACTTTATCCTTTGAAGTTCAGAATGATTGGCATCCATAGGAACTTAGAATTCAGATAGTGTTATTGATTCTCCTATTTCAGTATGTTGATTCTTGAACACAGCTACTTTATGAGTCTTGGCTGTGACCCTAAGCATTTTGTTTTCCAGTATTACCACCGGATACATAAATGCCACAGACACATAACTGGGTGAACCTTTTTCAGATTGTGACTCAGCTTTGCTAGAGTCCTCAGTTAGAGGTGCCCAGAGCTCTTAAGCACACTCTTTTTGCTTTGGATCATGACTTTAACCGCCCAGTCTCAAGTTTTTCACTTGACACCTTCACGCCACAAGCACATGGTTAGGGACAGCTTGATTTAGCCGCTTAGGCCAGGATTTTATTCCTTTGGGCCCTCCTATCCATTAATGCTCAAAGCCTTGGATCCTTTTTACCCTTGCCTTTTGGTTTAAATGGCTATTGGCTTTTTCTACTTGCTTTTTCTTTTTCTTTTTTTCTTTTTTTCGCCATTTTTCTTTTTTTTTTCACTGCTTTTTCTTGCTTCAAGATTCAATTTTATGATTTTTCAGATTATCAATAATATTTCTCCTTTTTCATTATTCTTTCAAGAGCCAACAATTTTAACATTCATAAACAACAAATTCAAAAATATGCACTGTTCAATTATTCATTCAGAAAACAAAAAATATTGCCACCACATCAAAATAATTAAACTAATTTTAAGATAGAATTCTAAATCATGCACTTCTTGTTCTTTTGCAATTAAAAACATTTTTCATTTAAGAAATGTGAAGGATTCATAGGACATTTATAACTTTAAGACATAGACACTAGACACTAATGATCATGTGATAAAGACACAAACATAGATAAAACATAAAGAATAATTTTCAAAAAAAATAGAAAAATAAAAACAAGAAAATTAAAGAACGGGTCCACCTTAGTGATGACGGCTAGTTCTTCCTCTTGAAGATCTTATAGAGTGCTTGAGCTCCTCTATGTCTCTTCCTTGCCTTTGTTGCTTCTCTCTCATGGCTCTTTGGTCCTCTCTAATTTCATGGAGGATGATGGAATGCTCTTGGTGCTCCATCCTTAGTTGTCCCATGTTGGAACTTAATTCTCCTAAGGAGGTATTGATTTGCTCCCAATAGTTTTATGGAGGAAAATGCATCCCTTAAGGAATCTCAAGGATTTCTAGATGAGGAATTTCCTCATGCTCTTGTTGAGGTCCATGAGTGGGCTCTCTTGTTTACTCCATCTTCTTCTTAGTGATGGGCTTGTCTCCTTCAATAAGGATGTCTTCCTCTATAACAATTCCAGCTGAATTGCATAGGGTACAAATGAGATGAGGGAAGGCTAACCTTGCCAAAGTGGAGGGCTTATCCGCCACCTTCTAGAGTTCTAGGGATAGGATCTCATGAAATGCTACTTCCTCTCCATTCATGATGCTATGGATCATAATAGCCCGGTCTATTATAACTTCAGACCAGTTGCTAATCAACTGTCGGATTTCTCGTCTCAGATAAAAAATACCAGGTACAGCTACCGCACGGCTAATCATCTGTCGGATCTCGCTAGCGTCAGAATAGAATCCATTGATCCTTTTGCACACTGTCACTTGCGCCCAACATTCGCAGGTTTGAAGCTCGTCACAGTCATCCCTTCACGGATCCTACTCGGAATACCACAAACAAGGTTTAGACTTTCCGGATCCAAGGAATGGCTGCCAATTATTCTAGCCTATACCACGAAGATACTAATCTCACAGACTCGGTCCGTGTATTAGATATCCAAGAGAATATACTCCAGTTATCGTCCAATGACTACGTTGAACATCATGTAGACCGCTTTGTGGTTGTCAGGCACGTGAATCTTGGCTAAGCGAGTAACGAAGATTGAGTGATTGTCACGGGTCACCCCTTCATTTTGACTTAACTGAATTAAGTACGAGAGTATATCTTGGAGAAGAAGTAGGCGTGAATTGAATAGAAAAATAATAGTACTTGTATTAATTTATGAAGAACAGCAGAGCTCCACACCTTAATCTATGGGGTGTAGAAACTCCACCGTAGAAAATATATAAGTGAAAAAGGTCTAGGCATGGCCGTGAGGCCAGCCTCTAAACGTGAACAACAATGATAAAAGTATTCCAAAGATGGTCAAAAAGACTTAAAATAAATCTCTAAAAGTAGTTTTTATACTAAACTAGTAACCTAGGGTTACAGAAAATGAATAACTAAGTGCAGATAGTGCAGAAATCCACTTTCGGGGCCCACTTGGTGTATGCTTGGATTGAGAATTGAAGCTTTTTTGTGCATAGGCTATTTCTGGAGTTAAACGCCAGCTTTGGTACCAGTTTGGGCGTTTTACTCCAATTCTGGTGCCAGTTTGGGCGTTTTACGCCAAAATGTTTTAGGCTGACTTTGAACGCCAGTTTGGGCCATCGAATATCGGGTAAAGTATGGACTATTAAATATTGCTGAAAAGCCCAGGATGTCTACTTTCCAACGCAATTGAGATCGCGCCAATTGAGTTTTTGTAACTCCAGAAAATCCATTTCGAATGCAGCAGAGTCAGAATCTAACAGCATCTGCAGTCCTTTTTCAGCCTCTAAATCAGATTTTTGCTCAGGTCCCTCAATTTCAGCCAGAAAATACCTGAAATTACAGAAAAATACACAAACTCATAGTAAAGTCCATAAAAGTGATTTTTGAATAAAAACTAATAAAAATATAATAAAAAGTAATTTAAATATACTAAAAACTATGTAAAAATAATGCCAAAAAAGGTATAAATTATCCGCTCATCAGCGTCCAGTGGAGGTAAAGTATGGCTCACTCGCTGGGGCAGTAGGAGGCGAGACCTCTGATTAATGACAAACAAAAATAATATTTAAATTATATAAAATCAATTATAACTTATAACTTTTTTTTAACATTTTAAAAATTTAATTTTACTTTTGATAATATTTATCTCTCAAAAGTCTCAAGATTAATTATTTTTATTATTACTTTTATTACAAATTAAATAACATAATACAACAAAATAAAGTCCTAAATTCTAATAAAATAAAAATAGCAAAATTTATTAATATAAACAGTGTTATACTATAATGGCATTAAATTTATAAACACTAACAACATAGTACGGGAATAACAGAGTTCCAAACTGATAATATTTATGTCATACGAACCTAGCACAAGCGGATAGAGTTCTAAATTAAGCCTACAGACCTAACTCTTAACTCATATACCAACGTTCCAGATCTACATGACTACCCTAACAATGCCAACATCATTAAATTTAACAACCATAATGAAACTAATCTCGAAGTCAGCCGTCCCGGTGTAATGTGTTGTCTCATTCAGCCTGTTTATGTCCCCGTCATTCCCCACTTGGCGCGCTATCACCGCTCGGGTCAAAGGTATAGTCAGAAAGGGTTAAAAGAGGGGAGAAAGATGTCGAGAAAGTGAAACTAGGCCCAGAAGTCAGCTGTAAACGACTTCTATATATAGGGTGTATGGGCCATATCTCGTTTACACTGTAAACGAGATATAAACGTGTCACACTGACGTGTCATATCTCGTTTATAGTGTAAACAAGATACGTGTAATGCCATCTCGTTACACTGTAAACGAAATATGACAGGAGAATTTAATTCGGTAATTTCTCTAAAAAATATTTATTTTAGTAAATATTATATTTATTTTATTTATAAAAATAAAAAATCCTAAAATTAGGTTGCATCTCTAATGGCTACGTCTGTGGTGGCTAACGGTGACTATGGACTGACTATCCAATGAGATGTTCACAAGTAGCTTCCTCATTAGTGGCATTGACCTCTCCTTAAGACATTTAAGCACGGTTAATTTTTGTTCTTTTACAGTAGAAACTTAAATGCAAATAGCAATAGGTGATGTTCCAAGGTTAAGAATGTGAAGCCGTAGGATAGTTTTCATTTCATCCACCGAAAAAGGTTGCTGGTCGATGCTAGAAAGGGATAAACGGTGACGATGTTGTTGGAGAAAATCTGCTCGAAGTGGGTTGGTTATGCGTCGATTGTTGTCAGCTTATTTTCGGTAAATATGGCCGAAGGTGGAAGCCAATTGTGACTTTGTGAGGTCAATAGGTTGGTTATTGGTTATTGGTGAAGTAGAGGAAGATGGTGACATTTGTGCATGTGTAAAGGGGGATGCATGCGTTGTGCATTATAGGACTCGAATATTGGAGTTATTCCGGTTTGTTTGAGAATCTAAAACAGAAGGAGCTAAGTGTTGCAGGTGACTATAGATAGATGGAGGTTTGAGGGTGTGGTAGGGAGAGATTGAAGAAGAATAGTTCATATTTTTTTTTTAATATTTTTTTTTATGATATTTTTTTTTTAAATATTTCTGATGAGTGTTTGTTGTCGCAAAGGGAGTATATTTTTTTGTCAAAATAGGATTGGGTCTGTGGTTATTTTTGGTTGGTTAGGTATTTTATTGTTAATATGGTTGAATCCACAAATCCTAAACAATTAAATGCTGAAAATAAAGGTGTTCCTCTGAAAAAATTGAAAGAAAATGCAAAAATAATGGTGAGATTCTTCATTATAAAGTTGTGAGGGATATTATATGTGAAACAGATTGCCTTGACATTCTGCCTATCATGCATGAGCTTATAAGTGGGTATCCATCTGAAGTAACAGATTTGGTTCACAAGATTCATGAGCTTTTATCTCGTCCTTGGTTTGTTCACGTTGAATGGGTGTCCCGAGAAGCAAATAGAGCTGCGGATTGGATGACTAAATATGGTGCCAAGAGTAACTCTAATCATGTTATTTGGTCTGAGCCTAGTGTTGATCTCCAACGAATCATCCGCTCGGATTTAGAATAGTTTTTGCTTTGTTTCTTTCCTTGTTTAGTCACCAAAAAAAGTTGTGAGAGTTAGAAACATTAGAAGCATGAACAAAGCCGTTGAAGCATGAAGCAATTCAAATCAGACTCGACTAATACATGGAGTACATCCTCGTACACTCTTTGTTGTCAAAATGCGAGAAAATAAAATGATAAAGGTAGAAACTCAGATGTAGTTAACTTCATGTGAAATTGATAGCCAATAATCGTTGAATGATTTGACAGATTTGACTAAATTATTATCATTTAACTGCTCTTAGCTATCAACTTTACATGAAGTTAGCTGTATCTAAGTTTCTAACAATGATAAAACCTAGACATATGAGTCGTACATGAACTGTCACCAACAGTTACTACCACCTGTGCTGCCCACGGTTTCCACTGCAGAATCTCATAATCTCCTCATTCTTCGTTCGGTTATCGATGCTTTGCTCTAAATGAGCCGCCTCTACTCCAATAGGCTGCCCAAAACCATCATAAAACTCTTATCGATTTTTCCTCATCAATTCTCTATTCATATTTTTATTTTTTTTAATTTTAAAAAAATCTTGATTTTAAAGAAGAATGATTCATATTTTTGTAGTTTTTAATATTTTTTATGAGTGTTTGTTGCTACAAAGGAAGTAATTTCTTTTGTCAAAATAGGATTGAGCTTTTGGTTATTTTTAGTTGGTGAGGTATTTTGTTGTTAATACCGTTGGACCTACAAATCCTAAATAATTAAATGTTGAACAAAAAGTGTTCTTCAAAAAAAAATAAAGAAAAAGCAAAAATAATGATGAGGTTCTTCATTGTGAAGTTGTAAGAGTTAGAAGTATGAACACAATCGTTAAAGCATGAAGCAATTCAAATCAAACTCGGCTTACATATGGGGCATACCTTTGTACGCTTTTTGTTGTCAAAATGTGACAAAATAAAATGATAAAAACTAGATATATGATCGTACACGAATTGCCACCGAAAATTACCAGCATGAAGCAATTCAAATCAAGTTCGGCTTACATATGGGGCATACCTTTGTACGCTTTTTGTTGTCAAAATGTGACAAAATAAAATGATAAAAACTAGATATATGATCGTACACGAATTGCCACCGAAAATTACCACCATCTGTACTGCCCACGATTTCCACCACAGAATCTCATAGCCTCCTCATCCTTTATTCGGTTATCGATGCTCTGCCCCAAATGAGCCACCTCTACTCCAATAGGCCGTCCAAGACCACCATAAAACCTTAATTGATTTTTTCTCATCAATTATTTATTCATAATTTCAAATCTAATCACACCAACATATTTATCGTGTCTATTTATCGTGTCTGGTTAAGAATTTTACTGTCATTAACAATATAAAAGTTAAAGTCAAATAACTTTCTCCTATTTACATATACTGCACTAATTGGTGAAAATAATATACCCATTGTAGCCATATTATATTTAGGAGTGGTAATGAGTAGGATAGGGTAGGTTTTGGAGCCAACTCTAATCCTACCCGCGAATTGAGATTTTTATATAAATTCAACCCTAATTGAGAATATTCTAACCCTAACCCTAATTCTACCCGTTCTTAACCCGCGGATAGGTTACAAAAAAGATGCAATATTATTATATAACTTGATGATAATTTAAAATCGAATTGGTTTTTATGTAAAAAAAAAATATTAAATTATTAATGCTAAGGATCTTTTGCATCTAGTGAGAAGTCTTTGGTTCAATATCCACTTGAAACATATTTTTATATAAGTACATAACATATACATATACAGGGCGTGGATTGATCGAATATAATTGAAGTTCAACCCGCACCCTATCCGACTTGCACGAAAATTCTACCCACACTCTACTCTATCCGCTGCGGATTGAATATCCACAAGTAGGATGCATGTTGTCACCTCTGAATATATATGACCACCAAAGACGGCATCCTAAAACTATTTTTTTTATTAAATATAATTAAAATTCACAAAGACTTGTATTTCGGTGTTTGTCTCCATTTTTAGTCTCTCACATGGATGGACATCAAAGTAAAAACCAATTAGAAACCGATTATATTACGTGTATACTAATTAAAATCAATCACCAAAGTCAATTATCATTATAAAATATATGTTAGCATATAGATATACATTAAAATTAAAATAAATTAAACTACATATATATTTATACACAAATATATTGGTAACTAATTTTAGTATACGGATAATATTTTTAATTAAAAAAATAATATTTTTGATTAAAAAATAATATTATACGACATAATAAAAAATAAAAATATTATTGTAACCCCGTCAAGCACCCAACCTATCTTTTTCTCAAATTTTCACCATGAAAAAATAATTATTGAACAACTATGTGCATGTTATTTTGTTTAGTTTAGTCTCTAGTTTCGTGTTGGTAAAGAGAAGGTTGAAATTCACTAAGCACCAAGAAAGTGCTTCACACTTTTCTGCCGACCCTACAAAATTACAATTTTAATGTATTTTTTATCTTAAATTATTAAAATAAAATCATATCTTGAAATCATCGTACTCCTCCTAGCTTTCTTTTTCATCCTAAGCAATTTAGCACATTAAAAAAACAAACAAGATTACAAGAAGGGAGGGTAAGTGTATGATAATTATTATATCAACTTGTTGGACATTATAAATAACTGTCCCTAAGCTTCTTAAAGTTCCCAAGTTCATTCACCAACAAGCACTTCTTAAAGCACATTTGTATCCTAATAATATTATCACTTCTTAATTAATTTCTATACTAAAATAACATGGTTGTATATACTGACAATGATGAGTACACATCTCCAATCTCTCCAACGAGGTTGTTCAAGGCCTTGGTGGTTGATTCTCACAACCTCATTCCAAAACTCCTGCCACAGGCTGTCGCCGGGATCCAGCTCATTCACGGCGACGGCGGCACTGGAAGCATAAGGCAGATTAACTTTCTTGAAGGTATATATACATAACTACTCTTTATCACATATTAGTGGTTAAATTTCTATTTAATTAGCATTTCTTACTAATCAATCTTTCCAAAAGTTTATGCTATTATGTAAATATATAAATACTTTTATATTTAATATGTCTCTAAAAAGAATTCTCATAAGATTTCTTTCAGTCATAGTTCAGTCCATGATTTTAAAAATAAGATTAAATCGAGGATTCAATTTGGTTAATCGAAAATCGACAATCAAATTAATTCAGTTTAGAATAAAAATTGACTGTGAGCGAGCTTTCAAAACAACTAATAAAACGGTCAAATTGGTTCAAGTTTTTAATAATTAATTCATTTAAAATAATAAAATAAAAAATTATGTAAAAATTTATATATTTCATACATAAATATATTATTTTATTATATTCAGTTGAATTATAGATAAACTTTTAAATTTTTTACTGTTATAAAATATTATAAATAATTTTTTTAAAATTTAATAAAAATATATAAATAGTTATATTTCTATCAATATTAGTAAAAACAAAAAAAAAATGCATTGCTTTATTTATTTATCTACTCACTTATTTATTTTATTACTTTGTTGTCGTAGGTGGGGAAGTGAAAAGTGTTAAGAACAGGGTTGATGAGATAAACGAGGAGACGTTAACTTACAGTTACACTGCAATAGAAGGTGATGCATTGAAGGACAAGTTTGCATCAATTGCTTATGAGGCTAAGTTTGAGGCAGCACCAAATGGTGGCAGCATTAATAAGATGACAACAAAGTATTATACTAAAGGTGATGTTGAGATCACTCAAGACGAAATTAAGATTGGGAAGGAGAGGGTGTTGGCCATTTACAAAGTTGTGGAAGCATATCTTCTTCAAAATCCTCATGTTTATGCTTGATTTTAATTTATAGAGATTATTATTATAAGGTGTAGTTTCTAGTTAATTATTATTAATAATAATGACCCTATAAGTCTCTTAGGTCTGTTTCATAGTAAATGTAAGAGAGTCTGAAATATGCTTGCAATTCACATAAGTCATAAATATCAAATCAAAGGATATCAACAAGCTTTTGATGCTTGACAATAAAAAAGGGAATAATCTAGGTTCCAGAATCTAGATTAACGGTGTTCTATTTCTGAGGGTGCTGGGATGTTTCAATCAAATAATCAAATAACAATAAGTAGATTTTAGTATCATTATGCTATAATGATTATGCAAATGTTATTAAAATTAAATTTATATTTTTTATATTTTAATAATATTTTTTTAAAGTCATATTTTTAAAAAAATATTATTTAACAATAAAAGATGTTACTTTCAATTTTTAGTAATATTTTTTAAAATATTATAATCACTGTATTTGCGATAACAGAATCATATTAGAATTATTCATAATAATAGTGCTACATAATTTTAAAAAGTTAACCATCTATATCTATTATAAAGAGGATTATCTTTTGTAACTGCTTTCTTGGTGTTTAACTTTTATTTATTATATTCATTAATAAAATTGACAATTTTAAAATAATTAATTCATTCAATCCACTATTACACATGTCAAGAAATAATAAAATTAAAAAACATAAAACAATTAATTTTTTTTTTCACTTTTTTCTCTCTCACTCATATCTCTACTTTAATTTTCAGTAAAAAAAAATTCCTTTAAATTAATCAATAAAAATGCAATTTAATAGACAATTATATTCAAGAATTTTTTTTTTTAAAAGTAAGAGCTCAATACTCAAGTGGAGCATTGTAAGACAAAGCTAAGAACAATACAAGCATAACAACTCCTATGTCATCTCCGGCATAGCCATCAACAACATGAGTTGCGTTATTTACAACACCACTCCGTAGCACATGAAAATGATTGCTCCACGCAGTCGCTAATTCCTGTTGTCCTGCTGTGAAATATGACATCATTTCGGCGTAACCAAATACTCCATATAACTGAGAAGAATCCAACTAGCCAATAATTGCGCCTCTCCTTTCTCATCGGCACGGATCTCTAACTCTCAAAATGCTCTTTCAAAGTACCAGGAACAATCAACGTCTGTCCAAACGCCGAGATCCAAGCACACCACACCTACCAAGAGTACTCACAAGTAATAAATAAATGTTGTATATTTTCAACATCTTTCTTACACAGCACGCACAGCACATCATTCTGTTGTAGGATTCCCAGTCTACTTAGCCGGTCCTTTGTATTGACCCGGCCTACTAGTAGAAACCAAGCGAATAACTCCACTCGAGGTGGAACTAGGCCTTTCCAGATCTCCTTTGTGAACCTGTATCTCAGGATCTCCTCATCCAATGTCTCTTCCTGCAAAACCTGCCAAATAAATTAGTAGAATAAACACCTTCCTTATCAAATTTCCACACCACTCTATCTTGCACATCTGCTATCAGTCTAACAGATTGCAAGACATGAAATAGTTGGTTCAATGTATCTGTCTCCCATTGTCGTAATTCTCTTCTCCATTGAAAGTGCCAAACCCACTCAATCCCATCCCAGAAGCCGCAATCCCCAATCACTGATCCTTTTTGGTTTGAAATCAAGAAGAGTCTCGAAAAGGAGTCTTTCAACTTTTCCACTTGCAGCCATGTATCCTCCCAAAATCTGGTGGATCTTCCATCACCTACTTCCAAAGCCAGGCCATCAATCATCTTTTGCCTTACATGTTGCTCCCTTATTTGTACTTGGCATATGTCTCTCCATGGACCACCTCTCTTTGGTAAAGTCTGAGTTGACAACAAGTGATTTGGGTCCAAGCTATTACAGGAGCATACAATCTTCTTCCATAGAGGACAATCCTCCTTAGAGAACCGCCACCACCATTTAAATAGCAAAGTCGTGTTACGAATCACCACATCACCCACCCCCAATCCTCCTAGCTTCTTTAGTGCTTGGATCAGCTCCCACTTCACAAGAGCCATACCAGGTCGACCATCATCCTTTCCCCAAAAGAACCTCCTCTGCAAGGAGATAATTCTTCATGCAACCGCATTAGGCATCTTGTACAAGCTCAGATAATAAATAGGTAGGCTGTTAATAACTGACTTTATAAGTACCAGCTTACCAGCCTTACTAAGGATCTTTGCTTTCCACAAGCTAAGCTTCTTTTCCACCTTATCTATAATCGGCTTCCAAGTTTTTACCAACCGCGGATTTGCTCCTAGGCTAATGCCAAGGTACTTCACCGGTAGAGCTGCCTCTTGACAACCTAGTAGCTGGCACATCCTGTTAACCCATTCCTGACTGCAGTGCACTGGTATCAAGCTAGACTTTTCAAAGTTAATGCTCAAACCGGACATCACTTCAAAGCACCTCAGAAGCCTCTTGTAGTTTCTCAGTGTCAACTCCTCCAGTGGATAGAATAATATAGTGTCATCTGCAAATTGCAAGTGTGATAACTCTATATTATCCTTACCGACTAGGAGTGGAGATATCCGACCATTTCTAACTGCCTCCCCGATCATCCTGTTAAGCACATCCACCACCAGAACAAACAAAAATGACGATAATGGGTCGCCTTGACGAAGCCCCCTCTCCATTTTGAAAGGTTTCGATGGTGTTCCATTAACCAGTATAGAAATAGAAGCCGATGTAACACACTCCCTAACCCACGCCCTCCATCTTCTTCCGAAGCCCATCTTCTCCGGTATAGTATCAACAAAGCACCATTTGACTCTATCATAGGCCTTTTGAAAGTCCAACTTAATAATCGCTGCTGCCTTCTTCTTCAGTTTCAACCATTGCACAATTTCACATGCAATTAAAGCTCCATCGTGTATCTTCCTCCCCTTCACAAATGCACTCTGTGATTCTCCAACTAAGCCTGGCATAACTCTCCTCATTCTTCGTGTCAACACTTTAGAGATAACCTTATAAACACACCCAACCATACTAATAGGTCTGAGGTCTTTTATCTCCTTCGTCCCAACAAATTTCGGAGCCAATGCTACCCATGTGACATTTGCATCTGCTGGTAGCCTTGCTGTTTCAAAGAAACCCATCACAGCTGCAGTGAATTCCGTTCCTATCTCATTCCAGCACTTTTTAATAAAATTCATGTTGTATCCGTCACTCCCCAGAGCCTTAGAAGATTCACAATCCCAAACTGCCTCCTTCACTTCCTCCACTGATGGTAGCGCCTCTAAGGTGTCCGCTTCCTCCCGATCTAAACGATTAACTAATCCGTCCCGAAAGCTCACCCTTGAGGACGGTTCCTGGTGGTACAGGCATTTGTAAAAGTCCCGAATCGCAACCTTTATTCTTGCTTGATTCCTCACAAGTCTTCCATTAAGCACCAATGATTCAATCCGGTTATTCCTTCTTCTCGTCGAGGCTATATTATGGAAGTACCTTGTGTTCCGATCCATCTCCTTGGCATGCCAAGATCTTGACATCTGTTTCCAATGCGCATCCTGCCTTAGATACCACTTTTCGCAGCACCTCACTAATGCCCTTCTTCTCGCCTCTATGGTACCGTCATACTGTCCGCTACTAACCATATCATCCACCTTCCTGATTTCTTCCTCAAACTTCTTAATCCGCTCAGCCATATCCCTAAAATGCTGCTTATGCCATCTACGTAGTGGTTCCGACAGCGCTTTCATCTTCTGTAAGAATTGTACGTCGCCTAGTTCCCTCCATTCTTCCTTCACCATTCTCAAGAACCCTTCATGCGTGAACCACGAGTCCAAGCTACGGAATGGTATTGGACCCTCAAACTTTCTGCTGTCATCCATAACCAAAGGGCAGTGATCCGATAATCCTATCGGGCCACTCCTTAGACGCGTCTCCGGGTACACATCAAGCCACCCCAAGGTGACTAGGCTCCTATCGATACGACTGCACGACTGTCCTCTAAACCATGTATACTTCCGATCATTCAGTGCCAAATCAATCAACTCCATATCATCTATCCATGTCCTAAAATCTGCCGCAGACGCTGATAATGTAGACCCTCCTTTCCTTTCCTCCAAATGCAGAATTTCATTAAAATCTCCTAAAAAACAGAATGGCACCTGACACAATCCTGCAATATAGCTCAATTCTTCCCACATGGAGATCTTCTCAGCTCTCTCATGCGGTCCATATACTAAGCAAATAGCACAATAAAAGTTATCTTTTACCATAAATCCTTCTATACATATCCATCTATCCCCTTTATAGCCATTATACAGATTAAAAGCCGTTTCATCCCATATTAGCAATAACCCTCCAGAAGTCCCAATAGAGCTCACAAACTCCCAACATGTTCTATCACTCCCCCAGATACGCATCACATCAAATTTATTTATTAATTCCTTTTTTGTTTCTATCAGACCCAACATATCTAACCTAAACTTAATTTTGAAAGTCTTTAGCATATTAACTTTTGCAGCACCTCCTAACCCCCGTATATTCCATGAACTGAAGATCATTTAGCCAAATTATTACACACCTGT
This sequence comes from Arachis hypogaea, assembly GCF_003086295.3. NCBI lineage: Eukaryota > Viridiplantae > Streptophyta > Magnoliopsida > Fabales > Fabaceae > Arachis > Arachis hypogaea. Next base: position 16,437,246 of record NC_092049.1, read on the forward strand.
TTACGGTTTTTTGGCCGGCTTCTCCGGGCTTTTTCTTTTTGCTTAGCTTGTCATTGTTTCATAGCAATAGCTTCATTCTGTTCTTACAAAATTGCCATAATATCCTCCTCATCATTGCATTGAGCACTTGACTCTATAGCTAGTTTCCAAGCTTCTTTGTTCTCAGCCATCTCTTCTTCCCAACTCGGCCTTTGTTCCTTAGGTTCTAGTTTCCTACCATCATCCATCTCTGAATCTGGTTCTGCACCATTCTCGCTTCCTTCCTCGTGTCCATTACCACTCTGAGCCAGTACATCCACCAAGACCTCCCCCTCCTCCAGTCCCAGCCCAGGCTTGCCTCGAATTTGCCGATCCGCTACTGGTGCATTGCATTTTCTGATTGCGCCATCAACTTTACCCTGGCCCGAATTTCCTGCATTCCACGTTCTCCTCAATTCATCTAAGTTACAGGAGGTCCGTTGAACATGTTCATGTTCGATGTTCAAGGCCGTCTCCTTCCTCAGTTGCCTTCCTTCACTCTCGGCCACGGTGGATATCAATCCTTTCTCAAGCTCGCCAGCCACTTCGTCCGGTGTACTCCTCTCCGTCTTGAGTCGGTGTCCACAGCTATCCTCAGCCCCGTTTCACAGCTCGCTCCCTGCATGGTTCAAGGGTCCAGGCTCAACAGTTGCTTGCCTCCTACCATGTCGGGTTAGCACGGTGGACGTCTCCCTTGCCTCCGACGCTGGGCATCCAGGTTTCTGCTCCCTCCCGTGCCGCGTCCCGTCAACTTCATGGCCCAGCCTCGGATGCGCCGCATTCACCGAACCCTGATTCAGAAGCTTCAGATCCTGCCGGGTCAGAGATGGATCCGGGTCAGACCCAATCCGGCTTGGGAGACCAGCGGTAGCCCAGCAGGCCCTATCCCTCATCCGACCAGCCTTTTTTCCATAATAACCTTGTTGGGCCTTTTGCTTCCTAGCCCAATGTCATGCCTTGCTCCATCATATATTTGGCAACCAAATCCTTCTTCATAAATATTAGAAACTGTTTCCTCTGAATCAATATCTTTATTTATTTCATATGATCCCTGAGAATCTTCCTTATCCATTAAAGTCGCATAATTGCCATTTTTCATTAGACAAATTTAAATTTTTGTGATTCCATTCATTCAAATCAAGACTTAAAATTACCATCCTGTCCTTATCATGTTCGTCGTTTCTGTGAACTACCGTTATCAGCTCTGCCGCCTGATCCCAATCTAGCACCTCCCGTTCAGCTCCATGATTCAATATGATACTAGGACCTCCATGCTGCGTCTCTTCTATACTTATCATATGCATGTTTCCTGTCTCCTCATTATTACTCTTTCGAGTACATTCCTTCCGATACACCTCTCCACCCACTTCTCTTACAAGAACGTCAAACCCACTTGTCCCTATTGTAACGTGGATCCATTCGTTTATCATATTGAACTCACACGTATCAATTAGAACTTTACCCACACTGAATGAGTTACACGATTCTGTCATTTTATCGCATCCCACCACTTCGCCCCATAGCTCTCCTATTCTGCGGAAAGTATTTTTTGACCATGCATGCAATGGAACTCCATAACACTCCAACCAAACTCTTCTAGACTCACTTTTTTTAGTTTCATCTCATCTCCATACCTTATAAAATAATTTTAATAAATTGTTCATTCTAAAAGTGTAAGCTTCTTCAGCACTAAGCACCGTGTCGAACGTAATCAGTGCTTTGTATGCCCCCAGCTCCCTTACCTGTGTTACACATGGCCAGTTCCTATGGATCTTTTGCTGCAGTGATCGAAGATCAATTGCTGATTTCGTACCTCCGACAATGCTTCTCTGTAGCCAGACGACATTCTCACTTGCTATCGGTACCTCTAACTTCTTAGTCCATCCCTTACTATTTGGATCTTTGACAGGTACATCTGGCGGTTGCCTCACTACTTTCCCTTCCGCTGCTCTCACACTGTTTGTCTGTGGCTGTCTTTCTCCAGCATCGTGCCTGGTTAACACCTTTACTCCTTGACCCTTCGTAGTTTGCTTCACAGCTCCTCTTCTATATTTGGCTTCTCCGACGAACAATCTTTTACCTCTCAGCATCACACCGTTCATATCTGTAACAGCCTTCAAAGCTCCTCCCTTTGTAGTGTATCGTACAAAAGCAAACAAATATATCTGGCCATTTTTATTCTTTCGCGACAGATATATGTCGATGATTCTACCTGTCCACTTGAACATATTAAACAGTTCTCTTTTTGATATATCCTCCGGTAAATTGTCGACAAAAATAGAGAAAGAATCAAGCTCCAAACGTTGATACTCTTCTTTGTTCCAAACCCTAGGATCTTTACCATGATTACCCTGTGTATTTGTCCCTCTCCATGTGTTTCCCTGCCTCACACGCTTTCGAACCCTCTCTCGCACTCTCATCTCAATGTTATAATACTAAGTTTTGCTCAGATCCTTTAATGTCACTCAATTATATTCAAGAATTATAATTGTTTTTATTGTGATTGCCTCAAAGTCCTATCTTTTGGTTTTCTTCTGTTTTGTCATCAACTTAATAGCAACATCGCCAAGTGAGTAGTGTCATGTTCATTGTCTCATCATCAATCGTACTAAAGCAGCTCTTTTTCGCTACTGTGCGGTACACCATCGTCCCTGTCATGGAGCAATCCACATCTACATCAACCTTCATCCAACCAGACATCATGACTCGACTAAACCATAACCAGATAATTCAGAGCAATCTTTTTACACCTGTAAATTTACAGCATAATTTAGTACAATATGCATCCAACTCTTCAGCCCCTGAGAAAACCGAGACTCATGAAGACCCACTGGTTATATATGATGAAGCCAAATAGCTGAGGGTATTAACAAGTGCAAGTATGGTCTTGTGAAAAAATTTCTCACCGACAAATCAATTAATCCTAGCTGGATACAAAGTGCTATGACTAAATTTGGAGGAAACCCAAAGGATTCCGCATGAAGGAAATTCATTCCAAACTCTACCAATTTTTCTTAGACAAAGAATCAGATATAGTACGTATCGTCGTATCCTTAAAGGAAGTCTTTGGATTTTCAGAAATTCATGGCTACTCGTTGGAAAGTGGGGAAGAACCTTAACCCGCGACACATGGATTTCTCTACTGTTGATGTTTATGTGCAAATGTGGAGCTTGCCGAAACACTTAAGACTGTCAAATTGGGCCTAAAACTGGCGACTTTACTCGGAGATGTTCTTGATTGCTACCTCTATGATGAAGGTAGCAAATTTGAAACTTTCATTAAGGCCAAGGTGAGGATGCGAATTGATAAATCATTCTTGGTGGGCACACATATCGGTAGCCATCAAAACAGAATTATGTGAAAAGATTGCCAGCCTTTTGTTACTTTTACGGCCGTATTGGACATGATGACATCAATTGTGATGGTTCTACCAAAACAGACGAATGGAATTCTATGCAATCATGTGAGTGGAGTATATGGCTTCGTGCTAATATTATGGAAAAGAGAATTCGCGCGGAGGATACTACACAGGATTGCGAGAACAGTTCATGTAAGGAAAACTTTAAGCGAAGGGATGAAGCAGCAAAGAGACATGAGAATCTCCTTGCTAAACTAGCCAATCAATCAATGAGCAATTCTACTACAACACCAAATTCGACATCACCTCAGACACAATAGAAAGTATGGGCAACTGCTTCCTCAGACCCCAAATAAATCCCAATATTACATCCAACCCAGGAATAGCTGTGGCCAGCACATATTGTTAATGATCAAGCACATATTGTTAATGACAGAGCTGCAGTGATGGTCCCACATAGGGTGTCACCAATGACGCTAGAAAATACTCCCCTAAAATGGAAGCGATTGGCTAGAGAGATGTACACTAAGGAAGGGCAGTTAGGGGTCAGCTGGAATCACATGGAAAGAGAAAGAATAAGGATGACCATTTATGGAGTTAGCAGATGGGGCTGCCCGAGTAAAGGGACAACATTCAGGATCACACAACTCAGAAGCAGAGGCTACAGGACAGCCATGCCTAGAGCCATGAAACTACTAAGTTGGAACTGACATGGACTTGGGAACCCATGGACAGTTAGAGCTTTAAACAAGCTCATTAGTCAACAAGCTCCCATCCTCGTCTTCCTTATAGAAACTCGAAGGAAAGCTAATGTGATCAATTGTTTATGATGGCGAGGACAGTTAAATAATGTAGTAGGAGTAGATTGTTTTGGAGAGGTTAGAGGCTGATTTGGGGGTTTAGCAGTTCTTTGGGACAGTACGATCATCGTGAAAATCCAATCTATATCTTCCAATCATATTGATCTGATTATCCGGGCAAAAAGCAATAACCATCCTTGGTGGGCTACCGGGTTTATGGTTGTCCCGAAGCGACGAATAAGCAAAGGTCTTGGGAGCTACTCAAATCACTCGGTCATTCTAATCACATGCCTTGGATGATTTTTGGTAATTTCAATCAGGTTTTGGAGCAACGTGACAAAAACGGGCCTACCAGTGACATATATTCAGACTATAGGGTTCTACGAGTCCATCCAATAAAATAACATGCTGGATCTGGGGTTTGTTGGCCATGCATTTACTTGGTCAAATAATCAAGTGGGTGACCTCAACATCCAAGAGCAACTCGACCGGGCTATAGCTAATATTGACTAGAAGGATGCTTTTCTTGATGTAGGCATACAACACCTACAATGCTACGTGTCTGATCATTGTCCAATTTTACTTGATAGAAGGTAAACGACATCAAAAGAAGTGACCTCACCTCTTTCATTTTGAGAAAGCATGGCTTAGCAAGGCTGAATGTGAAGAAGTGGTCACATGACATGGATACCAGGTAGGAAAAATGTTATACAACACTTGTAGAATTGTGGCAAATGTCTTGATGAGTGGGGGCTAACAGAATTTGGAATCCTACCTAGAGCTATAAAAGATAAACAACAAAAGTTGGAGCACTCACAAACCTCTATACAAAATGAACAAGTGTTGGAGGCTATACGGCAGACCCAATTGGAGTTAGATGAACTCTTGAAACAGGAAGAGGTTTGGTGGGCATAACGCTTTAGAGCAACTTGGCTCAAGGCCACGGATCGTAATACAAGATTTTTTCACCACAAGGTCTCTCAAAGGAGGGATAGGAATCAAATTACTCAGATAACAGATAAAGCTGGGATCGTTCATAAAGAAGAACGAAAAGTTGAGGGAGTCATAGTCAATTTTTTTCAGGATCTTTTTCGACGGGAGGCAATTCAAAGTATTGACCAGGTCACAGAGATGGTGCATGACTGTATAACGGATGATAGACTGGCAATACTTCAACCTCACCCGTGAAGAAGTTAACATAGCATTGGTTCAAAAGCACCCGACAAAAGCCCCAAGTTTGGATGGAATGCCGACCCTCTTTTATATTGTGGGTGCCAACACAACTAATTGGGTGTTAGATATCTTGAACAACAAAAGGACCCCTCTGTCGCAAACAAGACTTTTATTTGTCTTATCTCAAAGGTAAAAGAGCCTAACCACACTAAGCAGTTTAGACTTATTATGCTATGTAATGTTTTGTTTAAGATTGTTACAAAGACAATTCTTTTTGAGATAGTAGGGGAACTTTAAAGTGTTTTTGTCCCAGGCAGGCTAATTACAGATAATGATTTAGTGCCTTTTGAGGCTTTTCATTAGATTAGGAAGAAGAAGTATGGAAATAAAGGCTATATGACACTCAAACTTGACATGGCAAAGGCGTATAACCGAACCGAATGGCCTTTCCTCCTATTAGTCTTGCGAAAAATGGGCTTTTCTCAATGCTAGATTGATTTAATAGGGGCGTGTATTGGTACAGTGTCGTTTTAGATTCTTATTAATGGAATGCCTTCTAAGGAGTTCAAGCCAACCCGAGGTATTCGACAAGGCGTTCCTCTCTTCCCATATCTCTTTATTCTTTGTGCATCATAGTTCTTGATTGCGGATGGCGGCTCATGGCGGTGAGCCAAAAATCCGCCATAAAGTTATAGCGGATGGCATTGCGGAAAATGGCGGAAATGACGGATTACCTAAAAAATACACATATATGTACAAAAAAACATGCAGAAAAATTGCAAATATAATAAACTATAAAATCTATCTATATAAGCAACTTTCTAGTCATAAAACATCCAATTAATATAGCAAATATAGTAACAAATTTAGCAAATAAACATAACATCAAGTTCAAATCATAACTCAAAAGTCATAAGCAAGCCATAAAATAAAAGACACAAAACATAAAAACTATAGACCATCTAGATTCTAGCTCTCATTAAATTCATCCAAATTAACACAATTATTATCATGTCCCTCTGTCCCCTCATCATCCTCTGATTCGGTATCATTGAATTGAATCTCCTCTTCTTGTTCTTCTTCATTTTCAGAATCCTCTTCATTTTCAAATTCTGGTTCTTCCTCTTCCATAATTACTGCCTTTCCTTTTCCTTTTTTTGAAGCCTTAGACCCACTTGGTCCACCCTTTGCACCACCTCTTGCAGTTGTAGGTTCTTTTCTTTTTCTATTTTGTTGTCTTCTAGTATTTGTTGTAGGCTCATGTCCTCCCATTGCTTCAAAAATAAGGTTCCAACTCAAAGTGTTGTCATCTTGATGAACCAAATCAGCATCATCATCCACACTATCATCTCGAAAGGTGGCAGTCCTAATTTCTCCCACTAACCACTCATTACACACATTAATATCATTGAGTGCAATAGGGTCAACTTCATCTTTAAGGTTGTACCTCTTGATGAGTTGTTGGTTATACTTTATGAAGACTAAACTCTCCATCCTTTCACGATCAAGCCTATTTCTTTTCTTAGTATGAATGTGCTCAAATATACTCCAATTGCGCTCACATCCAGAAGTACTACAAGTCAAGCTCAAGATCTTGATAGCAAGGTCTCGCATGTTTGGAGCTTCATGCCCATATGTCCGTCACCAAAATGCTATAAAATTAAAGTAAATTTTTCTAAGCCTTTAATCGAACTAAATTTATAAAGCTTTGTAAAATTTATAACAATCTTACCAAGTGAAATCTTTTTCCTTTGAGATTTTGTAAAATCTAATCCAAAAAGTCCATAGCCGGCCTTGTATAATGCTTGCTCCTCCAATCTCTTCTGTTGCACAACTTGACTTGGCACCAATCTAGTGATGCACTCAAACCACCCCTTTGTAACTTCTAAATCCAGCTCAATCCGAGGGTTATCATAAAACAACTCGGGATTTAGAAAATGACCGGCTGCATGCAACGGACGATGAAGTTGGCAATTCCATCTATTGTCAATGATTTTAAAAACATCATTGTACTTGCTCTCATCATTAAGAAATGTTTTCATGATGCATTCCTTTGCCTTCTCCATTGCTTCATAAATATATCCCATTGGTGGCTTCTTCTCTCCATCAACAAGTCTAAGCACCCGAATAAGAGGCCCATAATCTTAAGGGTGTACTTGACATGATTCCAAAAAGAGGGCATGATAACAATCTTTGTTGCCTCCCTCCCCTTTGCCTCCTTTGACAATTTATTCTTTGCCCATTCATCCGAGGTGAATATTCTTCTCAAATTTCCTTTCTCCTCATAAAGCCTTTCCAAAGAGAGAAATAAAGTGGCAAATCGGGTGACTGCATGCCTTACCAACTCCTTGCCATTTGTGAAGTGTCTCAACATAGCTAACGTGCTAGAGTGACTATAAGTGAAGCTAACCAACGAAATGGCCCTTTTTATGGTTTTTTGAATTAATGGTAACTTCCCAATGTCCTCAAGCATCAAATCCAACTAGTGGACAGCACAAGGAGTCCAAAAACAAATTTGGCCTTTTCTCCATCAGTAACTTATCGGCAAGAACATAATTACTCCCATTATCAGTTACAACTTGAATAACGTTGTGCTCACCAATTTCCTGGACAACATCATCAAGAAGCTCAAATAATTTCTCACCAGTCTTCACATAATTAGAAGCATCAATAGACTTCAAAAATATTGTCCTAGCTGGAGAGTTTACAAGAAAATTAATAATGCTCCTTTGCCTTTTATCCGTCCAAGCATCTGACATAATAGAGCAACCATACTTTTCTCATTGTTCTTTATGACCCTTCAACAATTCTTTGGTGTAATCCAACTCCTCATTAAGCAGCGAAACCCTTAGAGCATGATAACTGGGAGCAGATAAATTGGGACCAAAGCTTCCAACAGCCCACAACATTTCTTGAAAACTCTTCAACTTTACTGGGTTCAATGGAATCCCAGCTTGGTAGAACCACCGTACTATGTATCGATGAACTCTACGAACTGCTTCCTTATTACATGCTTCCTTAATGTTCTGTTGCCTCAATTTCTCTCTTTTTATTTCTTGCAATGGCAGTTTCAGGTTTTCTAACAAACAAGTCCATTGGACCTCTCATGCTAGTTGCACCCCCTCTAGCACTACTTGCATGCCCTCTAATTGCTGCCATTGGAGCTGGATTATGAGGTTCATCAATCCCTTAAGCATCTTCCTCCGAAAATATGAACCCCAAACTCTCTAAGTCAAGTTCCCTAGCATTGACACTCTGTTCTTCGGTGTTTTCCGGGGTGGCACTTTGTCTTCCTCGATTTTTTTTCTGATGGTAATACTCCCATAATTCAGCAATAACATCTTTTGGAACCATTTTACATCCAGCAACATTTCCAAACTTGATCATTAAGTGCTCTTTTGCCCGTGTGATGCCTCCTTTCATAATTTTTTCACAAAAAGTATATACGCTGTCATTGGTATTTCCTTCTTCTACCGTACTAATATATTTCCAGTCTGGGTCAACTCTATTGGAACGGACAGGAGCAGGGGGAGCGGGACCAACAGGGGTAGCACCAACAGTAGGACCAGCAGAAGCAGGGGTAGGAGCATTAGAATCAAGGGCTTGTCTAAAAGTGGACATTGTATACTGAATGGAAAAAAATGGAGGAGGAGAAGTTTAACACTGTCACTGATTATTATTGAGAAAGAATGTCACTGATTATTGAGAAAGAATGGGCAGCAGAAAAGAGAGGAAAGAAAAAGATAGGAGCAGAGAAGAAGGGGCACGAACCAGCAGTGTGAATAGGTGATGAGCAGCAGTGTTGAGAGAACAGAGACGGGCGGCGCGTTGGGCGGCGCGACGGGTGGCTAGATGAGCGGCGGCGATGAATGGCAGCGTGGTGAAGAAATCTGGGTTGCAGAGATGAGAGAACAGAGACGAAGAAAGGGTTTTTTTTTAACAAGAGGAAGATGAGGGAGTTATGAATGAGGGGCTGAAAATTAGGGTTAGTGGGATCTGACTTAGGTTTATTAAATTACCCAAAATACCCTCAATTTTTTTTGGAAAATCTGAAACACCCCGCTATTTCCGCCATATTGATTGCATCCCACCATGGCACCACCGCAATTGCGGCCGCCATGGCGCCCCCGTTATAACCCCATCGTGGCGCCCAGTAAATGGTGGCAGGATCAAAACCCACCACGCCATACCGTTATGGCGCTGCCATAACCGCCATTTAAAAACACTGTTGTGCAGAAGTATTTTTAGGACTTCTACGATGAGCCCAAGAGAGAAACACAATTTGCGGGATCAAATAGCCAGATTGTGCCAGAGATCACACATCTGTTCTCTACAGATGACAACATACTTTTCTTACAATCCACTGATCACAACATTGCTACCATGATGAAAATTCTCACGTCCTACTAATTGGCTTTAGGTCAGAGGGTCAACTTGGAGAAATCAGAGATTTTGTTTAGCCAAAATATACCTCCTCCCAGACAAATGCTTATCCAAGATTGGTTGAACATTAAGGTTGTCGAACATTACTCTAAATACCTGGGGCTTCCTACAGTAGTAGGTCGCTCTAAGAAACAAGTATTTGATTTTATCCAAGAATGAGTCTGGAAGAAGCTAAAAGGTTGGAAAGAGAATGCTCTATCAAAGGTGGGCAAAGAAGTTTTGATTAAATCGGTCGTACAGTCCATTCCCTCTTACATCATGAGTTGCTTCAAACTTCTCACGAGTTTATGTAATCACTTGGAGGATATGGTTAGTAGGTTCTACTAGGGTAACCGACAAAGGTCACCGAAAGGTTCATTGAGTTGCATGGAATAAACTATGTATAGCTAAAGCAGATGGAGGTTTAGGGTTCAGGAGTTTCAAAGCCTTCAATCATGCATTACTTGCTAAACAAGACTGGAGGCTTATTAAATCGCCAAATTCTCTAGCTGCAATGACCTTGAAAGCCAAATATTATCCATGTCAACTCTTCACTGATTCAGATATATGACACAACCCTAGCTATACCTGGCAGAGTATATATGGCTCTAAGTGGGTGTCGTAAAGCTAGAAGGTCTCTGGAGGGTTGGCACAGGGAAAACGATTAGAATATGGGGTGATCCATGGCTGCCTAATCAGAATGGTTTTAAAGCATGGAGTAATCTGTCAGATATGGATTCACAAGCTGTAGTGGATAATCTTACTAACTCAATAGACAAATCATGGAACCATAACGTTACTCAGAATAGTTTTCTTTCCTTTGAGACAGACAAAATTCTAGCCATTCCAATCGACATACAGGGGCAACAAGACACATTTTATTGGAAATATAACAATGGAGAGTTTCAGGTTAAAAGTGTATACCAGTTGGTCCGATAGCAAGCTCAGACATAGTGGGGGAAACAACCTAGCAGCTATCATTAACTGGAAACAATTTTGGCAGACTAAAACCCCACCAAGAAAGCTGAATTTTATGTAGAAACTCCTTCATAATTCTCTTCCCACAAAGCTTACCCTGCAGCGGTGAAGGATTAATTGCTTAGCTTTATGCCAACAGTGCTGGGAATATGAAGAATCAACCATTCACCTTTTCTTACATTGCGATTAGGCTAAGGGTGTGCGTGGTTGGAGGGAATACAAGTATATTCCCAGGAATTTTGAGGTGGGAATATCTTATTCCCATATTTGGTTCAAGATTTAAAAAATTATTCCTAGGTATGTTTTATTCCAAGAAATTCAATTACCACCAATTTAATTCCCATCTTCTCCATGGTTATCTTTAATTCTAATGGAAATGGAATGTGTATAACAAAGTAAAAGGACTAAAGTGCCCTTTTACTGTAATGTGTATAACAAAGTAAAAGGACTAAAGTGCCCTTTTACTCTAACCCTCTTCCTTCAGATTTTTCACAAAAAACCAAACCCTAGCAGAGCACCTCCTCCATGAAAACCAAACCCTAGCCAATTTTTTCTCCAAATTCATGGAGGTTCCACCGACGTCAGCGCCGCCTCGTCGCTGATCTGGATTCGCACAACCACCGAGCTCCTTACTCTAGAAGGAAGATTCACTATCAACCGTTCGTGTTCGTGTTCATCATCACATCTCACCTCCGTTCATGTTCGTGCTTGCGTCTGGCCTCTCTCCTTCGTCTGAGCTCGGTTGTGCTCGAGTTGTGCTTCTTGTTCATGTCGTCTCCCTCGCCCTTCTCCCTCCTCGCATCTTCCTGTTCCTGTTGATCTTTTTCAAGCACAGGTATATTCTAAGTTTGAAATATTGGAATTGGGATGTACTTGGAATTGGAATGTGTTTTATTGTTTCAACGAAATTGAAATTGAAACAATTTTCTAGATCCATTTTAATTCATCTAAACAATTGTTCTAGGTTTTTTCAACCTTATGTATGTACTTGGAATTGGAATGTGATTTCAGTTTTGACCTCATTGATTCTAGTATCCTTAATTCTTTTGTTACACATTTCATATAAAATACCAGTGATGAATTGTTGATAGATAAAATATCAGTGATGAATTTGATTGAAACTTGATATATGCTTTATCTCCATTTTTAATTATAATTTCTTGCAATAAATTTTATGCAGAAAATTTATCTTGGCATTGGAGATTACTCGCTAGAATTTTATTATTATTTGTGGTTTTATTATTATTATAAAGTTCTGTGCCTGTTGTTTGGCTGCATTATCTAAGGAATATTTTGTATGGCTGCATTATCTAAGGAATATTTTTTTAAATTTATTAAAATACCCCTAATAACAAATATCTTTAATTAAATTATTATTAATTTTAATTTTTTTTAAATTTACTAAAATACCCCTAAAAAATATTCATTAGATAATGCAATCATACAAAATATTCCCTAGATAATGCAGCCAAACAACAAGCACATAACTTTATAATAATAATAAAACCACAAATAATAATAAAATTCTAGCGAGTAATCTCCAATGTCAGGATAAATTTCCTGCATAAAATTTATTGAAAGAAATTATAATTAAAAATGGAGATAAAGCATATATCAAGTTTCAATCCAATTCATCACTGGTATTTTATATGAAATGTGTAACAAAAGAATTAAGGATACAATAATCAATGAGGTCAGAACTAAAACTCAAATCACAATCCAATTCCAAACAAATTAAAAACTGAAATCACATTCCAATTCCAAGTACATACATAAGGTTGAAAAAACCTAGAACAATTGTTTAGACAAATTGAAATGGATCTAGAAAATTATTTCAATTCCAATTTCATTCAAACAATAAAACACATTCCAATTCCAATTCCAAGTACATTCTAATTCCAATATTTTAAACCTAGAACAAACCTGTGCTTGAAAAAGATCAACAGGAACAGGAAGATGCGAGGAGGGAGAGGGGCGAGGGAGACGACACGAACAGGAAGCACAACTTGAACAGAGACGAAGGCGAGAGATGCGCGAGCAACCGAGCTCAGACGAAGGAGAGAGGCCAGATGCAAGCACGAGCACAAACACGAACGCGAACACGAACGGAGGTGAGATGTGATGATGAACACGAACGCGAACGGTTGATAGTGAATCTTCCTTCTAGAATAAGAAGCTCGGTGGTTGTGCGAATCCAGATCAGCGACGAGGCGGCACCGACGTCAGTGGAGCCTCTATAAATTCGGGAAAAAAATTGGCTAGGGTTTTGTTTCCATGGAGGAGTTGCTCTGCTAGGATTTGATTTTTTGTGAAATGAGTGAAAAATCTAAAAAAAGAGGATTAGAGTTAAAGGGCATTTTAGTCTTTTTATATTGTTATACACATTCCATTCCATTGGAATTGAAGATAACCATGGAGAAGATAAGAATTAAATTGGTGGTAATTAAATTTCTTGCAATAAAACATACCAAAAATAATTTTTTAAACTTTGAACCAAACATGAAAATAAGATATTCCCATCTCAAAATTCTTGAGAATGCACTTATATTCCCTCCAACCACACACACCCTAAGTGTTTCTGGTTCAGTTCCCCATTTACGCTTCGATCAGCCAATTCACATAACATTTTCTTTACAATATTGGGTAACCCATATGTTCTACAAAATTGGAAAGGAACACATAGGTTTATTCTTTTATTGCCTTCATCAAATTTGGTTTGAGAGGAATCATTTTCTTTTCAAGAATGAGACCAAATTACTTGAACATGCAGCATTGGATACGCAGCAACAGTTCTCCAAGTTCACCGCTGCTATAACCTCCACAATTTCTTCTCTGGCAACGCTAAGATCTCCGCCTTCAGGAAGCCATAGCCTCGCGTTTTGGACTGCACCACCACCAACCTTTTTCACGGGGAGGCGTCATTGTCTGCAACCACCACGGAGAGGTTGTCGCTGCAGCCATGTTTCTTCTCCCAACCGTTCTCTCTGATAGGTAAGCAGAGGCTACTGCTGTCTTTTTGGGCCTAGATTTTGTTAGACAAGACTATTTTTTGGACCTTACTTTAAAATCTGATAACATACAAGTTTTTTTTTTAGTATTCTGATAACATACAAATACTACTTTACTAGATACATATATAAAGGATAATCCTTTTAGGCCGATTGTTTCTAATAGTAAAGCCCTTTTGTATAGCTTTAGAACTTATAAATCTCACATGTGAAAAGAGATGAAAACTTAGTTGCATATACACTAGCTAACATAATTCTTATCAGACCAAATGTTGTGTGGTTGGAGGAAACACAATCTCAGATTTGTAACCAGGTCCAACATGACATTTTGGGCCTCTCTACTTAATATAGCTTTGTTTCTTTTTTTTTAAAAAATATTCAAGAAAAAAAAATCAACTTGGGTTGGTCAAGTGGTCAGCTCACTCGTCCGCTTAAGTAAGTGTCGGGGCCGGGGGTTCGAATCCCGCCTTATGCATGCAGCAACCCATTGGCCAGCGGCACACCCTTAAATGGAGCTTAGATCCGTGACGAATTAGTCCTTGACCTGTCAGGATGGAAGATACCGTGGGCAACCAAAAAAAAAAAATTCAAGAATTATAATTTAATCATAACCAAATAACCGAGGAGTAAACCAAAATTACAACTACCTTTCTTTTCATCTCAGATATCGATATTTTATTTTGGGCCTTTTTATTGAAATAAATAAAGAAAATTCATTATTTCCCTAAATACGCACTAATGGAAATTATTATCTAAATGCGCAGCACCATTTCTTGGTCACCACCCACGAAATGGATTTAGCCTCCAACTCAAGCAAGGCACTCACGAATTGGGCTAGGGTGCCATTATGCGTCAGGCGCCCAAGAAATGGGCACGAATTGGACCAAGGTAGAAAAGTCAATTAATTTGATTTTGTGACATCATCTCAAACATATGCACCGTATAACTAAGATTATGCATGTGCATAGCTATTCTATTCTTTTTACTACGGAAAATTAGTGTCAATGATAGATAAGTAGTGTACATAAATTATTTGTAGTGCACATTATTGTAATTTCAAAAGGATATATGATACAATAATGTGGAGTAAATAGTATACTACTTATTGCCATTTCGTTTGTACCTCCTAAAAAATGGCCCAATTCGTAGGTGCGCTGCCTTAAATGCCCATTTCTTGGGCGCCTGGCTCATAATGGTACCCTGGTCCAATTCGTGGGCGCCTTGCTTGAGTTGGAGGCTAAACCCATTTTATGGGTGATGGCTGAGAAATGGTACTACGCATTTAGATAATAATTTTCATTGGTGTGTATTTAGAAAAATAATGAATTTTTCTTATTTATTTCAATAAAAAAACCTTTTTTTTTTGTTGTGTTTTTATTTTCTTTTTATTTGACGATAAAGCCCCAACCTTATGTCCTTACTGATTGATTTTTTGTTGGAACATTGTGATATTGGTTTTTGGTCGTGTGTAGGGCCATAGACCCGATCCAACCTGAAACAAGACGGAAGCGGGTCACTTTCAAACAGTTAACCCGAACTAATCCCTCCAATGGCTACACTTCTCTTGACTATTTTTAGCCCGAGTTTTAAATCTCTAAGATTCCAACTTTATGACCAACAACTATTTGCTCTGAACTCTCAACGGCTGCGTTTCAATTTATTATATTCAAATATACAATAAACGTTTTTCTCTATTCTTAAATTTTCTAATTACATAGTAATTGTAATTTGGAGCTTATGGCTACCACGTAACAAGTTTATACAGGGCCTAGATTTCTAGAGTCAATGCTAATCTGAAACAAGTAAATTACTATTTTATGTTAATGGTAATGTTTTTCTAAAATTAAATTATAATTAAAAATAAAAACTATCATAAATTTTAAATTATAATAAATTCTAATTTTAAAGTTGAATTATTATAAAATATAATAAATAAAAAATAAAAATTTATTTAATTAACGAAAACTATAACCCTCTTTAATTAATAGAGAGCGTTTATCGACGAAACACCTTTAGATACTGCAAATAAAGCCAATGAGATCTATTGTAATGAATTTTCATCAATGGAATTCATATGTTATCTTGGGACAAAAAAGAAGAAGAAAATAAAAGGTACCCAAAGTGGATAAGGATGAAACACAATGACAGCAAAACTTTCCTTTGAATAATTCCTTCTTCCCTAGTGAGACAAAGTTTCCACATAGACGTGCTAATTATTAAAAAGCATATGTAACATTAAGATTTATGTGTCTTATGTATCCAACAACATGCATATGGCAAAGTCTTTGGTGTGATTCCATATTCCATTGGTTGTGTCACTGTCACAATCATTACTCTGATCTCATGCAAATTAATTTCTACTGTATTTTATTTCTGTTAACATGATTAGGCTAAATAATAATGCTGTGTTAAGGGATAAAGAATGAAGTTATGTTTGGCTCTTTTTCATTATATTCCTTTCTTTCACTATATTATTCCTTGTTTCAAATTGGTTCAAATCTTATTGTGATTCAAATTATACTAGGTTGGATATGAGTGATTCATAAATTTATGATTTCAACTATAGTAAAGAAAAAAAAAGTTAACTGAAAAAGAATATTTTAATTTCTCAAACTGAATTATCATAGGTAACGTTTGAAAGAGAGACCGAGAAATAAAGATTGAATTTTAATATGAGGAATGTTAGGGACCAACAATTTTGTGATTTATAGCCATCAAATAGTCATTAATGATGGTTTTAATGGTGTGAAATTTCATCCAATGACTCACTTTTCTTTGTTGGTTACATGCTGGTCAGAATTTAACAAAGTTGCTGGCCCCTAAGCTTTTCCTTTTAATATTGTGTTTGATGTAAAGTGAAAAATATAAATTGAAATAAGAATGACGCTCTAATTTAATTTGCACAAACAGTAACGTTGAAATTAATTAATTGAAATCAGAGTATTTTAGGTAAAAAATGTTATTAAAATTTCAGTTTCCGTCTTTAAGAATTTTAGTCCTATGTGTCTCCATTTTTTAGAAGTATTAAAATACTGAAATTTTTAAGACAAAGACTGAAATTTTAATACCAATCTTTAGACTAACAAACATAATATTGAGTGTCAATCTCTCAATTTTCGTCCTAATATCTCAAAACAAACACTATCATAGAGTTTAGATATCAATGCAAAATAATAATAATAATAATAATAATAATAATAATAATAATAATAATAATGAAAATTGAAATATAACCTATGAAGATAATCCAACCAATCTTGATTCTTTAGTTGGATGAAAAAACTATCCTCACATTATCAAGGTAGGTAATGCACTATTCTTGAACAAAAGCCAAGTCTAAATTGTTGGCAAATGACTTGTTCTGCCAATTATAGCAGCCCATATGTGTTGCATAAGTTTGTTTAATACATCTTATAGGAAAATATGGGTAATTTATATATATATATATATATATATATATATATATATATATATATATATATATATATATTTTTTTTTTTTTTTTTTTTTCAAAAGAAGAAAAACTTATCAGCCACTAATATTGAACACCGTTTTCTAAATAATAGCTAAGCACTAATTATTTTTCTTTTTTCAGTTTCCACAAAATTGATCAACCTACTACTACTTCATCCAGAAAGGTCAACTTTAATCACCAATAATTTTTTTTTTCAGTTTGTATACCTACTTAGCTTCAAACGGTAGAACTACTACTACTACTAGACCTTAATCTTAGGCTATAAATTAAAACAATAAAGTAGTCTTCGTTCTCATCAGAATCCAAAACTCATCACACCCTTGAATATTGATCTTATATGTGATTTCTTCAATAATAATGGGTGTCACAACATTCACACATGAGTATTGTTCCTCTGTTGCTCCGCCACGCCTTTTCAAGGGCTTGATCACAGACTCAAGTACTTTGCTTCCAAAGCTATTACCACAGTTGATTAAAGATGTCACCATTATCCAAGGAGATGGAGAAGCTGGAACCATTGAACAAGTTAACTTTGCACAAGGTTAGCAAAAAGACATCATATGGATCAATTTGGATTTATTTTTTAAAAAAAATACTTATATTTTTATTTTTTAAAAATTTTTTTTAACAGACAAAAATTATTTCATACTTGAATGGACTTTTAAAAAAAAATTTAAGTATTAAAAATATTAAAAAAAAAAAAGATATTACTAATTTTTAGAAAAAACAAATAATTTACTTTTTTTTAATAAAAATATATTTTTTAAAGACGTATCTAAATAGTTTTTAAACTGAATAAAAATATTTTATTTTAAAAAAAAAAAACTTTTTTCACCAAAAAAGTCAATCCAAACTATCACTATATATACAATAATTTGATTAGTTAATATTATTACATGTAACACTACTATATTACTATTTAATTTGTTATGCCAATACTAGCCTTTCTTATGCTTAGGGTTAGGTTTGATTAGCTTTTCCTTATTACTTTTTTTTCCTTCAAAAATTTTAAAATAAAAAAATCATGCTTTTTAAATTTTTTTCACTTTCACAAAATACTAAAAATAAATCAAATTATAGTATCACATTTTTTAAAATAGAACAGCGTTGAGTGTGACATATCTAGCTAAAATTTAGGAAAAATTAGTGTATAAATTTACAAATTAATTAGAAAATATCTTACATAATATCGCTTAATAATCATAAAAAAAAAAGACATTATGTATAGTATTCATATTTTATTTATTTAATTTATTCCATATGTGCTTGATTATATTATAACTCCTGGTTAATGTTTCTCTTATGCAGCTATCCCCTTCAAATATCTAAAACACAGGATTGATGTGGTTGATAAGGAAAACCTGGTGTGCAAATACACTATGATTGAAGGGGATCCATTGGGAGAAAAGCTTGAGTCTATAGCTTATGAGGTGAATTTTGAGGCCACTAGTGATGGAGGTTGCATATGTAAAATGACTAGCAAATACAATGCCATAGGTGATGCTGAAATTAAGGAGGAAGAAGTAAAGGAAGGGAGAGAAAGCTCCATTGGAATTTGTAGGGTTGTGGAAGCCTACCTATTGGAGAATCCACAAATTTATGCTTAATTATTTTATTTAATTATTATATATAAGAGATGATGTATTCCATTTTTCTTTTATAGAATTTAATTCTTAATAAGTCCTCGCTTCTCATGTGGGTTTGGCAAAATATTTGTATTTTTTTATTAGTGACAATGAGTTGATGAAGATTATATTTTATAAACCAACAGCATCACATACATAACTCTCTAGCTAAATCTGCCGAATTCTTGTGCAACTCATAAAGCTTATGCTATGATCCAAAACGTATACCAAAGAACCAAGGTTTAGAACAATGTTCAATCATGGTTAATTACTATAATTCAGACTATTAGGTAATTCAACATTGTTTTGGATATAAGACGTTTGTTTTCCTTTACTACAACATTTACTGTTAGAGGATGGTTGAGTCAAATGTTTTTTACTAGAAAATATATTTATATATATATAAAGTTTTTTTACTCATACATTTAATAATAAATATTGAATTAAATCCATTTTTTTGTGGGGAAGTAATTTTAGACATTAAACACCTTGCAAGAATAATAAGACAAAAGCATGATAATCTCAGGGTAATGCTAGGTAGACAAAAAAAAAACAGTCAGAACTTGTCTTATTTAGTATTCATTAATTATCGCAACAATTAATGAATGCTAAATAAAGTAAGTTATGACTATTTTTAGCTGATTTTCTTTGGTTACCAAACATTTTTGTAATGTCCGAGGTTGTCTCTTGGTCCACCCTTAGAACCGTGTGACATTGTGAATGCTTCACCATAATTTTCTATATATGCTATATATAATTCATTATGGTGAAGGCAAAGATATATTTGAATTTATGTGAGAATTATTAGAGAGCATAAATCATAATAAAGAGGTTAAATTAGCACCTGAACTAATCACCAAATGCCATAGCATGTAGAGACAAAATCTAATCAAGTATATATAATTTTTTTTTGAAATGACAAGTTCAACACAACAAGTGGAGCAAAAGGTACAAACAGAACTAGACAAAGAAACTATACGAAATTAAATTTTGAAACCCCCTGTCATCTTTGGCATTGCCATCAACAACAGAAGGGATCCACTCCTATCCACTCCTTATAGTTCACGGAGGACTAGTAGATGATATCATCAACCCCTGTTCCCTTATTCTGAAAAATTCGCCGATTCCTTTCTAACCAGATGTTCCAGATAATTGTACAGAAGAATACCATCCACCTCTTACGTTCCTCCTTACTGGTTAATAACTCTGTCCAACTTTAAAAATGTTCCTTTAGAGTTCCTGGGCACGCCCAGTGCCTTCCAACAAAGGACAACCATGCGCACCAGACCTGCCATGAAAATCCACAACCAAGAAATAAGTGGTACCCAGATTCAACACCTTCATTACACAAGACACAGGCAACATCATCCTGGTTAACCACTCTCAGCCGACTTAGCCTCTCCTTCGTATTGATCCTTCCAGTCAAAGCGAACCAGATGAACAATTCAACTCTAGGTGGGACTAGACCCTTCCACACCGTCCTAGTAAAGCTGTAGCTCGCTATATCCTCCGAAAGCGTTTCCACCTGCATCACTTGCACGAAGGAGTTAGTAGAAAATACACCATGTTTATCAAATTTCCATACAACCTTATCCTCTTTGTCATATACAAGATTAACCAATCTCAATGTTTCATGCAACTGGTTCAGTAAGTCCAACTCCCATTGGAAAAGCTGTCGCCTCCATTGGAAGTTCCATCTCCACTCTATCCCGTCCCAGAACCCACAATCCCCTATAACGGATCCTCTTTGGTTTGAAACTGAGAAGAGTCGCGGAAAAAGATCTTTGAGGGACCCACCACGCAGCCATACATCCTCCCAAAATCGAGTTCCTCTCCCATCGCCAATCTCCATAGACAGCCCATTAATCATCTTCTGTCTTACTTGTTGATCCTTAAACTGCAGTTGGAAATATCCTTCCATGGCCCCCCCGAGTAGGCAACACCTGAGTAGATAACATCACATTGGGGTTGAGGTTATTATACGAGCATACCACCTTCTTCCATAAGGGACAATCCTCCTTGGAGAAGCGCCACCACCACTTAAAGAGAAGGGCTGAGTTACGCACCACAGCATCCCCAACACCTAAACCCCCTAACTTTTTGGGAGCCTGTACCACCTCCCACCTAACCATTGCCATACCAAGCCTACCATCCTCCTTACTCTATAGGAACCTTCTTTGTAGGGAAATCAATTTCTCTGCAACTGCCTTCGGCATTTTATACAAACTCAAATAATAGACTGGCAAACTGTTCAAGACGGATTTAATTAGCACCAGCTTACCAGCTTTATTGAGAACCTTAGCCTTCCACATACTCAGCTTATGCTCCACTTTGTCTACAATGGGCTTCCAAGTCTTCACCAACCTCGGGTTCGCTCCTAGTTGAATCCCCAAGTATTTCACCAGGAGGGAGGCTATCTGGCAGCCCAGCACTCTAGACATACGATGTACCCACTGACCATCACAATTAATAGGGATCAAGCTAGACTTATCAAAATTTATAGACAGCCCTGACATAATCTCAAAGCAACGCAGTAGCCTCTTATAGTTCTTTATAGTTTCTTCCTCCGGGGGACAGAACAGGACAGTATCATCTGCAAATTGAAGATGAGACAGCTCGACATGATCTCTACCCACCAATAACAGCGAGATACGCCCATTTCTTACCGCCTCCCCGAACATCCAATGTAGAACGTCAGCAACCAGAACAAATAGGAATGGAGATAAGGGATCTCCCTGTCGCAAGCCTCTTTCCATCTTAAATGGCTTAGATGGCGATCTGTTTATCAACACTGACATATAAGCCGTACTTAGACACTCCATAATCCAACTCCTCCATTTTTGTCCGAATCCCATCTTTTGCAACACCAGGTCTACAAAACTCCACCTGACTCTATCATATGCTTTCTGAAAGTCTAGCTTTATTATTACCCCTTCCTTCTTCGTCATTTTCATCCAATGAACAGTTTCGCAAGCGACAAGAGCCCCATCATGAATCTTCCGTCCTTTGACAAAAGCACTCTGCGTCTCGCCTACCAGCCGTGGCATAATTGTTCGCATCCTTCTAACCAGCATTTTCGAGATGACTTTATACACACAACCTACCATACTGATCGGTCTCAGGTCTTTAATTTCCTTCGCGCCAGTGAACTTAGGGGCCAACACCACCCAAGTGAGATTCGCATCCGCCGGTAGCTTGGACGTCAAGAAGAAATTCATCACCGCCGCAGTAAAATCAGAGCCAATTTCAGCCCAACACCTCTTTATAAAGTTCATATTGTATCCATCACTTCCTGGCGCCTTGCATGATTCACAATCCCATACTGCTTCTTTAATCTCCTCAGGTGTCGGTTGTACCTCTAGGGCCACAGCATCATCCTCGACAATCATTTCCACCAAGCCGTCCCTAAATCCCACCAAAGGATACGCCTCCTGATGATACAAATTCTTGTAGAAGTCTCTGATCGCAATCTTAATCCGAGCTTGATTCCTTACTACTCTTCCATTAATGAGCAAAGTGTCAATCCTGTTGTTTCTCCTTCTTGCGGAGGCTAGATTGTGGAAGTATCTTGTATTCTTATCAATGTCCTTCGCATGTCTAGAACGCGACATCTGTTTCCAATGCATCTCCTTTCTAACGTACCATTTCTCACAGCAAGTCACTAGGGCCTTTCTTCTTGCCTCCATTGTTCCATCATAGGCACCATCACCCACCATATCATCAATCTTCTTTATCTCTTCCTCAAACTTCATGATTTTCTTGTCCATCTCCCCGAAGTTCTCTTTATGCCATCTTCCCAGAGGAGCTGTCATAGCCTTCAATTTATCTGTAAACTGTGCCTCACCTAAGCCTCTCCATTCCTCCTTTACCATCCTCAGGAACCCCTCATGCGTAAACCACGAATCAAGGCTTCGGAAAGGTCGCGGCCCATCTCTCTGCCCCCTGTCTTCCACTATAATAGAGCAATGGTCAGACAAACCCCTAGGGCCCCCTCGTATCCGCATCTCTGGAAATTTCTCAAGCCATTCCAGGCTAACCAAAACTCTATCAATACAGCTACATGATCGACCTCTGAACCATGTAAACTTCCGGTCTGTAATCGGCAAGTCCACCACACCCATGTCATGTATCCAAGTCTTAAAATCATCGGCTGACAGGGGTAAGCTATTTGTGCCACGTCTTTCTTCCACCTGTACAATCTCATTAAAGTCCCCCATGAAACAGCAGGGGACCTGGCATAAACCAGCTATGTAGCTTAACTCCTCCTATATAACAAGCTTCTCATGCCTGGTATGTGCCCCATACACCAGAATAAAAGCACAATAAAAATTATATTTCAACAATTCCCCTTCAACACACATCCATCTCTCCCCTTTGTGGCTATTTCTTATTTTAAAAAAATCATCGTCCCATATTAGCAGCAACCCACCAGATGCACCATTAGATTCAACAAAATCCCATCCCGCACAACTAATACCCCAAATTTTTTGTACATCAAATTTAGTCACTAGCTGTCTTTTTGTCTCCACTAGGCCTAACATGTTTAATCTAAAGTTTCTTTTCAAGTCCTTTATCATCCTCAACTTCCCATCCCCCCTCAATCCCCTAATATTCCAAGAGCCAAAAATCATTTCAATAAGTTATTACACACCTTTTTAGAAATTTTGGGTCTGCTCCTCCTCGCCTTAGCCTTTTGTTTCGCCAACCTTTTTTTCCGAGCAATTTCTTCGTTCTGTTGCTGAAGGATCGCCATAATGTCATCTTCTTCGTCATACAGAGCTGCTCCTGATTCTGTTGCTAAGTCCTAAGTTATTTTGTTTTCTACCAGTTGCTCCTCCAAAGTTAGACCCTCATTGTCACTGGCTTCCACATAGTTGACCTGATTGTCACTGCCTTCCAGATAGTTGACCTGAGCGTCCTCCTCCAAATCCCGCTCCTCTTCGCCATATCCCTCTTCTTCGTAAGGCACTGGTGATTCCCTATCCACAAGAGCTTTCGTATCCGGGCCAGGCTTTCCTACCCCTACATCAGGTTCACCATTGTGGTCGTCTTCCTTTCCGTTACATGTTTTGGTATTGGCTTTCGGAAGCCCAACATCTCCTCTTCCATGATACCCTATTCGGCCTCCTCCTTCCCCTACCGTGCTTAACCGTAATCGGGCTGTGTTCTGTCCACCACAACTGGCGCTCGGTTTGTCAACCGGCTGGCACGCAAGGGCCATCGGACTCGCGACACTTCCCTGACCAACTCGGCCTCCTTCTCCCCGATGATCTCCAGCCCGGTTCTCGCAACGGTCATCTCCCGGATCTGTATGCCGCGCGAGTTCTGAGTCCGCCGACCCATTTCTCCTCTCAACCAGGTATGTTCGTGCAACCACTGCACTAGATGCCGCAACCCCTAGGTTCCCGAGATCCGCAGGTGCAGCAGCTTCCTTGGCTGTTGGATCGTAACCTGGAGCACGCCTAGGCCTCCGACCCGCCGTCTCATTGGACCTCTTTTTTTTTTTTTTTTTTTTTTTCAAGTATATATAATAAAAGAGGGTAACTATTCCTACCAAACTTTGAAGAAACCACCTAGAATTTTGTACAAAAGGACCAGAAAGTTTTGAAGTGGCAACTAATAGAATATTAATTCTGCTAATTGTTTGTATTATGAGTTGTGACACGTGAAGAAATGAATTGATCACTAAAATAAGTTAACCTTTTCGCGCTACTTTATGGCAAGGGCACATCCATTAATCATAATATTATAGACTACTAAAAATACACTTAAATTATTTTATTATTAATAAAAATATTTTTAAATTTTATTATCGATAAAAATATTTTTAAATTATTTAAAAACGTAACAAAAATATACACACGTAAACAGAAACATTTTATGTTAACAGAAAAGAGTAATGTGAGTATATAATAAATAGAACTTCTTATATAAAGAGTGAGATTTTGATATTAGCAAGTAAATTATATTACACTTTTTTATTAATGAGATTGATCTTTGATACGCTTGAATATTTTTGACATATTTTAAAATTATTTGAAGACAATTTATTGATAACAAAATTTAAAAATATTTTTATCAATGTAAAAATAATTCAGTCGTATAGTGGTAATTTACCCTAATATCATAATATGTGACTAATTGTAAACGTTGGATGCTATGAATAATTGGCTGGCCGCAGGCCCATAGATGAGGAAGATTTTATGTGTATGTGCATTGATGCTATGCTCTATTTGTGGTTGCTATATACAGCTACATTAGATACACCAAAAAAAAAAATATCAATTATTAACTAACAATAGTACTAACAGTTCTCATATAGTAATAGAGGTACATTTTGGAAGGTTATCACATGTATCACTGCACGAACATGAAAATTTTGTGTTCCAATCTTCTGCAGCGTACAGATTTAATCTAAATTATGTTAATGGTGTTGATTTGATGGAATAGTTTTGTGGTGTACTATTAATGAAACAAGTGTACGCAGTGCAAGTGACCAGTGTATCCATTTGTCTAGTGTTCAATTTATAGTTTATTATTATTGTTCTAGTCCTGAATAAACTGGCTCCTTATTAGGATTTTTGTTAGCCGTTCTACAAAACGAGCTGAGCCATTATTTATTTTGGGCTAATGAGTGAAAAGTAGTCCATTATAAGAACATGAGCTGTTATATTTGAATACATGAAATTTTTTTTTAGTTATGATGGGTGTACTAATGGTGATGTGAATTAAAAAGCTGTCAATAAATGGAATGAAACGGGTTATAAAAAAATGGAATGAAATGTATGGTGATATATTGTGCAGTTAATTTTTTTTATGTGTGATTAATTATTTATTTTGGAGGTGGAGTTTAACATGAAGAGTTGTTTTATTCTATAACTTGTTTAAAGATTTATATGTTTAAGAACGATGAAGTTGCATCATAGGTAAAGTTGTTAGTTTCGTTAGGGTTTAATATTGAGAATTGAATGTTGTGATCAAATTAGTTAATTGAATTAATTTTAATGTTTGATGTCTTAATTTACTTATGTTAAAAAAGTATGAGGTATAAGTGGAATTCTTGTGTACTTTGAAGTAAATTTATTAAAGGGTGTGTTTAGGATTTACATAGGAGAAGAAAATAGTGTGTAGTTGAATTGTCTTGGACGCTTTATTTTTGTGTGTGGCAACTTTTGGAACCTCTCAACACATAAGTGGTTTGATCTCTGAATTCACGTTCACGTGAAGCTAAAAATTGTAACTTTTGCATTCACGTTGATGATGACTGATTATTATTAAAAAATTAGATGATAAATTTATTTATTTTCAATTCTTATTTTCCTTCGTTATCTTCTACAAAAAGGATACAAGTAAGCATATACTTTCACATTAGTTCTTTATAGTTTTTCGTTTCAAAATTTTTTTTTTCATCAAGATTCTCATATTTGTTTAAATCATTGTCAAGATAAATATTTTAGTTTTTTTAGTACTCTCTTTCATATTTTAGATTTTTATGTTTTTTTATGTTATTTTTGTATTTATATGATTTTCTATCAACCATATCCTTCATTATCTTCTACAAAAAGGATACAAGTAAGCATATACTTTCACATTATTTCTTTGTAGTTTTTAGTTTCAAATTTTTTTTTCATTGAAATTCTCATATTTGTTTAAATCATTGTCAAGATAAATATTTTAATTTTTTAGTACTCTCTTTCATATTTTAGATTTTTATATTTTTTTATGTTATTTTTGTATTTATATGATAACTAATTTTTATATTATTATTTATTGTTCTGATGTTGTATTTTTAGAATTTATACTACTTTCTAGTTTATATGCGCTTTTTTTTTTATTATTTACTAAACTATTTTTTATATGTATATTTTTTATGAAGTCTTTTTTTTATTTAGTTTTTTTTTCACTTGATTTTTTTTATTTATTTTTATTGTATTTTCTTATTCCTACTACAAATGTTATTAATATGAATTTTTATTTTTATTAAATTTTATATTATTTTTATTATTTTTTGTCCATATAATTTTTTTTTCATCATGTACTGTACTATATCTATGTTGTTTATAAAATATTTTAATTTTTTATTTTGTTTTATTTATATGAAATTTTTTTACCTTTTATTATAATTTGTGTTTATATAATATATATTATTGGATTTATAAAATTTTTATTGTTTCGTATTTGTATGAGTTTTTTTTATTCTGTACTACATTTTATTTTCCTTTTATATGAAAAATTTTTTATTTTTTATTCGACCTTGTAAAAGTTATAATTATAACTATTGTATATTATGTTTGTTATAAAAATTTTTGTACAATAAAAATGATGATCCGATCTAAAAGGACATAATAAATAAAAAATTAATCATAAGTAACAATAAAGTTATTAATAATAAAAAATTATAGTCTAAAATAATACTAAGTTGAAGAGTACTGACAATATTAAAAAATTTATAGAATATTGTTTTTTATTTGACATTATTTTATTTATAATACTGTAATTCATATTTTTATTTTTTATTATATAATTATTATATTTACATGATAATTTTTTATATTATTTTTTGTAGTGTTATGATTTTTCATGTACATTATTATTTTTTGGAATTCTTATTAGTGATACTGTGAATTTATGTTTCAAGCTGAACATAATTTTGTGCATACTATTACATGAATGTTGTGTCTCTCTACTCAATGAGCATTATGAGTGTTATACGAACTATGATGTGGTTTATAGTTTCGGTTTCGCTACGTTACCAACAGCATATCTGCCAACTTCTGCCAACTCATATTTATAATTGTGTTTTATGAAAGTGTGTTCGTGGATGTGTCTAATAAAAATGTTTTTTTTATAGCTGTGTTTAATAGAAATGTCTTTATAGATATATTTTCTAGATGTGTCTCTTTATATATGTATTTAAAATATATTAATTATTAGACACATTCACGAACATACTTCCATGAAACACAATTATAAATAAGAGTTGGCAGAAGTTGGCAGATAGTATGTTGGTACCCTATACTTTTCCTTATAGTTTTGAGCAGGAAATTTTATGAAAATTAATTTCTTTTATTCATAACCCTATTAGGGCAAATACGGTAAAGACGTTGTTTTGGTAAAATGGTAGATTATATTACAAAATGAAAATCCTAAATATGCGAAATGGATGACGAAAGTTGATTAAAGTTAATTAAAAATATTTGGCTAAGAACCATCACATGAAGTGGTCCTAAGTCTAAAGGCGGACGTTGAAAGCCACATTTTCGTTGCTAAAATGCACTAGACGATGAGTACAATAATGAATTGATAAATTAAAATGGTTTAGCAAAAGGCAATCGGATCGTTAACGTAAGCCTAATGCTCCACATAGAGACAAACCATTCAAGCTACACGGTGGCTGGAGTTGGGGTATGAGCAGATTCATCGGCGTCCTGGCGAGTCTTGTTTGCCCTGTTAACCATTTTTTGCAGCGAGTCATTGTATCTCGTAACCTCCTGGAGCCTGGTCTGTAGCTTTCCCATATCCCGTGCCAGGTCAACGTATCTCTCTTTCCATCCAAGAACCAAGTCAAGGTTGTAGTCATCCACGTAACCATTCAAATTTTGGCACATGTTGCGGAGGCAGAGGCGAGCGGAATCCTCTAAGCTAATGTGCGGCTCTGACGCAACGCGGCTAGTAACAACCAAAGCTTCTGATTCACCAGGAAGGACAACGGACACAAGATGACGGAAATTTCGGCCACCGGTTGATGTGTTTTCTTGTATGATGCGGTAAACCGGTGGGGGGATGTCCAGCTTGTTGCATGTTTTGGACAGCAATCTGGTCATGCTGACGATGATAAGCGGGTTCCGAGTAGGTTTGTGTGGCACAAGTTGGTCTGCTGTAAGTTGGTGTAAGATGAAAGAAAAGGATTTATCATTACAGTGTTGATCTGAGTAGGGAAGAAGATGGGTAAGGAGAAAACTTACGGCGGGGATGCGGTGTAGTGCGACGACGGTCTTCTTCAAAACGTAAGTGTAAAGCTTTCAACGCTATCCTCTCCATTTGGCGGCGTTGCGGTGGTTGGAGTCCTGCCGGGGCTTTGCCTTTGGCTATCATTTTTCTTCCTTTCTTGACGTTGCCATTCCCTTGGAAGAGAGCCCATGCTTCCTCCGCGTTGTCCAAAGTTGGGAACTCCATCCACCCACCGTCTCCATAGTCATGTAGTTGCTCTGCCACCTCCTCAGATGAAGTATAAATCCCAGGTATCCATCCAACAAATACACAAAAAAAATTGTTGGTTATCATTAGTTGTGACCATGGTGTGTTTTTACTGATGTGAATGTGTGTATAGCCGGTGTTAGTAAAAATGTTTATATAGGCAGTTTATATCAAAGTTGTTTCTTGTTGTAGGCGTGCAAACCTTTATTAGTAATTTAAGGGTTTAAGAGTCTTTGTTGACGATGTGAACGCAAGGGAATCGGAATCGGATTCCCTTGCCTGTGGTGGGGCCGGCAATGTGAATATCATGAACTTTTTGCTGAGGAAATGGAACCAAGAATATGTATATAAAAAATCATATTTGACGTATCCATATTGTAGTATGCATTGTGTGATTTGTCACAATTCCACAAAATACGCCTGTGGTGGGGCCGGCAATGTGAATATCATGAACTTTTTGCTGAGGAAATGGAACCAAGAATATGTATATAAAAAATCATATTTGACGTATCCATATTGTAGTATGCATTGTGTGATTTGTCACAATTCCATAAAATATTATACGTGATAAAATAGAATATTATTATACATATTGTATGCATGCATTAGGATGGTCAAATCGTTAAATAAATATTAACCAAGGATTACATGATTCATGTATCCTTGACATTATTATGATATAGCTGTAGCAGCTATTGTGCCTTTTAAATTTTAAATAAGTTAGAGTTGAATACACAACAAATACACATAATTATATAATGTGAATGTCTATTCTGTTTAAAATTGGGGCATGGAAGATAACTTAAAAAATATTATACTCTAATTTTTTATTAGAAGTTATCTACGTTAGGTGAATAACTCAAAACTAATTTTATGATGTATTAAAAGTATTACGTTTATTTTTGTCTTTATGTAAGAAAAATTAGTCATTATTTTAAATAATTTCGTTCTCGAATGGTATTATTATTTTAATATATTTTAAAAATATTTGTTAACAATAATTTTAGATAAATTACAATTTAGTAATATAAAAATTATTTAAGAGTAATTTAGAAAAAAATAGTTTAATTATTAGATTTTTAAAAAATATTTTAGTAAAAAAATAATTTAATCAATAATTAGATAATTTATTAAACGATATTTTGGTAATCAAAACTTAATAACAAAAAATTATAATTCTTGTTAAAGGATATTTTTGTAATGAATAATTTATTTTTTATCGAAAAATGGAGATCAGAAAGTTAATATTAGTTAACACAAACAATTTAAAATAGATTAAAGAAAATTTTTTTTAAGATTTATAAGAGAAAAGAATGTACATTTTACAAATACAAGGGGAATGTCATTTTAATATCTCTTAGAGGAGGAAAGTAAAAATTTCTCTTTAAAAAATATAAATATTTTTTGGCTATAACGCATTTACAGATATTGTAAATTACTATAGTTTTATAAATTTCGTTAAATTTTTTTTGTAATGCGTATAAAATTTAATGTCAATCTCTATTTTATCTGTTGAGTCGCTTTTTTATTGCGTTTTAAAAATTTTATACACTTTTTTTGAATTTAAAATTTAAAAATCAATGAAATTAGAGTTACTATTAATATCTACAATTGACTCATAAGATGGATGACATTGCTAAGTGTACGAGATGTCTCCGTTACGGGTTTGAAGGGTGGATCGAGAACCTGCGGGCCAGGCTGGAGCCGGATCGCTTGACTTGGAGTGATGGGGGGTGGTACCTGCAAAGACACTCCGACGCTCAAGTCAGAATGGATCTAAGAGGTAGAAGGTGTGAGGAATGAATAATACCTGGAGGGACTTGGGTCCTCTTTTTATAGGTGATGGTTGTTATCTTATCTTATCTTGCTTGATTAAGATAAGAGAGATATTTGAATTCGAAAGTAGGTTAGGAGCTTTGAAGGGCCGGTTCTGGGCCTTCGGGTTGAAACGGGTTGTTCCCGGGTGACCGGGTGCGCGGGATCCGTGGGCCGGATCCGTAACAGTTGCCCCCGCAGCGGGAGAGCGAGCGAGATCGGTCTGTCGCTGGGAGACGTCTGTTATGGGCTTCGATTTTTTCTCGGGTGCCCGTCTGATTTCTTCGAGATGAGGTCGGTGCCTCGGTTTCGTATCGTGGAAGATTTGTCTGACCGTTTAGGCCTGACGTGACTCTTCAGTATCAGTCGCGTCTGTTGCGTTCTTCGAGGCGTTACCTTTTTTCGAGGGGGTATTTATTGCAAGCTGCGTTTTTTCTTTTTTGCCCTCGCGTTTGCTTTTCTTTCTAAAGGTATTTTCGTCGTTTTACCTTTTTCAAAAACCGTTTTGGTTTTCCTTCTTCAGTTCCCTCGTTTTGCTTTTACTTCTCTATTGCTTCTTTTTCCAATCAGAGCATTTCCCATTCTCCATTTTCGCTTTCTGTGGTTTCGGTTGGTCTTCTTCTGCGGCATTTTTCCTTCGGGTTTTCTTCCTTCAATTTATCAGGTTAGCATTTCTCTTGTTTCTTTTTGCTTCTTCTGCTCTGTTTTCTGCTGTGTTTTGTTTTTGTTTTTGCTAAGTGTAGTTTTAGAGTAGTTTTGTGGTGTTTGTATGGTGGTTAAATAGTTCTGTTGGGATTCTAAAAAAGGGTTGGGGCGAGTGCCACCGTATAATTGGTGGTATGCGGTGGCGGTATTTGTTTTTGGTTTTTACCCGCCGTCGTTTTCTGCCGTGAGGTTTGGCTGACGGTGGTGCTCGTCGATATTTTAGGTATGGCTCGCTGACGGATGGAGGGTGTGAGGGCTCCGGTGGCCCCGGCGGGGGGTGTCCCTGATCTTTTTTCCTGGGTCACCAGTGATGTTTGGGGGACGCCGTCACGGATGACGGAGGCGGACCTCCAATGGCTCCGTGATGGAGGGGCTATTTGTGGGGGTGGCGATGCCGAACGCCACTACGAGCTTTCCCTCCCTGGGGTTGACGAGAGGGTTTGCTATACCAATCTCGACTCCCCGACAGTGCCGGATTGGATGTGGGTGTATGAGGCGATGTTTACCCGGCTCGGTGTTCGGCTTCCCTTTTCTCCGTTTGTCCAGCAGTTATTGAGTCGGTGTTCCGTGGCGCCGTCCCAGCTACATCCGAACAGCTGGGCGGCGATACGATCTTTTGAACTTGTTTGTGATTTTTTAGAGCTACCTGCTTCAGTGAATGTTTTTCTTTTCCTTTTCTTGTGTACTCTTCCGACTAAGGAGGGGAAGCATAAGAAGGGGTATGTATCTTTCCGAGCTCAGCCCCACCGTCGGGTTTTCGGTTTGCATGAAGATTCCTTCCATGGTTTTAAGAGCGGTTATTTTAAAGTCCGTCCTGCGAGGGGGCATCATCCTTTTTGGTTGACGTTGGAGGGTGAACGTCGGTTCCCCACTTATTGGAACTTTAAGGCTGGTCCATCCGTGTTTACTCGGGTTTCGAAGGAGTTTCTGTCCCCGGAGGAGCGGGATATCGCCCTTGTTTTGTGGCAGTTATTTGGGGAGCGTCCTCTTAATCCTCGGGACGTGATGGGTGATCCGGTTGCTTGCCGGTCGTATGTTGGTGTGTGTCGTGTGTGTCTGTTCTTTTCTCGGTTTTTATGTTTTGTTTCCCGTTTTCGTAACTTGGGATTTTTGTTTCTTGTTTCCTTGCAGTTGAGATGGCTGGTGGCTTGACATCCTTGGCGCGCTTGAAGGCGGCGATGGCCCAGGAGGAGGGGTCGTCGTCCCCGGCTACTCCTGTTTCTAATCCTGCCGTGGATTCTCAGCCGGTTTCTCAGGAGGTGATTTACTCGGGTGCGCGGGCCGATGCTCAAGTTTCCCCTGGTCCTGCGAACTCTCCTAAAGTCGTCGTGGTGACGGCTGCTGAGGCTTCTCGGAAGAGAAAGAGGCCTGAGGACCCGAGCAGTGAGACTTTTGAGGATGAGGGTCTTGTGCCCAGCGTGATAGATCGACGCTTCGATGCCCCGGGGTTTATTGATCAACACTTGATGCCTGGAACGGAGCCGTTTTTTGATGGCTGCGATGTTTCGTTCCAGGCCAAGTCGGTGTATCATGCTCTCCTCCGGTCTGCCGTTGTTGTTCGGAAGGCTGAGCCTGTGATGGCTCAGGTTGGTTTGCTGGATAAGAAGCTTCGTCATTCTCATGCTGAGGTAGCCAAGTTGAAGGGGGAACTTGATGCTACCGAAGCTGCGAGGGAGAGGGCTGTGAAGTCTTCTGAGGATGCCGGGGTAGAGATTCTCCGACTTGCCGAGGTTGAAACTTCGCTTCTCTCTCAGTTGGCAGAGAAGCGGCAGCAGGCTTCAGATGTGGGTTCTCAGGCTGCCGTGCTTCTCGCCGAGTCGGAGGCTCTGAAGGCCGAGGTCGCTGCCTTGAAGAGGGAGAAGACGGAGTTGCTAGCTGATGCGAAGGATGCAATTGCGGCTACCGGGGAAACGATGAGGGCTCAAGCTTCAGTGCTAGCTCCTGGCGTGGATATGTCCGTGATGGGGGCCTTCAAGACTGTTCGTGATGGCCAGATCGTTGACCTCGAGTAGCTTTTATCTCTTTGGGTTTTTCTTTGAACTGTGTTTTGGATATTTTCGGATGGCCAAGGGCCGTGTATTTTGATTTCGGAACACTTTATTTTCGTTTTAATAGTGCTTATTGGCCGTTCGGGCCTTTTGTATGTTCCGTTGTTACATTGTTTTTGGGCCGTCCGGGCCTATCATACATTCCGTTTTAGGCTATTCCGTGTATATTTCGTTTGTTTCCTCGGACCGTCGTTTGGTCGGGTTCTTTTGTGGATATCCGCGTTTTTGGGCCTGGGGGGTGATCAGTCCCCCAGTTGCGGCCGTGTTTTTGTTCCGTATTTGGGACACTTAGGAAAATAGAAATAGCTGTTTTAATGGAATTTTTATTGATGGTTGGGCCTCGTAAAACCCTCCGTTGATGGCGGGAAAGAGTACCCGAGTTTAAAACTTAGATGAAAAAAAAACCTTAGAATTTGTAAACTGGTAGGAGAAGTACAAAAACAGAAATGAGGACAAAGGTGCGACCTTTTTAGGTTGGTCTAGGCGTAGTATCGTCGTAAGTTGGCGGCGTTCCATGTTCTCGGGACTTCGTCGCCGTTGAGCCGTTCGAGTTTGTACGCTCCTTTTCCAATTACAGCCTTGATTCTGTATGGTCCTTCCCAGTTGGGGGTGAGCTTCCCTTCTCCTGGGGTCGGGGGACCGATATCGTTTCGTCGTAAGACGAGGTCGTCGGCCGCGAATTCTCGCCGGATGACTCCGTGATTGTATCTTAGGCTGATTCTTTGCTTTAGGGCTAGCTCCCTGAGATGGGTTATGCTTCTTGTTTCGTCGATGAGGTCTCGTTCTGCTTCCTCGTCGTTACCTCCGACCGTTTTTCTGGGGCTTGGGTCTTCGATCTCTACCGGGATGACCGCCTCAACGCCGTATGTTAGTCGGAAAGGTGTTTCTCCCGTTTTCGTCTGAGGTGTGGTTCGGTATGACCATAGGACCGATCTGAGTTCGTCGGCCCAAAGTCCTTTGGCTTCGTCGAGCCGCTTTTTAAGTCCTTTGACGATTATTTTGTTCGCGGATTCCACCTGTCTGTTTGTCTGAGGGTGTTCTACCGAGCTGAAACGGTGAGATACACGTAGCCCCTCTAAAAATTCTCTGAATTTTTTGTCGGTAAATTGGGTTCCGTTGTCCGAGATAACGATCTCGGAGATCCCGAATCGGGTGATGATCTGACGCCAGAGGAATTTTCGGCATTGGGTTGCCGTTATGGAGGACAGGGGTTCGGCTTCGATCCATTTAGTGCAGTAGTCTATGGCGACGATGAGGTATCTAAGCTGGCTGGGTGCCGTAGGGAAGGGTCCGACGAGGTCGATGCCCCAGGTGCCGAACGGCCGTTCTGCCGATATGGTGTTGAGCTGGTGTGGTGCGGCTTGGTGGATATTGGCGTGCCTTTGGCATTTGTCGCAGTTTTTAACTATTTGTATGGAATCCCGGATAACCGTGGGCCAGAAGTAGCCTGCTCTGATGACTTTTTGGGCTAATGTTTTGCCTCCGACGTGGTGACCGCAGCAGCCTTCGTGGATTTCATGGAGTATGTACTCCGTGTTCTCGGGTCGATGCATTTGAGCAGGGGTTGCGAGAATCCGCGTTTGTGTAGCTGTCCTGCGATAATGGTATAGTTGGCGGCTTCCCTTTTTATTCGTTTTTCCTCTTTGGGGTCTGGTGGCAGTGTTCCATCGAGGAGGTATTGCAGGATATGGTAGGTCCAAGATTCCTGGTTTGAGATTGTCAGGTGAGCGTTGGTTGTTGTTGACACGGAGGGTGTCTTAATGACTTCCTGGATTAGCGATTTGTTACCGTGTCCGGGTTTGGTACTAACTAGCTTGGAGAGTAGGTCTGCTCTGGCATTTCGTTCCCTAGGGACGTGCTGCATGGTAACGTGTTCGAATCCTTCCTTTAGTTCGTTTACTTTGGCGAGGTATTGTTGGAGTAGAGGATCTCGTGTCTGGTAGTCTCCGTTAATTTGGGAACTGACTACCTGTGAATCGATATTTACTTCTAGAACATTTGCTCCGACTTCCCGGGCTAAGGATAGGCCTGCCAAGAGGGCCTCGTATTCTGCTTGGTTGTTTGATACTGGAAATTCGTATCGTACCGACTGTTCGATCGTGATCCCGTCTTGGTTTTCGAGTATGACTCCGGCGCCTCCGTAGGTGGAGTTTGATGAGCCGTCGACATGTAGTTTCCATGATTCGGGGGTGAGCTTTCCCGGAGTCATCTCGGCGATGAAGTCGGCCATAGCTTGTGCTTTGATCGCATTTCGGGTTCGAATTTGATCTGGAATTGAGATAGTTCGATGGACCACGCTAGCATTCTTCCCGCTAGGTCGGGTTTCTGCAAAATCTGCTTGACCGCCTGGTCGGTTCGAATCGTCATGGGATGAGCTTGGAAGTATTGTCGTAGGCGCCGGGAGGCTGTAAGGAGTGTGAAAGCTAGCTTTTCTAAGCGTGAGTAGCGAGCTTCCACATCTTGTAGGACTTTGCTTATGAAGTATACGGGTTTTTGCTCCTTTTTCTCGTTTTCACGGATGAGTGCTGCTGCGAGTGCCCCTTCCGTTATGGAGAGGTATAGGTAGAGTGTTTCCACTGTTTGGGGTTTGGCGAGGATTCGTGGTTCCGCTAGGACCCTCTTGAAGTGTTGGAATGCTTCTTCACATTCCGTCTCCCATTTGAAAGGGGCTCCTTTTTCATTAGTTTGAAGAAAGGGGTCGCCTTTTGAGCCGATGCCCCGAGAAAGCGCGATAATGCCGTCAGTCGGCCGGTAAGCTTTTGGATGTCTTTAAGGTTTTTGGGGCTTGTCATCTCGAGGACGGCGCGACATTTCTCTGGGTTTGCTTCAACTCCGCGTTGCGTAATCATGAAGCCGAGGAACTTCCCTGCCTCCATTCCGAAGGCACATTTTGCCGGGTTGAGTCGCATTTGGTGCTTTCGTAGGGTGTTCATTATGACCTTGAGGTTGTTGGTTAGTTGTTCGCCGGATTCGGTCTTGGTGAGCATGTCGTCTATGTAGACTTCTAATTTGTTTTCGGACAGGTCTCGAAATATCTTGTTAACAAGTCTTTGATAGGTTGCTCCAGCATTTTTCAAGCCGAAGGGCATTACTGTGTAGCAGTACGTCCCGTCCGGGGTGATGAACGATGTTTTCTCTTCGTTTGGTCGGTGTATCAGAATCTGGTTGTATCCGGAATATGCGTCCATGAAGCTGAGGTATCGGTGACCGGATGCAGCGTCTACCAATCCGTCGATTTGGTAGGGGAAAGGCGTCCTTCGGACAAGCTTTGTTGAGGTCCGTGTAGTCGACGCACATTCGCCATTTCCCGTTAGATTTTTTCACTAGTACGACGTTGGCTAGCCAGGTCGTGTAGGGGAGTTCCCGGATGAAGTTGGCCTCAAGTAGGGCTTTAACTTGTTTTTTGACTTCGGTGGCTCGGTCTGATTACATTTTTCTTCTCCTTTATGCTACTGGTTTAGCTTTGGGGTCCACGGCTAGACGGTGGGACATTAGGTCGGGGTTTATTCCCGGCATATCGGCTGGTGTAAATGCGAACAAGTCTCTGTTCTGTTTCAGGAGTTGGGTGAGTTCTTCTTTAAGATCGTATGGGAGGTTCCTATTAATGAAGGTGTATTCTTCCTTGGTTGGCCCTATTTGTAGCTTTTCCATGTCTCCTTCTGGTTCTGGCCTGGGTTGGCCGTCTTGTCGCGCATCTAGGTCGGCTAGGAATACTCCGACTGCGTCTCGGGATTTTTTCCTTAGGGCTAGGCTGGTGTTGTCGCATTCGGCTGCGACCTCTCGGTCCCCGTGGATGGTAGCGACTGAGCCGTCGTCGGTTCTAAATTTCATGAGGAGGTATTTGGTGAAGATGACTGCAGAGAAATCGTTGATTGTTTTTCTTCCGAGAATCACGTTATAGGCTGTGGAGTCTTTTAGGACTACGAATTCAGATAGGATTGTCTTTTTCTGGTTGCTCGTTCCTATGGTGATGGGAAGTGTGATTGAGCCATCTGGTTTGAGAAAGTTGTCTCCGAGTCCCGTGACGCCGTTGTGGTGTGTTTGGAGGTTGCCGTTGTGGAGCCCAAGTTTATCGAAGGCTCTTCGGAAAAGGATGTTCGAGTCTGCCCCGGTGTCTACTAGTATTCTTCGCACTAGTCCTGTTCCGATTCTTGCCGAGATGACGAAGGGGGCATCCTCGGCCGAGGTGCCGTGCTGGCAATCCTCGGGTAAGAAAGTTATCATGTTGTCGGCCGCAGCAGGTGGGGTGTGGTTTCTGACGGCCATTACTTTGAGGTCTTTTTTCATTGTTAGTTTTGACTTACTTGATACGTCCTTGCCTGTGATGACGTTTACTATGATGGTTGGATCTTCCTCCGGGCTTTCCCTGGGGGGTTGCTTTTGGGTTCTTGGGTTACGCCCTTCTCTTTCCGTCGACCTTTCTCTTTCCGCGCGTCTTGGTTCTCTGATGATTTTGGCAAATTCTGGGAGTTTGCCGTCTCGTATGGCTTGCTCGAGGGCGTCTTTAAGGTCGAAACAGTCTTGTGTTTTGTGACCGTAACCCCGGTGGTAGTCGCAGTAGAGGGTTTTGTTGCCTCCTATCCTTTCCCTGAGTTGTCGGGCTTTCGGAATTATACCTCGGTCTGCTATTTGGTGATATATCTTGGTAATTGGTGCTGTTAGGGGCGTGTAGTTAGAGAATTTGCCGATTCTTGGTGGTCGGCTGGTATTTGTCGGTCTGGGGTGGTCTCTTTGGTTTTCCCTGGGTGGTGGGTTTTGGCGAGAAACCGAGTTGCCGTGTTGGGTGTTGCCGTGTTGCCGTTTGTTGGCGGCGACGACCTGGCTGACTTCTTCGTCATTGATGTAATCTCTTGCGACGTTCTGGATCTCGTGCATGGTCCATACTGGTTTAGTGGTGAGGTGTTTGCAGAAATCTTCATTCATGAGTCCGTTGGTTAGGCAAAGGCTTGCGACGGAGTCCGTGAGTCCGTCGACCGTCAGGCATTCGTCGTTGAAGCGATCGAGGTATTTCCTTGTGGATTCGTCTTGTTTTTGCGTGATCCCTAGTAAGCTGATGGGGTATTTGGCTTTGGTGATTCTGGTTGTGAATTGGGCCATGAATTTTCGCGTTACATCGTGAAAATTGGCTATGGATCCGTTTGGGAGGGCGTTGAACCATTTGATCGCCGATCCTGCCAGGGTTACCGGGAATGCTCTACATCGGACCGCATCGGCCGCTCCTTCCAGGTTCATTCTGGCCTCAAAGGCCGTTAGATGTTCCTGGGGATCTTTGGTTCCATCGTATTTCATGTCAGTAGGTTTGTCGAAACCTTTGGGGAGTTTTGCTCTTAAGATTCTCTCTGTGAAGGGTGTAGCTCCCATTATTATATGGTCGTTTCTCGTGCGCTTGGTGTTTCGGTACCTCCGATCTTCATTCGAGTAGTGTTGGTGACTCGGTTCTCGGGAAGCGCTGCGGTCGTGTTTCTTGTTGTATCGCCGTTCTGGCGATTTCTCGTGTCTGTGGTCGCGTGAGGCACTGCGATCGTTTCTACTGTCGTGTAGTCGGGTTGGCGATCTGCCGCGGTGAGACTTTGATCTGGAAGTTGCGTGGCTTCCGCGTTCGTTGTTATGTTTTTCTCTGCTGGTTAATTTGCCTTCGAGTTCCTGGACTCGGAGGCAGAGATCCTGGATGATCTGTGCTGCTTTGTCCCTAGCTTTCTCGGGATGTCGTCGGTCCGTGACGTCATGGTCGTTCGCGTGTTGGACAGTACTCGCTATTCTTGCTTGGTTTGTGACCTCCCGGTGCTCGGGGGTTGGGTTAATCGGTTGAGAGTCATCCTGGCTTGAGGGAGTTTCCTCCAGGACGTCCCCCATCGGGCCCAGCTGGCGCAGGTCCCCACAGACGGCGCCAATGTACGAGATGTCTCCGGTACGGGTTTGAAGGGTGGATCGGGAACCTACGGGCCAGGCTGGAGCCGGATCGCTTGACTTGGAGTGATGGAGGGTGGTACCTGCAAAGACACTCCGACGCTCAAGTCAGAATGGATCTAAGAGGTAGAAGGTGTGAGGAATGAATAATACCTGGAGGGACTTGGGTCCTCTTTTTATAGGCGATGGCCATTATCTTATCTTATCTTGCTTGATTAAGATAAGAGAGATATTTGAATTCGAAAGTTGGTTAGGAGCTTTGAAGGGCCGGTTCTGGGCCTTCGGGTTGAAACGGGTTGTTCCCGGATGACCGGGTGCGCGGGATCCGTGGGCCGGATCCGTAACACTAAGTAACTCTCCTACTATTACTAATATTTATAATAATTCTTAATCTTATTGCAAATGGAATATGTCAATCTGTATTTCTCCAAATGATACATTATTTGAGATTTTGTTAAAGCTTCGTTTTTAAAACATAATACCAACTTAAAATTTTTTTTTCTTTTGTAAAATTTTAGAAATTAACTGTTATAATTTTAAGTTACAAATTTAGGATAAAAACTAAATACATTACTAAACAATGGATAATTATTGGAGAAATTAATTTTTTTTTTACAGGTGATATTATTTTTTTTAAGTGCAACTCACTTGACTTAAAAAGTTAAATTTGTCTTTCTAAAAAATTCAACTTGCATCGATTTTGTCACGATTAATACAAATTTTCTCAGTTAAAGTGATTTACATGACAAGTAGAACTCCATTAAAAAAAAGAATATTAACCATAGACAATCGTCAACCTTGGGCCGTTAATATGGAGTTAACCAATGTATAGTTTAGCAAGTCACGAGTATTTAACTACACACCCTTTTATATTTTCGGAGCTTTCTTGGTGTATGTGCTGATTTTGCGTGCCAAAAAGATCTTCACGTTAACCGAATCATTAAGTAGAGCCTATTGTCATAGGGTACTATTTTAAAGATTGCAAAGGATTTGTGAAATCTTTTTTCTTCTTGGGAGAGTTTCCAACTGCCATGATCATCTCAAACGTCACAATACAAATTTTCAATATGCTCACCCTAGATGGTGTGGAGTTAGAGTTGGAACCTTAAATTTAAATTTGAATGTATAAATAAAAACCATGAGATGAATCAATTAACACAGTATAGCAACTAATAATACTCCAAAATTTATAATATGAATGTATTCTATATAAATGATAAAAAAAAATTTGTGTATAAAAAGTATGTCTTCATAAGAAAATAGAAGCATAATTTACAATTTTTTCTTTATTTTATTAAAATAATTAAATTTGTTGTATATTTTTTAATTTAATGCAGATATAACATTAGACGAAAGATTTTATGCATTTGTTTGATTATGTATTATAATTTAAATATGTTATTTTTAATTTTAAAAACAAAAAATATATTTTAAATTAGTAAAATAATCCATTCATTTGAAAATTTTATATCCAACATAGCTCCATATTTTTTTCTGTTCGACGTTGAACCATTGGTGAAGCTTTGTTGGGACAATAGGGCCACTGCCCCACAAAACTTTTATAAGTATTTCCATTTTAAACAAAACAAATGAGCTCAACTGGTTAAAATGATATAATTCCAATTAATATACTTAGGTTCATCACCTAAGTTTATTATTCTATAAAAGTTTTTTTCTTGCATTAATATATATAGATCGATATTACATGGAATTATATTTCGTATCTCATAAATTTTAATGCTTTATTTTATTTTTACAATAATGATAATTATAGTATAACGGCGGTGACATCAGTTATTCATAAAAAATTAACATTTATTTTAAATCATCTCAACATTACAAGGTAAATGTTACTTATGTTATGTTAGTACAAAGGAGTTAGTAAAGAAAAGAATAATAAGTAAAAAATGTCTCATTTTTTTCCTTTAATTACAAGGTGCTTACCAATGTATTGACCAATAGTACGCTAATGAGTACGCTAATTAAAAAATAACATTATAATAAATTACATTAATTTTTTGTTTATTCTCTTTGATATTTTCATGTTTTTTTACTAATTAAAATATTCTAATAAATGTATGATCAACACCCTTTACATTAGTAAATTTTGATATTTTTTTTTTTTAAATTCAACATTTTATTTTTTTGTAATATTTTTTTTACTATAATGAAAATAATTGCAAAGATAATTCGTCTGTATAATTT
Organism: Arachis hypogaea; assembly: GCF_003086295.3. Lineage (NCBI taxonomy): Eukaryota > Viridiplantae > Streptophyta > Magnoliopsida > Fabales > Fabaceae > Arachis > Arachis hypogaea. Next base: position 16,478,981 of record NC_092049.1, read on the forward strand.
GGAGAGATTTATATTACTGAAAATAAGATTAATCCTTTAAAATGTTACAAAATAAATTTTTGGTCGTAATGATTTTTGTATAATATACATAAGAAATCATTTTTCTGAAAAAGTAAATCAATTTTTATATTAAAAAAATGACTCCTAAATAAAAATTAAATTTTAAGATCAAGATCTATTTCCACAGTACCTTATTTTTTCAGATTTCCAAAAAATATAATGAGTTACCTAGGTTGCTTTATGTTGTGCTTGGTTCCATAGTGTTTTTTTTGTTGTGGCTGTAACATGTTTCAGCTGGCTTTGATTTCTCAAGGACATTTCGATACGGTAAAGATCCACTCTTCCAAAATATGCATCCAGGATGAACTTCCATGCAAATTTCATAACAAGTGCCATGCGTGGGTTCTAATGACACTGCCATTAGGTTATGGTTATGCACGATTCAATTTATGCATCTAACTTTAACGTTCATCGTATCCCGTCTAAGGATTCGGCGAAAATAGAACTAAGGTGATGTTATATCCAAATTTTTTCACTATTATATAAAACTGAATTTAATTATTATATAATCGTAATTGAATTTGAAAGTATATCAGTGCGAATCCAACATCTTCTCTTCATATATTACGCATGACTCTTCACTAACTACACGTGCCTTGAAAGTAAAACCGTATGATAGCTTGCATTTAATGCAACTTATCAGTCGAGGGAAACTTGATGAAATGATTACCATTCTCTACCATTGGAGAAGCCTCAATCTGGTAACTGAGGAGGCTTGTACACTACGATTGGCGGGAAATAACCTAAACCTAGGTTGAACGTAAAAAAATTAAGTGGTTTTCCTTTGTAGTTAGGGGGATGGGGCATTGATCATATCTTATTCTGTCACCCATCGTCTGATGCCTATAAAACCCAACTCCAACTCCAACCCCTCTCATCATACACGAAAGCCACAGCCTCAAGTGTCGGTTGATGTAGTTTCCCCCGATGAGAATGTTACTCGTAATCAGCCTCAGCCAACTCAAGATGCGACCTCTTCAATGAACCTTGAACTCACTATTGATGTTGTAAGTCAGTTTTGTCATCACCATAACCAAGCAGCTCATGTAATTTATCATTGTTAGGGGTCTTAATGTCATTACCAAAGTTTCTTCTTGTTTGTATACTGTGCGTCCTACGCCACCACCTTCAACATATTCACCGAGTTAATGATGTTACTTTTTTCAGCCACTACCAGAACAACTTACGCAGAACCCAATGCATACAGAGCAAGATCCAGCTACAACGGAGTTACTAAACCGAGTTATGATGGCCATCAAGGTAGGTTAAACTATGTCGTCTCGTAGAAAAAACAAGCAACCAATAAGGTTTTCCTGAATCACTTCACCCATGGAAGTATATGAAACGATTTAGTGTGTCACAATGGCTATACCATATAAATTAAAATTTGAGTACTCACATTTTTCTTCCCTTGTATGAGGTGTTTTTTTATGACTGTCATGGTACAACTATTTGTTGCCTGCAAAAAAAGGCTTTCGTTGTTTTCATTTCGTCTTGGATCTTACAATAATTGTCTTAGAATGCTTTTTTCCCTTCCGAACCATGTACTCTGACAAACTAATTAAGGCGATGACAACATTTTCAAAAGATGGTTACAAAGTTAGTCAACGTGAAGCATTTCATTTTTTTAACTATAATTGCATGGTGTAGCAGGAACACCACACGGTTTAACTTTGATTGTCTTTTACCCACAGACACTGGACACCAAGACTGAAGACATTAGCAATATCATGACATCCTGGACAAGCGTAGCACGACTACGGAGGGTCAATTGTTGCAAGTAGTGGCACTTCTCCGGACTCATATCGAGCGCCATGACAGTATTGTCATGATTCCAAATCCACAATCTAAAATGCCTACCGCCCAGTCAGACATGACTTTGAAAGGGATACACCTAACAAACGCTGCCACAAATGTAGCTATTATTGATGCAAGCCACACGAAAGGAGCATCACATAAACGGAGGGCTTACACACATACTCTTTCTTCACGGGATAAAGGTAAAGGCCAGATGCTCGCTACACCAGAAGGTCAAATTTTGGATATGATTGCCCGTGATTCACCCGACGGAGATGATGATCTTCTCATCGACGAGCTGAGGTCCACGCCAAGGATTATCACCAGCTCAACCGATGTAGCTCAACCAACTTACATGAACCCTTACAGGCCGGGGGTATCCCGAAGATGTTCAATTCACCTACTGATGGAAATTCACCGAAGCAGAGATCTTTAGAAGACAAGGTTTGTGCAATTTCTAAGTGTCTATTGAAATTAATTTCATTTGTCTTATTATCTGCTAATTATCTAAAAACTAACTTGTAATACACAACGGTGTGTCATCTGTATAGGAACTCCATAATCTGCCACTATGGCGTGAATTCGAGCCGACGTCAGAGGTTGCTGGACTTTACTCGTCTACACCAGGTGCAGTTAGGCCACGAAAGTCACCCAAATTGGAAAGCGTTTTTGTCACACGTAATGAATGGACTCCATCTTCTGCGCTGCGTGAGATCATGGCGGCGTCCAAAGCGAAACCAATGGAGATGCTTCCTGTAGTTAGGTAAACAACAGGGTTTCGTCAACGCAAGAGTACTCCTAATCTGTGCACTTCCAACCATCCCGGTGGTAGCCTTCCTTGACCAAATCTATCATTTTGTACGTTACATGAATTTAACTACCTGGTTATGTTTATCCATGTTCTTAAATGGTCAACTTTTTCCAGAGTTATGAGATGCGCTTTAGGCCTACAAATGAAATGTGTCTCACCATGGTTCAAAATAAGGTGGCTGCATATATTTTCGGAGGAGAACATCAGTTAGGGTACGAAGTATTGCCCTTTTGTATCTCACGTCCCCATCTATTTCTAATATTGTTGTCACATAGCAAAATTAAAGTAGCCATGTATGATACCTTTACCTATGTAAATTTAGGGAGGTGCTTTTCAAGTACAACGAGTTTGAGATGGCCAGAGGAGTTTTCATGTGCCCAGAGCACGCGGTACACCCCGATGTCAGTAAGCCGTTATATCTGATCCGTCGAACTGATACTCCTATTTTCTACCATAGCTCGAATATGATCACACGCACTCCACTCTGGTTGGTAGTAACATCACTCGTTTTCACAGATTCTAAACACCACATGCATGATGGGGTCAATTGCAGCACTTAAATACACGGCGCCTCAGACATGGTACCTTCCCTCTGTGTTTGCCCGAGATGCCTTGTGTGAGAAATCGACTGAGCAGCTTCAAAATAGTTACCAGAAGATGTGGATGCACGAGACAAACGATCTACACCATGTAAGTTGAAGACATCTATATAATGAGTTCCAACATCATGTTTGCATCTTTCTAAGTACGTATCGTTTGCAGGTCTTGGTGCCGATTTGCGAGGCTGCTGATGACTGGTATCTGATGATTATAGATGTAAAGGATAAGAAAGTACATGTACTGGACGTCTGCAGAACTACTGAGACTATGGTTAGGAGACTATGGTTAGGAGAGAGGCTAATATGAGGCGCATCGTGAGTAACTAAAAAATTAATTCATACTTAAGTATATCATGCTAAAAATTATTTTCACATCTGTTGAATTTACCCAAAAAATGATTATGATAAATTATGTGGTTACAGTGTCAAGCTTTGGGAAGGATCTTCATGATTAGCCGCAACATCGGCAACTTCAGGCATGCCAACCCAGACCCAACAACCTGGGGCAACTTCCATTACCCGGATGGTCTCCCAAATAATCTAAGCAGGTATGTCAAACTTTAATTGTTAACCAAATTGAATTGTTAAACAGATTTTTTATAAAACAAATGTTTCGAACTGTAGCAAGGATACTGGCATCTGGTGTTTGTCTTGGCTACAACATGAAGGAGCCTTCAACACCTACAAAGTAACTCAAAAGGTAAGATAACTCTGTTGTGGAGGTTTTGTCATACTGCTAGATCCATCTTTGTCTTTGAATGTTTCATATTATTAACGTACCATTCGGGGACATTCGTCGAACAAAACTAGGTGAACACTAACACCATTAGGATGAAGACAGCAATCAAGATAATCCAGTCGGACGGCAACCATCATAGAGGTTATGTTATGGTGAAGGCAGGGCTGGCTTGGCGTGACCTTGCTGGTCCAAACAAATAAGTTTTCACAACTACCGAGACGGTTTGGAAGACTAGTTCTTTCAAAATTTGCTGTTATGCTTAATGAAATAATCGTGTCTCTTTCTTTTGGCTCTCACTGAGCGGTTTTACGTGTTTAACGTAAGTTGGAATAGTTATGGCCATGGTAGTGGCCATGTGATTTAGAGTTGACGGAGTTATTTTGCTTAGAGGCAGCTTTCTCAGTCTTTAGTCTTACCACATCTTGGTAGTGTGCATGGTTTTGTAGCATCTGCGCATTTTGATGGTGTGCAGTTTGTTTATTTATATGAGTATAACTGACTTTATATGGAATGTGTGAGTATCGTGGAAGCAAATACAAAGTTACTCCAACAAGGTTATCGAAACATATTTAACATTCTCAAAAGGTTTTTTTCTTAAACAAAATTATTCTCTTTGTTTTGAGAAAAGGCCAGTTCAAAACTTGCCACGTGAATTTGTATACTTTTTTACTGTGTTGAAAAAGATTTATTGTAAAACTTGTTTCTTGTGTTGAACAAGACTTAGTATGAATGTGACTTTGTTGGAAAATCACCTTATATTGATTTTAAAATATCAGTATCATGTAACCACTGCTTTTATAGAAGTGATGTCGAATATATATATATTTATATACATATATTTAAAAAAACAAAAGCATGAATATGGTAAAAAAAATTATAAAAGTAAAGTAACGTCATTTTCTGGTTGTTATTAATTAGAAAAAAATCAAGGTTTTTTTTATACATAGAACAGCCTCTTACTCACAGCCTAGGTTATTTTGTTATCTACTATTAGCGTAAGATATGATTACAATACATTAAGAAAAATCGGTTATAATTTGTGGCTCCATATAATATATTCTTGGATTATCTTTTTATCTTAATTCATGAAAAGGCAATTAGTTATATTGAATGTTTCTGAAAAAATAATATAAATTTATGTAAACATGTTCAATGAAAATTGAATGCTGATTTTTGTCTACTAAATTTCTTTAAGTTACATATTTTATGATTTACTTTAAACCTTTAACATTATCCTAAAAAATTAATGATTTAAGAAACTAGTTATAAATTAGTTGCCCATAAGAAGTTGTGGTCCTATGCAAAATCTCATCATCAATTGCCACCTATGAATTGCTGGTGGGTGAAAGTGTACTCCGTCAAACAAATTTAGAGTACGAATATCTTAATCAAATCGACAACATATACATGATATATAGTTAAAATATGTAACAAGTCAAATGAATTGAACAATACAAAATACAAAACAAATTGGAATTAGAAATATTAAATAAACCATTTAAAGAAAATTAGAACCAGATTGAATTGAGGAAGATTTAGTTTAAAGTATTCAAAATTTTAACTGCATTAAGTTGAACGGCAAAAAGTATGGAACTTTGACATTCTTCTCTAATGGTGGAAACAAAATTCTTTTCAATAAAAATAAATGTTATTAGAATAAATTTTATTACGAGTTTAATATTTTTATTCATCCTAAAATATTTATAGAATTACTTGTAGATAAATTTTGAAAAATTAAAACAGGATTTTTAATTTTAATTTAAAAAAAATATTTTTAATTTTAAAATAAATTTTAATTTAATTTTTTTATAATATTAATTTTTTACCGCATATAATTACTCAATTATTTTTTAATCATATATAAATAAATTACTCTTCATTAGAATTTTTTGTGTTATTCGATTATATTTTTTGAAAAAAATTAATTATTAAAATAAATAGACTTTTCACAACAAAAATAATTAAAAACCTATGAACGAAAAAAGTAACCATCATGATAATTTTTTGTATTTTTAATGATATTTTAATTATAAACATAATATAATTTAATTATATTATTCATGAAATGCGACTATAGATGATGATAAAATTTAGTTATATTAATTATATATTACCTCATTATATTGTATTGCTTATAAAGTTAGATTATAATTATGACAATAGAATTATTCTTATATTATTATATGTGTTACTAATTGGTGGTGTTAAAATATTACTATTAATTATAAATAAGGTTTATAATTTAAAAAATCAAAGACTAAATTAAAAAGATACAAAAAAATGATGTTAAAATATTATAACTCTTTAAAATAAAAATATTCGAAATTCAATTCAAAATTATTTAAAATTTAAACTCAAAAAAAAGTTTATATTCAATGTGTTTTGTATTAAACTTATTTAATAACCTATTATATCATATTAGTTGACGTTAGCCTTTATAATGTTAATTTTCTAATAACACTTTACTAGAAAATACCATTTTTTTAGAATTTTTTAAAAACTAATTAATATTATATATATTTTGTTACACTAAATCTTGTTATAAAAAAATTATTTATTTTTAATGCTTATATTAAAAATAAAAACAAAATTTAAATTACTAAATTTTAATCTATAATGTAATATTAATATAGTAATTGTTTTATATATTGTACGAATATAAATTAATTATTTTTTTATTTATAAAAATTTTAAGAGCTTGTTTTATATATATATATATATTTATGAATGTGATATATTTTTGTATATAAATAATTTTTTAAAAAAATCTAATAGTTAATCTATAACATTTTTTGTTTTAGTTCAAATTAAATGTTTTGTAATTTTTTTGGAAAGAATTTTTTGAGGAATTTAATGATATGTGATGAGAAACACCGAATAAACTATACAGAAACCAATTAAAACACAACATGAAAACACCTTTAGCAAAAGATGAAATAGACGTCTTTATCTTAGTGATCACCAAAAGAAAAAATCAATCGATTAGTAGCAAGAGAGTTATAAATTTAAAATCATTTTGAAAACAATTAACAACAAGATAGCAGAATAATAGCTGCATTTTAAAATTGAGAATGTTTTGAAAAAGTGTAATAGCCATTACATGGCCACAAGATACGCGATTCACATTACCTTGTCCTTAAAATCTACCACTCAGTGCGAAGTTTATAAATATGTATCCAATTCCAATACGTAAACCTCAGGAAACTTAGAATGTAGTATCATTTCTGAATGGGTTTAGACTTGCTGTTTCAAATGTCTCTGTTGAAGGATGTATATCCGGCTCCTGAGCACATTGCCGCGATGGTGTGGGCCCATTTGGACATCGCGTCCTACGATGCCCGAGAACGCCGCAGGTGCTGCATCTCCTTCGCTTAATGCCTCTAGACCCTGCAGGTTCGTTGCCTCTGCCGGTTCCCTTCGTCCTAACGCCTATTGGGTCCTTTACTCCCCCTTCCCAGGGTACAGAATGCGTGCTTGTAGCTTGACATTGCAATCCATTCTTTATTTCCAACATATTTGTCTCATGCACAACCTTTTGACAATATGTTTTATAGTCTTCCTCCCTCATACAAGCAACCTTTGCAAAACGCTGCTTACAGTGTTGAAGTAGGGCTCTAATCCTTGCCCGATAAGTTGCTTCTGGATCAATGTGTGGGTTACATACCCTATCCCGGCACAAATCCATTCTCGCTATCTTGGACCACCGCGGCAGAACCAGACTATTGGGAAGCGAAGTAATGTCTAACCGAACAAGAACAGCAATGATATGTACACAAGGGAGGCCAAAGGACTCCATTCTGAGACAAGTACAATGAAATGTGTCCTGTGATGAATTCTGCGTGACATTCCATGTCCTATCCGGCCGACGATATTTCTGTGTGATGTAAACGCAAATATCATCTGCTTCGATGCACTCCACAATCGTAACACGAACCAACCGTTTTAGAGACTCACGATATCTAACAAAAATTTCCCTTGTATAACACAACGCATCTGACTTTTCTAACTCTGGAAACTGAGTCTGAATGACTGGGGTGCCATAAGATGAACGAAACTCTAGCTCGTCCTCATTGTCTCTGAGAAAATCAACACATCGCTGGAAGTTTGTGACAAAATCTAGGACTCCATATCTCTTCTCAACAAAGCGACCAAGCTTTGCATGCAATGACTCACACCGGGAGGTTGTCCTTATCCCTGCAAAGAAAGAACCACGAATGTATGCCGTTGCCCAGCTAGACTTCTTCGTGTACAAATCCTTAACCCACTCATGGTCACTTGTCCCACATTCTTCGACCATTGCTTGCCAGTGCATTTCAAACTCTTCAACCTCAAAGTCTGCAAGCATGCAATGTCTGAACAAAGATGTGAATCTTGGATTACAAACATTGGTTGTCGCATTCCTTATCAAATGCCAGGCACAGAGCCGATGGTGAGCTTCGGGAAACACTTGCTGGATTGCTATATGCATAGATCTATCCCCGTCAGTGATAACCGCCGTAGGTGGTTTTCCACCCATGCACTCGAGGAACTTCGTCAAGACCCACACGTATGAAGATTGTGATTCACAGGAAACCATTGCAGTGCCAAAAACACAAGTTTGCATGTGATGATTCACCCCGGAAAAAACAATCACCGGAAGATTGTATTTATTCCGTCCATATGTTGCATCAAAAGCAAGAACATCTCCAAATAATTTGTAGTCTTCTTGACTACGTCCATCGCTCCAAAACAAATCACACATGTGATTCCCAACCCCAACTTCATACCGCCAAAACATTCTATCATCAATCCTTGATGCATTGGCTAACGCCCTCAAGGCAGCATTCACATCGCCATTTTGAAGGGCTCGCTGCCGCCTAACTTCATTGTACATGTCTCGCTTAGTAAATGAAACTCGATTAAAACCACCAGCTTGTGCAGCTATCGACTCATATATTTTTGGAATTGATATCCCAACTTGTCTCATGCTATCCAAATGGACTATGTCAACATCTGAAATTTTACGGTGTGAAGGCAAGTACTCAACAAACTTGGCAGGTAGAAGATCATGGTTGTGATTGTCCACAAAACGTGACACGTACCATTTTCCGGTGCTATCTCTTGGTTTTATCCGCATCTCAGCTGGACACCCACACCTAGTAACAACCTTATGCTCCCTTTTACGATGATGCATCTGAAGCCATTTCTTATCTCTAAAGCCTTCGCGGTTGCACAGATAAGTGAATCGCAAAAATTCACCTTTCTTGTTTCTTATTTTCTTCCCTTGTCAGATACCAAAACCTCTCACATGGCTGTACTCCTCATACAAACGTGCTGCCTGCTTAGGATCACTAAACTCCATCTGTATAATATCATCGGCAGTTAAAGAAATTCCTTCAACAGACATACTGCCATTTTCCTGCGTCTGCTTCAATGCTTCTGATGTCACGTCCTGCACATATACGAATTAAACCAAAAAAAACTCATTAGGAGTTAATTATTCTAAAGCCAAATACAATGTCACAAATTTAATCAGATAACATTCGATTTATAAATAATTATGACATGCACCTCTGAGTAGCCACCACTATCAACCGTATCAAATGCATCTGAAATGCCCGCAAGATTGTCAACTATAGTTGTCGGACCATCTTCCATTTTCTTCAGTGCCTTCCCCTGCCTCCACAAACGTCCAACGATATGATCTAGGTGCCTTCAGTTTTCCCTTTTAATATACCTGTAAATTCACAATATGTTGAGACGTTAATTGTTTATGCATAATTATCATTTCCATCATAAATGCAACTCCAACATTGTCAGTATCACTTTTGAATTCCTTAATGATCAAAATAATTTAAAATTTATGTTTACATTTCATATATTTTCGAAATCATACTTGTATAAGTAATAAGAGACCCTATCACTTTGATGATAGATCTTTCAAATGCTGCAATTTCCATTAAACTCGTTAAGTGAACTTCAAAACATTATTATTCTAAAGTTGTTATAACGAAGACTCAATCAAAATATATTTAAATATATTACATGTACTCAGCTGTATTCTAATAATTTATTATTCTATTTTTTTATCATCTTCATATACATTTGGTAAAAAAAAAATAGATCCAAATCTATTTAACTCAAATTCTTATCTTAACTATTTACAAAATTTAAAATTTTCCTCCCAAAATAAATTCACAAAATTTTTATTCCTCATATCCATTAAATTAAAATTTTTCAATTAAAATTTTTTTAATCCAATGAGACAAAATTATAATACTCATTTTCTTTCTCAATTTCAAGTCCCATCCAATTTACAAGTTATATTTTCTCAAATAATCAAAATTCAGAATCACCTCCATTTTCTTTATCTACCCCCATTTAATTCAATAGTCGAAAATATGAGTACACCAACTAATACATTTTAAACTAAAGCTGTTAAAATTTCTAATTCATCGATCCAAACTACAATTGAATTAATACAGCACACAATATTCAGGATTTTCTCACAATGAAGATTTAGCAGCTATTGATTAATTCAAATTATTTAAAATAACTATAAATATTTTTAATTTAAATTCAACTAAGACAAGCATTACAGTAACAAATCTCAAATTTAGTTTCTCTCTCAACTTTTATGATAAATAGTCTCACAAATAGTTATGTAACACTTTATACGATGCAAAATAAACTCAAACTAAAGCATTACAAATTCTCTGAATATCAACATTTCTAATATTTTCATAAATATCATTATTTCTAAATCAACCTATGCACGCTGTCTTCACTGGTATTAAAATAAAAATCACAGATCTAATTCCAGAGCTAATATATGAAATAAACAAATCAGATCTTTATACCACTTCATAACTGTTCTATTTATGCAATTCACTGCTAAAAAATACCTACATGACTGCAATACACTATTCAAATACCCCAAACTACTAAAAAATACAAAACTAAGCAAATCAAACTACATCTAAAACAACCCCAATGGCCACAAAACTAGTACAGTATCGGCTAAAACATGACTCACACATTGCCCTATTATCAATTCAGCCTATGGCCATAAAACCAATTGCTCAATGCAAACACCAAACTTAATCATTCAAATCCAAACAGTATATCTGAAAATGAACTTTTTCACATTCACGCCTTATTCCCATTAAACAACTCTTTTACAGGAAAAACCTAACCCCCAAAACACCGCTCATACAACAACTAAATTTCTGAAAAAATACCCAAACATTAACAGAAAAATTAACTACATTCATCATTTTTCATGACCATTTATTTGCCTTACTAACCTCAAATCGCCAAGCATCATACTAAATTTTTTCTGGTTTCAATAATATCCCACTCTTCAGGTAACATTGCCGGAGCGGTAATATTTTCTCCTAATAGCATTCTTCACCTTCCGATTCATGGCCAAACACGAGTATCCTTAAAATCATCATCTATCTTTTTCAATAAACTCACTCTGACACCACTCTAAAACCGAGTACAGCGCGCTCACAAGGGAATTTCATTTTTTATTAAATATGTTTATTTGTTAGAGAAGCCTCGCCGAGCCAATTAACTTATTTATCACTAAACAATGTTACCAGCTGACCAAATAAGACTTTTCCATTACACATTTAAAAGACCAAATAGTAATTTCTTATTTTCCTAAACGACAAATTTAACCGGTTGACCTGTCCGTACTGGAAACATTGATGTTCCAGTCAGATACCGTGGAACAGGTGATAATTTTCCGTACATTTATTGGGTGAGTTATAACCTACACCTGTCACCTGACAAGATGAGGTGAATGATACACCAATAATTTCTGACATCTGTTTGTGCCTTGTTGTCAGGTTTTTTTTATTATTTAAACAAAGACTTCTGTAGTTATTATATATTATATAGTGACATTTTAAAAAATTAATATTTGCATAAATACCCCATTTTGAACAGTTGGACTGTTTGCTTAGAGGAACAAAAACACAAACTAAAACATTTTTGTTTAGTCATACCCAGCTATCAAACCCAAAAAACAGTGTCATATTTGAGTGTTCCTTCATTTTTTTGATAATGAATAACATTCATATTTTTTTTTGGGTAACTATTAGTACATTCATATGATCCAACAAAATATAGATAAAATTTTGGTAATTTATTTAATGTACACTTAGCATAACAAAAAATAAATATATGTGATAAATATTTTCTTTTATATGTGATAAATGATTTGGTAACATTTATTTGTTCACAATAATAACTTATATACTTTTTAATTAGACATTATAATGGACTTGCTGAATGCTGATTATGCAGCCAAATAATATAAAATTTGGGAACAAAAATACTGCTGTCTTAATAACTCAAAGTTAATTCAATTGTCTAATTATATCTGCTGATTATTGTTGTTTGTAGATAGAGTAACATAGTCGCAAACTTTGCTGGGATGATTTAATCGATAGATGCATAATATTTGCGTTCAGAAAAAGAAAAAATAACCATATAAAAAGTTCCGACGTTAAAAAAAAAATTAAACATACTTGCTGTGTTTTCAAAATGCTAAACCAAACACTCCCGTAATCAATAGATGCATAATATTAAATTTGTCATGTGATTAGCTTCCGGTGTAGAAGCATAAGAGAATCAAGTGCCTCGTAACTTGACTCACCTTTGGCCAACAATTTCAACACACTCTCTTTGACCTCTTTGACTCTCTCTTTCACCGCCTTCCCTTCTTCACCCTCCATTACACCCCTCACCACTCTCCCTATCTCCTCCCTCCCAAACACCTTCACCTTCACAGCCACCCCAATCTCCTCCGCTATCATGGTGGCATTCATCATCTGGTCAGCGTGAAGTGGCCATGCAATCAATGGCACCCCGTTGCACACACTCTCCATCACCGAGTTCCACCCGCAGTGCGACAAGAACGCACCCGTTGACACGTGCCCTAACACCCTCACCTGCGGGACCCATGAATCCACCACCATCCCCGTCCCACGTGTCCTCTCAGCAAACCCTTCTGGAAGATCCTTCTCTTCTTCTGCACGCGCCACCCATAGAAACCGCTGCTGACTCAGCTCCAGTCCCCACGCTAGCTCACTGATCTGCTCTGCACATAACCTCCCGAAGCTTCCAAACGCCACAAGCACTACAGAACCCGAAGGCTGCTTATCAAGCCAATTCATAATACATTCTTCTCTACTTCTGGAAACCGGTTCGATTTCTTTTACCAATGGTCCGATCGGAAAAGTCGGTGGCGTATCTATCTCTTTGTAGAAACTATTTTCTCCGATGGCTCGAAGTGGTTCCGATTCGAGCTCCTCGAAAGTGTTGAGCAAGATTCCAGAAACCTTGGACATCCTGTTGATGTGATAACGGTACCATTCATCATCGAGATTGTACTTGAGGGGGAGATCAGCAGTTCTGATGATGAGAGGTTTGCAACCGCCGGGGAGTTGGATCGGAGAAACTCGCCGGAGGCTTTGTTATTATCAGCGCTGTCACGGAAGAACAAGGAGAAGGATAAGAAGAGTGCGGATCAATGGGTTGATTTGGGCTTCAAAAAACAGGAAGCCAATATTTGAACAACAAGGACCCAAACGATGCTGGAAGAAATGTTTTAATAAATATGTATTTCATACGATACCAAAAAACATGTATTTTCTATTTTCGAACTTTGTATTATAATTTTTTTATTATTTACAAAATAGACACTACTGGACTAAAAATAAAATTTTCATATAAAACTTGCACACCCGATAAACGATAATAAAGCAACTTGTACTTTGTCACATGATAAAAGATTTTTACACGTGTCATTTATTTGAAAGGGACAACAAAACAAAAAGGACAAGGTGTATTATTCACCTCATTTTGATAGGTGCATGTTATAACTCACCACATTTATTGCTTAAGACACAAACAACAGCATTAGTTTGCCTGAAAATGAAAAAAATTGTGACTGATGTGTGTAGCAACTAGCAAGTGTTTGCCAATGTTGGATCCTTTCAAAATTAAGTGGGCATTGGATATCCATCCAACTTTACTCATAAATCATGTCAAGATTAGTACCAATATGCCATCCATAATAAAAGTGAAATCCCTTTGCTTCCCTTGTTATACAAAATGCTCTAAATTAGCTTACTTTTATTGTAAAATTATTTTTTAACTTTTATTTTTAAAAAAATAATATTTAAGATTAGAATTTAAAATTTAAAATTTAAAATTTAAAATAAATTATTATTATTATTATTATTATTATTATTATTATTATTTTTTAATATGTATTTAGACTAGAACAATGCTATGTATATATTTAGAAGTAATCAAACCACTAATAGCCCTTGTCAAAAAGTCAAAAGTAAAAGACAGGAAAAAAAACAAGAAAGAGGTGAGAAAATTTTTCACTTTTCTACAAAAGTTATTGGTTAATTGAAGAGTCTTAGTTTTTCGACTACTTGTTTCCTTTAGAATTTAGATTAATTATTTCCAAATTGTATTAAACATTCAAATCTAAAGAGGTATTGTATTTAAAATTTTAAATATTCTTATAGCCTTTGACTTTAGACAATGACTTTGTTGGACCAATGAAGCAATACAATTTATCTTTTGTTTTCTTCCCTCTCCATGCCACAAAAAAAAAAAAAAAAAAAATTCCTAATTCTTTGCATACTCTTACATATATTTTTGCCTTTTACTTATTCCCTTCCCCATACAAATAAATGGTACTCACAATATTCTCAAGTACCATAATTCAAACTCAAATCTCAATTGGTTTCTCTTACGTGTGTGGGTTCGAGGATTAATTTTTATACCTAAAAATATCATTATTAGGAATATAATTTCTTGGAATAATATTATCAAGTATATAGTATTTCTATGTTTGATTTGTAAAAATAAAATTTATGAAATATTAATAATATGCTTAGAAATATTTTAGTTTTGGTTTGGTTCATATTTAATATATTTGGGAATTGTGAATATTTTGTCTAAAATACCTTTATAATTTTTAATTAGAATATTAATGATTAAATTTAGTAAATATATATAATAAAATATAAATATAATAAAATAAAATATTTTTAATTAAATTTTTTAGACTCTAATTTTTTAAATAAATATAAATATAATAAAATATTATTTTTATTTTATTTTTAAATTTACTAAAATATTCATAATATCAAATATCTTTAATTAAAATTATTATTGATTCTAAATTTTTTTAAATTTACTAAAATATCCCTAATAACAAATATCTTTAGTTAAATTATTATTGACTCTAAATTTTTTTAAATTTACTAAAATACTCCTAATATCAAATATCTTTAATTAAAATTATTATTAATTCTAAATTTTTTTAAATTTACTAAAATACCTCTAATATCAAATATCTTTAATTAAAATTATTATTGATTTTAAATTTTTTTTAAATTTACTAAAATATCTCTAATAACAAATATCTTTAGTTAAATTATTGTTGACTCTAAATTTTTTTAAATTTACTAAAATACCCCTAATATCAAATATCTTTAATTAAGATTATTATGATTCTAAATTTTTTTAAATTTACTAAAATATCCCTAATAACAAATATCTTTAGTTAAATTATTATTGACTCTAAATTTTTTAAAATTTACTAAAATACTCCTAATAACAAATATCTTTAGTTAAATTATTATTGACTCTAAATTTTTTTAAACTTATCAAAATACCCCTAATATCAAATATCTTTAGTAAATTTAAAAAAATTAAATATAAAACTAATCGAAAAGCCAAGAGCAACAAGAATCCAAAAGCCACCATCAATTTTCAACAAACATTTTTTAGATCAATCAAGCCATCACCAGTTGCTGCACATTATAGTTCAAGAGGAACCTTACCTAGTTTTCCATGGATCTTAAAACCTGATATAATGGCACCAGGAACTAGGGTTTTAGCTGCTTATATTCCTCACAAAACAACAGCAACAATTGGCACAAATGTCTTCCTATCAAGTCACTATAATATTCAATAAAAATTCAAAAATAGCAATATTTAAAGCAATTTCTTCAAAAATGGCAAAAGTTCCTCCAGTTGAAGTTGGAACACCATGTCGATCAGACTATTGTCCCTTAGAATGCTAAGGTCAGCCTTCATTCTATCATCACCACTCAAACCAGGAATATCTCTCAACAGTGTCATTAGCTTCATTCTGCGCTCATCAGCTCCTTCTTTCTCATGCTTAAAATAAGAAACCATATCAACTAAAACAGCTGTGTGTTCTTGATAAGCACCTTTCATATCTCTCATTGATTCTACTACTATGTCAATCACTTCCTCACTTTTGCTCCCTCTTTTTCTTTTATTCCTTTCTATATATGAAGCACTAGGAGCAACAGAAGCACTAAGAGCAGCAGAAGAACTAGGAGCAGAAGCACTGGGAGCAGCAGGAACACCAGGAGTTGAAGGCTCCTAAAAATTGAAAGCAACACCAGCAGGAACACCAGAAGATTATTCAATATTAATAGAAATGAAGAACAAGTAGCCTAACTGATTGTACATGCTCTACACTTGTATATACAAGCATTATCTCTGCCTTGGCCAGCAAGACTAACAATATTAACTAACTAAACAGAACCTAATAGAATATTAACTACCCTGATTCTAATTTTGTTTGCATAATTACATTCATATCCTTTTTTTCTTTGTTATTATACTCCACAGAAATGAAGATCAGTATTTCTATCTAAATGCTCAACATGATGGGAATAGTTAAGGCTAGTCACAGGCACAGGTTAAAGTAAATGAAATAATGAAGAATCACTCCAAAATCCAAGAAAATACATAGTAGCAGGATCAACAATAAGTGAATTTATGTACATGAATTAGAGTTAAATGCTTACGTACTTGAGAATCAGCTTCATATTCCATTTCGGTCTCTTCCAAATTTACTTGGGTGTTTTCATTCACTTGCCGATCACTCAAGGTTGCTTTGCGCTCAGCCTCCATTGTAGCAACTGCTTGAGTTGCATTTTCTGCATTGCCTCCTTGAGCCCTATCTCTACCAAATGATATTCCCAACTCTTCAAAATGTGGAAATGGTTTATTATAGAGGCCATTAGCATTAGGATGGGACTAAAACTAAAAGAAAATAAATAAGCAATTAATATTAAAAAGCTAAGATAAATAAACTTGTATTAAAAAAGTTATTTAGAATTTACACTCTTCCATTCATTGAAAATTTGTCGCTCCACTACAATCATTTTATCTTTGTCATTTCAACCAAATCCACTCCCAGCCGTGCCCATCATCTCAACTATTGCAAAATATTGTCTTTTTAGTAATTTCACCCTTGATTCAATGTGTGGATTAGCCTAAACATAGCAAAACAATTTAGAATTATTACTACTCTGTATATGACACCACAATTCATCCAAGCATAACTAAATATAGTGAATGTATGGAGCAATAATAATCATTCAGTTTTTGAATAACCAACTTATTATAAATAAGGTAAACTATACAATTATAACACAAATATAGAATTATAAACAAAGAAAACAAGTATTATGTAAAAAAACTGTACCTTAAGATCACATCCAGGGATCTTTTCATGCAGCATTTTTTTCAAATGTTTTTCATAACCGGATTTAAATGTGCCATTGTCACACTTCCAAGAAGTAGTTGCAAGCTCTACCAAACACTCAACTAATTTTGCATCTTCGTGTGGCGTCCATTGACGCTTAGTTTGCTTTGAATTAGGTCGAGTATTCTCTTTCATTTTCTATAGAAGCAGAAAATAACACAAGACAATTTTTCATCATCTTGAAGCAAGGAATCACACAAGCATGAAAAGAACAGTAATTAAAGGCCAATCACAGAATCACTGCAATCCCATTTTCATCATCTTGAAGCAAGGAATCACACAAGTATGAAAAGAACAGTAATTATAAAATAAAATAAAACAAAGATGTACTAGGTGGTCTTGTTTGTAGTATATATATTACATTTAAAGTGAAAATTATAATATTCTACAGTATCTTATAACAAGCATACAATAAATATGAAATGAATGAAGGGGAAAAGGAGGAGGAGGAGTTATGTTGATAATTAATGATGCAGAGTATTGGCATAGGATGAATGTACAAAAGGAGGTAAAGGTGCACTCCATGAATGTGCAAAATGTAAATCAGAAAGAGGCCATTGTCAGCAATCCCTCATGTGGGCCTTTTCATCTCCTAAGATCAGGAAAATTATAATATTAACTTTTAAAAATGATTTTTTTTCTCACTTGTTTTAAAAACAGTAGGAAGGAGATACGAGCAATGGCTGCTAACAAATTGTGATACTCAAAAGGAGCTAAAATTCTGAAATTGTTTGTGGAAACCCAGTTATGCAAAAATGTGTACTAAAATAAAGATGCATCAGCAAAAATAAATCAAGCAGAAAAACTATCATCCAAAACTGAAGCATATACAAACAGTGAAAACTTTCCTGAGTATACAATGTCATAATTGAAGTAATTACTCATTAGTGCTTTCCTGTTCCAAATGATGTCCCCAACTCATCATGGTGAAACAGTTTCCGTTATCATTATTGGTTATTGCCATTTGATTAATTAGACACCCCTCCTAATTTCGTTGTGAGTGTTATTACTGCTATATTTTAGGGAATAAAGCAAATGTGCAAACTTTCATCTGGAAGAATTCTAGTGCCAAACTTCACAAAGCTTAATCTGTTTAACCCTAGCTTTCCCTTAAAACCAACCGACTAATTGACAGCTGCCGAGACCACTTCTAAATTTTATTTTAGGAATTGAAAACCATTCTTCTTCCTCATAGGCTACAATTCTTTCTAACCATAGACAAGCTCATGACCTAAAGATTTGGCTTTTCAAAAGTGGCTTATTTAGTTTTCCCAAAATTGTAATAGCTATATTTGGTAAATAAAAATGATAGTGACTTTCAATAAGCATAAGCTACAAAAATTGTGTTTGGGAAAATTGTTGTTAATATTTAAAATGAATTTAGTAGGTATAAATGTAACAAAGACAAAAATTAAATGTTCAATAATTTATAAGGCTATATTAGATATTTTAACTTTGAAAAACACAAGCTATTTTTGAAAAGTATATCTTTATAGGTGCTTTCAAAAACATTCCTAGCTTTTCAATGCTAAACAAATATGCACATAATGTAGCAACTGTTGTCTGAGACCAGAATAATGCTTCAATTTATCACTTGGTGACCAATGTATTTAGAATACTATAACTAATATCTAATTTTCGGCTACCGAGGTAAATTCAAATTGCAATTTTCTATCAGATGGTGGGGAAAAAGAAAGAGACAAGCTATGAATAAATCAGAAGGCAAGCTCACATTTCATGGCCATAAAGAAAAACAAGAACCTAGTTTACCATACACTTAAGTCAAATAGCATATGGAAGGTTCAGACTGTCCAACCTTTTCGATTTCCTCTAAAATGTGTGTGTTCTCCTTTAAGTACTGTATTGCTTTCTCCCTTCCCTCTCCCAATATGTTCCAAGACAAATTGAAAATAGAATCAATCCATGAGAATTTCTCATATTAAGACAGCCCATAATTGAAGGAAGAAAGAGAACTGGAAAGAATGTTTTATTGTTTGTAGAGTTAATTTCCTTCACTGCCGAACTATACAGAATTTGTGTTAGTAGGTACAGGACTAAAGAGAAGCCAAAGTTCACATTGTAGGTTTATGCCATTTTAATGAAAATCATGCCTTATGCAATAAAATTTAGGTAATATCGGATGTTCTAGGATTGTAGACAATATGCATGCGATTGCATCTGTTAGAATCAAAACTGGCTTTCTGGAGTTGGCTATCTTCTATTAGGAGAATTTTAGAATTTGTGACAGATATGCTGCAACTTAGACAAATAACAAATATTAACAAATAGTTATGCCAATTATAAAAGCTTCCATCAAAACTAAACAATACCACAACCAATAACCTTTTACACCATGGAAACCCAATTTTCAATATGAAACTAATGGCAATGTCATGGCTAATCAAATGTTCTTGAAACATCAAAGTAACAACGATATTAGGCATCAGAACAAGACAAAGAAAGAAACATTAACAAATTCAAAAGATCAAAATTCAGCAATTATTATATAATATAAGATTCAAAGAAAAACGACAACAAACAGAAAGTGATCTTCAAGTTTTGATCAAGAGCTGAAACTATATGCACCACAACAATTTACAGATTAATATATGCTATAACACTATATGCACCACAACAATTAAAAAACCCTCAATTTATTTGAGAAATAAAATAAACATAGTTCAAATAAGAGTTTCAGAAAAAAATAAATAGAGTTCAATCCATAGAGTTTAGCAATTTATTTGAGAAATAAAATAAACATAGTTCAAATTACAAAGATAAACAAATATTACCACTGAAAAAACAAATCAGCATCTATATATCATGAAAAAGGAATTAGGATGTATCAATTAAAACAACAATTCAAAGACGTAAATAAATTCATTTTGAATGAACTAGTAGAAACCGAAAACCTCAGAAAATGTTGTAGCAATCGAGCTCAGACGGAGGAGGGAGACCAAACACGAGCACGCAACGCGGAGGATCCGGCTAGAGGCGCGGCAGCGATGACGGCAAGCATACAGTGGCGGTGAACCGACGTGAGCTGCGATGATGGAACATGGTGCACGAATTGTGAATCACACTTTTCACAACGCGTACCACTAACCAGCAAGTGCACTGGGTCGTCCAAGTAATACCTCACGTGAGTAAGGGTCGAATCCCACGGAGATTGTTGGTTTGAAGCAATCTATGGTTATCTTGCAAATCTTAGTCAGGAAGGCAATTATGTTTATCAGTTGAATTGCAAATAGACAATAGAGCATGGATTAAAGGTTACTTGTTATGCAGTAATGGAGAATATGTTGGAGTTTTGGAGATGCTTTGTCTTCTGAATCTCTGCTTTCCTCTGTCTTCTTATTCACGCATGCACGTCCTCCTATGGCAAGCTGTGTGTTGGTGGATCACCGTTGTCAATGGCTACCTTCCATCATTCCAGTGAACACTACGCTCACGCGCTCTGTCACAGCACGGCTAATCACCGGTTGGTTCTCGATCCGGTTGGAATAGGATTTACTATCCTTTTGCGTCTGTCACTAACGCCCAGCCTTCAGGAGTTTGAAGCTCGTCACAGTCATTCAATCCTTGAATCCTACTCGGAATACCACAGACAAGGTTTAGACTTTCCGGATTCTCATGAATGCCGCCATCAATTCTAGCTTATACCACGGAGATTCTGATTAAGGAATCTAAGAGATACTCATTCAATCGTATATAGAACGGAGGTGGTTGTCAGACACATGTTCATGAATTGAGGAAGGTGATGAGTGTCACAGATCATCACCTCCATCACAGTTAAGCGCGAATGAACATCTTAGATAGGAACAAGCGTGTTTAAATGGAAAACAGAAATACTTGCATTAATTCATCGAGACACAGCAGAGCTCCTCACCCCCAACAATGGGGTTTAGAGACTCATGCCGTCAGAGAATACAAAGTTTTGATCTAAAATGTCATGAGATCCAAAATAAGTCTCTAAAAGTTGTTTAAATACTAAACTAGTAGCCTAGGTTTACAAAATATGAGTAGACTATGATGGATGATGCAGAGATCCACTTCTGGGGCCCACTTGGTGTGTACTGGGCTGAGACTTAAGTAATTCACGTGCAGAGGCTATTTGTGGAGTTGAACGCCAGTTTTTATGCCAGTTTGGGCGTTCAACTCTAGCTTTTGATCCTTTTCTGGCGCTGGACGCCAGAATTGGGCAGAGAACTGGCGTTGAACGCCAGTTTACGTCGTCTATCCTTGTGCAAAGTATGGACTATTATATATTTCTGGAAAGCCTTGGATGTCTACTTTCCAATGCAATTGGAAGCATGCCATTTCGAGTTCTGTAGCTCCAGAAAATTCACTTTGAGTGCAGGAAGGTCAGAATCCAACAGCATCAGCAGTCCTTTTTCAGCCTGAATCAGATTTTTGCTCAGCTCCTTCAATTTCAGCCAGAAAAATACCTGAAATTATAGAAAAATACACAACTCATAGTAAAGTCCAGAAATATGAATTTTTCCTAAAAACTAATGGAAATAAACTAAAAACTAACTAAAACATACTCAAAACTATATGAAATTAACCCCAAAAAGCGTATAAAATATCCGCTCATCACAACATCAAACTTAAACTGTTGCTTGTCCTCAAGCAACTTAGACAAATAAAATAGAAGACTAATAAGTTGAGAAGCAATAATATCTCAGAGTTTTTGAGTGAAGCTCATATTCTAATTAGATGAGCGGGACTAGTAGCTTTTTGCTTCTGAACAGTTTTGGCATCTCACTTTATCCATTGAAGCTCAGAGTGATTGGCATCTATAGGAACTTAGAATTTAGATAGTGTTATTGAGTATCCTATTTCAGTATAATGATTCTTGAACACAGCTATTTTATGAGTCTTGGCCGTGGCCCTAAGCACTTTGTTTTCCAGTGTTACCACTGGATACATAAATGCCACAGACACATAATTGGGTGAACCTTTTAGATTGTGACTCAGCTTTGCTAAAGTCCCCAATTAGAGGTGTCCAGAGTTCTTAAGCACACTCTTCTTTTTGCTTTGGACCTTGACTTTAACCGTTCAGTCTCAAGTTTTCACTTGACACCTTCACGCCACAAGCACATGGTTAGGGACAGCTTGGTTTAGCCGCTTAGACCAGGATTTTATTCCTTTAGGCCCTCCTATCCACTGATGCTCAAAGTCTTGGGATCCTTTTTATTTGCCCTTGCCTTTTGGTTTTAAGAGCTTTTGGCTTTTTCTGCTTTTTTTTTTTTTTGCATGCTTTTTCTTGCTTCAAGAATCATTTTTATGATTTTTCAGATTATCAATAACATGTCTCATGTTCATCATTCTTTCAAGAGCCAACATATTTAACAGTCTTAAACAACAAATTCAAAAGACATATGCACTGTTCAAGCATTCATTCAGAAGATAGGAAGCATTGCCACCACATTTAACTAATTAGAATTTCTCTTATTAAAACTCGAAATTTTATTGCTTCTTATTCAAAAGATCTACTATTTTATTCATGTTTAATGATGATGAGAAAAATAAACTATAGCTTAATTGGAGATAAAATCAAATAGATACTAATTA
Organism: Arachis hypogaea; assembly: GCF_003086295.3. Classification (NCBI taxonomy): domain Eukaryota; kingdom Viridiplantae; phylum Streptophyta; class Magnoliopsida; order Fabales; family Fabaceae; genus Arachis; species Arachis hypogaea. The sequence continues at coordinate 16,502,170 of NC_092049.1, forward strand.
CTATTATATGACTTCTAAGGTAAACTTTTATAAGGACACTGTCACAGAGTTAAGGCATAAATTGGAAATTAACAACCTTTATTCTGGGGGCACGGGGGTTCCTCTGATCCTTGGGGTGCTTGGTCCTACAAGAGAAGACTTTTGGCGCTTCAGTTCCCTTAAGTCACGCCCCTGCTCCTCTTGTTCTTTAAACATATAGGTCAGCATTTGACTGTGTTCCTTCTGTTCTTTTATTATTTGCTCCATAGCTTCCCGTATCTTGGTGACGGACGTCTCAAGATATTCCCAGTATTCAGCTTGAGGGATCTCTGGGAGGAATTCCTGTGCTCTCTTCTTGATGGGATCCTCCTGTGCTTGTTGTCTCTCCATTGATGCTTTCGTGATTGACTTTTCAATTAGGATATATTCAGTTATTCCCATCCTTACTCCAGCGTACTTGCAGAGCAGAGAAATCACGCTTGGATAAGCTAACCTGGCCTCTTTTGAATTTTTGTTAGCAATCTTGTAGAGTTCAGTGGAAATCAGCTGATGAACCTCCACTTCCTTCCCCATCATGATGCAATGAATCATCACTGCTCTTTTAACTGTGACTTCAGATCGGTTGCTAGTGGGCAACAGAGAACGCTCAATGAAGTCCAGCCATCCTCTGGCGGCTGGTTTGAGATCCTCTCTCTTGAGTTGATTTGGGACACCCTTTGTGTTGGTGGTCCACCTGGCTCCAGGGATACATATGTCCTCTAGAATCTTATCCAGGTCAATGTCTGCTCTCATCATCCTCCTGTTGAAGGAGTCTGGATCATCCTTTAGTTGAGGTAGCTTTAAGATCTCTCTGATCTTGTCAGGGGTGGTATGAACAATCTTCCCTCTGACCATGGTCCGAAATTCATAGAAGGCAGTTCCAGATAGTTTTTGCTTGTCAGTCTGCCACATATTAGCATAGAACTCCTGGACCATGTTCCTTCCTACTTTCGTTTCAGGATTAGCTAGGACTTCCCAGTTCCTGATTCGAATTTGCTTCTGGATCTCCGGATATTCATCTTCTTTCAGATCGAATCTAACTTCCGGGATCACTGATCTCAGACCCATTACTTTAAGATAATGGTCTGAATGTTCTTTAGATAAGAACTTCCCTTGATTCCAAAGTGGTTTTGGAACGCTCTCTTTCTTTCCTCTTGGAGTGGGTTGTTTTCCTTTGGGAGCCATGATCTTAGTGATCTCGGATAATCACACCAAACTTAGAGGTTTGCTTGTCCTCAAGCAAAAGAAAAGAAAGGAGAGGGATAGAAGGAGAGCTAAGTGCAATTGTTGATGGAGGAGGGGGTGGCCGAACCCAAATTTAAAGGGATGGGAGGGTGGGTTTTCGAAAAATTGGAAAAGATAAGATAAAAAGATTGAGTTGAAGAAGATAAGATAGAAGATATAATTTAATTTTGAAAAGATATGATAGATTTTTGAAAAAGATAAATCTGAATTTTGAAAAAGATAATATGGAGGTTTGAAAAAGATATGGATTTGATTTGGAAAGATGGATTTGTTTTCAGAAAAGATTTGAAAAGAGTTAGATTGAATTTGCAAAGATGCCTGGTGCTTATGGATTAAAATACATTTAAAAAAAAATTTTTTTTGTGGTAGGGTTTTTAGAAATTATGGAATTTAGAAATCAGGGTTCTTGACATGTTTATGTAAAAAAAAAAATCATGCATTGAAGCATGAAATTTGAAATTAAAATGGAAATACGTGTGGAAAAGATGAATTTGGCTCCTCCCTGCATTCCTGGCGTTTGAACGCCCAAACACTGCCTGTTTTGGGCGTTCAGTGCCCAATTGCTGCTCTCCTGGGCGTTCAACGCCCAGCTGCTGCCATTACTAGCGTTCAACGCCCAGTGGGTGCCCCTTTCTGGCGTTGAGCGCCCAACTGCTATCATTACTGGCGTTTTCTTGCCAGTGAGATCTTTTTCTCTGTTTTGTGTGCCGAGGTCTTCTGTAAATGATTATTTACCCTGTTGTCAATGAACTCTATATAAAAAAATAAAATTAGAAATAGGGCAAAATGCTTAGAGGATTGTTGCCCCATGGCTGGGTTGCCTCCCAGCAAGCGCTTCTTTATTGTCTTTAGCTGGACCTTGCTGAGCTTTTAATCTAGCTTCAGCCTTGAGCATTCTTGCTCAATGTTGCCTTCAAGATAATGCTTGATTCTCTGTCCATTGATAATGAACTTCTTATCAGAATCAATATCTTGAAGCTCCACATAACCATATGGTGACACACTTGTAATCACGTATGGTCCCCTCCACCGGGATTTCAGTTTCCCGGGGAATAGCCTGAGTCTAGAGTTAAACAACAGGACCTTCTGTCCTGGTTCAAAGATTCTAGATGACAGCTTTCTGTCATGCCATTTTTTTTATTTTTCTTTATAAAGCTTGGCATTTTCGAAAGCTGTGAATCTGAATTCCTCTAGCTCATTTAGCTGAAGCAATCGTTTTTCTCCTGCTAATTTGGCATCAAAGTTTAGGAATCTGGTTGCCCAGTAGGCCTTATGTTCCAGTTCCACGGGCAAGTGGCATGCCTTACCATACACGAGTTGGTATGGAGAGGTCCCTATAGGGGTCTTGAATGCTGTTCTGTAAGCCCACAGAGCATCATCCAAGCTCCGTGCCCAATCCTTTCTACGGGTATTTACTGTCCGTTCCAGGATTCTCTTTAATTCTCTGTTAGAGACTTCAGCTTGCCCATTGGTTTGTGGATGATATGGAGTGGCCACCTTGTGGCGAATTCCATACCGAACCATGGCAGAGTAAAGCTGTTTATTGCAGAAGTGAGTGCCCCCATCACTGATTAACACTCTAGGGACACCAAACCTGCTAAAGATATGTTTCTGGAGGAACTTCAGCACTGTTTTAGTATCATTGGTGGGTGTGGCAATAGCCTCAACCCATTTTGATACATAGTCAACTGCCACCAGAATATAAGTGTTTGAATATGATGGTGGAAAAGGTCCCATGAAGTCAATTCCCCATACGTCAAACAGCTCAATTTCCAAGATTCCTTGTTGAGGCATGGCGTAACCATGAGGCAGATTACCAGCTCTTTGGTAACTGTCACAATTACGTACAAACTCTCGGGAATCTTTATAGAGTGTGGGCCAATAGAAGCCACATTGGAGGACCTTGGTGGCTGTTCGCTCACCTCCGAAATGGCCTCCATATTGAGATCCGTGGCAATGCCACAGGATCCTCTGTGCTTCTTCTCTAGGCACACACCTACGGATAATTCCGTCTGCACATCTCTTAAAGAGATAAGGTTCATCCCACAAGTAGTACTTTGCATCAGTAATTAATTTCTTCTTTTGTATTCTGTTGTACTCCTTGGGTATGAACCTTGCAGCTTTATAGTTTGCGATATCGGCAAACCATGGTGCTTCCTGAATGGCGAATAGATGCTCATCAGGAAACGTCTCAGAGATCTCAAGAGAAGGGAGGGACGTCCCTTCCACTGGCTCTATCCGGGATAGATGATCAGCTACTTGGTTCTCTGTTCCTTTTCTGTCTCTTATTTCTATATCAAACTCTTGCAGAAGCAACACCCATCTGATGAGCCTAGGTTTTGAATCCTGCTTTGTGAGTAGATATTTAAGAGCAGCATGGTCAGTATACACAATCACTTTTGATCCTACTAAGTATGACCTGAACTTGTCAATGGCGTAAACCACTGCAAGTAGTTCTTTTTCTGTGGTTGTGTAATTTTTCTGGGCATCATTTAGAATGCGACTGGCATAATAAATGACATGCAGAAGCTTGTCATGCCTCTGTCCCAATACTGCACCAATGGCATGATCACTGGCATCACACATTAGCTCAAATGGTAATGTCCAGTCTGGTGCAGAAATGACTGGTGCTGTGACCAGCTTAGCTTTCAGCGTTTCAAACGCCTGCAGGCACTCTGTGTCAAACACAAATGGCGTGTCAGCAGCTAGCAGATTGCTTAGAGGTTTTGCGATTTTTGAAAAATCCTTTATAAACCTCCTATAGAATCCTGCATGCCCTAGAAAGCTTCTGATTGCCTTAACATTGGCAGGTGGTGGTAATTTTTCAATTACCTCTATCTTTGCTTGATCCACCTCTATTCCCTTGTTTGAGATTTTATGCCCAAGAACAATTCCTTCAGTCACCATGAAGTGACACTTTTCCCAGTTTAAAACTAGGTTGGTTTCTTGGCATCTTTTCAGAACAAGTTTCAGGTGATCAAGACAGGAGCTGAATGAGTCTCCATATACTGAGAAGTCATCCATGAAGACTTCCAGAAATTTTTCCACCATGTCAGAGAAAATAGAGAGCATGCATCTCTGGAAGGTTGCAGGTGCATTACATAGCCCAAAGGGCATCCTTCTATAAGCAAACACTCCAGATGGACATGTGAATGCTGTTTTCTCTTGATCCTTGGGATCCACTGCAATCTGGTTATAGCCTGAATAGCCATCCAAAAAGCAGTAATAATCATGACCTGCTAGTCTCTCTAGCATCTGGTCTATGAATGGTAAAGGAAAATGATCCTTTCTGGTGGCTGTATTGAGCCTTCTGTAGTCAATACACATGCGCCACCCTGTAACTGTTCTTGTAGGAACCAGTTCATTTTTTTCATTATGAATCACTGTCATGCCTCCCTTTTTTGGGACGACTTGAACAGGGCTCACCCAGGGGCTATCAGAAATGGGATAAATAATCCCAGCCTCTAGTAATTTGGTGACCTCTTTCTGCACCACTTCCTTCATGGCTGGATTTAGCCGCCTATGTGGTTGAACCACTGGTTTGGCATTATCTTCCAATAGGATTTTGTGCATACATCTAGCTGGGCTTATGCCCTTAAGGTCACCTATGGACCACCCAAGAGCTGTCTTGTGTGTCCTTAGCACTTGAATAAGTGCTTCCTCTTCCTGTGAATTTAAAGCAGAGCTTATGATCACTGGAAAAGTGTCACCTTCTCCCAGAAATGCATATTTCAAGGATGGTGGTAGTGGCTTGAGCTCGGGTTTAGGAGGTTTTTCCTCTTTCAGAAGAAAGTTCAGAGGCTCTTTCATGTCCTCTGAATCCTCCAAATCAGGCTGAACATCTTTAAAGATGTCTTCCAACTCTGATTCGAGACTCTCAGCCATGTTGATCTCTTCTACCAAAGAGTCAATGAGATCAACTTTCATGCAGTCTGTTGATGTGTCTGGATGCTGCATGGCTTTGACAGCGTTCAACTTAAACTCATCATCATTGACTCTCAGGGTTATTTCCCCCTGTTGGACGTCAATGAGGGATCGTCCAGTTGCTAGGAAGGGTCTTCCTAGAATGAGAGTAGCACTCTTGTGCTCCTCCATTTCCAGCACAACAAAGTCAGTGGGAAAGGCGAATGGCCCAACTCTGACAATCATGTCTTCAATCATGCCTGATGGGTATTTAGTGGAACCATCAGCAAGTTGGAGACATATCCGGGTTGGTTTAACTTCTTCAGTTAAGCCAAGCTTCCTGATAGTGGATGCAGGTATTAGGTTGATGCTTGCCCCAAGATCGCATAAAGCTGTCTTGGTGCAATCACCTTCTAATATGCATGGTATCAGAAAACTCCCAGGGTCTTTAAGCTTTTCAGGAAAGCTTTTCAGGATGACTGCACTACATTCTTCAGTGAGGAGAACTCTTTCTGTTTCTCTCCACTCCTTTTTATGACTCAAGATCTCTTTCATGAACTTGGCATAAGAAGGTATTTGCTCAAGTGCCTCTGCAAATGGAATCTTTATTTCAAGAGTCCTTAGATAATCTGCAAAGCGAGCAAATTGCTTATCCTGCTCTTCTTTCCGGAGTTTTTGAGGATAAGGTATCTTGGCTTTATATTCCTCAACCTTAGTGGTTAAAGAAGCCTTTTTAGAGGGGTTGTTATCAGCACTTGTGTGTGTCTGATCCCTCACTGGCAATTGAGTGCCTGAGTCAGAAGCTGGAGTGACGTTAGATGCCAGCTCACTGTCTGTTCCTGGCGCCTGAACGCCAGAAATGTGCCCATTTTGGGCGTTCAACGCTGGATTCTGCCCCATTTGGGCGTTCAACGCCAGATTCTTGCCCATTTCTGGCGTTGAACGCCAATCCTACCTTGTTTCTGGCGCTGAACGCCAGTTTTGGGCATGGTCTGGGCGTTCAGCGCCAGCCTTCCACCCATTTTCTGGCGTTTTAGTGCCAGAATTATTTTTCCCTGGGCTCTTACTGTCCTCAGGTGAATTTTTGGTGGGTTGCTCATTTCTTGAATTTTTGATGCCTTGAGGTGGGGTATTTAATGTTTTCCCACTTCTTAATTGAACTGCTTGGCATTCTTCTGCTATTTGCCTTGATAGCTGCTGCTTTGTTTGCTTAAACTGTTCGTCCATATGTATATTAGCTATCCTTGTCTCTTGTAGCCTGTCCTTGAATTCAGCTAGCTGCTTTGTTAGAAAATCCAATTGCTGATTGAATTCAGCAGCTTGTTTTACAGTACTGAATTCAGCAGTTACTGTTTTAACCTCTTCATTCATGGAAGGGTTGCTGCTTAGGTACAGATGCTGATTCCTGGCAACTGTATCAATGAGCTCTTGAGCCTCTTCAATTGTCTTTCTCATGTGGATAGAACCACCAGCTGAGTAATCTAGAGAAATCTGAGTTCCTTCTGCAAGCCCATAGTAGAAGATGTCTAACTGAACCCACTCTGAAAACATTTCAGAGGGGCATTTTCGTAGCATCTCTCTGTATCTCTCCCAGGCATCATAAAGAGATTCATTATCTCCTTGTTTAAAGCCCTGGATGTCCAGCCTTAGCTGTGTCATCCTTTTTGGAGGAAAATACTGATTCAGGAATTTTTCTGTCAGCTGTTTCCATGTTCTTATGCTGGCCTTAGGTTGGTTATTTAACCACCTTTTAGCTTGATCTTTTACAGCAAATGGAAACAGTAATAGTCTGTAGACATCCTGATCTATTTTCTTATCATGTACTGTGTCAGCAATTTGTAAAAATTGTGCCAGAAACTCTGTAGGTTCTTCCTGTGGAAGACCGGAATACTAGCAACTTTGCTGCACCATGATAATGAGCTGAGGATTCAACTCAAAGCTACTAACTCCAATGGAGGGTATGCAGATGCTACTCCCATATGAAGCAGTAGAGGGGTTAGAATATGACCCCAGAGTCCTCCTGGACTGTTCATTTCCACTTATGTCCATGATGGATAAAGGGATATAACTTGGATTGATTTACCTTTTTATTTATTTTATTTTATAGAAAGAGGACAACTTAACCAAAAATAAAAATAACAAAAATTATGATTTTCGAAAAAGTGAGGAGAGAGAAAGTGGTTAGGAGATTTTGAAAAAGATATGATGATTTTTGAAAAAGGTTTTAAATTTTGAAATAAAAATCTGAATTTTTTTTAAAGGAGAGAGAAAAACAATAAGATAACACAGGATTTAAAATTTTTAGATCTGAGGTTCCTTGTTTTCAAAAATTTTGGGGGGGGGGACACCAAGGAACACCAAACTTAAAAATTTTAAGATCAAGACAGAAGGAAAACTTAAGAACACTTTGAAAAACACCAAACTTAAAGTTTGGCACACAATTTAATAGAGAAAATATTATTTATGAAAAAGAAGGTTTTGAAAAGAATATAAAAGACTCTAACCCAATTACCAAGGACACAGATTAACGCTCTAGCCAAATGAGTTATGGAAATTTTCGAAAATTTTAAGAAAGATTATTTTTGAAAACACCAAACTTAAAGTTTGGCACAGGATTTAATAGAAAAATTATTTTTGAAAAAGGTTTAAAAAATATGATAGCCAGTTACCATGAACATAAACACCACGTTCTAACTAACTGAGTTATAAATTTAAAGTGTTTTAACAAGGGATAAATAATAAAAGACTCTAAACAAAAAAAAGAAAGATTTTTCCTAATCTAAGCAACAAAATAATCCGTCAGTTGTTCAAACACGAACAATCCCCGGCAACGGCGCCAAAAACTTGGTGCACGAATTGTGAATCACACTTTTCACAACGCATACCACTAACCAGCAAGTACACTGGGTCGTCCAAGTAATACCTCACGTGAGTAAGGGTCGAATCCCACGGAGATTGTTGGTTTGAAGCAATCTATGGTTATCTTGCAAATCTTAGTCAGGAAGGCAATTATGTTTATCAGTTGAATTGCAAATAGACAATAGAGCATGGATTAAAGGTTACTTGTTATGCAGTAATGGAGAATATGTTGGAGTTTTGGAGATGCTTTGTCTTCTGAATCTCTGCTTTCCTCTGTCTTTTTATTCACGCACGCACGTCCTCCTATGGCAAGCTGTGTGTTGGTGGATCACCGTTGTCAATGGCTACCTTCCATCCTTCCAGTGAACACTACGCTCACGCGCTCTGTCACAGCACGGCTAATCACCGGTTGGTTCTCGATCCGGTTGGAATAGGATTTACTATCCTTTTGCGTCTGTCACTAACGCCCAGCCTTCAGGAGTTTGAAGCTCGTCACAGTCATTCAATCCTTGAATCCTACTCGGAATACCACAGACAAGGTTTAGACTTTTCAGATTCTCATGAATGCCGCCATCAATTCTAGCTTATACCACGGAGATTCTGATTAAGGAATCTAAGAGATACTCATTCAATCGTATATAGAACGGAGGTGGTTGTCAGACACACGTTCATGAATTGAGGAAGGTGATGAGTGTCACAGATCATCACCTCCATCACAGTTAAGCGCGAATGAACATCTTAGATAGGAACAAGCGTGTTTAAATGGAAAATAGAAATACTTGCATTAATTCATCGAGACACAGCAGAGCTCCTCACCCCCAACAATGGGGTTTAGAGACTCATGCCGTCAGAGAATACAAAGTTTTGATCTAAAATGTCATGAGATCCAAAATAAGTCTCTAAAAGTTGTTTAAATACTAAACTAGTAGCCTAGGTTTACAAAATATGAGTAGACTATGATGGATGATGCAGAGATCCACTTCTGGGGCCCACTTGGTGTGTGCTGGGCTGAGACTTAAGTAATTCACGTGCAGAGGCCATTTGTGGAGTTGAACGCCAGTTTTTATGCCAGTTTGGGCGTTCAACTCCAGCTTTTGATCCTTTTCTGGCGCTGGACGCCAGAATTGGGCAGAGAACTGGCGTTAAACGCCAGTTTACGTCGTCTATCCTTGTGCAAAGTATGGACTATTATATATTGCTGGAAAGCCCTGGATGTCTACTTTCCAATGCAATTGGAAGCATGCCATTTCGAGTTCTGTAGCTCCAGAAAATCCACTTTGAGTGCAGGGAGGTCAGAATCCAACAGCATCAGCAGTCCTTTTTCAGCCTGAATCGGATTTTTGCTCAGCTCCTTCAATTTCAGCCAGAAAAATACCTGAAATTACAGAAAAACACACAACTCATAGTAAAGTCCAGAAATATGAATTTTTCCTAAAAACTAATGGAAATAAACTAAAAACTAACTAAAACATACTCAAAACTATATGAAATTAACCCCAAAAAGCGTATAAAATATCCGCTCATCAGAACACGAACGCAAACGAACTATTGAAGTGAATTTCCTTCTAGAATAAGGTAAGGGGTGGTCGTGCAAACTCAAATCGGCGGCGAGACGGTCTGACGCTGGTGGAGCTTCCATATATTTGGGGAAGAAGCTCGGCTAGGTTTTAGTTTCGATGGGAGAGGGGCTCTGCTAGGGTCTGGGTTTCTGGTCAACCGAGGAGTAAAAATCTGAAAACAAGGGTTGGAGTGAAATTAACAAGGGTATTTTGGTCTTTTCACTTTATTATACATATTCCATTCCCATTGGAATTAAAGATAATTAGGGGAGAAATGGGAATGAAATGGGTTGGATTTTGATTCCAGGGAATAAAACATATCCAAGAATAATTTTTTAAATCTTGAACCAAACATGGGAATAAGATATTCCCATATCAAAATTCCTGAGAATATACTTGTATAATTCAATTCAATTCAATCCAATCTACACTTCCATGGTTCCAGCTGAATTGTAGGTACATAACATATAATTGATTATAAACATGTCAATGCAATTATGTCTTTCATTCACACTACTAACCCATCATGAAATAATGCAGATGCTGCAGAAACCTCGAGTAACATAGGTACATGTTCGAATGGACTGTCAAGGATGCGTGCAGAAGATCAAGAAAGCACTCTCCGGCATCAATGGTAAGAACACTTGCATGCATGCCAGATGTATGATTAATTTCCCTAACCAACAAAACTATTGTATATGATAAAGCAACAATGCTACTATCATTAACCATTCATTTAATCCGATCACAGTGGGTTGGCAATCCAATAGGGCCAATCCTATCTGTCCAACCGGCACTCTTAATATATAATATGCATGGTCATAAAAATATATATTTACATATGATGAACGAGTGGAGATTTAAATCCAAATTCTTCTCTTTTGATAAGAACACAGATTGAGGGGTTTAAACTCATGGTAGAATTACAGTGGAGCTTAAATCTTACCCTACCTTACCCTATCCCACCCCTAATTTGATAGATAAAGCTTTCATGTTCATGAAGGTATATATGATCTATATATTGATTACCCGCAACAGAAGATAACAATCATAGGTTGGGCAGATCTAGAAAAGATTCTCAAGGTGATCAAGAAGACAAGGAAAATCGCCACCATTTCCAATATAGATCTTCTAACCGATGAGCCGCAACCACCACCACAAGAAGAAGTAGAACCAACACAACAACCAGAACCTGAAGCAAATTCAAAAAAGGCACCTGAACCAGCACAAGAAGAAGCATCACCACTACCAGAGGAACCTCTGAAAGGCGAACCACCAACCAAGGTAACATCACCAAGACCTCCAGAGAATAATAATGAATGTCATTGCCAGAATCCACCACCTAGCACCCCAGAAACTAGAGATGTTGGAGAGGTTCATGTGATGCACCAACATCACCCATATAACTATGTGAACAGATATGATTTTGGCCATAACTATGTAGGATATTCGGATAGATTTCAATACCAGAATAGGAATATGCCAATGTTTCTAGGAGAGCCACCCCAACATGTTCATGTGACACATAGCTACAATGCTTATAGGCCATCACCTTATGTCACTGAATATGAGTATGTTAGGTCATCGCCAAGGTACATACATTATAATAGGATGGAATACTACACTACTAGAGACTACAATCACTCCTACTACAATGGCAATAAAAATGGAAACATCACATCCATGTTTAGTGATGAGAACCCAAATTCATGTAGGATAGTGTAGGAGAAGAACATTAAGGTTGTTCTTGGTAAGTGTTTCAACTTTCAAGACAAAAATAATATTAACTTGAGACGATGCCATCAAGTTTTTCATGGCAATTCGGTAAAACAACAAAATTTGAGCTCAGAAAAACAAAAATATGGGATAAAGTATGTTTTTTGTCTCATATTTGCATTTTTTTCCAAAAAGACCTATAACGTTTAATTTCATGTCTCTAACGTTTTTAATGTGTCAAAATTGTCCCTAAATATTAACTTCATCTAAAATGTTAGGGATAAAATTGAAAACATCCAGGAATAGTGTTGACACAAATAAAAAACGTTAGGGACTAAGTTGAATGATCTGAAAACGTTAGGAACAAAATTGAATGAAATTAAATATCAGAGATAATTTTAAAGAAAATCATAAACGTTAAGGACAAAAAGTATACTTTACCAAAAAATAATGTATTTTTGGTTTTGCAAGTGAGGGATGAAAACAAGAATCGGATTCTCATCTTTTGGATGTGCCAGAAGAACTGATTCTAGATTCCTTTCCCTAGAGAAAACAATGCATGCTACCTTATTTTTCATAAAACAAAACATAATCATATAGTCACAAAGATATTATTGATGACTTGCAGTACTATTCCCATAGTCCCATGTTTTTCCTTATTTGAAAACTTTATCTTTGCAAATCCTAGAAATGAGAACATGCTCAACAAGTAGAATACTAGATTCCTAGTGAATTTTAAGTCTAGAATGATGATGATTGCTATCTCTACTGAATCCATTCAGTTAATATATTGCATCATTCTGATTCTATGGGTAAGCATAATCATGCTTGTGATGCCGTAAAATGCATCAAATAGAAAATGACCATACTAAAATCTCCAGATAAAAATGATTATAGTTCAATGAAATAAATTTCTGCACTGTTTCTCACCCTTTAATTTCTGCATGCACTTATTATAATATTTATTCTGTGTATATTTTACTTTTCATATCTGATTCTATGTATGCAAGCTACAATTCACATCCATAAGATGTTCAAAACACTTGAGAAACCACAGAATGGAACCTGTGTGAAACAATTAAGTGCGGAAATTAAACCTTTGAGCTTGTGATCTTTTAGTACAAGACAAATTGATTGCGCCACACAAATTAACATAAATTTCAATGTGAAAAAAATAACAAAGAAAAAAATAAGCAAAGAACATTTTTAAAAAGAAAATTGTGATTAAAAATTAGGAGAATAGCATCGCTTGATCAAGCTATTAGAACGCAGAATTATGGCTCAAAATATATTTTCTTTAATCGAAGTATCATCCAAATCCACCTCATGCTTTACACGAAAAAACAAAACTATTAGATTTTGAGTTCTCCTGTGATGACACTACCAAAATTTCCTTACACATGAATGAAGAAATGAAACTGTACAAATAATGTGTTTTCGCACAACATGCAAGAATGTAAATCTAAGGGATGAACAAATGAATTATTGGACTGTCTTATTTTCAAAGAATATTGAACCAAAATCTTAGAAGGTGGATGACCATACACTTTTTTCATCGACATCAATCAAACAAGATACCCAAGAAGATTGAATCTTCTGGTGAAGTAAAAGAGAATCACAGTGCCGAGGCTTTTCTTCCACTTGTACTCAGTAAGTAGAAACACGACAAGGAAGAGTTTGTAGGGTTCCAAAGTTCTGGACAAGGTTCAGGATTGACAAAATCCGAAGATCCTAAGACATTTGAACATTCCCAGGCCCTTGAAATAGAGTTTATAGACAAGGTTATGTTGGAAAGGCATATGTTGCTGAAAGGGGATTCTTCTATTCTAGCAAAGCTTCCGGCAACAGTGATGTTTCTGCCAATAACACCCTTCAAGGTGATAAAATCCAAATGTGGAAGAGCGTTTGGATCAAACTTGTCATCAGGATGAGAACCACAATGACCTGTGGCCGCAATAGCAATGATAAACCACTATTTTATGGTTCATCTTGTGTTTAATTGAGTGGTTTCATCAAGTCTTCACCCACTTATTCATACTAATTGCATGGTTTTAGATTTCCCTTCCTAGTTTTATTCTATGGTTGAAAACTTGCTTCCTAGAGATCTTTAATTTGTGTATTTTAATTCTCCTTTATACCATTCGATGCCGTGATCTGCGTGTTAAGTGTTTCAGGCTTTATAGAGTAGGAATGACTTAGAGAATGGAGAGGAAGCTTGCAAAAATGGAAGGAACACAAGAAACTAAGGGGATGACCAGCGAGCATCGACGCACACGCATGGCTCACGCGTGCGTGCGACATGGAGAAAATTGCAGCGACGCGTGCGCGTGCCTGACGCGTATGCGTGGATTGGAGTCTGCACAAAAGATGCGCACGCGTGGACAACGCATACGCGTGACAAGGGAATTTGCCAAATGACGCGAACGCGTGACTGACGCGTACGCGTGACCTGCGGGATCTGTAGAAATAACAGAAAATGCTGGGGGCAATTTCGGGCCGCGTCTTGACCCAGTTTTCGGCCCAGAAACACAGAATAAAGCCAGGGAACATGCAGAGACTCAACACACATTCACACATTTTCATTAGGAGAGTTTTTAGGTTTTAGATCTGAATCTAGAAAGAAATTACCCTTCCTCTAGGTTTTCTTTACATTCATAGTTTATTAGTTTATTGCTTTTGCTTTTGGATATTGAAGAGTCATCACCTCCATTGAAGATACTATTCTAGTTTGTTTCCTTACTCTTTTATTTATTTATTCCATATTCTTAATTCTTGTTTAGAGTGGTAATTGGATTATTTTCATGGATTGTTAATGCAAATGATTACTTTTACTTTTAATTATTTTGAATCTCTATTTTATTTAAATTATTATGTCTCTTTTCTATTCCAAACTCTCAATAACGAAGATGGTATCCATGTCAATAGAGTAGATTCCCTACTTGACATGGGGGTTGATTAAAAGGAGACACTTGAGTTGGAATGCTCAAGTGGTTAGTTAAATTGGAAGTTGTTGGTTAATTCTGTATTTACTAACGCTAGACCTTTCCAAGGGAGAGGACTAGGATTTGCGAATAAGAGTTAGCTCAATCACTTGACTTTCCTTTATTTAGTAAGGGTTAACTAAGTAAAAATAACAACCTCTTTACAATACACTTGAGAGAATTCCAACAAGGACAGAACTTCCAATTAATCATTCCCCCAGTCAAGGTTTTTTATTTTGAATAATATAAATTTCTTTTAATTTTCATTGCACTAAACTACAATTGTTTATTTTCTGTTATTCAACTCTCAAAGTTCTCGGAAAACTCCTGATTAATAACTTAGCACCCTTTCTAGCAACTCGTTGGGAGACGACCTGGGACTCATACTCCCAGTATTTTTATTCTAATTTTTGTGACACCTTTCTAAATTGATGCGGCAGATTTCAGCTGGTTAAGAGCTATACTCGCAACGCTGTTCTTATCTTACAATCTCTTAATTGGTCTAATTTCTGCCTCGCAGCAATTTTTGGCACCGTTGCCGGGGCGTTGCAATTGTGTACTAAATTATTAATTAGTGTACATATTTTATTTTTATTTGCATATTTTATTTTATTTTGTTACTATGAGCTATATGTTTCTCTCATTGAATGATGCGTTCATTTTCTTATCCGAGCTTAGCCGCATTTGACCTGAAATTGAAAGAACTATTTCACGTATTAGGCAAGCTCGACGCAGGTTAGCCTCTGAGGGTGGTGAAGTGATTGTTATCAATTCACCAGTCTCATCTGAGGGCGAATCTGAACCGCCATCTGAGAGTGAAACAAGCTCCTTTACTACTGATTCAGTTAATTCACGTGCAGATAACATGGCAGCACTTAGGAGGATCACTCTCCAGGAAGCTGGATCCCCAGATTTTACACTGCAGCCGTATCAAGTGCATCATCCAACTCTAGCTGTAGATTTTGAACTGAAGACTGCACTAATCAACTTGATGCCCAAGTTTCATGGCTTACCCGCTCAGGAGCCCATCAAGCACTTCAGAGATTTTCAGACAGCCTGTTCTACTGTTAGGTGTCATGGTGCAAATGAAACTTCTATTCTGTTAACCACCTTCCCGTTTTCTCTTGAGGGAAAGGCAAGGGAGTGGTACTACTTCCAACCTGAAGCAACTGTTACCAACTGGGATACGCTCAGGAGAGAATTCTTAGAAAAATACTTTCCAGCTGAAGTTACAGACAGACTGAGGAAAGAGATCTCCTGTATTGTTCAAGGTGAATCAGAAACTCTCTATGAGTACTGGGAGCGCTTTAAGACCCCCATCACATGATTGACAGGCTAGTATTGATCAGCTATTTCACTCAAGGCATGAAGCCTCGGGATAAAACTACACTGGATGGTGCTAGTAATGGTTCTCTAAAGAAGTACAAGACCACAGATGAAGCATTGCAACTGATCAGCGACTTAGCTGAGTCCATCAGGAATCACAGGCACAGGAGCAGCCACTCAAAAGCTGTTGCAGAAGTTTCCTCTAGCACTGAGACTTCTGCTCTTACACAGAGTATATGTGAAATGACCAACCTACTGAAGCAAATGCAGTTGAATCAACAATAACAAGCTCAGCCTTCCCTACCTCAGTAAAGCCAACAGTTAGTTCCCCAAAGAGTATGCAGAATATGTGCTAATTATAGTCATTATACTGATGAATGCTCGCAACTCCAACAAGAAGACAACACTGTGGCAGCTACAACCAAGGTGGGAACTATAATCAAGGATACAATCAACAAGGCGGCAACTACAACCAAGGTGGGAACTATAATCAAGGGTGGTAGGACAACCCCAACCAAGGTTGGAGGGATAATTCCAACCATGGCTGGAGGGATAACTATAATAGAGGAGGCAGAGACAACCAAGGAAATCAGAGGTAGAATAACAACAACAGACAGCAGAATCAGAACCAGCCTTACAGAGCTCCTCACCTAAGACAGTCACAAGGACCCTATCATAACCAACAACAAGTCCCACAAATCACTTATCCTACTTCCTCATCAAATGACGAGATGCTTTGTTCTCTTGCACAAGGACAACAAGACATGCAGACTACATTGAACTCTACTCTAAATGGTCTGAATGCCACTTTACAAGATCTCGCCGCCCGGATAGATTCATTACTTACTTCCACCAACCAACCTTTGAGCTCCAGTGGAATTCCTTCTCAACCCTTACCTAACCCCAAGGGTGGCATCAATGCCATCACTTTGAGGTCTGGAACCACACTGCAAGAAAGGAACCAAGAGGAGCCAAGCTCACAGATACACGCCACAGCTGAGGATATGATAGAAGTAGAAGATGCTGAAGAGGAAGAAGAAGTACAAAACAAGGTTGAAGAAGATGTAGCTCAGCAAAGGAATGGAGCACCAAAGGATGCAGAGGCTAAAAGTGGTGCCATTCCTATCCCATTTCCACACCTTGCAAGGAAGTCCAGAAAGCAGATGGAACTTGATCCCAAAATAGTAGAAATTTTCAAAAATGTTGAGGTAACTGTTTCCCTTTTTGATGTTATTCAGCAAGTACCTAAATATGCAAAGTTTCTGAAGGATTTTTGCATACATAAAGACAAAATTAATGAACTAGAAACTATTCCTTTAGGTAGTTCTATATCTGCTTTAATGGGAGGTATACCTGAAAAATGTAGTGATCCAAGTCCATGTATGGCTAACTGTACCATTGGAGGTGTAATATTTTCTGATTGCATGTGCGATTTAGGAGCATGTGTTAGTATAATGCCATTGTCTATATATGATGCTTTAAGGCTGCCTCCCTTAAAAAGGTCGGCAGCTCGTTTTGTGTTAGCAGATAAAAGCATTATTACAGTAGTTGGAATTGCTGAAGATGTATTAGTGAACATTAAGGGGCTCACATTTCCCATTGACTTCTATATCCTGGAAATGCCCCCTAATGACTTAGGAAGACCATCATCAATCCTGCTTGGAAGACCATTCCTGAAGACTTTGAAGTTCAAACTGGATGCATTCTCAGGAACTTACTCCTTTGAGATAGATGGCAGAACAGTGAGTTTCAGTTTAAATGAAGCTATGAAGCACCCTCTGGAAGATCATTCTATCTTTCAGTGCGACATCATTGATGAAAATGTAGCTGAAGTTCACCAAGAAGAAGTAGAAGAGAAGCACATGGAGCAAGGTCCAAGTGTGGGGACACCCTCTGAACACAATGAGGACACTTTTCCATTATCATTAGCCCCGGATGATTCAGAGCCTAGCCATGAGCAGAAATTGGAATTGAAGCCCCTTCCTCCACACCTCAAGTATGCTTACCTTGAGGATAATCAGAAGTTCCCGGTTATCATTGCAAGGGAACTTACTTCCCAACAAGAGGAGCAACTGCTTAGTGTGCTGCAAAAATATAAGAAACCAATTGGGTTGAGCTTGGCGGATATAGTAGGCATCAACCCTCAAGTTTGTGAGCACATAATATATTTAGAAGAGGAATCAAAGCCCGTCCATCAACCCCAAAGAAGATTGAATCCCACCATCTTAGAAGTTGTCAAGAAAGAAGTGACCAGGCTACTTGAAGCAGATATCATTTACCCCATCTCAGACAGCGAATGGGTCAGTCCAGTACAAGTGGTGCCCAAGAAGTCTGGAGTCACAACAGTGAAGAATGAGCATGGAGAGCTCCTGACAACTAGAGTGCAAAATTCATGGAGAGTTTGCATTGACTATAGGCATCTTAACCAAGCTACTCACAAGGATCATTACCCCTTGCCATTTATTGATCAAATGCTTGATCGCATGTCAGGTAAATCCTATTACTGCATTTTAGATGGTTATACAGGCTACTTTCAAATTCATATAGCTCCTGAAGACCAGGAGAAGACTACTTTTACATGTCCCTTTGGAACGTATGCATACAAAAGGATGCCTTTTAGCCTATGTAATGCACCGGCTACTTTCCAAAGATGCATGATGAGTATCTTTTCAGATCTTATTGAGAACTATATGGAAGTATTTATGGATGATTTTAGCATTTATGACAATTCATTTAGCCTCTGCTTGGATAGTTTAGCTAGAGTATTAGACAGGTGTGTTAGTTCAAACCTTGTATTGAATTTTGAAAAGTGTCATTTTATGGTAAAACAAGGGATTGTTCTAGGACATGTTATCTCCGAAACTAGTATTTCTGTAGATCCAGCAAAGGTAGATATCATTTCTAGTTTACCTTACCCCTCCTCCGTGAGGGAAGTCCGTTCGTTCCTAGGCCATGCAGGTTTCTACAGGAGATTCATTAAGGACTTTAGCAAGGTAGCATTACCTTTATCCAGACTGCTACAGAAAGATATTGAGTTCGAGTTCAGTGAGGATTGCATGCAAGCATTTGATAAGCTGAAGATTGCCTTGACTCAAGCTCTAATTTTGAGAGGACCAGACTGGAGCCAGCCATTTGAGATTATGTACGATGCCTCCAACCATGCAGTAGGAGCGGCGCTGGCTCAACGCGAAGGTAAGGATCCTTTCGTAATTGCTTATGCATCTAAGACCTTGGATGCTGCTCAATCTAATTACACTACTACTGAAAAAGAGCTTCTTGCTATTATTTTTACTTTGGATAATTTCCGAGCCTATTTACTTGGTACTAAGGTAGTAGTGTACTCGGACCATACAACTCTAAAATATTTATTAGCTAAAAAAGAGTCAAAACCAAGGTTGATACGTTGGATACTGCTGTTGCAAGAATTTGACTTAGAAATTAAGGATAGGAGTGGTAACCAGAATTTAATGGCAGACCACTTGAGTCGCCTTGAGCACATTAAGGATAACTCCGCTTCTATCAATGATGCTTTTCCATTTGATAGCTTGCATGCAGTATCTGAAGTAATTCCTTGGTATGCACCTGTAGCTAATTATCTAGTTAGCCATACTTTCCCTCCCAATTTTACTAAGCATCAAAGGGACAAACTGAAAAGCGAGTCTAAATATTATATATAGGATGATCCATATTTATGGAGGTGTGGTGCTGACCAGATAATTAGAAAGTGTGTGCCTCAAACAGAATTTCAGTCTATTTTAGAGGCCTGCCACTCTTCTGAGAGTGGAGGACATTTTGGCCCTCAAAGAACAGCTAGAAAAATTTTAGACTGTGGATTCTAGTGGCCTACTCTTTTTAAAGATGCTGCTGAATTTTGTTAATCTTGTTCTCCATGCCAAAGATTTGGTAATATATCCAAGAGGGATGAGATGCCTCAACAGATTAAGCTTTTCTGTGAAATTTTTTATGTTTGGGGCATTGACTTCATGGGTCCATTTCCAAACTCTAATGGTTACCTTTATATAATGTTAGCTGTAGATTATGTTTCTAAATGGGTGGAAGAAATTCCTACCCGTACTGATGATGCTAACACTATTGTTTCCTTTGTTAGAAACCATATTATTTGTCGCTTTGGATTACCACGAGCAATCGTGAGTGATCAAGGCACTCACTTTTGTAACAGGAGACTAACAGGATTACTGAAGAAGCATGGGATTGTTCACAAAGTAGCAACAACTTATCATCCCCAGACCAATGGACAAGCAGAAGTGTCTAACAGAGAAATTAAACGTATTCTGGAGAAGATAGTAAAGCCTCATAGGAAAGATTGGAGTGCCAGGCTACAAGATGCACTCTGAGCATATAGAACAGCATACAAGACACCCATTGGGATGAGCCCCTTCCGCCTAGTGTACGGAAAGGCTTGCCACCTCCCAGTAGAGGTGGAACACAAGGCTTTCTGGGCTGTGAGGGAGTGCAATATGAATTTTGAAGAAGCTAGTGCTGAAAGAAAGCTGCAACTAGCAGAATTGGAGAACCTTCGCCTAGAAGCATATGACAACTCCAGGCGATACAAAGAGAAGATGAAGGCTGTCCATGACAAGCACATAAAAAGGAGAGAATTCAGACCAGGGGTGTTAGTTCTTCTTTATAACTCCAGACTGAGGTTCATGCCAGGTAAACTGAGATCAAGATGGGAAGGTCCCTACAGAGTAGAGAAGGCAGAGCCATACGGAATTTTTCACCTGCGTGATCCTTCCAGCTCCAAATTCATGAAGGTCAATGGACATCGCCTAAAGCTTTATCATGGAGAAAAGATGAAGGATCACAAAGAACTAGAGGTTTTCCTCTTGGAAGACCCACCAACAAAAGCAGAATGAACCCGAAGACTGTCCAACTTAAGGACGCAAAAGCAAAGTGCTAGGTGGGAGACAACCCACCATGGTATGATCGTTCCATTTCAATCTTAGTTTTGTTTTATTTTATTCTCTTTTAATTTTCTTAGTGAATCTTCTCATAATCTCTGCATATAGTCTGCATTTGTAATTGCATACTGCATATAAAAAAATGCACGTGACGCGCAAGAGTCGCTGACACGTCCGCGTCATATGTGCATTCGAAACAAGGAAGAAAAGAAGCAGAGAGTCACGCGGGACCGTGGCTGGAGGCGTGCCTTAGGCACAAACATGCCCACACGAACCCGTCCTTGACGCATCCGCATCATTTGAAAAAAAATCAGCCTCCCACGCGTGCGCGTTACTCATGCGCATGCGTGACCCTGCAAAATCGACGTAAAGAGGTATATGGCAGAGAGTTATGATGGAGTGGGGCTGGAATGGTGCTGGAAGTACAAACTCCATCACGTGTGCGCGTCACCCAAAATTTTGGCAATATGTGTATAAAACAGAGAGTTGCGCGTGCGCGAGGATGCACTCGCACCAATAGCACAAATCAGGCCACGTGTGCGTGTCACCCACGCGAACGTGTCACCTGAAATTATCACAAACCACGCGAACGCGTGCCCCATGCGTCCGCGTTGCATGCGACGCACAACTTGACTAGATCTGCGCCAGAATTCTTATCTTTTCTTCCCCAATCCTAATTTTTTCTTCTCCCTTTTTATTTTTTTCTTCTTCCTTCTTTCTTCTTTATCCCTTCTTACTTTTTACTTTCTCCCTCCTTCTTTTTCACATTCATCATCAAGGTTATTTTCTTTTCTTCTTCCCTCTTTACTTTTTATTATTTTTATTAATGTTTTCTTCTTCTTTTTCTTTTTACTTTCATTATCTATGTTTCTTTTTTCTTTCTTTTCCTTTTTATTCTTTTAATTGGTGTTAGAAATTTAATTGGGTGATTGTTATCTTCTATATTTTGCTTGTGAGTATACTGAGGAGTTGTTTGACAATTAATATTACCTCTAAAGGGTTGCTTGCATGTTCAAATTTAATACTTTCAACAACATATTTACCATGCATGATAAGTGTTTGTGAAAAGCCCGTATGGCATTGTGAATTATTTTTAAATAATTCTATCCTACTACTCTAATGCATGTTTTTCACAAAACCCATTTTTATATATAATTCATTGAATATAATTGTCAATACAAACAGATTGTTCGTTTGAAAGACTTGATAATTAAATTGGGCATTTAGTGCTTTATCTATGCTACTCATGCCTTTGTCGGCATGCCAATAAACATCTCGTATCTACTTGCCATAACTTGCACTTGCTATATTTCCATTGATGAACTTTTCACATGTAGTCGCGACCATGTGTTAACGACATCCTTCTTTACCGTGCATTGATTATCACTTGTACCATCCTCTTCCTTGCTCAAATCCTTAGCTTTAAAAGTTACTTTCTTCTTCCTTTTCAGGATGGCCACCAAGAAGGGTAAAGAGAAAGCTACTCCTAAACCACCGGCAAGGAAAGGTACAAAAAGAGCACTAGTGGTAGAGCCATCTTCAACAGCAGTAAAGCCCTCAACAAAGCGAATCAAGAAGATCATCAAGGTCGATGATAAAGAGAAAGCCTTTCCAGCAAAGGACACTGCGCAGTTCACTAACCGCTACTGTGAGCAGATGTTCCTCATCCTGGCTGAAAGGAACTATAACAATGAGTACCTTCTCATCCTCCCAACCCACATTATTGAAATTGTTGAGCCCCGCATTGAGCGAAGACAATGGGGATTCCTACAGAGACAGCCACGACAGGTTAACCTTTCATGGGTAGTTGAATTCTACTCCAATTTTCACATGCCAACCATGAAGTCTGTCTATGTCCGTCAGAAGCAAGTCCCCATAACTGAAGAGGCCATTCAGCAAGCTTTAGATCTTCCCCCTGCTCCAGACGGATTAGACGCATTCCAAGAAGCCTCATTCAAACGCCAGACATACCAATTTGACTGGGACGCTGTTCTCAGAGTTATAGCACAACCTGACAGCAGATAGATCTATGGATACAATCGATCCCGACCTAAGAACATATTGGCTTTAGCACTCACCTTGGAGGCTCGAGTATGGGCACAGATTATGTCCCATTACGTCTTTCCGAGCACTCACGAGTCCTCTTTCATCGCAGACATGGCTGTTCTACTCTGGTGTATCCTTACAGACTAGCACCTCAATTTACCAAGACACATTCAGCATGCTATGGGACACGTACAGATTACGGGCAACCTACCTTTTTCCGCCTTGGTTTCAGATCTAGTCTCAGCAGCCAGAGTCTCCTACAGAGCTGGGGACACCAAGGCCATGATTCCACGGGATGATCAAATCGTCTCTAACGGGAAGTATATCAGACTTCCAGCAGCCACTACTAGTCGGCCTGCAGAACCGGCCGAAGATATTCATTCTCCTTCCGCATCACAAGCACCTTCAACAAACCAAATGCTCCATCAGATACTTGAGAGGTTAGACCGGCTTGACCGGCAAGGAAAGCGAAGAGAGCGCCGTAACAAGCGCCGATTTACATACCTCAAGGAGCTGCTTGTTGGTAACCACCCACCTGAAGAAAACCCAGACACCCCGGAATCCACTTCATTTACCAGCACAGGGAGCCATGACGGCCCCGATTGTGGAGATGCTGCTACCAGCCCCCTTTGTTCTTGACTGATGGCACCGAGGACGGTGCCAAGCTTTAAGTGTGGGGAGGTCGGTCAGTACCTGACTTCCGGAGGTAATTTCTCTTTCTTAGCACCAATAAATTAGTTATTTTCCTTTTGTTTAGGATATGATAAATTGCATAGTAATAGGTATTTGCATGCATGTTCTAATTGGTTGAAAAAAAATAATAAGTTTCTTTTTAAGACCCTATTTTTGGAAAATTTAACTAATTTAAATGAAAACCTTTGTGTTAGAACTTGTCTGAAGATTGTAAATTAGAACATAGTTTAAAGCTAAGAACACACAACCCAGTGAGAATTGAGCTTAATTACATGGTTACACTATTTAACCATAAAAAATTTATTCTTGTGTGTTTGCTTCTCTAAGATTGTAATCTATATTTTGTTCCATCCTATATGTCCAATATTTAATGTGTTATATGCATGAATATGATTGAGGCCATTATTTGATTATTAACTCACTTATCCCAAATAGCCTACCCTTCCGTTCACCTTTGTTAGCCACTTTGAGCTTTTTAATCTCATTTGTTCTATATTTTACCACATCACTAACCTTAAGCGGAAAAATGAGTAATACCCCAAATTGAATCTTTGGTTAGCTTAAGATAGAATTTGTGTGTCAATTAAGTGTGGGAAAGTTGTGGGAACATGGGTTAACAAGGGAATGTATTATGTTTTTACATTGATGAAATATTGGGAATTTGGGTACATACTCATGTGAAAACAAAAAGATTAAAAAGACATGTGCATTGATAATGTTATTTTTACGTTTACCTTAAAAAAATCCAAAAATATTCAAGTAATTAAGTAATTAAATAATGAATAAGGGGACAAAATTACCCCAATGTTAAGTTTAATGAAAAATCAATGCATATGTGATACAAAGTTTAAGAGAAAAGCTGATGCATGAGTATGTGAAATATGTAAACGTCAAAATTTTGGGTAGCTAGGCATGAATTTAAAAAGTATATAGAATGTATGTATAGGTAAGAGCTTAGGTTAGTCAAAGATTCAATTTATAGCTCACTTAGCCATATATATACCCTCACTTTTACCTTAGCCCCATTACAACCCCTTGAAAAGACCTCATGATGTTTGCATTGGAACATTAAATACTTGTTGATTGGTTAGGTGAAGAACAAAATTTAGAAAGCATGATTAGAGAAGAGTAGAGTGATTACCCTATACACTTGAGTGATTAGAGTGCACATATACTATCAGTGAGGGTTCAGTGCTTGACTCTATGATTCCCTGCTTTCATGAGCTATCTTCTTACAAGTTTACTTGTTTTTACTGTATAGTTTGAATTAGTGGAATTTGAGTTATTTTTGTCTTGAAGAACTTATTCATACTAATTGCATGGTTTTACATTTCCCTTCCTAGTTTTATTTTATGCTTAAAAACTTGCTTCCTAGAGATCGTTAATTTGTGTATTTTAATTCTCCTTTATACCATTCGATACCATGATCCGTTTGTTAAGTGTTTCAGGCTTTATAGGGCAGGAATGGCTTAGAGAATGGAGAGAAAGCTTGAAAAAATGGAAGGAACACAAGAAACTAAGGGGATGACCAGCGAGCATCGACGCGCACGCATGGCTCATGCGTGCGCGCAACATGGAGAAAATTGCAGCGATGCGTGCGCGTGCCTGACGTGTACACGTGACAAGAAAATTCGCCAAATGACGCGCACGCGTGACTGACGCGTACGCGTGACCTGCACGATCTGCAGAAATAACAGAAAATGCTGGAGGCGATTTCGGGCCGCGTTTTGACCCAGTTTTTGGCCCAGAAACACAGAATAAAGCCAGGGAACATGCAGAGACTCAACACACATTCACACATTCTCATTAGGATAGTTTTTAGGTTTTAGATCTAAATCTAGAGAGAAATTACTTCCTCTAGTTTTTCTTTACATTCATAGTTTATTAGTTTATTACTTTTGCTTTTGGATATTGAAGAGAAATCACCTCTACCTCTGGTTGTTCTAAACTGGACGCCTTTATCTGAGTCGAGAACTTGAGAATGTTCCACGAAAACATTCGAAAGACCACCACACATTTCACTACCAAATGCAAGAGTAGAGCCAGAAAATGCACTCAAAGTCACCCTTCTAATGTGTACATTCTCTGTTGGTCTACCATAGGCAACACCATACTCATTCCAACCACTTTTAAGAGAAATTGCATCATGTCCCATAGCAACAATGCAATCTTCTATACAAACATTATTAGAAGAATCTGAAGAATGAAGTACACAAACATTAGCCAAGTGATATTATAGGCCAAAGTGAAGTCTATAATATGTTACATTACATACCAGGAACTATACCAACAGTAAAAGGTGATTCTGCAGGAGCAGAAATTGATACATTTTGAATATGTACATAACTGCATCAAATTAAACATAACTAAATCAGTTAAGAGCTCTATTTAATTAGAAAACTGAGCATTGTTTCAATAAAAGCACATACCTGCAATAAATATGGTATATTGCGTATGCCGGGGCATTCAAGATTGTGAGATTTGAAACTACCACATAATCAGATTCGACGAGTTCAATCAGATGAGGACGGATATGATTCAGTGTATGTAAGGTAAACCACTCCCACCAAACAGATCCTATGCCGTTGATGGTTCCATTGTTACCTGAAGAAGCACATCAAAATATATAACATCAGAGTTCATTGTAGAAACAAAACAATGACAAAAAAGAATGAAACTTGGGACCAGAAAACTAGAAACCTGTTATGACCACATCATGTAACTGGTATCCATTGATCAAGCTCTGGTATCGTCCCCCGGGAACTTCGAGCCCTCGGCCATAAGAAGGTAAGGGCTTTACAACATCCCAATGAGTTGGATCCTGAACAAAAAATCAAGAACATGCTAAAAACACCAAAGCCTAAGTAAAAGTGTGAAACACACTTGAATCTTGATTAATTAACCATTGTACTAGAACATGTGATCCATCAATACCTGAGATCCAATAATAGCACCTTTTTCCAAAAAAAAAAGGGTAAGGTGGCTAGTGAGGTTGAAGCTTCCTATGAGCCATTTTCCGGGCGGCACATAGAGCTGAGCGCCGCCCTTATCAGCGAATGACTTGAGATAGAAGACAGCATTTTGGAAAGGATTGTGTTGAGTGTTTTGCCATCTCCAACAACACCAAACTCAAGAATTGAGACACTATGTGGTCTAGGATCAAGTGTTGGATTCAAACTACATTGTCCACCATATCCATCAACAATTATCACGGCATTGCTCCATGCCAGAAGCAAGAGCAATGCCACCTGAAAAAGATAATAGTAAAAAGATGGAAAATGCAACCCACTGATTCTCACAAGATTTCCTGCAAATGCCAATGATTAATCCAAGGTTAAGGCACAATGCTCAAATATAGTAGAAACAATAAAAGCACAATACTCATCTGAATTCCGAATGCATGATGCTAACACTACACACTAATGAATTGCTAACAGTTTATACACTTTATACTTGATAATGACACCAAAAAAAGGCTAGTTTATCAGATCAGAAAGGAATGAGAGTTGATTTGATTTGATTTGATTAAAGCAATACAATTGGTGGTAATTACCATTGCCATGTGCCTATGAAAGGGAATAATACAAAGACCAAACCAAAACAGAGTCACATACATAATAAGAACATAGACACCCTTTGACTTAAACATAAAAAAAACCAAACAAAATTGTAACTTAAGAAGGCCTTGTGAGTTATAATCAAGACCCAGAATCCAAAATTTCATTACGGGCAGAAATAAGAAGAGAGGGGAATGAAGAACCAAAAGAAACGTACTTACAAGCATCTTCTATGAGTCTAAGGTGTGGCAAAAGGGTTAGAGACCAAAGGGGAGACAGGAACCGGTACGCACTAGTGCCAAGGCAACTACTAGTGACTAAACAACTTACACAAAAGAAAAAACGCAAAAGAGGCAGAGAGAGAGAGAAAGAGAAAGTAAAAAGAGGAGGAAGAAGAATGACTAGCCGTAGGAAAAGGATGCAGCTTTGTGCAGTTTTATGAGAATTTTATAAAGCATTAATAACAACACAATCGTGTAAAATGTAAATGATTAATGGTCCTTTCACACATGGGTGCATATATGTAATGTATATTTGGTTTAAAAGAAAACCTTGATGGGTATTGGTTGGGAGCATAGCTAAATTATTTTACAATCTTGCTATGCGTATATTATTTATAATGGGTTATGTTAACTATACATAAAAAATTAACTATACTTTAAAATATAAAATATATATTTAAAATAAATTAATAAAATAAATATATGAGGACTATTTTTAACATATATAATATTTTAATTTATAATAAATATTATTTTAATATTAATATTGTTTATAATTAATACATATTTTTTATTTTGTTAATTAATAAAATTAACTATATAATTAATTATTCATAATAAGTATATTTTTATATAAATATAAAAAATATTTAGTATAAATATTATAAATGATAATAAAAAATAATATTATAAATTATGTTATAATAAAAATAATAAACTTTAAATTTTTATACTCATTATTTGAATTTGAATAAGTATTTTAAAAATATATATAATTACATGATAAAATAAAATTTATGAGATTAATTGCATCTTTGTGGTTACTCTGATAAATATTTAAATTGAATTTAGAATTTACATTTGATAGTTTGATTTTTCTTTCTAAGAATATTCTAAACTAATTTTTTTTTCAAAATTTGAATTAAATTCTATTTGTAAAATAAATTATATGTCAATTTTTAATTGGTAAAATTATATTACTAATATATGCTAATTATCTTAATTTTTGTATACTTTTTCTTGGTCAAAATTAAAGCCTAGCCATACCACATACGAAAAATAAAGTATCTTTTATGCCTATGTTTATATAATCTAACCATATCATACTATATGTATATTAAAAATTAGTCATCAATTAATTATTGCGTACAAATATATAATTAACATCTTAAAAGATTTTTATTATCTTTCTATAAACAAATTTAATTATTCTACTATTATGCATGTCATATTTTAATTTTTCTACTAGATTTGGATGGATAAAGATACTTAATTATAAATCAAGAATTATACATTATATATATATATATATATATATATATATATATATATATAAATAATTAATTATTAGAATAATCAAATTTATTATAATAAAATAATCAAACATATATATATATATATATATATATATATATATATATATATATATATATATATATTATTTTGCACATTTTAACATATATAGTTGTAAGAAAATAATATAATAAAAATTTTGAATAAATGGAATATTGGTAACAATAAAGATTGTGCTGTTAACTAAAAATTATTAATAACTAATAAGGATTATGACCGAACAACAGTGTGTTTAAAACGGCCATTTTTGTGGCTGGAGACTGGAGTGCATAAATAGTGTGAGTCTTTGAATAGGATTGACAATATATATTTTATTGGTGGATATTTAATCTGTCTCAATTGATCGGATAGGATTGTTTATCTAATTCGTTATGGGTAAGATGGGGGTGTAAGTAGGATTTACTTATAGGTAAGGTTAAGTGTGAGTTTATGATGTACTCTATCCTATCTTATTTGCACTCTAAATATATTATATAATATATATAAAAATTATATGTACAGTGAAAGAAGTGAGTTTATGATCATAATATTTGTAATTTTATGTTGTATTTTTTTAAGATTTTATTGTTTTTAATTAATTTAAATTTATTTAAAATATTTTGATTTTCCTGCAAATAGGGTGATGGTGCACGAAATTGTGATCACACTTTTCACAACTCCGCACAACTAACCAGCAAGTGCACTGGGTCGTCCAAGTAATACCTTACGTGAGTAAGGGTTGATCCCACGGAGATTGTCGGCTTGAAGCAAGCTATGGTTATCTTGTAATTCTTAGTCATGAGATTCAAATGATATATAATTGATTTTGTTTATGAAAAGTAAATAGCATGAATTGAATGTTACTTGTGATTCAGTAATGAGGAACAGGTTGAGGTTCCGGAGATGCTCTGTTGTCTGAATCTCTACTTTCCTACTGTCTTCTTCTCCAAACACGCATGGCTCCCTTCAATGGCAAGCTGTATGTTGGTAGATCACCGTTGTCAATGGCTACCATCCGTCCTCTCTGATGAAAAATACTAGGTACGGTTTCTGCACGGCTAATCAACTGTCGGATCTCTCGTCTCTAATGAAAAATACCAGGTACAGCTACCGCACGGCTAATCATCTGTTGGTTCTCATTAGTGTCGGAATAAGATCTCTCTATCCTTTTGCACACTGTCACTGCGCCCAACATTCATGAGTTTGAAGCTCGTCACAGTCATCCCCTCCCAGATCCTACTCAGAATACCACAGACAAGGTTTAGACTTTCCAAATCCCAGACAAAGGTTCTAATCTCACAGACTCGGTCCGAGGATCAGAGACCCAAGAGATACGCACTCAAGCTGTCGCCCAATGACTACGTTGAGCTCAGATAGAAAGGGAGTGGTTGTCAGGCACGCGTTCATAGATTTGAGAATAATGATGAGTGTCACGGATCATCATATTCTCTATATTGAAGTACGAGTGAGTATCTTAGAATAGAATCAAGCGTGATTGAATAGAAAATAGTAGTAATTGCATTAATCCATTGAAACACAGCAGAGCTCCTCACCCCCACCTATTGGGTTTAGAGACTCATGCTGTAGAAGATACAATATGAAATATAAAAATGTCATAAGTTCCAAAAATGAATCTCTAAAAGTAGTTTTTATACTAACTAGTAACTTAGGTTTACAGAAAATGAGTAACTAAGTGCAGATAGTGCAGAAATCCACTTTCGGGGGCCACTTGGTGTGTGCTTAGGCTGAGCATTGAAGCTTTCACGTGCATAGGCTGTTCTTGGAGTTAAATGCCAGCTTGGGTGCCAGTTTGGGTGTTTAACTCCAGTTTTGGTGCCAGTTCTGGCGTTTTACTCTAGAAAAGGGTCCCTGGCTGGTGTTTAACACCAGTTTAGGCCATCAAATCTCAGACAAAGTATAAATTATTATATATTTCTGGAAAGCCCAAGATGTCTACTTTCCAACGCAATTGAGAGCGCGCCAATTGGGCTTCTGTAGCTCCAGAAAATCCACTTCGAGTGCAGGAGGGTCATAATCCAACAGCATTTGCAGTCCTTTCTCAGCCTCTGAATTAGATTTTTGCTCAAGTCCCTCAATTTCAGCCAGAAAATACCTGAAATTACAGAAAAATACACAAACTCATAGTAAAGTCCATAAATATGATTTTTTCATAAAAACTAATAAAAATATAATAAAAAGTAACTAAACATACTAAAAACAATGCCAAAAAGGGTACAAATTATCCGCTCATCAGGTGGTAAGGTTAAAAATTTTAGGGTGTGGATAGAATTAGGATTGAGAGATTCTCAATTCACAGGTAAGGTATGGTTGAATTTTAAGAAAGTTTTCAACCCGTGTATAGGGTTAGAGTAGAGTCCAAACCTACCCTACCCTACCCATTGCCGTCGTCAACTATGTTTGGTTCTTAATTTGTTGAAAAAACTTGTCTTTTTCTTTTTCTTTACTAAATGGCATGCTGAGAAAATAAACAATTAGTTTGATTTTGGCTGATGTATAAAATTTGCAACTTTTTTTGGGGTTGGCAATGCAGATTCAGAAGCGGGTTTCCTTTTTTAGAGAGGATTTCCCAAGATGGTTATCCCGTTAAGATTGTTTGGAGAAAGGAGTTTATTCAATAGGTTCTTGTTGTGAGAATTCTATGGATGCTATTAATTTTTGTTACATTGTTATTCCTTATATGGTCTTGTCAATCTACTGTCTCTTTTTTATCAGGTTAGCACATTCGACTACTACTTGTGTGCCTTCTCAAGTTCATATATTATCATTAGTTGTTGTGTCGTGTCGTGTCATGTCGTGTCATATTAAACATGTCCGTAATAAAATGTTCAAATAATATTATTGAGGGAAAAAAGTTGGTTCGTTTTTTCGAAGGGCAGCGATTACTATTAGGATTGAAGAGAGAACAAAAGCAATAGAGATCTGATTCAGTTCGAAGTTTTACTCTCTTTAGCTTCACTTTTTTAACTCTCTTTCCATTTAACAACTCAATTTTCAACCCAATATAAAAGAAGTTAGCATTGTGCAGATTACATGTTATACGTTTTTTAGAGATTTGCTCATTCTTCCTTCTTTGCGGTCATTTAAGTACACCAGGTATCGGTCT
Source organism: Arachis hypogaea (assembly GCF_003086295.3). NCBI lineage: Eukaryota > Viridiplantae > Streptophyta > Magnoliopsida > Fabales > Fabaceae > Arachis > Arachis hypogaea. The sequence goes on from NC_092049.1 coordinate 16,533,672, forward strand.
TCTTCTTTTTCTCTCATTCGCAATTATATTCCTGATAGTGATGCATCATCGACTCATTATCTTATTGCTTCGGTGGTTATATGTATCTCCATCTTTCTTACACCGACATTACTCTCCCCATTCTAACTATAGTTGAATACCTTATTCTCTATTTGGGTTTTACCCTCGTCTCTTTTTACCTCTTTTATTATCTTAAAGTCTTGGTTTTGATTGAGACCTTATCAAGCCATTTTTTATTGTATCTATCACTTTCTTATTTTGTTGGATTTATCAATTTTTTCTGTTAATGTAATGTCTTATCATAACTCTCTCTGTGTGTATGTTTGTTCATATGCGATTCCAGTAATGACGAGTTGAAAAAAGGATCAAATCTCGATGGTAAACTTCAAAAGTCTCTGTCTTTGTGCCCCAATCATAGAGGAGACCAAAATAATCAAACCCCATTTGATAAAGGTAATGGATGAACACTGTCTAAAGTTGGCAGCATGTACCCTACCTGTGGAGATCCAATCCGTCTCAACTCGGCTGGATAGGGCTTCTTACCCGATCCGCTACGGTAGGGTAGGGTGCGAGTAGGATTTGCTTGCGGGTAGGATTGGGTGCAGATTTATGGTGTACCCTACCCTATCCTACCGTACCCTAACCGCACCCCTATATAGTGAAAGAAGTGAGTTTATGAATATGATATTTATAATTTTATGTTGGATTTTTTTTTAAGATTTTATTGTTTTTAATTTTAGTTTGAACTTAATTTTTTTTATTTTACTAATATATATGAAATATAGAATGATTGAATTTTATATTTGTTTGAAAAAATTTGATTTTTCTGCGGGTAAGGTAGGATTGAGAGCTTTAGGGTGTAGGTGGGGTTGATAAATTCTCAACCTAGGGGTAAGGTAGAGTTGAATTTTAAAAAAGTTTTCAACTCACGGGTAGAGTTAAGGTAGAGTCCAAACCGTACCCTACTTTACCCATTGTCAGCCCTAACACCGTCAACTATGTTTGATTCTTAATTTGTTAAAAAAGCTTGTTTTTTTTCTTTACTAAATGGCAGCTGGAAAAGTAAACAGCTAGTTTGGCTTTGGCCGATGTACACAATTTATAATATTTTTTTGGGGTTGGTAATGCAAATTCAGAAGCAGGTTTCTTTTTTTCAGGGAGGGTCTCCCAAGATGGTTATCCCGTTAAGATTGTTTGAAAGAAGGAGTTTATTCGATAAGTTCTTGTTACGAGAATCCTGTGGATGCTATTAATTCTTGTTGCATTGTTGTTTCATATATGGTCTTGTTAATCTACTGTCTCTTTTTTATTAGGTTAGTACATTCGGCTAGTACTTTTGTGCCTTCTCAAGTTCATCCATTATCATTAGCTGTCGTGTCGTATTAAATATGTCCACAATAAAATGTTCAAATAATATTATTGAGGAAAAAAGGTGGTTCCTTTTTTTGATGGGCAGTTATTACTGTTAGAATTGAAGGAAGAACAAAAGCAACAAAGATCTGATTCAGTTTAGAGTTTTAACTCTCTTCAGCTTTACTTTTATATTTCTCTTTCCTTCAATGAACTCAATTTGCAACCCAATACAAAAGAACTTAGCATTGCCTAGATTACACGTTACACGTTTTCTAAAGATCTGCTCCTTCTTCCTTCTTCCCCGTCATTCAAATTCATCAGGTACATACCGATCTTCTTGCTCTTTTTCTATCATTTGCAATTATATTCCTGATAGTGATGCATCATCGTCTTGCTGCTTCGGTGATTATATGCATATCCATCCTTCTCACATCGACACTTGATAGCGAAAGTTATCGTCTGTCTAGATTTTCATCTTATAGAAAAGAATTACTTTGTTGTAAGCATAGCTCCAAACCAACAAACAACTCTCACATCAAATTTAAATAGGTTTTGTCACGAGTACAAACCCCGATAAGAATTAACCGAAGTATTTAAACCTCGGGTCGTCTCACAAGAAATTGCAATGAAGTGCTCAATGATTGGCTATGAAGATGCAAGGGATTTGATTTTGTAATTGGCGAGGAAATAAATGGAAACAAAAGTAAATTAGACTAGCAATTAAAGGGGTTAATTGATAAAGGTGCAAGAAGTAAAGAGGCAAGAAAAGTAAATCAAGCAAGCAATTAAAGAAAGCAAGTAATAAAGAGAGACATTCATGGCAAGGATTGAGAGTATAGGCTTTCTATCCTAGTCATACAATGATTAATTCATCTTATTTAGTCAACTCCAACAAATGGAAGAAGGTATCATGTCTTCTTCACATTGGGAGAACGTCAAACAAGACTAGTTAATCATATCACAATAATACACAAGAATTTATCTTATTACATCATCCCCGACGATGGAGGAGGGTATCATGTTATCCTCATACTCGAAGAAAGTCTAATAAGACTAGCTAATCTCAATCCAAAAGTCCTAATCAACTCACTAATTGAATTAGCAAGAGATTAGAGTCAATGGAAATCGTATTAACTAACAATTCTAGATCACTAACATAAGTTGGGTATTCATGACTCAAGATTATCTAATTACTCTTTCCAAGCCAAGAATGCTCAAAATCTACTCTAACATCCAACCAAGCATTTTGTCAAACACTTGGAAGGCATAAAAAGAACACATGGTAATTGATAAAAAACAGTAAACCTACCAACTACCAATTGCAAGGAAAGTTAAATTCACAACTAAAATCAACAATAAAAGAATATCAAACATTAAATTTCATTAAAAGAGATCCAAATCCAACATGAGTGCATGAACATAAAAGAGGCATAAAAGTAAAATTAACAAGAGAACCAAGAAGGATTGAAGCATTAGAACAAGAAATTATAAAGGAAACAAGATGAAAGCAACAATTGAACCTTAGATCTAAGATGAAATTAACCTAAAACCCTAATTCTAGAGAGAAGATGGAGCTTCTCTCTCTAGAATCTAAGCTACATGATGCAAAACTACAAACAATTGCTCCCCCCTTGCCCAAGCTTGAATTCTGCATGAAATACTCTCAGAAACGAGTTGGTTTGGGCCTGGGCAGCTCAGAAATCACCCCCAGTGTTTTCACTTTAATGAGGTCACGTGCGAGTATCGACGCGTACGCGTGGGTCATGCGTACGCGTTGCTTGGCATTTTTCTATCCACGCGTGCGCGTCTGTCATGCGTGCGCGTCCATGAATGCACTTCCAATCCTTGTTTTTCCATGAGTTCTCCACTTTTCATGCTTTTCTCTTCAAAGGTGAATAAAAATTACCAATTTAAGGGCCTAAAAAGCATGTTTTCACATTTAAGCACAAATAAAGAGAGAATTACAAAACTATGCTATTTCATTGAATAAATGTGAGAAAAGGTGATAAAATCCCCCAAAATAAGCACAAGATAAACCACAAAACTGGGGTTTATCAAACCTCCCCACACTTAAACTAAGCATGTCCTCATGCTAAAATCAAGAAAGAAGCAAAGGGTATCAACATTTATTCAATGCAAACTAACTATATGCAACCTATCTACATGCAATCTATCTATATGAATACAATTACTTGGTCAAAATAAATCACTCCCAAGAATACGTATATAAATACAAGGGCTAAAGAAATAACAATCAAATCAACCCACAATTGAATTGAGTTATTAAAAGATTTTACAAACTTGCAAGAAAAATGATCATGGGTGGCAACATATAATTGAGCGATCGAACCCTCACCGGATGTGTATCCGCTCTAGTCACTCAAGTGTATAGGGTTGATTCACTCAATTCTCCCCTAATCATACTTTCCAAGATTTGTTTTTCATCTAACAATCAACAATTATTTCATTCATGCATACAAATATCATGAGGTCTTTCCCATAGGTTGTAATGGGGCTAGGGTCAAGGTAGAGTTATATATGGTTAAGTGGACTCAAAATTTGAATATTTGATAAGCTTAAACTTCCTACCTAACCTATATAACATCCTATTACAATTCTAAAGCTAACCTAACTACCCATTCTTCACTTTTTCACATACTCATGCATTTTCTTTTTGGTCACCACACATATGCATGGATTTTATTGAACTTCACCTTGGGGAATTTTGTCCCCTTTTTATTACTTTCTTTTTCTTTTTTTTTTTTGATATATGTATTTTTTATTTTGTATATATTTATTTTTTCTTTTTGCAATAAAGTATATACAAAAGTATCAATGCATATGGTTTTACATTCAATGCATGGATATGTACCCAATTCCCAAAATTTTGACAAAAATACAAAAATACACTTTCATCCCAACCAATGTTCCCAACTCTTACAAACTCGAATGATAAGCACTCTTACTAGCCTAAGCTAATCAAAGATCCAAACAAGGGACATTTATTATTTTTCGCTTTAGGCTTGTAATATGCTAAAATTAAGAACAAGTGGGTTTAGCATAGGCTCAAAGTTGGTTAACAATGGAAAATAAAAGGTAGGCTATTGGGTAAGTGAGCTATTTGAAATGATGGCCTCAATCATATAAGTGCATGTATACACAAAATAATGGACATATAGAATCAAACAAATCAAAGATCACAATCATAGAAAGAGAATAATGCACACAAGAATGAAAATAAGTGGTTATATGATGTAACCACACAATTAGGCTCAAATCTCACATGCTTGTGTTCTTAGCTCAAAAACATGATCCACAATTGTATAATTCAAGCAAGTTCTAAAAAAAAATTTTTTTCAATCAATTGGGGTGCTCTATAGGTAAATTTCTTGGAAAATATCATGATTTTGACTAAGCTTAATATAAACATATGCAATGCAACCAAAAATCCTAAAAGACCTAAAAATGAGATGCAAAAGTGTTGGGATTAGAAATTTGTCACCCAAAAAATACCGAGTGGTCGGATGACCTCCTCACACTTAAAAGTTTGCACCGTCCTCGGTGCATTCAAAGATGAATAAGGAGGTACGGCGACTCTCCGAGTTGCTACCTTCAGCTGATAGGTCAACCGATGCTGCATGTCCTTCTTTTTGCTTCCATTTTTGCTTATGATGACTTATCCTGAAAATAGAAAACAGGAGATAATAAGACAAGTAAATGCACAAGCAAGGAAGCATGGATTGTTGGAATGAGGTAAATCACTAGGATTGAGTGAGTGAATTAGCGTGACATTAATGAAACAAGTATGTGAATTCTAAATTAGGCGCCGTTTAGAACACACACATTATCATAGAATGCTATGTCATAATTACACAAAGGAAGGATGCACTTCACTCATTCTAGTGTGCTTGAAGTACTTCAAAAGATTTGTAGGGTAAGTCAACAAAACAAGTAGTGAAGAAGCACGAAAGCACTCAAGCAAAAACCAAGCAATTTGTGAAATGGAAAATGGATGGGTATTGATTGATGTATAAGTAAACTTCGTGAACAAAATGGTATGTGAACTTACACAACAATCAATGACGCATATTGAAGTTGTTGCAACACCTAAGTGACATAGAGGTGAAACACATGGATGCTATGGAACTTAAGAAAAATAAGATAGAAGTGGAAATCAATCACATAGCAAGCATGGTCCACAAAGCTTTAAAAGCTAAAAAATATGTCACTAGGCAAGCCTTTGATCCAATTTCACAATTCTACAATCTCAATGCATGAAATAAGTGATGTGAATAAGGGTAAATCACCAACAAGTATCACCTAAAAAAATGCAATGATAATATACAATTGCCTAGCAATGGATGAGGAATGCATGGTGGCTAAAACATGCAATTCAAAAGAGTTAAGAAGCATAAAGGCAATGTAACATGTACTTGGTATTCACGAATGTTAAACATGAAAACTCAAAACCAAGTAACAAATTGTAACCTCAACAAGGAAGTCCAATAATGAAAAATAAAAACAGTTATGCTAAAATAGCATTCAGTTAATAATAGGCAGCAAGAATTAGCAACAAAATTAGTAATCCAACACTTATAATGAAAAATAGAAAATTAAATGAAAAAATAAACTAATTAAACAACTAACCAACTAACTAAAAGAAATGGTTATGGATGGTGTTTGGTAGTGTTGGATGATGATTGAAAGGTGGAAAGAGAAGAGAAGAAGGAAAGAAATGGAAAGAGGAGAAGAAAAGAAGGTGGGTGAAACAGGGCAATCCACGCGTGCGTGTATGTCACGCGTAAGCGTGGATTGATGAATTGGTAGCAACACGTACGCATGGGGCACGTGTATGCGTGATGAGTTATTTGGAGCGGTGACGCGTACGCGTGGGTGACGCGTATGCGTGGGTAGAGTTGTGCCTCAGGCACAAAGTTGGCATGAAGTAGGCATAACTCTCGGTTTCATGTATAGAGGGGGTGAAACTTCTGGATCCACGCGTACGCGTGGGTAACACATACGCGTGGGTTGGTGCTCTGTTTTTCAAATTTTTTCTATATTTTTGCACCAAACCAAGCATTCCAAACCTCCAAACAACTACCAAAACATCATAAAACCTTATTTAACATCCTAGACTCCCAATTAAACTCAAATAACTAAACAAAACATGAAATTAAACTAATTTTCACCAATATTTACAAAAAGGAAAAAGGAAAGGTGTTACCATGGTGGTCCCACCTAGCACTTTTGTTTATTATCTTTAAGTTGGACTTATGGGGAGCTCTCCATCAAGGTGGCTTGTGCTTGAATCTATCCTTGAACATCCACCAATGCTTGGACTTCCATTGTGCTTCATCATTCAAAGTTAATAACTCCAAGCTTTGATGGAGTTCTTCATAAACCATGGGCTCCCAAAGTTGATCCTCCTCTCGTAATCCGGGATCCCATACTTTGTTTTCGCACCCGTCTTCAAGTTGATCACATTGATTCCTTCCGAGTGGTGGAAAAGTCGAATTCTCATGAGGCCACCAAACTACCCTCCTAGACCCATTCAATTGAGAACTAGTCCAACCTTTGCATCCACTCCTTGAAGCTTCAACCATGATGAGCCTAGACTTACAACGTCAACCACTAAATGTCCTCCTCTTACACTTAATTCCACAAAGCGCCCTAAGTTCGCCATCCGTTTCAAGAAAACCAAATTTAAGTGGGATAATAAAGCTATGAGTTAGAAGTTTTACCCACTCAAATGAAGGATTATATGTCAACTTAGGTGGAGGAGTTCCCAACGGTCTTGATAAAGCGTGTTCTACTCCCGTCTATCCTCTTCTAGAGACTTCCACCACTTGGCAAGGTTCTTCAAGCTCTACCTCCTGCCAAGCTTTCTCAAGTTCACATTCTTCTTCACCAATTTCTTTAAGCTCTTCCCCATCACTCAAATCATAAATAGGAGGTTGAGTGAAATCTACCTCATCATCAATTCCGAGCATAGTGGGGAAGGATTCATCAAGCTCAAAAAGATCATATGTTGATGCGGAATCATCATAAATAGGAGGGCCTGTTGCTTGGAACACTTCTTTCGATTCTCCAATCACATTGTGTCTTGGAGGTTGTGCACTCTCTTCCTCAACATCAACTTCGCACTTCATGAAAGAAGGCTCTTCAACTTGTGATTGCTCTATGTACTCAACATATCCTAAATCTCCAACCACTACTTCCTCTTGTTCAATAATCTCTACCTCCTCCTCTTGTTGCACTTCTTGTTCCAACTCCTCTTCTCCACCTTGAAGCTCTAAATTCACTCTCTCACTAAGTTCTTTGGTTGCTCCTCCACATTCAACAATGGGAGTGCCTTGATTGCGCAAGCTTAGGTGGGATGAGAATATGTTGCTAATGGTTTCCATCACGATAGCAATCTTGGCTCCTATCTCCTTAAACTCCTTTTTTGTCTCCTCTTGTTGTCTTAGGATATAAGATCTAAGATCTCCTTGTTTTATCATGAGCACATGGAGACCTTCGTCTATTGGGGGGTGATGGAAGAGAGGGTTCATTGTTTGAGGGAAGGGTATTGTAGTTGGAAGGTGGTTCATATTGGTGAGCGTCTTGAGGTGGTGTGTATGGAATTTATGGTTCTTGGGGGTATTGGTGTTGGAATGGTGGTGGCTCTAGGTGTGGTTCACATGGTGGTTGGTATGGTGGATATGGGTTAGGATCATATGGAGGTGAATGGCGGTATGAGGCTTGTGAGTATGGTGGAGGGCTATATTGAGGAGGGAGGTCATTGCATATGATGATTGTGGTTGACAACCACAATGAAGGTCATCACACACATTAGATTGGTATGCATCTTGGAGTGGTTCTTGCTCATAGTACATTGGTGGAGGTTGTTGCCATGAAGGTTGATCAAATGCTTGAGGCTCCTTCTACCTTTGGTTGTTCCTTCCTTAATGCATGTTATCATTGTAATTTCCATCTCCTACAACATAGTTTGAACCACACTCATAGCCAAAAGAATGAGAATTCATAGTGACAAGAGAGAATAAAAACAAATATTAATAAGAAACAAAGAGAGCAAAATCCTACAACTAGCAAAAACTAACAAACAAACCAAAAATCAAGCTATTCACAATATATACAATAGCCAATAACATAGCACCATTGCAATTCCCCGGCAACGGCGCCATAAATTTGATAGCGAGAGTTATCGTCGATCTAGATTTTCTTCTTATAGAAAAGAATTACTTCGTTGTAAGCATAGCTCCAAACCAACAAACAACTCTCACATCAAATTTAAATTGGTTTTGTCACGAGTACAAACCCCAATAAGAATTAACCGAAGTATTTAAACCTCGGGTCGTCTCACAAGAAATTGCAATGAAGTGCTCAATGATTGGCTATGAAGATGCAAGGGGTTTGATTTTGTAATTGGCGAGGAAATAAATTGCAACAAAAGTAAATTAGACTAGCAATTAAAGGGGTTGATTGATAAAGGTGCAAGAAAGTAAAGAGGCAAGAAAAGTAAATCAAGCAAGCAATTAAAGAAAGCAAGTAATAAAGAGAAATATTCATGGCAAGGATTGAGAGTATAGGCTTTCTATCATGTCAACTTCACATAGGGAGAACGTCAAACAAGACTAGTTAATCACATCATAATAATAAACAAGAATTTATCTTATTACGTCATCCCCGACGATGGAGGAAGGTATCATGTTATCCTCATACTTGAAGAAAGTCTAATAAGACTATCTAATCTCAATCCAAAAGTCCTAATCACTTACTAATTGAATTAGCAAAAGATTAGCGTCAATGGAAACAATATTAGCTAACAATTCTAGATCACCAACATGAGTTGGGTTTTAATGATTCAAGATTACCTAATTACTCTTTCCAAACCAAGAATGCTCAAAATCTACTCTAACATCCAACCAAGCATTTTGTCAAACACTTGGAAGGCATAAAAAGAACACATGGTAAATGATAAGAAACAGTAAACCTACCAACTACCAATTACAAGGAAAGTTAAATTCACATCTCAAATCAACAATAAAAGAACATCAAACATTAAATTGCATTAAAAGAGATTCAAATCCAACATGAGCATTCATAAACATAAAAGAGACATGAGAGTAAAATTAACAAGAGAACCAAGAAGGATTGAAGCATTAGAACAAGAAATTATAAAGGAAACAAGATGAAAACAACAATTGAACCTTAGATCTAAGATGAAAATAACCTAAAACCCTAATTCTAGAGAGAAGAGGGAGTTTCTCTCTCTAGAAACTAAGCTACATGATGCAAAACTACAAACAATTGCTCCCCCTTGCCCAAGCTTGAATTCTGCATGAAATACTCTCAGAAACGAGTTGGATTTAGGCCTGGGCAGCTCAGAAATTGCCCCCCATCATTTTCACTTTAATGAGGTCACGTGCGAGTATCGACGTGTACGCGTGGGTCATGCGTACGCGTCACTTGGCATTTTTCTATCCACGCGTGCGCGTCTGTCACACATACGCGTCGCCATGCAACCTCGTATCCAAGCGTGCGCGTCCGTCACGCGTGCACGTCCATGAATGCACTCCCAATCCTTGTTTTTCCATGAGTTCTCCACTTTGCATGCTTTTCTCTTCAAAGGTGAATAAAAATGACCAATTTAAGGGTCTAATAAGCATATTTTCACATTTAAGCACAAATAAAGGGAGAATTACAAAATCATGCTATTTCATTGAATAAATGTGAGAAAAGGTGATAAAATCCCCCAAAATAAGCACAAGATAAATCACAAAATTGAGGTTTATCAACACTGAATTAGTGTATTTTGTATCTATCCTGACATGAAGGACACAGAAACACTAATAAGGGATACAAATTACTTTTCATTTTTTCTTTCATTATTCTTATTAATTTTTTTATAATTATACTTTTATTATTATATTTTTTGAAAAAGATGAGAATAAATTTGACTTTTATAATTTGTTCTAATTTATCATCAAACAAAATAGAAGAACACTAAGTTTTATGTTTCTATCTTTTGTGTTTTATTTTGAGTGTCTTATCTTATCCTATTATCAGAAACAAATACAGTCCAAATATGCTATCTACCCAACAATCTCAGACCACAACAAAGGGGACTAATACCACCTCCACTCAACCAAAAGGCCAAAGCTCCAACCTTACTCACCAAAGCCCATTGAAGAGATTGCTGAAGTTCATGGCCAAAACACTACCAAGGGCTTGAAAGAATCTCACATAATTTATTTATCTTGTGAATGTATTTTTTTGGGTCTTTGGTTAATTTAGTTATAAAATTTGGTTTGTAATGATATTTGCATATTACAGTGCCATTTAGAGTATGACTTGGTTAGTTGCCTAATATGTGTTTAAGGCTAAGATCTTTTTTTGTTATGTTACTAAGACCTACTTAATCTATTTTATGGCTAAGACCTTTTTTATTATGCATTTTGTTAATGAAGTTGTACCGTTAAAATTACAAGTGCTTATGAGTTGTTTTTGTTTATTTGGTTTAAAAGAAAACTACAATATTTTGAAGAAACTTATGCAGAATCATTTTTTTTAAATGAAAACTCTTTTAACTCCAAATACATTAACAGTTTGCAAATACTATTTCATTCATTGCAACGCTCTTCAATACATTGAATTTTTTAATTTACCTAAATTTTTTAACTACAATTTTTCAACTAGTTCACAAACATAGTAACCTGTTCTGTCCTGTCTTTATTGTCTTTTCACACAATAAGAAAAATGGCAATGTAATATCTTACCATACAAAATTTTATGCTATAATCATGAATTAAAGGTAGTGAAGTACTACGACACTTAAAGACAGCTACATACATAATACTTAAAGGATAATAACATAACAAAATCCTGTGAAGAAAAAAAATAAACAAAATCGTTAGCCATTTTTTGACACGAAACGTTAAAGTGAAAACGTCGCATACAGAAACTATATATATATACTTACAAGTAGTTATTGTGAGACGTTCGATTTAATAAGCTAGCAGATGGTTATTTTTATTAGTACCCAAATGTTTATTTGTAATAGTCTTGCAATCGTGTGTATAATTAGTTACAAGTAGTATAGGTTGGATGTTCGATTCAATAGGCTAACGGATGGTTATTTCTATTAGTAGCCAGATAGTTATTTGTAATAATCCTGGTGTAGTATATTTGATTACTTATAAGTATTTTAGGCTCGATGTTTGATTCAATAGGATAATGGATGATTGTTTTTATTAGTACCCGGATGGTTATTTGTAATAATCTTGGTAATTTGTAATAGTATCGGCGTAGTGTGTCTGATTAGTTACAAGCAAGGATGGTTATTTGTAATAGTTTAGGTGTGGTGTGTATAATTAGTTACAAGTTGTTACTGCGGGATGTTCGATTCAATAGGCTAACGGATGATTATTTGTTTTAGTATCCGAATGGTTATTTGTAATAGTCTTACTATCGTGTGTATAATTAGTTATAAGTAGTTTAGGTTGGATGTTCGATTTAATAGGCTAATGGATAGTTATTTCTATTGGTACACAGATGGTTATTTGTTATAGTATTGGTGTAGTGTGTCTGATTAGTTACAAATAGTATAGGTTAGATGTTCGATTCAATAGGTTAATGGATGGTTATTTCTATTGGTATCCAGATGGTTATTTGTAATAATCCTGGTATAGTATGTATGATTACTTATAAGTAGTTTAGGCTGGATGTTCGATTCAATAGGATAACGGATGATTATTTATTAGTACCCGGATGGTTATTTTTTATTAATAGCACGAAAGGAATCAAGAACTGCAATAGCAATATAAGCAGTGCACCAAACAACAATGAAAATTAACAATTTCAGAAAATCATATTCTGCAGTTATCAAATACCATCACTAACATAAGAAAATATAGAGTGAAAGATATACCTATTATACATCTAAATTAATGGTTAGGTCGCCTTTGTTTGGGATGGGTTGGAGGGCGTGGAATTTGGCTGTTACTCGTGGAAATGTGACACAAGCGGATAATATGAAAAAAAATGGTTCCCAGCGGATATTAAAGGTAAAAAATAAAGAAAAATCCACCGGTAGCGGATATTAAAGAAAAAATTAATAAAATAAAAAATAAAATAATTTATTATAGGATAAAATAAACGTAAAAAGAAAATATAAATAATGTAATAATTTTTATAGGTATTAATTTTTTAATTTTATTTGGTATAACCTTTAGTATGTTTGATTAATTATTAATATGTGTTTGATTAATTATTTTTCAATATATTATTTTTATAGGTATTAATTTTTTTAATTTTATTTGGTATAACCTTTAGTATGTTTGATTAATTATTAATGTGTCTGATTAATTATTTTTCAATATATTATTTTTTAATTATATTTATTCTAAACATATAAATTATATATATACTCATCATTTTTGTCTTAAAAGTCAATTTTTCTTAATTGAAATATAACTTGTGTTTTCTTTGTTGTCCAAGGCCTGCCAGTCCAGGGACATTAATTGGGCACAATCTACTACAAAGGTTGCACCACCTACTCCAACTACACTCAGTAAGTCAGTAAAGTATCTTCCTTCTCTTTAATTTTCTGTCTCTCATCTTTCTAATTTTCGTAAGTTTCCGAGGCTAGCTAGCAGGCTCATAATCATTTTTTTCCAGCCATCCCATTTGTTTTAAAATGGGTTTATATTCTTCTCCTTCCACTTCTCCTTCAACTTCAGTTTTTTCAGAGACTTCAGAAAGTAACTATCCTAAGAAGAGAAAGGTAACTTCAGAGACTTCAATTTTTTTCCAGCCATCCCATCTGTTTGAAAATGGATTTATTATTTTTTCATTTGGTACATGACCCTAAATCCTGTGTTTGTTTTAGATGAATCACCACAGTAACGAAGATGATTATGTGTGTGAGATTGCTAAAATGATGATGGTGAATATTCTAGACCTTATTGAACAGAAAAAGATAAGACAAACGGTGGACATCCTCCCCCCCAAATCCTTCTTCAAAGCTGCCAGCAGTCTTTGGAATGTTCTTCCCGGTTAGTCCTTATGTACTTCTTACAAGTAGTTTAAGCTGGATGTTCGATTCAATAGGATAACTGAGGGTTATATTTATTAGTACCCTCAGTTATCCTATTGAATCGAACATCCAGCCTAAACTACTTGTAAGTAATCATACATACTACAACATGATTATTACAAATAACCATATGGGTACTAATAGACATAACCATCTGTAAGCCTATTGAATCGAACATCCAACCTATATTACTTGTAATTAATTATACACACGATAGCAAGACTATTACAAATAACCATTCGGATACTAAAACAAATAATCATCCGTTAGCCTATTAAATCGAACGTCCCGCAATAACTACTTGTAACTAATTATACACACCACACCTAAACTATTACAAATAACCATCCTTGCTTGTAACTAATCAGACACACTAAGCCGATACTATTACAAATTATCAAGATTATTACAAATAACTATTCGGGTACTAATAGAAACAATCATCCGTTATCCTATTAAATTGAACATTGAGCCTAAACTACTTATAAGTAATCATACATACTACACCAGGATTATTACAAATAACCATCTGGCTACCAATAGAAATAACCATCCGTTAGCCTATTGAATCGAACATCCAACCTATACTACTTGTAACCAATTATATACACAATTGCAAGACTATTACAAATAATCATTTGGGTACTAATAAAAATAACTATCTGCTAGCTTATTGAATCGAACATCTCACAATAACTACTTGTAACTAATTATACACACCACACCTAAACTATTACAAATAACTATTCGGGTACTAATAAAAATAACCATCCGTTATCCTATTGCATCGAACATCCAGCCTAAACTACTAAGTAATCATACATACTACAACAGGATTATTACAAATTACTATCTGGGTACCAATAGAAATAACCATCCGTTAGCCTATTGAATACAAGTATATGTGTACCATAACTCTCTGGGTGTGTGTGGTTGGAGGGAATACAAGTATATTCCCAGAGATGGATACAGAGAGTTATGGTAAAGACATTACATTAATAGAAAAAATTAATAAAGCCAACAAAACAAGAAAGTGATGGATACAAGAAGAAATGGCCTGACAGGGTCTCAATCAAAACCAAGACTTGGAGATAATAAAGGGGGTAAAAAGAGAAGAGGATAAAACCCAGATCGAGAATAAGGTAGTTGACTATAGTGAGAGTGGGGAGAGTAGTGTCGGTGTGAAAAGGATGGAGATGCATATAGTCAAGGTAGCGAGATGGTTATTTGTTAGTTAATATGATTTCCATTGACTCTAATCTCTTGCTAATTCAATTAGTGAGTTGATTAGGACTTTTGGATTGAGATTAGCTAGTCTTATTAGACTTTCTTCGAGTATGAGGATAACATGATACCTTCTTCCATCGTCGGGGATGACGTAATAAGATAAATTCTTGTGTATTATTGTGATATGATTAACTAGTCTTGTTTGACGTTCTCCCTATGTGAAGATGACATGATACCTTCTTCCATTTGTTGGAGTTGACTAAATAAGATGAATTAATCATTGTATGACTAGGATAGAAAGCTTATACTCTCAATCATTGCCATGAATGTCTCTCTTTATTACTTACTTTCTTTAATTGCTTGCTTGATTTACTTTTCTTACCTCTTTACTTTCTTGCACCTTTATCAATCAACCCCTTTAATTGCTAGTCTAATTTACTTTTGTTGCCATTTATTTCCTCGCCAATTACAAAATCAAATCCCTTGCATCTTCATAGCCAATCATTGAGCACTTCATTGCAATTCCTTGTGAGACGACCCGAGGTTTAAATATTTCGGTTAATTTTTATTGGGGTTTGTACTCGTGACAAAACCAATTTAAAATTGATGTGAGAGTTGTTTGTTGGTTTGGAGCTATGCTTACAACAAAATAATTCTTTTCTATAAGAAGAAAATCTAGACGGACGATAACTCTCGCTATCAAGTGTCGATGTTAGAAGGATAGAGATGCATATAATCACCGAAGCAGCAAGACGATGATGCATCACTATCAGAAATATAATTGCAAATGATAGAAAAAGAATAAGAAGATCGGTATGTACCTGATGAATTTGAATGACGAGGAAGAAGGAAGAAGAAGCTGATCTTTAGAAAACGTGTAACGTGTAATCTAAGCAATGCTAAGTTCTTTTGTATTGGGTTGCAAATTGAGTTCCTAGAAGGAAAGAGAAATAAAAAAAGTAAAGCTGAAGAGAGTTAAAACTCTAAACTGAATCAGATCTTTGCTGCTCTTGTTCTTCCTTCAATTCTAACAGTAATAACTGCCCATCAAAAAAAGGAACCAAATTTTTTTCCTCAATAATATTATTTGAACATTTTATTGTGGACATATTTAATACGACACGACACGACACGGCACGACACAACAGCTAATGATAATGGATGAACTTGAGAAGGCACAAAAGTACTAGCCGAATATACTAACCTAATAAAAAAGAGACAGTAGATTAACAAGACCATATATGAAATAACAATGCAACAAGAATTAATAGCATCCACAGGATTCTCGTAACAAGAACCTATCGAATAAACTCCTTCTTCCAAACAATCTTAACGGGATAACCATCTTGGGAGACCCTCCCTGAAAAAAAAGAAACCTGCTTCTGAATTTGCATTACCAACTCCAAAAAAATGTTATAAATTTTGTACATCGGCCAAAGCCAAACTAGTTGTTTACTTTTCCAGCATGCCATTTAGTAAAGAAAAAAAAACAAGCTTTCTTAATAAATTAAGAATCAAACATAGTTGACGGTGTTAGGGCTGACAATGGGTAAAGTAGGGTACGGTTTGGACTCTACCTTAACTCTACCTGCGAGTTGAAAACTTTTTTAAAATTCAACTCTACCTTACCCCTAGGTTGAGAATTTATTAACCCCACCTACACCCTAAAGCTCTCAATCCTACCTTACCCGCAGAAAAATCAAATTTTTTCAAACAAATATAAAATTCAACCATTCTATATTTCATATATATTAGTAAAATAAAAAATAAAAAATTAAGTTCAAACTAAAATTAAAAACAATAAAATCTTAAAAAAATCCAACATAAAATTACAAATATCATATTCATAAACTCACTTCTTTCACTATATAGGGGTGCGGTTAGGGTACGGTAAAATAGGGTAGGGTTCACCATAAATCTGCACCCAATCCTACCTGCAAGCAAATCTTACTCGCATCCTACCCTACCGTAGCGGATCGGGTAAGAAACCCTATCCAGCCGAGTTGAGACGGATTGGATCTCCGCGGGTAGGGTACATGTTGCCAACTTTAGACAGCGTTCATCCATTGCCTTTATCAAATGGGGTTTGATTATTTTGGTCTCCTCTACGATTGGGGCACAAAGACAGAGACTTTTGAAGTTTACCATCGATATTTGATCCTTTCTTCAACTCGTCATTACTGGAATCACATATGAACAAACATACACACACAGAGAGTTATGATAAGACATTACATTAACAGAAAAAATTGATAAAGCCAACAAAATAAGAAAGTGATGGATACAATAAAAAATGGCTTGATAAGGTCTCAATCAAAACCATGACTTTAAGATAGTAAAAGAGGTAAAAAGAGACGAGGGTAAAACCCAAATAGAGAATAAGGTATTCAACTATAGTGAGAATGGGGAGAGTAATGTCGGTGTAAGAAAGATGGAGATGCATATAACCACCGAAGCAATAAGATAATGAGTCGATGATGCATCACTATCAGGAATATAATTGTGAATGAAAGAAAAAGAAGAAGAAGACTGATACCTGGTGTATTTAAATGGCCGGAAAGAAGGAAGAAGGAGCAAATCTCTAAAAAACGTATAACATGTAATCTGCACAATGCTAATTTCTTTTATATTGGGTTGCAAATTGAGTTGCTAGATGGAAAGAGAGTTAAAAAAGTGAAGCTGAGGAGAGTAAAGCTTCGAACTGAATCAGATCTCTACTGCTTTTGTTCTCCCTTCAATCCTAATAGTAATCGCTGCTCTTCGAAAAAATGAACCAACTTTTTTCCCTCAATAATATTATTTGAACATTTTGTTACGGACATGTTTAATATGACACGACACGACACGACACGACACAACAACTAATGATAATAGATGAACTTGAGAAGGCACACAAGTAGTAGCCGAATGTGCTAACCTGATAAAAAAGAAACACTAGATTGACAAGACCATATAAGGAATAATAATGTAACAAAAACTAATAGCATCCACAAAATTCTCACAATAAGAACCTATTGAATAAACCCCTTTCTCCAAACAATCTTAACGGGATAACTATCTTGGAAAATCCTCTCTAAAAAAGGAAACCCGCTTCTGAATCTGCTTTGCCAACCCCAAAAAAAAGTTGCAAATTTTATACATAAGCCAAAATCAAACTAATTGTTTATTTTCTCAGCATGCCATTTAGTAAAGAAAAATAAAAGACAAGTTTTCAACAAATTAAGAACCAAACATAGTTGACGGCGGCAATGGATAGGGTAGGGTAGGTTTGGACTCTACTCTAACCCTATACACGGGTTGAAAACTTTCTTAAAATTTAACCATACCTTACCTGCGAATTGAGAATCTCTCAATCCTAATTCTATCTACGCCCTAAAATTTTTTAACCTTACCACCCTATTTGCAGGAAAATCAAAATTTTTTAAATAAATTTAAATTAATTAAAAACAATAAATCTTAAAAAAATACAACATAAAATTACAAATATTATGATCATAAACTCACTTCTTTTACTGTACATATAATTTTTATATATATTATATAATATATTTATAGTGCAAATAAGATAGGATAGAGTACATCATAAACTCACACTTAACCTTACCTGCAAGTAAATCCTACTTACACCCCATCTTACCTATAGCGAATTAGATAAACAATCCTATCCGATGAATTGAGAAAGATTAAATATCCACCAATAAAATATATATTGTCAATCTTATTCAAAGACTCACACTATTTGTGCACTCTAGTCTCCAGCCATAAAGATGGCCGTTTTAAACACACTGTTGTTCGATCATAGTCCTTATTAGTTATTAATAATTTTTAGTTAATAGCACAATCTTTATTGTTACCAATTATTCCATTTATTCAAAATTTTTACTATATTATTTTCTTACAACTATATATGTTTGATTATTTTATTATTATAAATTTGATTATTCTAATAATTAATTATTTAATTAGAATATATATATATATAATGTATAATGCTTGATTTATAATTAAGTATCTTTATCCATCCAAATCTAGTAGAAAAATTAAAATATAACATGCATAATAGTAGAATAATTAAATTTGTTTATAGAAAGATAATAAAAATCTTTTAAGATGTTAATTATATATTTGTACGCAATAATTAATTGATGACTAATTTTTAATATACATATAGTATGATATGGTTAGATTATATAAACATAGGCATAAAAGATACTTCATTTTTCGTATGTGGTATGGCTAGACTTTAATTTTGACCAAGAAAAAGTATACAAAAATTAAGATAATTAGCATATATTGGTAATATAATTTTATCAATTAAAAATTGGCATATAATTTATTTTAAAAATAGAATTTAATTCAAATTTTGAAAAAAAAAATTATTTTAGAATATTCTTAGAAAGAAAAATCAAACTATCAAATATAAATTCTAAATTCAATTTAAATATTTATGAGACTAACCACAAAGATGCAATTAATCTCATATAAATTTTATTTTATCATGTAATTATATATATTTTTAAAATACTTATTCAAATTCAAATAATGAGTATAAAAAATTAAAGTTTATTATTTTTATTATAACATAATTTATAATATTATTTTTTATTATCATTTATAATATTTATACTAAATATTTTATATTTATATAAAAATATACTTATTATGAATAATTAATTATATAGTTAATTTTATTAATTAACAAAATAAAAAATATGTATTAATTATAAACAATATTAATATTAAAAATAATATTTATTATAAATTAAAAATATCATATATGTTAAAAATAGTCCTCATATATTTATTTTATTAATTTATTTTTAATATATATTTTATATTTTAAAGTATAGTTAATTTTTTATGTATAGTTAACATAACCCATTATAAATAATATACGCATAGCAAGATTGTAAAATAATTCAGCTATGCTCCCAACCAATACCCATCAAGGTTTTTTTTTTTAAACCAAATATACATTACATATATGCACCCATGTGTGAAAGGACCATTAATTATTTACATTTTACATGATTGTTTGTTATTAATGCTTTATAAAATTCTCATAAAACTGCACAAAGTTGCATCATTTTCCTGCGGCTGGTCATTCTTCTTCCTCCTTTTTTTTTGAATCAAAGGGAGCTCAACACACATAGTGGAGCAAATAAAAGAGCTACAAGATCTAACAATATTCAATAAACCAACCCCTAGTCATCTTCGGCATGGCCATCAACACCCAAATGGGTTATCACCACTCCATTCCTCCGAGTATCTAAACGACCTGTGTATGATGTCCTCCACGCTGGAAGTATTATCTCTGAAGAGCCTACCATTTCTTTCTAGCCAGGTTGTCCAAATAACTGCGAAGAACCCAATGAACCACCTCTTTCTGTCTACCTTCCTTGCAGATAAATTCGTCCAGCTTTCAAAGTGATCCTTTAGTATACCTGGAAGGCTCCACTGTCGTCCCAAGGCCAGCAACCAAGCACACCACACCTGCCATGTGGTCTCGCACTCGAGGAACAAATGAGAAGCAGTTTCCTCATCCTTATTGCATAGCACACACCTATTGTCCTGCTGAGGAATTACCCGGAATCTACAAAGGCGATCCTTAGTATTCACCCTTCCAACCAAGACAAACCAAGTAAGCAGCTCAACCCTCGGAGGGACAAATCCTTTCCAAACAGCCCGGGTGAAGCTATAGCTTGTGATTTCCTCCGGTAGGACTTCCGCATGCAAAACCTGCCCAAAGGAAGCCGTTGAGTAAACTCCTGTTTTATCAAATTTCCATACCACGCCATCCTCTTTTTTAGTGGTGGGCTTGACCGACTGTAACAGCTCGTGAAGCTGATGTACTAAATCCAACTCCCATTGGAATAACTCTCTCCTCCACTGAAAACTCCAAATCCACTCTATCCCATCCCAAAACCCAAAATCCCCTATAACTGATCCTTGAAGGGTGGAAACCGAGAAGAGTCTAGGAAATATATCTTTCAACACCCCAGGCGGCAACCAGCGATCCTCCCAGAAACGGATTGTTCTGCCATTACCGAGCTCCATAGACAACCCGCTGATCATCTTTTCTCTCAGCTGCGACTCACTAAGTTGTAACTGGCAGATATCCCGCCAAGGACCCCCTCTTATATGAACTGGTTGGCCGTGCAGCATCACAGTAGGATTCATGTTGTTGCAAGAGCAAACAACTTGCTTCCATAAAGGACATTCTTCTTTTGAGAACCTCCACCACCACTTGAACAGTAAAGCTGTATTTCGAACCACCGCATCCCCAACTCCCAACCCACCTGCCTGCTTTGGAGCCATAACTATCTCCCACTTCACAAGCGGTACCCCGTGCCTCCCATCCTCCGTACTCCACAAGAATCGTCACTGTAGGGAAATCAACTTTTCTGCCACTGTCTTCGGCATCTTATATAGGCTGAGGTAATAAATAGGCAAGCTATTAAGAACTGACTTAATTAGGACCAGCTTACCCGCTTTGTTAAGAGTCTTTGCTTTCCACAGGCTGAGCTTATCTTCAACCTTGTCAATCACCGGTTTCCATGTCTTTACCAGCCTCGGATTTGCTCCGAGGGGGATACCCAGATATCTGACTGGCAGTGATGCCTCCTTGCACCCCAACAACCAACACATCCTACGGACCCACATCCGATCACAATTGACTGGAATAAAGTTGGATTTTTCAAAATTAATGTTCAACCCAGACATCAGTTCGAAGCATCGGAGTAATCGCTGATAATTCCTTATGGTCTTCTCCTCAGGAGGACAGAAAAGAATCACCATCCGCAAACTGCAAGTGAGATAACTCGATGTGATCCCTCCCAAGTAGTAGTGGAGATATACGATCATTCCTTACTGCATTGCCAATCATTCTATGGAGGACATCCACAACTAAGACAAACAGAAATGGGGACAGCGGATCTCCTTGTCGCAAGCCCCTTTCCATTTTGAACGGCTTCGTAGGTGACCCATTAACAAGAACCGACATAGATGCAGAGCTGACACACTCCCTGATCCACCCTCGCCATTTCTGACCGAAACCCATCTTCTGCAGAACAATATCCAGAAAGCTCCACTTAACTCTATCATACGCCTTTTGAAAATCCAGCTTTATTATCGCGGCGCTCTTTTTCCGGGATTTCAGCCAGTGCACCGTTTCGCAAGCAATCAACGCCCCATCATGTATTTTTCTCCCCTTTACAAAGGCACTCTGAGTCTCACCAACCAACCCCGGCATCACATTCCGCATCCTCCGAACCAATACTTTAGAAATTACCTTATAAACACAGCTCACCATACTAATTGGCCGGAGGTCCTTAATTTCTCTGGCTCCAGTAAACTTCGGTGCCAACGTCACCCAAGTTACATTCGCATCGCTAGGAAGCTTAAATGACTGGAAAAAACCCACCACCGCATCAGTGAACTCCTTCCCTAAATCATCCCAGCACTTCTTGATAAAGTTCATGTTGTACCCATCACTACCTGGTGCCTTTGTTGACTCACAATCCCACACAGCCGCCTTTACCTCATCAGGTGTTGGCATAACCTCTAGCTCTGTTGCCTCTGCCTCATTGACTTGCTGAACAAGCCCTTCCCGGAATCCAATAACCGGAGAAGTCTCCTGGTGGTACAGCTGCTTGTAGAAATCCCGAATAGCAACCTTAATTCTTGCTTGGTTCCTGACCATCCTTCCATTGACCATTAGCGCATCAATCCGATTGGATCTACGACGCGCAGAGGCTAAATTGTGAAAGTATCGGGTGTTTTTATCCATGTCTTTTGCATGACGAGATCTTGACATCTGCTTCCAATGCAACTCCTTTCTGATGTACCATTTCCTACAGAAAGTCGCTAGCGCTTTCCTCCTTGCTTCAATAGTCCCATCAGCCATTCCAGTACTAACTATGTCATCTGCTTTTTTGATTTCATCCTCAAACTGCGCAATCCTTCGGTCCATGTCCCCAAAATTATCTCTATGCCACCTGGTCAGCGGAGTTGACAGAGCCTTTAACTTGTCCAGAAAATTTTCCTCTCCCAAGCTCCTCCACTCCTCCTTTACCATCCGCAAGAACCCATCATGCGTAAACCATGAGTCCAAGCTCCGAAAAGGTCTTGGCCCACCTCTATACCAAGTTCCGTCCATAATAATTGGGCAATGATCAGATAACCCTCTCGGCCCCCCTCTCAGTCTTATTCCCGGGAACTCTTCTAACCATGCCAAACTCACCAGACTCCTATCAATGCGGCTACATGATTGCCCTCTGAACCAGGTGAACGAGCGATCAGTGATTGCTAGATCCACTAACTCCATATCCTGTATCCAATCTTTAAACTCTGTTGTCGACACCGGCACCGAGGTAGCGCCCTTCCTTTCTTTCAGATGAGTTATCTCATTAAAATCCCCCATGTAACAAAACGGAACTTGACAGAACCCAGATAAGAAACTTAGCTCTTCCCATGTGATCAGCTTTTCCGCCCTATCATGCGGACCATAGACTAGGCAAAAAGCACAGGAAAAATTATTTTTCAGTAGCACACCCTCCATACATAACCATCGAGCTCCTTTATAGCAATTGGTCATCTGAAACATAGTTTCATCCCACAACAAAAGGAGTCCACCTGAAGCCCCAACCGACTCAACAAACTCCCATTTAACAGCCCCATCACCCCACAGTTGCATGATATCAAACTTAGTCACAATTTCTTTCTTCGTCTCTATCAAACCTAGCATATGCACTTTAAACTTCTTCCGAAAAGTATTTACCATGCTCAGTTTACCAACTCCTGCCAACCCCCTAATATTCCAGGAACTAAAAATCATTGCAAAGAACTTATACACACCTTTTTTCGATTTTTCGGTCGGCTCCTTCTTGCCTTTTCCTTCTTCTTCGCCAGCTTTTTCTTCTGAGCTATTGCCTCATTCTGTGCCTGAAGTATTGCCATAATGTCATCTTCCTCATCATACTGCACCGCTCCAGATTCCACTGCCAGCTTCCATGCTTCCCCATTTTCTTCCATTTCAGCCGTCCTTCTTTTCTCGAGTGATTCCGTCTCGGCTTCGCTTTCTTCAGCAGAACAATCATTATGCAAGCGCTCAGAGTCTCCCCCCTTACCCCCAGTCCCTGCCTCTGCTGCTACATCTATGATCCCCTGAGAGTCACGTCTATCCCCGCACCCTGTAGAACCCTCACAACACTCCATCATGACCCATGGCTCGTCTGACCCATGCCTCTTCCCTGTCTGCGACTCAATTTGGCCTCCCTCACTTAATTCATTACCTTCCCACCGGCAGCACAACACACTAGCTAGCCTGCCCGCACCAGCCCCTACAGGTCCGGGATCCCCGTCAAGTTGGTTTACTACCAACTCACACTCCACCGACGGCGGTTTTCCCCTCTCAGATTCCCCCGCCCTGGGTCCCCGCTCCTCTCCCCCCGGCGGCTTACTTCCTTCTCTCTTCCGCGCATAGGACCTGCCCGGTGCACCCAGTCCCAAAACCAGCGCTTGCAGACTCGAACCACTACCCCCATCGCAGGTCGCAGACCAGTTCAGGCCCCCTTCGCCATTAGCGGCCATCGCTCCAGCATCAACCATCTCCGTGGAAGACTGCGCCCAACAGCCACGCACACCAGCCGTCGGCGCTGCGGCGCTCACAGCCTCCACTTCGCCTTTCCCGTCGGTCTCCCTCCCCCTCTTTGCACTCAGCGTGTCCGCGCCGCCCTGATCCTCTATGAGTGCTGCGTTGTACTGCCTTGGAGAACTGCACTTCCCAGCCCTACCCGACATCAGAGCCCCATCCGTGTGACCTCCGACCCGCCCGCTACTAGGTCCGAGAAGGAGATCCGCTTCTGACCCATAGTGAGGCACATCATGTGGGCCTCGCATGTTGGGGTCCAATCCGTCCCCATATGGCTTGCTGAACTCCTTATGGGTTATGGGTGGTTGGCCCAATTCACCCGCACCTTACTTGTAATCTCGCCTACAGCAACCACCTGATCCCTCCCATAAGCCCAGGATTGGGTCCTCTCTGACATGTCCTCTGCTAAATCTGCCCTTTCCCCTCTGAGAGCAAAAACCGTTTCTCTTTCCGTTACTGTGTTTGAATTTAAAAAACTGTTACTCCATTCATCAAAAATCTCATGATCAGTTACAATTCTACCCTCCTCCACTTCTGTCGGCCTATTCAGCAGGGCC
The DNA here is from genome assembly GCF_003086295.3 of Arachis hypogaea. Classification (NCBI taxonomy): domain Eukaryota; kingdom Viridiplantae; phylum Streptophyta; class Magnoliopsida; order Fabales; family Fabaceae; genus Arachis; species Arachis hypogaea. The sequence continues at coordinate 16,558,558 of NC_092049.1, forward strand.
ACCTCCGCCTCCGCCGTATCACACCCTCCCAGCTTCATGGCTCTTTCATGCCGCTCGGCGTTACTGACAGACTTTCCATCATGACCTTTCTCAGCCTCAGTTACCACACCATCCGAAGAACCACTTGCACCACTGCCCACCTCCTTAACAAATATCTCATACCCAGCCGAACCCACAGATAATCGGAGACTTTCCGAAATAGTTCTAAACCGCCATGTATCAATCAGCATGCGACCTACCCTGAAAGACGTGCCCACGGCAATGCCATTATCACATACTACCACCTCACCCCATTGCGCACCAATTGCACGAAACGTATCCTCCGTCCATACGTGTAACGGAACACCATGGCACTCAATCCACACTCTTCTTGTAACATATCTAACACTTTCATTCTTCTTCCTCCTCTTTTTACTTTTTCTTTCTCTTTCTCTGCCTCTTTTGCGTTTTTCTTTTGTGTAAGTTGTTTAGTCACTAGTAGTTGCTTTGACACTAGTGCGTACCGGTTCCTGTCTCCCCTTTGGTCTCTAACCCTTTTGCCACACCTTTGACTCATAGAAGATGCTTGTAAGTATGTTTCTTTTGATTCTTCATTCCTCTCCCTTCTTATTTCTGCCCGTAATTAAATTTTGGATTCTGGGTCTTGATTATAACTCACAAGGCCTTCTCAAGTTACAATTTTGTTTGATTTTTTTGATGTTTAAGCCAAAGGGTGTCTATGTTCTTATTATGTATGTGACTCTGTTTTGGTTTGGTCTTTGTATTATTCCCTTTCATAGGCACATGGCAATGGTAATTGCCACCAATTGTATTGCTTCAATCAAATCAAATCAAATCAACTCCCATTCCTTTCTGATATGATAAACTAGCTTTTTTTTGTGTCATTATCAAGTATAAACTGTATAAACTGTTAGCAATTCATTAGTGTGTAGTGTTAGCATCATGCATTCGGAATTCAGATGAGCATTGTGCTTTATTGTTTCTACTATATTTGAGCATTGTACCTTAACTTTGGATTAATCATTGGCATTTGCAGGAAATCTTGTGAGAATCAGTGGGTTGTATTTTCCATCTTTTTACTATTATCTTTTTCAGGTGGCATTGCTCTTGCTTCTGGCATGGAGCAATGCCGTGATAATTGTTGATGGATATGGTGGACAATGTAGTTTGAATCCAACACTTGATCCTAGACTACATAGTGTCTCAATTCTTGAGTTTGGTGCTGTTGGAGATGGCAAAACACTCAACACAATCCCTTTCCAAAATGTTGTCTTCTATCTCAAGTAATTCGCTGATAAGGGCGGCACTCAGCTCTATGTGCCGCCCAGAAAATGGCTCACAGGAAGCTTCAACCTCACTAGCCACCTTACCTTTTTTTTGGAAAAAGGTGCTACTATTATTGGATCTCAGGTATTGATGGATCACATGTTCTAGTACAATGGTTAATTAATCAAGATTCAAGTGTGTTTCACACTTTTACTTAGGCTTTGGTGTTTTTAGCATGTTCTTGATTTTTTGTTCAGGATCCAACTCATTGGGATGTTGTAAAGCCCTTACCTTCTTATGGCCAAGGGCTCGAAGTTCCCGGGGGATGATACCAGAGCTTGATCAATGGATACTAGTTACATGATGTGGTCATAACAGGTTTCTAGTTTTTTGGTCCCAAGTTTCATTCTTTTTTGTCATTGTTTTGTTTCTACAATGAACTCTGATGTTATATATTTTGATGTGCTTCTTCAGGTAACAATGGAACCATCAACGGCATGGGATCTGTTTGGTGGGAGTGGTTTACCTTGCATACACTAAATCATATCCGTCCTCATCTGATTGAACTTGTCGAATCTGATTATGTGGTAGTTTCAAATCTCACAATCTTGAACCCCCGGCATACGCAATATACCATGTTTATTGCAGGTATGTGCTTTTATTGAAACAATGCTCAGTTTTCTAATTAAATAGAGCTCTTAACTGATTTAGTTATGTTTAATTTGATGCAGCTATGTACATATTCAAAATGTATCAATTTCTGCTCTTGCAGAATCACCTTTTACTGTTGGTATAGTTCCTGGTATGTAATGTAACATATTATGGACTTCACTTTGGCCTATAATATCACTTGGGTAATGTTTGTGTACTTCATTCTTCAGATTCTTCTAATAATGTTTGTATAGAAGATTGCATTGTTGCTATGGGACATGATGCAATTTCTCTTAAAAGTGGTTGGGATGAGTATGGTGTTGCCTATGGTAGACCAACAGAGAATGTACACATTAGAAGGGTGACTTTGAGTGCATTTTCTGGCTCTACTCTTGCATTTGGTAGTGAAATGTCTGGTGGTCTTTCGAATGTTTTCATGGAACATTCTCATGTTCTCGACTCGGATAAAGGCGTCCAGTTCAGAACAACCAGAGGTAGAGGTGGTTACATGAAAGAAATTGTTATATCTGACATACAAATGGACAATGTCTATGTTGCTATTGCGGCCACAGGTCATTGTAGTTCTCATCCTAATGACAAGTTTGATCCAAACGCTCTTCCACATTTGGATTTTATCACCTTGAAGGGTGTTATTGGCAGAAACATCACTGTTGCCGGAAGCTTTGCTGGAATAGAAGAATCCCCTTTCACCAACATATGCCTTTCCAACATAACCTTGTCTATAAACTCTATTTCAAGTGCCTGGGAATGTTCAAATGTCTTAGGATCTTCGAATTTTGTCAATCCTGAACCTGGTCCAGAACTTCGGAACCCTACAAACTCTTCCTTGTCGTGTTTCTACTTACTGAGTACCAGTGGAAGAAAAGCCTCAGCATTGTGATTCTCTTTTACTTCACCAGAAGATTCAATCTTCTTGGGTATCTTGTTTGATTGATGTCGATGAAAAAAGTGTACGGTCATCCACCTTCTAAGATTTTGGTTCAATATTCTTTGAAAATAAGACAGTCCAATCATTCATTTGTTCATCCTTTAGATTTACATTCTTGCATGTTGTGCGAAAACACATTATTTGTACAGTTTCATTTGTTCATTCATGTGTAAGAAAATTTTGGTAATGTCATCACAGGAGAACTTAAAATCTAATAGTTTTGTTTTTTCGTGTAAAGCATGAGGTGGATTTGGATGATACTTCGATTAAAGAAAATATATTTTGAGCCATAATTCTGTGTTCTAATAGCTTGATCAAAAGATGCTATTCTCCTAATTTTTAATCACAATTTCCTTTTTAAAAATGTTCTTTGATTATTTCTTTCTTTGTTATTTTTTTTTCACATTGAAATTTATGTTAATTTGTGTGGCGCAATCAATTTGTCTTCTACTAAAAGATCACAAGCTCAAAGGTTTAATTTTTGCACTTAATTGTTTCACACAGGTTCCATTCTGTGGTTTCTCAAGTGTTTTGAACATCTTATGGATGTGAATTGTAGCTTGCATACATAGAATCAGATATAAAAAGTAAAATATACACAGAATAAATATTATAATAAGTGCATGCAGAAATTAAAGGGTAAGAAACAGTGCAGAAATTTATTTCATTGAACTATAATCATTTTTATCTGGAGATTTTAGTACGGTCCTTTTCTATTTGATGCATTTTACGGCATCACAAGCATGATTATGCTTACCCATAGAACCAGAATGATGCAATATATTAACTGAATGGATTCAGTAGGGATAGCAATCATCATCATTCTAGACTTAGAATTCACTAGGAATCTAGTATTCTACTTGTTGAGCATGTTCTCATTTCTAGAATTTGCAAAGATAAAGTTTTCAAATAAGGAAAACCATGGGACTATGGAAATAGTACTGCAAGTCATCAATAATATCTTTGTGATTATATGCTTACGTTTTGTTTTATGAAAAATAAGGTAGCATGCATTATTTTCTCTGGGGAAAGGAATCTAGAATCAGTTCTTCTGGCACACCCAAAAGATGAGAATCTGATTCTTGTTTTCATCCCTCACTTGCAAAACCAAAAATACATTATTTTTTGGTAAAGTATACTTTTTGTCCTTAACGTTTATGATTTTCTTTAAAATTATCTCTGACATTTAATTTCATTCAATTTTGTTCCTAAGGTTTTCAGATCATTCAACTTGGTCCCTAACGTTTTTTATTTGTGTCAAAACTATTCCTGGATGTTTTCAATTTTATCCCTAATATTTTAGATGAAGTTAATATTCAGGGACAATTTTGATACATTAAAAATGTTAGAGACAAAATTGAATGAAATTAAATGTTATAGGTCTTTCTGGAAAAAAAATACAAATATGAGACAAAAAAAACATACTTTATCCCATATTTTTGTTTTTCTGAGCTCAAATTTTGTTGTTTTATCGAATTGCCATGAAAAACTTGATGGCATCGTCTCAAGTCAATATTATTTTTGTCTTGAAAGTTGAAACACTTACCAAGAACAACCTTAATGTTCTTCTCCTACACTATCCTACATGAATTTGGGTTCTCATCACTGAACATGGATGTGATGTTTCCATTTCCATTGCCATTGTAGTAGGAGTGATTGTAGTCTCTAGTCGTGTAGTATTCCATCTTATTATAATGTGTGTACCTTGGTGGTAACCTAACATACTCATATTCAGTGACATAAGGTGATGGCCTATAAGCATTGTAGCTATGTGTCACATGAACATGTTGGGGTGGCTCTCCTAGAAACATTGGCATATTCCTATTCTGGTATTGAAATCTATCCAAATATCCTACATAGTTATGGCCAAAATCATATCTGTTCACATAGTTATATGGGTGATGTTGGTGCATCACATGAACCTCTCCAACATCTCTAGTTTCTGGGGTGCTAGGTGGTGGATTCTGGCAATGACATTTATTATTATTCTCTGGAGGTCTTGGTGATGTTATCTTGGTTGGTGGTTCGCCTTTCAGGGGTTCCTCTGGTAGTGGTGTGATGCTTCTTCTTGTGCTGGTTCAGGTGAATTTGCTTCAGGTTCTGGTTATTGTGTTGGTTCTGCTTCTTCTTGTGGTGGTGGTTGCGGCTCATCGGTTGGAAGATCTATATTGGAAATGGTGGCAATTTTCCTTGTCTTCTTGATTGCCTTGAGAATCTTTTCTGGATCTGCTCAACCTATGATTGTTATCTTCTGTTGGGGGTAATCAATATATAGATCATATATACCTGCATGAACATGAAAGCTTTATCTATCAAATTAGGGGTGGGATAGGGTAAGGTAGGGTAAGATTTAAGCTCCACTGTAATTCTACCATGAGTTTAAACCCCTCAATCTGTGTTCTTATCAAAAGAGAAGAATTTGGATTTAAATCTCCACTCGTTCATCATATGTAAATATATATTTTTATGACCATGCATATTATATATTAAGAGTGCCGGTTGGACGGATAGGATTGGCCCTGTTGGATTGCCAACCTGCTGTGATCGGATTAAATGAATGGTTAATAATAGTAGCATTGTTGCTTTATCATATACAATAGTTTTGTTGGTTGGGGAAATAAATCATACATCTGGCATGCATGCAAGTGTTCTTACCATTGATGCCGGAGAGTGCTTTCTTGATCTTCTGCACGCATCCTTGACAGTCCATTCGAACATGTACCTCTGTTACTCGAGGTTTCTGTAGCATCTGCATTATTTCATGATAGGTTAGTAGTGTGAATGAAAGACATAATTGCATTGACATGTTTATAATCAATTATGTGTTATGTACCTGCAATTCAGCTGGAACCATGGAAGTGTAGATTGGATTAAATTGAATTGAATTATACAAGTATATTCCCATGAATTTTGAGATGGGAATATCTTATTCCCATGTTTCGTTCAAGATTTAAAAAATTATTTCTGGGTATGTTTTATTCCCTGGAATCAAAATCCAACCCATTTCATTCCTATCTCCCCCCTGGTTATCTTTAATTCCAATGGGAATGGAATGTGTATAATAAAGTGAAAAGACCAAAATATCCTTGTTAATTTCACTCCAACCCTTGTTTTCAGATTTTTACTCCTCATTTGACCAGAAACCCAAACCCTAGCAGAGCCCCTCTCCCATCGAAACTAAAACCTAGCCGAGCTTCTTTCCCAAATTCATGGAGGCTCCACCGGCGTCAGCACCGTCTCGCCGCCGATTTGAGTTTGCACGACCACCCCTCACATTATTCTAGAAGGAAATTCACTTCAATCATTCGTGTGCGTTCGTGTTCCATCATCGCAGCTCGCGTCGGTTCACCGCCACTGTATGCTTGCTATCGTGGCTGCCGCGCCTCTAGCCGGAACCTCCGCGTCGCGTGCTCGTGTTTGGTCTCTCTCCTTCGTCTGAACTCGATTGCTACAACATTTTTTGAGGTTTTTGGTTTCTTCTAGTTCATTCAAAATGAGTTTATTTACATCTTTGAATTGTTGTTTTAATTGATACATCCTAATTCCTTTTTCATGATATATAGATGCTGATTTATTTTTTCAATGGTAATATTTGTTTATCTCTATGATTTGAACTATGTTTATTTTATTTCTCAAATAAATTGCTGAACTCTGTGGATTGAACTCTGTTTATTATTTTTTGCCGAAACTCTGATTTGACCTATGTTTATTTTATTTCTCAAATAAATTGAGGGTTTTTTAATTGTTGTGGTGCATATAGTGTTATAGCATATATTAATCTGTAAATTGTTGTGGTGCATATAGTTTCAGCTCTTGATCAAAACTTGAAGATCACTTTCTGTTTGTTGTCGTTTTTCTTTGAATCTTATATTATATAATAATTGCTGAATTTTGATCTTTCGAATTTGTTAATGTTTCTTTCTTTGTCTTGTTCTGATGCCTAATATCTTTGTTACTTTGATGTTTCAAGAACATTTGATTAGCCATGGCATTGCCATTAGTTTCATATTGAAAATTGGGTTTCCATGGTGTAAAAGGTTATTGGTTGTGGTATTGTTTAGTTTTGCTGGAAGCTTTTATAATTGGCATAACTATTTGTTAATATTTGTTATTTGTCCAAGTTGCAGCATATCTATCACAGATTCTAAAATTCTCCTAATAGAAGATAGCTAACTCCAGAAAGCCAGTTTTGATTCTAACAGATGTAATCGCATGCATATTATCTACAATCCTAGAACATCTGATATGACCTAAATTTTATTGCATAAGGCATGATTTTCATTAAAATGGCATAAACCTACAATGTGAACTTTGGCTTCTCTTTAGTCCTGTACCTACTAACACAAATTCTGTATGGTTCCGCAGTGAAGGAAATTAACTCTACAAACAATAAAACATTCTTTCCAGTTCTCTTTCTTCCTTCAATTATGGGCTGTCTTAATATAAGAAATTCTCATGGATTGATTCTATTTTCAATTTGTCTTGGAACAGATTGGGACAGGGAAGGGAGAAAGCAATACAGTACTTGAAGGAGAACACACACATTTTAGAGGAAATCGAAAAGGTTGGACAATCTGAACCTTCCATATGCTATTTGACTTGAGTGTATGGTAAAGTAGGTTCTTGTTTTTCTTTATGGCCATGAAATGTGAGCTTGCCTTCTGCTTTATTCATAGCTTGTTTCTTTCTTTTTCCCCATCATCTGGTAGAAAACTGCAATTCGAATTTACCTCGGTAGCCGAACATTAGATATTAGTTCTAGTATTCTAAATACATTGGTCACCAAGTGATAAATTGAAGCATTATTCTGGTCTCAGACAACAGTTGCTACATTATGTGCATATTTGTTTAGCATTGAAAAGCTAGGAATGTTTTTGAAAGCACCTATAAAAATATACTTTTCAAAAATAGCTTGTGTTTTTCAAAGTTAAAATATCTAATATAGCCTTATAAATTATTGAACATTTAATTTTTATCTTTGTTACATTTATACCTACTAAATTCATTTTAAATATTAACAACAATTTTTCCAAACACAATTTTTGTAGCTTATGCTTATTGAAAGTCACTATCATTTTTATTTACCAAATATAGCTGTTACAATTTTGGAAAAACTAAATAAGCCACTTTTGAAAAGTCAAATCTTTAGGTCATGAGCCTGTTGACGAACGGATTTTCTGTCAGTAAAGAATTTCACAATTAAATTTCCGTTGTAAGTATAGTTTCTAAACCAACAAAGAATCCTTTCATACAAAAGTTTGGTTGTCACAAATAATAAAACCCCTAAAAAGTAATAACCGAAGTATTTAAACCTCGGGTCGTCTCTCAAGGAATTGCAGGGAAGTGTGTTTATTATTGGTTATGAGATTTTCTGAGAAATTTTGGGAGTTGGAGAGTGGAAAAGTAAATGATTATAAATTGAAGCAACGTAAATTAAAAGAGTAGACTATGGTAAATTGCGTGTGCGTCACCTATCTTTAGGGAAACTATGGTAAATTATATATTATTTCGAAGCCCCAGATGTTAGCTTTCCAACGCAATGGAAACCGCCTCTTTTGGACCTCTGTAGCTCAAGTTATGGTCAGTTAAGTGCAAAGAGGTCAGGTTGGACAGCTTAGCAATTCCTTCAATTTCTTGTATTCCTTTCACTTTTGCATGCTTCCTTTCCATCCTCTAAGCCATTCCTGCCCTATAAACCTTGAAATCACTTAACACATATATCAAGGCATCGAATGGTAATAAGAGGGGATTAAACATAGCAGATTTAAAGCCAAAGAAGCATGTTTTCAATCATAGCACAGAATTAGGAAGGAAAATGTAAAACCATGCAATTAGTATGAATAAGTGTGCAAAGACTTAATAAAAACCACTCTATTGAGTACAAGATAAACCATAAAATAGTGGTTTATCAATCTCTCACACTTAAACATTAGCATGTCCTCATGCTAAGCTCAAGAGAAGCTATAAAGGAGTGAAGAGGAATGGTAAAACTTATGAAATGCAACCTATCTATATGAATGCAACTAATGCAAAAATACTTCTACCTACTTGGTTAAAAGTAAACAAATTCTCAAAGACAAACATAAATCAGATTCCACTAATTCAAATCACATAATAAAAGACAAGTAAACTTGTAAGAAGATAGCTCATGAAAGCAGGGAACATAGAATCAAGCATTGAACCCTCACAGGAAGTGTCTATGCACTCTAATTGCTCAAGTGTCTAGGGTTAATCACTCTATTCTTCTCTAGTCATGCTTTCTAAAACTTTATTCTTCATCTAACCAATCAACAAATATTTAGTATACCAATGCAAACATCATGAGGTCTTTTCAAGGTTGTAATGGGGCTAAAGCAAAGGTGAGGATATATGTATGGCTAAGTGAGCTATAAATTGAATCCTTGACTAACCTAAGCTCTCACCTATACACACACACACTCTATGTAACTTCTAAAATTATGCCTAGCTACCCAAAATTCCCACTTTTTCATCTCATACTCATGTATCAACTTTTCTTTTAATTTGTATCACATATGCATTGATCTTAACTTAACATTGGGGTAATTTTGTCTCCTTATTTATTTATTTATTTAATTAAATATTTTTGGGGTTTTTTTTAATTAAAAATATAAAAGTAAACATAACATATCAATGCATATGGATTTTTAATTTTTTCTGGTCTCATATGAGTAGGTACCCAAATTTCTAATATTTTATCAAAGTAGAAACATAACACATTCCCTATTAACTCATGTTCTCACAGTTTTCCCACACTTAGTTGATACATAATCTCTATCTTAAGCTAACTAAAGATTCAATTTGGGGGTAATTAATTTGTTTTTCTGCTTAAGGCTAGTGATGTGGCAAAATATAGAACAAATGGGGATTAAAAGGCTCAAAGTGGCTAACAAAGGTAAATGGAATGGTAGGCTATTTGGGATAAATGAGCTAATAACAAATGATGGCTTCAATCATATGCAAGCATGTAAATACACTAAACAATGGACATATAGAATGGAACAAAATATAGATTACAATCATAGAGAAGAAAACACACAATAATAAAATGTTATGGTTAAATAGTGTAACCATGTAATTAAGCTCAAATCTCACGGGTTGTGTGTTCTTAGCTACAATTCATGTTCCAATTTATAGTCTTCAAACAAGTTTAACACAAATTTTCAATTTAAATTAGTGAAATACTATAAAAAGGGTCTTAAAAAATAAAATATTACTTCAAACAAGCAGTGGTAAAATATGCACAAAATTAAGGAAACATAAGGATCAAACATGCAAATACAACAACTAACAAGGAAAATAAACCATTGGTGTAGAGATAAGAGAGTAACTAACCCATGGAGATCGGTATCAACCTCCCCACACTTAAAGATTGCACCGTCCTCGGTACATGCTAAGATGTTCAAGTGGGCGGGTGGCTACAACTGACGCTTTTTTCCAAGGATTGTGCAGATGGACTTGTTTGTCTCCCCATTAAGAAGCTTTTCCTCTCCCTTCTTGGTGACCATCCTGAAAGAAGAGGAAAAGGGAAGAAAAGTAACCCAAAAATAAAGATAGAAAACAAATAAAATATAGTTGGGTTAATGCCAAATAATGAGGGTCTCAATTACAAGGTAGCTACAACGTGCAAGTGAGAAAATAGTAGAAGCAAATGGCATATCAATAGTGCAAAAATTGCAACAATGGGGAAGAGATAGTAGGTAATAAAAGACAATATAAATTTATGTCAATGCAAAAGGAATACAGGTATCATAAAAGATTGGTAGTGACAGATAAAAAATATCACCCAACAGTGTAAAACAAGTCACTAAGCACCAAAATAATACCAGAAAAGATACAACAGTTGAATAGGAACAAGTAACATCAATGGTAAAATAATAAACCTAGAAAAGAAAAAAAAACATGCATAAGATTAAAATGCAATGAAAGAAAGTATGCAAATAAGTTAAGTAAAACTAGAATGAAAGAGAATAAGGATGAGAGGTTAAATGAATGAAGAAGAAGAAAGTAAGAAAGAAGGAAGAAAGAAGTAGAAAGGAGAGAAGAAAGATGTAAGAATTTAGATGCACGCGTACGCGTGAAAACTGAGTTGGCCGTTTGACGCGTAAGCGTCGCCCACGCGTACGCGTGGGAGGTCTGAAAGCGAAATGACGCGCACGCATCAGGGACCCGTACGTGATGAGCGGATAATTTATACGCTTTTTGACATTGTTTTTAGTATGTTTTTAGTATATTTTAGTTAGTTTTTATTATGTTTTTATTAGTTTTTAAATAAAAATCACATTTCTAGACTTTACTATGAGTTTGTGTATTTTTCTGTGATTTCAGGTATTTTCTGGCTGAAATTGAGGGATCTGAGCAAAAATCTGATTCAGAGGCTGAAAAAGGACTGCAGATACTGTTGGATTCTGACCTCCCTGCACTCGGAGTGGATTTTCTGGAGCTACAGAAGCTCAATTGGCACGATCTCAATTGCGTTGGAAAGTAGACATCCTGGGCTTTCTAGCAATATATAATAGTTCATATTTTTTCCGAGATTTGATGGCCCAAACAGGCGTTCCAAGTCAGCTCAAGAATTCTGGCGTTTAACGCCAGAACTGGCACAAAAGCTGGAGTTAAACGCCCAAACTGGCACGAAAGCTGCCGTTTAACTCCAAGAAAAGTCTCTACACATGAAAGCTTCAATTCTCAGCCCAAGCACATACCAAGTGGGTCCGGAAGAAGATTTCTGCATTAATTACTTATTTCTGTAAACCCTAGGCTACTAGTTTTCTATAAATAGGACCTTTTGCTATTGTATTTCAAATCTTTTGATCATCTTGGAATCATGTTTTGATGATTGAACCCTCTTTGGGAGGCTGGCCATTCGGCCATGCCTAGACCTTTTGTTCTTATGTATTTTCAACGGTGGAGTTTCTACACACCATAGATTAAGGTGTGGAGCTCTGCTGTTCTTCATGAATTAATACAATTACTATTGTTTTTCTATTCAACTCAAGTCTATTTCTTCTCCAAGATATTCATTCGCACCTAAGAACATGATGAATGTGATGATTATGTGACACTCATAACCATTCTCACCTATGAACGCGTGACTGACAATCACTTCCGTTCTACATGCAAACAAGCTTGAATGTGTATCTCTTAGGTTTCTAATCTAAGATTGGAACCTTCGTGGTATAGGCTAGAATTATTGGCGGCCATTCCTGAGATCCGGAATGTCTAAACCTTGTCTGTGGTATTCTGAGTAGGATCTGGGAAGGGATGACTGTGACGAGCTTCAAATTCGCGATTGTTGGGCGTGTGACAGACGCAAAAGGATCAATGGATCCTATTCCAACATGATCGAGAACCGACAGATGATTAGCCGTGCGGTGACAGCATGCGTAGAACATTTTCACTGAGAGGACGTGAAGTAGCCATTGACAACGGTGATGCCCAACATAAAGCTTGCCATGGAAAGGAGTATGAATGATTGGAAGAAGGCAATAGGAAAGCAGAGGTTCAAGAGGAACAAAGCATCTTCATACGCTTATCTGAAATTCCTACCAATGAATTACATAAGTATCTCTATCTTTACTTTATGTTTTATTTATCTTTTAATTATAAATCCTCCATAACCATTTGAATCCGCCTGACTGAGATTTACAAGATGACCATAGCTTGCTTTAAGCCGACAGTCTCCATGGGATCGACCCTTACTCACGTAAGGTATTACTTGGACGACCCAGTGCACTTGTTGGTTAGTTGTGCGGAATTGTGACAAAGTGTGATTCACGTTTGAGAGCTCCAAGTCTTTGGCGCCATTGTTGATGATCACAATTTCGTGCACCAAGTTTTTGGCGCCGTTGCCGGGGATTGTTCGAGTTTGGACAACTGACGGTTCATCTTGTTGCTTAGATTAGGTACTTTTCTTTTTATTTTTTTAGAATTTTTAAGAATGAATTCTAGAGTTTCAAGGTGATATTCTTATCATCACAAAAGCTGATTGATTCTCATCAATTTAGCTGCTGAATGTAATGTCCTGCTGAAGCTTGGCTAACCATGTCTAATCTTTTTAGACTGAAGCTTTAGACTAACATTGCATGATTCCTGGAATTCTTATTAAAAGTTTTGAATCTCTTTATTCTCTTTTCCATATGATTTTCGAAAAATCACAAAAAAATTTATAAAATCATAAAAATAAAAAATATTTTATGTATCTTAGTGTCAATTTTTAAGTTTGGTGTCTTGCATGCATTGTTTATTTGATCTTAGTTGCATTTTTTATTGTTTCTCATCATTGAAAAATTCAAAAAAATTTTCAAAACTATGTCTTTTTAAGTCAATAATATAGAGAATTGAAGAGACAGAACATTCAGCAGAGGAATCAAATAGAAAAAGCTGGGCGTTCAAAACGCCCAGTGAAGAAGGAAAACTGGCGTTTAAACGCCAGTCAGGGTACCTGGCTGGGCATTTAACACCCAAAAAGGTAGCATTTTGGGCGTTAAACGCCAGAATGGATACCATTCTGGGCGTTTAACGCCAGGAGGACACTAGAGGGAAGATTTTGTTTTTAATCCAAATTTTTTTTTCAAATCTTCATAATTTTTCAAAATCAAATCTTTTTCAAATCATATCTTTTCAATCATATCTCTTCAAAATCAATTTCTTTCTATTTTTTTTTTACTATTTTCGAAAATCCTTGCTACAATTAGTAATTTAATTCAAAATTTTCAAGTTGTTACTTGCCTATTAAGGAAGGATCAAATTTTAAATTCTAGAATCATATCTTCTAATTTCTTGTTAGTCAAGTAATCAACTTTAATTTTAAAACCTTCTTTTTAAAAATTGATTTTCAATCATATCTTCTCAATCATATCTTTTCAATCACATCTTTTTCAAAATTAATTTTCAATCATATCTTTTTTATTTCTAATTTCAAAATCTTTTTCAAAAATCACTTAATTTCTTTCCCAATCTTAATTTTCGAAAATCCTTTACCAAATTTTCAAAATTTCTTTTAATTATTTCAAAATCTTTTACTTTAATTTCGAAATTTTTCCCCTCTTCTCACATCCTTCTATTTAAGGGACTAACACTCCTCCTTAAGGTGCAATTCGAACTCTATCCCTCTTGATAAGTTCGAATTCTCTTCTATCTACCTCCTCCTTCTATTCTTCTTTTCCTCTGACACCTCAAGGAATCTCTATACTGTGACATAGAGGATTCCCTACTTTCTTGTTCTCTTCTCTTTCATATGAGCAGGAGCAAAGATAAAGGCATACTTGTTCAAGCTGATCCTGAACCTAAAAGGACCTTGAAGAGAAATCTAAGAGAAGCTAAAGCACAATTCTCTCTAAAGGGCCTAACAGAGCTTTTCAAAGAAGAAGAAACAATGGCAGCTGAAAACAACAATGCCAACAATGCAAGGAAGGTGCTTGGTGACTTTACTGCACCTACTCCCGACTTTTATGGGAGAAGCATCTCAATCCCTGCCATTGGAGCAAACAACTTTGAGCTTAAGCCTCAATTAGTTTCTCTAATGCAACAGAATTACAAGTTTCATGGACTTCCATTGGAAGATCCTCATCAGTTCTTAGCTGAATTCTTGCAAATCTGTGACACTGTCAAGACCAATGGGGTTGACCCTGAAGTCTACAGACTTATGCTCTTCCCTTTTGCTGTAAGACACAGAGCTAGGACATGGTTGGACTCACAACCTAAGGAAAGCCTGAACTCTTGGGAAAAGCTAGTCAATGCCTTCTTGGAAAAGTTCTTTCCACCTCAAAAATTGAGTAAGCTTAGAGTGGAAGTCCAAACCTTCAGACAGAAGGAAGGTGAATCCCTCTATGAAGCTTGGGAAAGATACAAGAAATTGATCAGAAGGTGTCCTTCTGACATGCTTTCTGAATGGAGCATCATAGGTATCTTCTATGATGGTCTGTCTGAACTGTCCAAAATGTCATTGGACAGCTCTGCTGGAGGATCTCTTCATCTAAAGAAGACGCCTGCAAAAGCTCAGGAACTCATTAAAATGGTTGCAAATAACCAATTCATGTACAATTTTGAAAGGAATCCTGTGAATAATGGGACAACTCAGAAGAAAGGAGTTCTTGAGATTGATACCCTGAATGCCATATTGGCTCAGAATAAAATATTGACCCAACAAGTCAATATGATTTCTTAGAGTCTGTCTGGAATGCAAGCAGCAACAGGCAATACTAAGGAAGCTTCCTCTGAAGAAGAAGCTTATGACCCTGAGAACCTAGCAATGGAAGAGGTGAATTACATGGGAGAATCCTATGGAAACACCTATAATCCTTCATGGAGAAATCATCCAAATTTCTCATGGAAGGATCAACAGAGACCTCAATAAGGTTTCAACAACAATAATGGTGGAAGAAACAGGTTTAGCAATAGCAAGCCTTTTCCATCATCTTCTCAGTAACAGACAGAGAATTTTAAGCAGAGCCACTCTGACTTAGTAACCATTGTCTCTGATCTAATCAAAACCACTCAAAGTTTCATGACTGAAACAAGGTCCTCCATTAGAAATTTGGAGGCACAAATGGGTCAGCTGAGTAAGAAAATTACTGAACTCCCTCCTAGTACTCTCCCAAGCAATACAGAAGAGAATCCAAAAAGAGAGTGCAAGGCCATAACCACAACCCACACGGCCGAACCTGGAGAGGAGGAAGAGGCAGTGATCTCCACTGAGGAAGACCTCAATGGACGTCCACTGGCCTCCATGGAGTCCCCTGATGAGGAACCATGGGAATCTGAGGCTCACACAGAGACCATAGAGATTCCATTGAATTTACTTCTGCCATTCATGAGCTCTGATGAGTATTCTTCTTCTGAAGAGGATGAAGATGTTACTGAAGAGCAAGTTGCTAAGTACCTTGGAGCAATCATGAAGCTAAATGCCAAGTTGTTTGGTAATGAGACTTGGGAGGATGAACCTCCATTGCTCATCAAAGAACTGGATGACTTGACTAGGCAGAAATTACCTATGAAGAGACAAGACCCTGGAAAATTCTCAATCCCTTGTACCATAGGCACCATGACCTTTGAGAAGGCTCTGTGTAACCTGGGGTCAAGTATAAACCTTATGCCTCTCTCTGTAA
Source organism: Arachis hypogaea (assembly GCF_003086295.3). Classification (NCBI taxonomy): domain Eukaryota; kingdom Viridiplantae; phylum Streptophyta; class Magnoliopsida; order Fabales; family Fabaceae; genus Arachis; species Arachis hypogaea. The sequence continues at coordinate 16,574,551 of NC_092049.1, forward strand.
TGGAGAAGCTAGGGATCATTGAGGTACAAGCTGCTAGAATCTCACTAGAAATGGCAGACAATTCAAAAAAACAGGCTTATGGACTTGTAGAGGATGTCTTGGTAAAGGTTGAAGGCCACTACATCCCTGCTGACTTTATAATCCTAGAGACTGGGAAGTGTATGGATGAATCCATCATCCTTGGCAGACCCTTCCTAGCCACAGCAAAAGCTGTGATTGATGTTGACAGAGGAGAATTGATCATTCAAGTGAATGAAGACTCCCTTGTGTTTAAAGCTCAAGGATATCCCACTGTAACCATGGAGAGGAAGCATGAAGAGCTTCTCTCAATACAGAGTCAAACAGAGCCCCCACAGTCAAACTCTAAGTTTGGTGTTGGGAGGCCACAACCAAACTTTAAGTTTGGTGTTGAACCCCCACATTCAAATTCTAAGTTTGGTGTTGGGAGGTTCCAACATTGCTCTGAATATCTGTGAGGCTCCATGAGAGCCCACTGTCAAGCTATTGACATTAAAGAAGCGCTTGTGGGAGGCAACCCAATTTTTACTTATCTATGTTAAATTTCTATTTTATTTAGTTATTTTATGTTTTCTGTAGGTTGATGATCATGTGAAGTCACAAAAACAATTGAAAAAGCAAAAACAGAATGAAAAATAGAATTAAAAACAGAACACCCTGGAGGAAAAACTTACTGGCATTTAAACGCCAGTAAGGGTAGCAGAATGGGCGTTAAACGCCCAGTCTGGCACCATTCTGAGCGTTTAACGCCAGAAATGGGCACCAAACTGGCGTTTAATGCCAGGAATGGGCAAAAAGCTGGTGTTAAACGCCAGAAATAGGCAGCAGCCTGGCGTTTAATGCCAGGATTGGCAAAAAGGGGCATTTTTGCACGCCACTTGGTGCAGGGATGAGATATCATTGACACCTCAGGATCTGTGGACCCCACAGGATCCCCACCTATCCCACCTCTTTCTCTCTTCTTCACCCATTCACCAATCACCTCAATACCTCTTCCCCAAAAACCCCTCACCTATCAAATCCCACCATTATCTTCACCACTCACATCCATCCTTCATAAAACCCCACATACCTCACCATTCAAATTCAAACCACTTTTCCACCTAAACCCACCCATAATGGCCGAACCATACCCCCCTCTTCACTCCTATATAAACCCATCTTCACTCCTTCATTTTCACACAACCTAAACACTACTTCTCCCCCTTGGCCGAAACACAAAGCCCCATCCATCTCCTCTATTTCTTCTTCTTCTACTCTCTTCTTCCTTCTTTTGCTCGAGGATGAGCAAACCTTTTAAGTTTGGTGTGGTAAAAGCTAAAGCCTTTTTGCTCTTCCATAACCATCAATGGCACCAAAGGCCGGAGAAACCTCTAGAAAGAGGAAAGGGAAGGCAAAAGCTTCCACCTTCGAGTCATGGGAGATGGAGAGATTCATCTCAAGGGTGCATCAAGACCACTTCTATGAAGTTGTGGCCAAGAAGAAGGTGATCCCCGAGGTCCCTTTTAAGCTAAAAAAGAATGAGTATCCGGAGATCTGACATGAGATCCGAAGAAGAGGTTGGGAAATTCTCACCAACCCCATTCAACAAGTCGGGATCTTAATGGTTCAAGAGTTCTATGCCAATGCATGGATCACCAAGAACCATGATCAAAGTGTGAACCCAGACCCAAATAATTGGCTTACAATGGTTCGGGAGAAATGCTTAGATTTTAGTCCGGAGAATATAAGGTTCGCAATCAACTTGCCCATGATGCAAGGAGATGCACACCCCTATACTAGAAGGGTCAACTTTGATCAAAGGTTGGACCAAGTCCTCATAGACATCTGTGAAGAGGGCGCTCAATGGAAGAGAGATTCAAGAGGGGAGCCGGTTCAACTAAGAAGGCATGACCTCAAGCCCGTGGCTAGGGGATGTTTGGAGTTCATCCAACGCTCAATCATTCCCACTAGCAACCGGTCTGAAGTTACTATAGACCGGGCTATCATGATCCATAGCATCATGATTGGAGAGGAAGTAGAAGTTCATGAGGTTATATCCTAAGAACTCTACAAGGTGGCGGACAAGTCCTCTACCCTGGCAAGGTTAGCCTTCCCTCATCTCATTTGTCACCTCTGCAATTCAGCTGGAATTGACATAGAGGGAGACATTTTTATTGATGAGGACAAGCCTATCACTAAGAAAAGGATGGAGCAAATAAGAGAACCTCACCAAGAGCATGAGGAATTTCCTCATCATGAAATCCCTGAGATGCCTCAAGTGATGCATTTTCCTCCACAAAACTATTGGGAGCAAATCAACACCTCCATAGGAGAATTAAGTTCCAACATGGGACAACTAAGGGTGGAGCACCAAGAGCATTCCATCCTCCTCCATGAAATTAGAGAAGACCAAAGAGTCATGAGAGAGGAGCAACAAAGACAAGGAAGAGACATTGAGGAGCTCAAGCACTCCATTAGATCTTCAAGAGGAAGAACAAGCCGCCATCACTAAGGTGGACCCGTTCTTTAATTTCCTTGTTCTTTATTTTCTGCTTTTCAAATTATTATGCTTTATGTTTATTTATATTTGTGTCTTTATTACATGATCATTAGTGTCTAAGTGTCTATGCCTTAAAGCTATGAAAATGAATCCATCACCTTTCTTAAATGAAAAATGTTTTTAATTGAAAAAGAAAAAGAAGTGCATGAATTTCAAATTTTAAAACAGTTTAGTTATTTTGATGTGGTGGCAATACTATTGTTTTTCTGAATGAATGCTTGAACAGTGCATATTTTTGATATTGTTGATTCATGAATGTTAAAATTGTTGGCTCTTGAAAGAATGATGGAAAAGGAAAAATGTTATTTGATAATCTGAAAAATCATAAAATTAATTCTTGAAGCAAGAAAAAGCAATGAAAAGCTTGCAGAAAAAAAAATACATATATGCGAAAAAAAGGGGGGAGAAGAGAAAAAGAAAGAAAAGCAAGCAGAAAAAGCCAATACCCCTTTAAACCAAAAGGCAAGGGTGATAAAAAGGATCAAAGGCTTTGAGCATCAGTGGATAGGAGGGCCCACAGGAATAAATTCCTTGCCTAAGCGGCTAAACCAAGCTGTCCCTAACCATGTGCTTGTGGCGTGAAGGTGTCAAGTGAAAACTTGAAACTGAGCGGTTAAAGTCGTGGTCCAAAGTAAAAAGAGTGTGCTTAAGAGCTCTGGACACCTCTAATTGGGGACTCTAGCAAAGCTGAGTCACAATCTGAAAAGGTTCACCCAGTTATGTGTCTGTGGCATTTATGTATCTGGTGGTAATACTGGAAAACAAAATGCTTAGGGTCACGGCCAAGACTCATAAAGTAGCTGTGTTCAAGAATCAACATACTTAACTAGGAGAATCAATAACACTATCTGGATTCTGAGTTCCTATAGAAGCCAATCATTCTGAACTCCAAAGGATAAAGTGAGATGCCAAAACTGTTCAGAGGCAAAAAGCTAAAAGCCCCGCTCATCTAATTAATACTGATCTTCATAGATGTTTTTGGAATTCATTGTATATTCTCTTCTTTTTATCCTATTTGATTTTTAGTTGCTTGGGGACAAGCAACAATTTAAGTTTGGTGTTGTGATGAGCGGATAATTTATACGCTTTTTGGCATTGTTTTTAGAATGTTTTTAGTATATTTTAGTTAGTTTTTATTATGTTTTTATTAGTTTTTAAATAAAAATCACATTTCTGGACTTTACTATAAGTTTGTGTGTTTTTCTGTGATTTCAGGTATTTTCTGGTTGAAATTGAGGGACCTGAGCAAAAATATGATTCAGAGGCTGAAAAAGGACTGTAGATGCTGTTGGATTCTGACCTCCCTGCACTCGGAGTGGATTTTCTGGAGCTACAGAAGCCCAATTGGCACGCTCTCAATTGCGTTGGAAAGTAGACATCCTGGGATTTCTAGAAATATATAATAGTCCATACTTTGCCTGAGATTTGATGGCCCAAATAGGCGTTCCAAGTCAGCTCAAGAATTCTGGCGTTTAACGCCAGAACTGGCACAAAAGCTGGAGTTAAACGCCCAAACTGGCACGAAAGCTGGCGTTTAACTCCAAGAAAAGTCTCTACACATGAAAGCTTCAATTCTCAGCCCAAGCACATACCAAGTGGGTCCGGAAGAAGATTTCTGCATTAATTACTTATTTCTGTAAACCCTAGGCTACTAGTTTTCTATAAATAGGACCTTTTGCTATTGTATTTCAAATCTTTTGATCATCTTGGAATCATGTTTTGATGATTGAACCCTCTTTGGGAGGCTGGCCATTCGGCCATGCCTAGACCTTTTGTTCTTATGTATTTTCAACGGTGGAGTTTCTACACACCATAGATTAAGGTGTGGAGCTCTGTTGTTCTTCATGAATTAATACAATTACTATTGTTTTTTTATTCAACTCAAGTCTATTTCTTCTCCAAGATATTCATTCGCACCCAAGAACAAGATGAATGTGATGATTATGTGACACTCATCACCATTCTCACCTATGAACGCGTGAGTGACAACCACTTCCGTTCTACATGCAAACAAGCTTGAATGTGTATCTCTTGGATTTCTAATCTAAGATTGGAACCTTCGTGGTATAGGCTAGAATTATTGGCAGCCATTCCTGAGATCCGGAACGTCTAAACCTTGTCTGTGGTATTCTGAGTAGGATCTGGGAAGGGATGACTGTGACGAGCTTCAAACTCGCGATTGTTGGGCGTGTGACAGATGCAAAAGGATCAATGGATCCTATTCCAACATGATCGAGAACCGACAGATGATTAGCCGTGCGGTGACAGCGTGCGTAGAACATTTTCACTGAGAGGACGGAAAGTAGCCATTGACAACGGTGATGCCCAACATAAAGCTTTCCATGGAAAGGAGTATGAATGATTGGAAGAAGGCAATAGGAAAGCAGAGGTTCAAGAGGAACAAAGCATCTTCATATGCTTATCTAAAATTTCTACCAATGAATTACATAAGTATCTCTATCTTTACTTTATGTTTTATTTATCTTTTAATTATAAATCCTCCATAACTATTTGAATCCGCCTGACTGAGATTTACAAGATGACCATAGCTTGCTTCAAGCCGACAGTCTCCGTGGGATCGACCCTTACTCACGTAAGGTATTACTTGGACGACCCAGTGCACTTGCTGGTTAGTTGTGCGGAATTATGACAAAGTGTAATTCACGTTTGAGAGCTCCAAGTCTTTGGCACCATTGTTGATGATCACAATTTCGTGCACCAGTACGCGTGGGTAATTTTGTGCCTCTAGCACAGTTCCATTGCAAGGGCAACACAACTCTCGGGTCAGCACGCTTTTACGCCGATTTTCATGCCCACGTGTACGCATCGCTGACGCTGACGCGTGGGTTGAACTTTCTACAGGGGACACGTACGCATGCGGTACGCATACGCGTGGTGTGGCTTGTGCGCCACGCACCCCTCCCACGCGTCTCTCGTGTAACTCTCTGTTCATTGGCGCATACACAAACGACGCGCGCGCATCGTGGACGCTTGCGCGTCGATTCCCCTCTTTTTTTTAATACAAAGTGCAGAATGCAAAATGCAGATGCGGATGCAAATATTATGAATGAACACTAAAAAAATAGAATAAAATAAAACTAAGAATAAAACGAAATAAAATAAAATTAAGATTGAAAAAGAACGATCATACCATGGTGGGTTGTCTCCCACCTAGAACTTTTAGTTAAAGTCCTTAAGTTGGACATTTGGTGAGCTCCTTGTCATGGAGGCTTGTGCTTGAACTCATCCAGGAATCCCCACCAATTTTTGCAATTCCAATAGCCTCCAGGATCCTAAACTAGGCACATAAAGCCTTCAAGCAAGTTAAAGCAAGTGACAAGGCCCCAGGAGTGTTGATTGGTAGAATGAATTCCGGGATCCCACACCTTGCTTTTGCACCCGTCTTCTCGTTGATCATTATTGTTCCAACCGGGTGGCAAGCAATCTGAATTCTCACTAAAGCAGCCAAACAACTTCCTAGACCCATTCAATTGAGCTTTACACCAACCTTTGCATTTAAACTTTGAGCTTTCCACCATATTGAATCTTGCATGACAACTCCTACCACTAGCCATCTCCCTCTTACTCGTAAAGCCACAAAGAGCTCGAAGTTGACCATCTGTCTCAAGTAAACCGTATTCAAGTGGAATGAGAAAGCTAAGAGATATGAATTTTACCCACTTGAATGTTGTGAAGGATGATGGTGACTTAGGGGGAGAGGTCTCCAACAACTTTGGCAAGGTGATTTCAAGCTCCACTCCCTTGTGCTCTTCCTTGACAACTTCCACCTCTTTGCAAGCTTCTTCAAGTTCAACCGCTTCCTCTTGGTAGCTTCCTTCCAATTCAATCTCTTCTTCATTGCTCACCAAGGGCATGGGAAGTTGTGCTTTTTCTTCTTTAATCTCCATGTCAAGTCCAATGAGAGAGGATTCAATTGCAGATAAGGATTCATCAATGATTGAATCCATCTCTTGATCAACCTCCTCAAAGTCTTCAACCAGGATATGCCTTGGAGGTTGTTCACCGTCCTCAACATCAACATCAAACATCTTGGAAGGGGGCTCTATGACTGGACTTTCCCATGGAGGTTCAGCATCTCCTAAGTCTGCAACCACTTCTTCCTCTTCAATAATTGCTGCTTTGTCCAGTTATTTTAGTATAAAATCGTACTCCTCTTTGATGATTTCCTTTCCATGACAACTCTCTTCAACTACTCCTTTATCTTCAAGGGTCTCTCCTACCTCCACATTTTGGGCCTCCTCTTGCTCCTCTGGAAATAAAGCCGCGTGTAATCGATCCATTGCGTCCCTAGGACGATCCCTTCTCTCTTGTTCTATGTCAGTAACATAATTGGGATCGTGTTGCTCTTGGATTGATGGATGTGGGTGCTCTTCCATGGAGGGTGGTGATGGGATGGGGAGATCATTATGTGGTTGAAAAGGAAGTGCACTGGAGTTTGAGGGTTGATTGTTGGGGGTATTCAGTGATCCAATCTGGGCGACGAGAGCATGTACAGCAGAGGTCAGACCGTTTAAGGTAGAATTAAGTGTATTATGCATGTCTTGATGTCCTTGTGCAACAGAACGAAACATCTCATCAGTAGAAGAGGAAGGGGGCAATTGTGTTGGAATTGGGGTGGTTCTATGTATGGTTCATAAGGCTCTTGGTATGGTGGGGGTAAGGATTAGGGTCATATGGGGGTGTTTGGTGGCAAGGTGCTTGTGAGTATGGTGGTTCAAAAATATGTGGGGGAAGGGGTTCATAGGCATATGGTGGTGGTTGTTGATAATCAAAAGAGTGCTCACCATAGCCATTATCTTGGTATGCTTCTTGGAATGGCTCTTGATCATAGTATGTTGGTGGAGGTTGTTGCCCAGAGGGTTGATCAAATCCTTGTGGCTTCTCTCATCTTTGATTCTCCCATCCTTGATGCATATTCTCATTGTAATCTCCTCTTCCTGCAACATAATTGCAACCAAACTCATAGCCAAAGGGGTGAGAGTTCATAGTAGCTAAAGAAAATAAAAACAAGAACTAATAAAAATAAGCAACAAAGTCCTAAAATTAACAAAAACTAGCAAATAAGCAAAAAGCAAATATTTACAATAACCAATAATAAGGCACACGTTTACAATTCCCCGGCAATGGTACTATTTTGACGAACGGATTTTCTGTCAGTAAAGAATTTCACAATTAAATTCCCGTTGTAAGTATAGTTTCTAAACCAACAAAGAATCCTTTCGCACAAAAGTTTGGTTGTCACAAGTAACAAAACCCCTAAAAAGTAATAATCGAAGTATTTAAACCTCGGGTCGTCTCTCAAGGAATTGCAGGGAAGTATGTTTATTATTGGTTATGAGATTTTCTGAGAAATTTTGGGAGTTGGAGAGTGGAAAAATAAATGATTATAAATTGAAGAAACGTAAATTAAAAGAGATTTATATATTCAGAATAAAAAGCCTTGACCGGGAGAATGATTAATTGAAAGTTCTATCCTTGTTGGATTTTCTCAAGTGTAGTATCAAAAGGTTGTTATTTTCACTTAGTTAACCCTTACTAAATAAAGGAAAGTCAAGTGATTGAGCTAACTCTTATTTGCAAATCCTAATCCTCTCCCTTGGGAAGGACTAACATTAGTAAATAGAGAATTAGCCAACAACTTCCAATTTAACTAATCACTTGAGCATTCCAACTCAAGGGTCTCATTTTAATCAACTCCCAAGTCAAGTTGGGAGTCTACTCTGTCAACATGAATACCATCTTCGTTGTTTTATAAGAGAAGTAAAAAGGGAACATAGTAATTAAAATCAATTGGAAGCAATTAAACAAATAATAAAATTTAAATAGAAAAATACTTCTTGCATTAATAAATTCTAAAAAACAATCCAATTGTAACTCTGAACAAAGATTAAGGATATGAAAGAGTAAGGGAAAAAGAAAACAAACTAGAATGATAAAGACTTCACGGAGGTAGTAACTCTGTAATATCCAACTCAAAAGCATAAAACTAGGAATCCTAAAACCTAGAGAGAGGAGAGAGAGCCTCTCTCTCTCTCGAAACTACATCTAAAAACTAAATTGTGAATAATGAGAAGTTGTCCCTCATTCCTTCACTCTGCAACCTCTAATCTGTATTTTCTAGGCCGAAAACTGGGCCAAAAACAGCCCAGAAATTGCTTGGGACGAATTCAAAAATGCTGAAATTTCGCATATGCGATGCACGCGTGCGCGTCACCTATCTTTAAGGCAACTATGGTAAATTATATATCATTTCAAAGCCCCATATGTTAGCTTTCCAACGCAATGAAAACCGCCTCTTTTGGACCTCTGTAGCTCAAGTTATGGTCAGTTAAGTGCAAAGAGGTCAGGTTGGACAGCTTAGCAATTCCTTCAATTTCTTGTATTCCTTCCACTATTGCATGCTTCCTTTCCATCCTCTAAGCCATTCCTGCCCTATAAACCTTGAAATCACTTAACACACATATCAAGGCATCGAATGGTAATAAGAGGGGATTAAACATAGCAGATTTAAGGCCAAAGAAGCATGTTTTCAATCATAGCACAGAATTAGGAAGGAAAATGTAAAACCATGCAATTAGTATGAATAAGTGTGCAAAGACTTAATAAAAACCACTCTATTGAGCACAAGATAAATCATAAAATAGTGGTTTATCACTTGTCTATGGTTAGAAAGAATTGTAGCCTACGAGGAAGAAGAATGGTTTCCAATTCCTAAAATAAAGTTTAGAAGTCGTCTCGGCAGCTGTCAATTAGTCGGTTGGTTTCAAGGGAAAGCTAGGATTAAACAGATTAAGCTTTGTGAAGTTTGGCACTAGAATTCTTCCGGTTGAAAGTTTGCACATTTGCTTTATTCCCGAAAATATAGTAGTAATAACACTCACAACGAAATTAGGAGGGGTGTCTAATTAATCAAATGGCAATAACCAATAATGATAACGGAAACTGTTTCACCATGATGAGTTGGGGACATCATTTGGAACAGGAAAGCACTAATGAGTAATTACTTCAATTATGACATTGTATACTCAGGAAAGTTTTCACTGTTTGTATATGCTTCAATTTTGGATGATAGTTTTTCTGCTTGATTTATTTTTGCTGATGCATCTTTATTTTAGTACACATTTTTGCATAACTGGGTTTCCACAAAACAATTTCAGAATTTTAGCTCCTTTTTAGTATCACAATTTGTTAACAGCCATTGCTCCTATCTCCTTCCTGCTGTTTTTAAAACAAGTGAGAAAAAAAATCATTTTTAAAAGTTAATATTATAATTTTCCTGAACTTAGGAGATGAAAAGGCCCACATGAGTGATTGCTGACAATGGCCTCTTTCTGATTTACATTTTGCACATTGATGGAGTGCACCTTTTCCTCCTTTTATATATTCATCCTATGCCAATACTCTGCATCATTAATTATCAACATAACTCCTCCTCCTCCTCCTTTTTCCCTTCATTCATTTCATATTTATTGTATGCTTGTTATAAGATATTGTAGAATATTATAATTTTCACTTTAAATGTAATCTATATACTACAAACAAGACCACCTAGTACATCTTTGTTTTATTTTATTTTATAATTACTGTTCTTTTCATACTTATGTGATTCCTTGCTTCAAGATGATGAAAATGGGATTGCAGTGATTCTGTGATTGGCCTTTAATTATTGTTCTTTTCATACTTGTGTGATTCCTTGCTTCAAGATGATGAAAAATTGTCTTGTGTTATTTTCTGCTTCTATAGAAAATAGAAGAGAATACTCGACCTAATTCAAAGCAATCTAAGCGTCAATGGACGCCACACGAAGATGCAAAATTAGTTGAGTGTTTGGTAGAGCTTGCAACTACTTCTTGAAAGTGTGACAATGGCACGTTTAAATCCGGTTATGGAAAAACATTTGGAAAAAATGATGCATGAAAAGATCCCTAGATGTGATCTTAAGGTACAATTTTTTTACATAATACTTGTTTTCTTTGTTTATAATTCTATATTTGTGTTATAATTGTATAGTTTACCTTATTCATAATAAGTTGGTTATTCAAAAATTGAATGATTATTACTGCTCCATACATTCACTATATTTAGTTATGCTTGGATGAATTGTGGTGTCATATACAGAGTAGTAATAATTCTAAATTGTTTTGCTATGTTTAGGCTAATCCACACATTGAATCAAGGGTAAAATTGCTAAAAAGATAATATTTTGCAATAGTTGAGATGATGGGCACGGCTGAGAGTGGATTTGGTTGGAACGACAAAGATAAAATGATTGTAGTGGAGCGACAAATTTTCAATGAATGGAAGAGTATAAATTCTAAATAACTTTCTTAATACAAGTTTATTTATCTTAGCTTTTTAATATTAATTGCTTATTTATTTTCTTTTAATTTCAGTCCCATCCTAATGCTAATGGCCTCTATAATAAACCATTTTCACATTTTGAAGAGTTGGGAATAGCATTTGGTAGAGATAGGGCTCAAGGAGGCAATGCAGAAAATGTAACTCAAGCAGTTGCTACAATAGAGGCAGAGTGCGAAGCAACCTTGAGTGATCGGCAAGTGAATGAAAACACCCAAGTAATTTGGAAGAGACCGAAATGGAATATGAAGCTGATTCTCAAGTACGTAAGCAATTGATTCTAATTCATGTACATAAATTCACTTATTGTTGATCCTGCTGCTGTGTATTTTCTTGGATTTTGGAGTGATTCTTCATTAGTTCATTTACTTTAACCTGTGCCTGTGACTAGCCTTAACTATTCCCATCATGTTGAGCATTTAGATAGAAATACTGATCTTTATTTCTGTGGAGTATAATAACAAAGAAAAAAAGGATATGAATGTAATTATGCAAACAGAATTAGAATTAGGGTAGTTAATATTCTATTACGTTCTGTTTAGTTAGTTAATGTTGTTAGTCTTGTTGGCCAAGGCAGAGATAATGCTTGTATATACAAGTGTAGAGCATGTATAATCAATTAGGCTACTTGTTCTTCATTTCTATCAATATTGAATAATCTTCTGGTGTTCCTGCTGGTGTTGCTTTCAATTTTTAGGAGCCTCCAACTCCTGGTGTTCCTGCTGCTCCCGGTGCTTCTGCTCCTAGTTCTTCTGCTGCTCCTAGTGCTTCTGCTGCTCCTAGTGCTTCATATATAGAAAGGAATAAAAGAAAAAGAGGGAACAAAAATGAGGAGGTGATTGACATAGTAGTAGAATCAATGAGAGATATGAAAGGTGCTTATCAAGAACACACTGCTGTTTTAGTTGATATGGTTTCTTGTTTTAAGCATGAGAAAGAAGGAGTTGAGCGCAGAATGAAGCTAATGGCACTGTTGAGAGATGTTCCTGGTTTGAGCGGTGATGATAGAATGAAGGCTGGTCTTAGCATTCTAAGGGACAATAGTCTGATCGACATGGTGTTCCAACTTCAACTGGAGGAACTTTTGCCATTTTTGAAGAAATTGCTTTAAATATTGCTATTTTTGAATTTTTATTGAATATTATAGTGACTTGATAGGAAGACATTTGTGCCAATTGTTTTGTGAGGAATATAAGCAGCTAAAACCCTAGTTCCTGGTGCCATTATATCAGGTTTTAAGATCCATGGAAAACTAGGTAAGGTTCCTCTTGAACTATAATGTGCAGCAACTGGTGATGGCTTGATTCCAAAAAATGTTTGTTGAAAATTGATGGTGGCTTTTGGATTCTTGTTGCTCTTGGCTTTTCGATTAGTTTTATATTTAATTTTTTAAATTTACTAAAGATATTTGATATTAGGGGTATTTTAGTAAGTTTAAAAAAATTTAGAGTCAATAATAATTTAACTAAAGATATTTGTTATTAGGGGTATTTTAGTAAATTTTAAAAAATATAGAGTAAATAATAATTTAACTAAAGATATTTGTTATTAGAGATATTTTAGTAAATTTAAAAAAAATTTAAAATCAATAATAATTTTAATTAAAGATATTTGATATTAGGGGTATTTTAGTAAATTTAAAAAAATTTAGAGTCAATAATAATTTAACTAAAGATATTTGTGATTAGAGATATTTTAGTAAATTTAAAAAAAATTTAAAATCAATAATAATTTTAATTAAAGATATTTGATATTAGGGGTATTTTAGTAAATTTAAAAAATTTAGAATTAATAATTTTAATTAAAGATATTTGATATTAGGAGTATTTTAGTAAATTTAACAAAATTTAGAGTCAATAATAATTTAACTAAAGATATTTGTTATTAGGGATATTTTAGTAAATTAAAAAAAAAATTAGAATCAATAATAATTTTAATTAAAGATATTTGATATTAGGAGTATTTTAGTGAATTTAAAAATAAAATAAAAATAATATTTTACTATATTTATATTCATTTAAAAAATTAGAGTCTAAAAAATTTAATTAAAAATATTTTATTTTATTATATTTATATTTTATTATATATATTTACAAAATTTAATCATTAATATTCTAACTAAAAATTATAAGGATATTTTGGACAAAGTATTTACAATTCCCAAATATATTAGATATGAACCAAACAAAAACTAAAACATTCCTAGGCATATTATTAATATTTCATAGATTTTATTTTTACAAACCAAACATAGGAATCAAGGTTCTGAAAACCGGACCGGACCGACCGGTTCAACCAGTTTAACTGCGAACCAACGATGCAAGTGGTCCGGTCCTCCTTCAATAACCGCTTGTGAGAGAACCGTTGAAAAACCGATGAACCGATCGAAAATCGGCTGGTTGGACCGGACTAGTGACCGGCCTGTTCTTCTAAACGACGCCGTTTTTAATTGTTTTAAAAAATGAAACCCGATCACTTGACCCGACCCAGTCGTGGAAACACCCCCCTTTCTTCCCCCGACGTTATCAAACCCGGCTCGATTCGGCCGGTTCGACCGAAAATCCGGTCACTCGGTCACCTGACCGAATCGAGCCACTCGTCGAACCGGTTATGCATGGAACCCGGTGAAATCCGATTTAACCCGACGAATTTACGTTAAAACCGGTGACCCGGCCGGTTAATTCAACCCGGTCCGGGTCGTGCTTTTCCTTTTTTTTTTTAAAAAAAAAAAATAGAAACAGCGTCATTTGGCTTTAGATCCCCCCTCCCCTTTCGACGAACCCCAATGGCTATTCCCCCCTCCCCATTTCCCCTAATCTGAGAAATCAAATCAGTCTGATTCCAGTGGAAGTGTGGAACCCTCCAGCGCTCGTCTCCGATCTCTCTGCTCCTTCGTTGTCGGCACTCGGCAGTCGCTCACCCTCGCCCTCACCTCGTCACTCCAACGTCTCTCCCTTCACCTCGTTACTTCGTCGCCTCTCCGCTCACCTCGTCACTCTCGGTCTCTCACGGTCACGGCCTCACCTCGTCGCTCTTTCAGTCTCTCACCTCGTCGTCGTCGTCGCGGTCCCGTAATCCTGCCCTGCGTTCACTTCGTTGGCGGCAGAAAGCTCACAGAAGACAGAAATCAAGCAGCATCTCTGCATCTGCTCCCTCGGGTCAGTCGGGTGGTGGTGGTCGTCTTCTTGGTCGCGGTCTGGGAACCAGTTATCCAGGTGAGCTCCCTTCAAGTTTTTGACCCTGGTCTTTCACCAGAAATCTAGAATTGTTGAATACTGAACCTGGTGGTTGTTGTTGACTGTTGTAATTGAATTTTAGAGTTGTTGAAGCTGAGCATATTTTAGTTAGTATTATTATTGAATCTGATGGTTATTACTATTGTATTTGATTTTTTAGAGTTGTTATTGAATCTGGTGGTTATTACTTTAGTTATAATTATTGTTGAACTTGAATTTGGTGGCTGTTGATGTTGCATTTAGTTTTTTGGTGTTGTTGTTTGTTGCTGGTTGCCGTGTTTTAGAGTTGCTGTGTTGTAGAGTTGCTGTGTCTTTTAGAGCTGTTGTTGTTTGTTGCTAGATTTTTTTAGAGTTGCTGTTTGTTCACTTTGTTGAATTACAAAGTCAGTGAACTTTGGGGGAATGGTGGTGGTTGTTGTGTTGTTTAAAAACTGACTCAAGAACAAGCATCATTGATCATTAGCAACTCTTACTCCTGATCTTACCACTAAAAGAGTTTATAATAATGCTATGGAAGGTATGGATGCAAATCAAAATGAGGAAAATGTAGATCAAGCTCTAAATTTGTCCTATGAAGAAGTTGATGCCGACTTTGAGCTCACCCTTGGACTTAATTTAATGATTGTGTTATCTTTCACTTGCTCTTGATTTAAATTGAGAACATATTTTGTACTAAAAACTAGTTTATTATCTTTTTTTTAGATTATTAGTTATGTTTAAGACTTGATATTAGATTATTAATGTTTGTAAAGACTTGCATTTTAAGTTTTAGGACATTATTTTAATTTTATTTATATAATTTTATATTTTTTTTAATTATGACCGGGTTAACCGGGTGAATCAGTGACCCACCGGTTGAACCAGTAACCCAGTGACCCGGTCATATGACCGGGTTGATTACCGGTTCGGTTCTGATAACTATGATCTCAGTCTCACAGTGAACCCTAGCACTTTGAAGTCTGAAGCATTCCCAGCCCAGTAGCCCTCCATCGTCTTCGCTGGCCTCTCGAACCCAGGTGAGTGACTCGTCGTCTTCGTCTTCTCTGAACTTCCTCTTCAATTTTTGTTCCATAATATTAATTCTTCAATTCATCTTGGGTCTTGGGTCTGTGTTCTTCATTCTTCGCCTCTTCGGTCCTCTTCGGTCTTCAATGTTCTTCACCCTAGGAGTTTTTTTTCCTCAGTTGATAGTTTGATACAGAAACATGAAGACGTTCTTAGTTTACCCGTTACGCGATTTTTGTTCAATTTATTGCTGTTTTAGTGTTTTGCACTTTTGCTGCTTTGTAATTGTTAATTTGTTACTCTGTTTTAATTTGTTATTTTGTAATTGTTAATTTGTTCCTCTGTGTTGTTAATGCTGGAAAGTGGAAACTTACTCTGTTTTGCAATATTGTTGAATGGCTGAATGCTGTAGGCAGAATTGCTGATATGGTCTTGTGTTGTGGTTAAGAACATGCTGTTAATTTTCATTGTGTTTGACTCCTGCTCTAGGTTAAGGACATGGTTAATGCTATTGTTGAATGATTAACTCTGCTGCTACTGCTGGGCTGTACTCTGTTTGATTGTTTTTTTATGCTGTATTGAAAAAAATTATGCTTAAACTTTGATAATTCTTTGTTAATTTATGTTAAAATTTTGATCAATCTGCTGTCTGGTGAAAATGTTACTAATCTTTGTTAAAATTATGGTGAGGTGTGAGCTTTTATTTGTTCAATGTAATCACTTTGTTAAAATGATACTAAAGCATGACCTTTTATCTGAATGATTAAGTCTTCTCTGTTGTATTGAACTGAATTTATTTATTAAATTTTTTAGTTAAATTTCGCTAAGTTGTATCTTGTTTTGAACTGATTAAAATAAATGATGGAATTTTTATTATTGAATTTTTGTTGTTAGATCTTGTTTCCATTGAAAAAAAGAAACTAAAAGGAGAAGAAAGAAACTATAGAATATTAAGTTAATTCCCACAAAAAACATAAGCAAATGTCATGAGTTATGCAAAATATATAGACTGTTAATAACCAGTAGCATAAACAACACAACTTACATGAATTCCATGTATTGAAGTTTATTAATGATCATGTTTCACAGCAATAGCATAAGCAAATGTCAATGCTTCTACAAATTATAAACT
Organism: Arachis hypogaea; assembly: GCF_003086295.3. Lineage (NCBI taxonomy): Eukaryota > Viridiplantae > Streptophyta > Magnoliopsida > Fabales > Fabaceae > Arachis > Arachis hypogaea. Next base: position 16,590,863 of record NC_092049.1, read on the forward strand.
GTTAATATCTATTTTTGTACAATTGTTCTCTCTGTTTTAGATGTTGAGTATTGCTAATTTCTGAAATGTTAGTGCTCAACCCTGCATATTTGGTCTATGTTCACTTATCTTTTCAATCATTTGGTTGCCAAAGAATCAAGGAGTTTTAATTTTTATTTGTTTTTTTAATGAGCTTCAAGTCAATAAAATTATTGAATGTGACCTCTATGATGTATTGCACATAAGATGCTTTTCCATTCAAATTTAACCTTATACATAAAGGACATATATAATAACAATTGTAATTGGAAGCTTTCAATTGGTACTTTCTCATGTTTTTAGAGTTTTGCATATTTCTAATAAGCTTACTTGTATAAAGCACCTTATAATTTATTTATTATTCTATTCTAAAACGGTTTATCCGGTTAGACCAGTAAACCAGTGACTAGAGCGGTTTGATGACCGGTCCGGTTTTCTGAACCTTGATAGGAATACTATATACTTGGTAATATTATTCCAAGGAATCATATTCCTAGTAATGATATTCCTAGGCATAAAAATTAATCCTTGAACCACACACACCCAGATCTGTGTGTATCTTTGTTCATATGCGATTCCAGTAATGACAAGCTGAAGAAAGAATCAAATATGGAAGGCGATCTTCAGAAGTCTTTGTCTTTGCGCCCCAATCGTAGAGGAGACCGAAATAATCAAACCGCATCTGATAAAGGTAATGGAGGAATGCCATCAAGTATGTTTGGTTCTTAATTTGTTGAAAAAGCTTGTCTTTTTCTTTTTTCTTTACTAAATGGCATGCTGGGAAAGTAAACAACTAGTTTGGCTTTGGCTGATGTACAAAATTTGTAACCTTTTTTTGGGGTTGGCAATGCAGATTCAGAAGCAGGTTTCCTTTCTTCAGGGTGGGCCTCCCAAGATGGTTACCCGGTTAAGATTGTTTGGAGGAAGGGGTTTATTCGATTGGTTCTTGTTGCGGGGATCCTGTGGATGCTATTAATTCTTGTTGCATTGTTGTTCCATATATGGTCTTGTCAATCTACTGTCTCCTTTTTATCAGGTTAGCACATTCCGCTACTACTTGTGTGCCTTCTCAAGTTCATCCATTATCATTAGCTGTCCTTGATTATGATCACATAAGCATTTCATCATACTTTTATCCTTCACTTGATCTATTGGGAATTAGGCAGAAAGGAATAGATAACATCAATGTTAGATTTTAGTTTTTGTGGCTGTATTCCGTTGCCCAGTATTAGAAAGCGAACTCCCTAAACCCTAAATCCATAGATATTTGTCTTTGAGCAATATAATTTGGAGATTCTGTCTCTCTCTTGTTTATACCTAAAAATAGTCCCCCCCGGGGGGTGCCGTTTTTCTTTTTCCCTTCACTGTAGATTCAGGAAGTAACTCGGATTTTTATTAAAGCTTGAACTAGTAGATTTGGTACTGAAACATGAATTTAATGATTTATTGGTGTATAAGAAATTATTCCTCCTCTATATCCTGTTATTCTAGTTACTTTGCCCTTAACTCTTTGATGATTCAGAGGTTTCGCTGAAGGGAAATAGGACTGCATAATAATTAATATGCATTTTGTTTCTGAAGCATAACTGTGCAAATGCATATGTCTACATTGTTATTGGTGTATTTATATGCACATTTGCTATGAGTATGATTGCAAAATGATGGGGACATTCTGATTTTAATTTTATGCTTCACCAAATTTGTCTTCAATTTTCTTCACCAAGATAGTCCATGAAGTGTCATAAATCATAATATCTGAAATTATGTGGTTTCTACTTGACCTGCAGTTATGTGTAACAAAGAAAGCAAGGTTTACTACATGTTAGACACTATGGGACTTGTATCAAAACCTCACAGTAAGATTTTTGCAGTTTGGCCTCCAACCATTCATCTTAGACTATACCAAATAATAACAGATGGTTGATTTACTTCTTCTATTCATTAGGGTGCCCTATTCCTGTTGCCAACAACCCTGATAAAATTATTATCCCAAATGGAAGAACTTCTGATAAAATTGTTAAAAAGTTATCATATGTTATGGAAGATGAAATTTCACATAATGGTTCTCAATCATCTCCTCTATTTGGAGGCCATATAAGTTGGAAGCAGAGGGAGGAAAGTTTCAAACTAAAATCAAATATGAAGGTAAATTTATTGTGATGTTTGATATAGTTAATTCTGATTGCAACTGCTTCACAGTTTCATAAGTTTATGTGTTATCTGCCATTGCTGAATCTTGTTTTCCTGTGGGCTCCATGATCAGGTGCACTGTGGATTTATCCAAGGCGGTGGTGCTAACATGGATCCTGTAGACATCAAATATGTCAAGAAATGTAAATTTGTTGTTGCATCTGGCATTTTTGACGGCTATGATCTACCTCATCAGCCATCAAATATAAGTGACCGCTCCAAGAAGCTCTTTTGCTTTCTTATGGCGGTGGATGAAGTATCTCTGAAATTCATTAGGGAAAATGCTACTGTCAAAGTAGACAATGATGGTGGAAAATGGGTAGGAATTTGGCGTCTTATTCTTCTTAAGCATCCACCTTATGATGAACCAAGAAGGAATGGGAAGGTTCCCAAGATTTTAACTCACAGAATGTTCCCTGAAGCACAATATAGCATATGGATAGATGGTAAAATGGAGCTGATAGTTGATCCATTGCTAATGCTTGAGAGGTACTTATATCCGTCATTATAATTTTGCCTGGTCTTAAAGATGATATGAATATTTAAAAGATAGTGATGTGTGTAACCTTGAAAACGGTGTTTGCCGTGCAGATATCTATGGCGTGGGAAGCATTCATTTGCCATTGCTCAACATAAGCATCACCGCAGTATATACGAAGAGGCAGATGCAAACAAAAGGCGAAAGCGATATGCACGACCCCTCATTGATCTCCACATGAAAATCTACTATTATGAGGGAATGAAGGAATGGAATCCAAAGAAAAGGACTGCCAGTGGTAAGAGAGGAAACTGAGCCCTTTTTTAGAGTTTGATTTCAACAACGATTTTTGTACTCTCACTCTCACTTCTGATATTCCAAATCAATCCTCCTCAGGTTTTAGCTCTTGAATCACAATAGTAAATCCTCTATTTTTTTAAAGCATGGCGAATGTTTCAAAATTCTGCTCATCAATTCTAGTATTGTGTTATTTCTGACAGTAAGTTGAATATTTCAGATGTGCCAGAGGGAGCAATCATACTCCGAGAACACACTGCGATGACCGACTTGTTTAGCTGCTTGTGGTTCAATGAGGTTCATCTCTTCACACCAAGAGATCAACTTAGTTTTGGATATGTTGCTTACAGATTAGGGGAGTCATTCAACTTCTTCATGTTTCCAAACTGTGAATATAATTCACTGTTTGTGTTGCACCCTCACACAAGAGAGCACTCTTCTCCCATTGAATGGGTTAAACGGTTGGATGAACTCAAGAATAGCAACTTAAGAGAAACTAGAGGAGGATTAGGTTTATTCACCCCTTATCCAGGGAATCTTAAATATGTTGTTTTGCCAAATGTAACAAGAACATCTAAAGCAGGCTGAATTTTTGTTTAATAACATTATCTATCTCTTATGTATTTTTTCCCTCGAGATTTATTGTTAATTTACTTAATGAATGAGAAAAAGATATATTTTTGTTTAACATTATCCATCTTTTATGAACGCTAAAATCAATTTTATTTTCCCATTTTCTCCTCGGTTGTGCATAAACTACAGCTGATTAATTGAGATTGAAAATAGACGACTAAAAAAATACAATTGAAAATTTACAGTATACAGAAATTACTCACATGATTTGTTACCATTCCTTTAACTTGAGTACTCTAATCGAGTCAGAAAAAAGGGAGAGGAACAACGATCAACAAAGATATTTTGGATTTAGAAAATTGCCAAAATTGCAAAATCATCAAGACTGTTGTAAAATAAGTAAATAAATAAATAAGGAAGATGTAATAGATATAAAATAAAGAAATATAATTAGATAATTCTAATAGTAATATTTACTATAAATATTATATATTAATATAATAGAGATAATTAATATATTTACTAATATATATAAAGAGTGAGAGAAGAGAATTTAGAATAGTTTCAACATAAAAAAGAGAGAGAATTGTTTTTGTTGTGTGTATTATTCTTCATATCAAACTCTATTTATAGGCGTACAAAAGTTAAAGTTTAACTTTAGTCTTCCTTTGATAATATGAACTTTTCACTTGGAAAAGTTAGCCGCCCAAACATTAATGGATATCCACATCATCATGTTTATCACAACACTCTCTCTTGGATGACCGTTTAGGATTATGCCTCGTTAAAACCTTACTAAAGAAAAATTCAATGGGTAAAAAAAATTTTACTGAAGGAAAAAGAGTACAATATCCTTTGATGGGGACTGCCTCATTAAAAACTTTGTCAAAAAAAATCCAATGGAAAAAAAACCTGACCAAGGAAAAAATAGTACAATCTCCCTCTCTTTTCGACATCATTTAATGTCTCGAAATCGGTGCATTCCGATCTGATGTGCCAATTTTTCAAAGGAGGATTTTGGAAGTGACTTTGTAAATAAATCTATCAGATTATCGCTTGAGCGGATCTGTTGAACATTAATTGTCCCTTAATTTTGAAGATTATGAGTGAAGAAGAATTGGAGAAATATGTTTTGTTCTATCACATTTGATGTATCCAACTTTAAGTTGTGCAATGCATGCTGTATTGTCTTCAAACAGAACAGTTGGAGCTATCTTCTAATCAATCAGTCCACATGATGACAGAATATATTGGATCAGACTCCTGAGCAAAAAACACTCGCGACTTGCTTTATGTATCGCTAGTATTTTAGCATGATTAGAGGATGTTGCTGCAATTGTCTGTTTTGTGGACCTCCATGATATAGCTGTACTGGTGCGGATTTTATAACCACAAACTAACCGGCAAATGCACCGGGTCGTACCAAGTAGTACCTCAAGTGAATGAGGGTCGATCCCACGAGAATTGATGGATTAAGCAACAATAGTCAAGTGATTCACTTAGTTAGACAAACAGAAAAGAGTGTTGAGAGTTCAAATGCATCAAACAGTAATTCAGAGAATCAGAAAACAAGCAGTAAATTGAGGTGAAATGTATATGGAGAAAACAGTTAAGATTTCAGAGATATCTATTTTCCGGATTGACTTTTCTTATTAACTATTTTAATCATGCAAGATTCAATTCATGGCAAACTATACGTGACTAAACCCTAATTCCTTAGACCTTTTTAGTCTCCTCTAACCTTCATCAACCGCCAATTCTTTGGTCACTTAATTCCAATCAGAGGGTGAAGTTTAATTCTAGTTTATATGCCACAGAAATCCTAATTACCCAAATATAAGAGGATTATATGTCACGTATCCCGTTAAGTCCAAATAATTAGAAACTTATGAGAAATTATTTTCAAGCTGTTGTTCAAGTATAGAGCTTTTTCAAGTTATACAAGAACTCAATTAGAACAAGGGTCATACTTCCATTCCACCCAAATTCATAAGATAAAGAACGAAAACAATTCTTGAAATTGAAATCAGTACATGAATTAAAATAGAAAATTAATAATATCAATCCATACAATAGACAGAGCTCTTAACCTTAACAGTGGAGGTTTAGCTACTCATGATTCAGAGAGAAAACTAGGATTCAGAAAAACTGTAAATTGTGGAATGAGGTAGAAGAGAAGAGATTTCCGAATGGCTAATTCTTTTTCCTTTTATATCTAATCCTAATTAATGTAAAATATATTTTCTAAAACTAAATAATATATTTTCCTATTTGTAATTAAAATAAAGTTTAATCAAAATAATTAAGGAATCACATGCTGGCTCATTAGCGAGAAGAGGACCACTGCAGACACCAAAGCTGGCGCCAAACTTGGAGTTTCTCAAGTTTGGCACCACCAATGCAGCAAGCAAGGAAAGCGTTGTGATGATCATGGCGCTAAATTTGGGATTTCCTAAGTTTGGCACCACCAAGGCAGTAATTCCATCTGAAAAGTGTAGATTATTATATATAGTTGGAAAGTTCTGAAAGTTATCTTTCTAATGCCATTGGAACCGCGCCAATTGGACCTCTGTAGCTCAAGTTATTCTTGGTGGAGTGCAAGAAGGTCAGGGTTGACAGCATCATTCACTTTCTCCCTTTTCTGCTACAAAATTCCGTCAAATCCATCTGAATGCTACCTGAAATAAACAGAATTGCACACAACTCAAAGTAGCATTCATAGTGGCTAGAAGATGATTAATTCTTGATTAAACTCAACAATTTAAATGCAAATTCACTAGGAAAAGATAGAAAAGATGCTCACGCATCATGTACCACCATATGTGAACAGGTATCCTGTTTGAGATCTCCCTTTATGTGGATCAGACAAGTATCCTGCATCTGCATACCCAACTAGTTGTGACTTGGATCCATAGGGATAAAACAATCCATATCAACCATTCCATGAAGATATCAAAAGATTTGTTTGATTCCATTTCAATGTCTTCTGGTCGGAGAGGAACTATACCTTGCTAGTAAATTCACAGCAAATGATATATCGGGTCGTGTATTTTTAGCAAGATATATTAGCGCTCCAATAGCACTAAGATATAGTACTTCAGGACCAAGGATATCTTCATTTTCTTCTTTAGGATGGAATTGATCCTTTTCCACATCCAAAGACCTTACGATCATTGGGGTACTTAATGGATGTGACTTATCCATATAAAATCTCTTCAAGATCTTTTCTGTATATGTTGTTTAATGAATAAAGATCCCATTTTTTGTATGCTCGATCTGCAGGCCGAGACAAAATTTAGTCTTTCCAATATCTTTCATCTCAAACTCTTCTTTTAGAGTTTTTATAATTGTTGGAATCTTTTCAGGGGTTCCAATGATATTTAGATCATCAACGTACACAGCAACTATAATGAATCCAGATGCAGATTTCTTTATGAAAACATCATCATTCTTGAATCCATTTTTGGCCAGATACTTAGTAAGACGATTATACCACATTCGTCCAGATTACTTTAGACCATATAAAGATCTTTGCAATTTGACTGAGTATAACCCTTGTGAATATTCATTGGGTGGTTTAGATATCTTTAGTCCTTCAGGGACTTTCATATAGATATCACGATCTAATTATCCGTATAAATAGGCTGTTACTACATCCATTAAATGCATATGTAGTTTATGGTATGCGGATAAACTGACCAAATAACGCAATGTTATTGCATCCACTACAGGGAAATATGTTTCTTCATAATTTATACCGGGCCTTTGTGAAAATCCTTATGCCACAAGTCGAGCTTTGTAGCATACAACTTCATTTTTCTCATTTCGTTTTCTCACAAATACCCATCTGTATCCAACAGGTTTTACATCTTCTGGTGTACGGACTACAAGTCCAAAGACTTCATGTTTTGCAAGTGAGTCTAACTCAGCCTTCATGGTTTCTTTCCATTTTGGCCAATCATTCCTTTGTCGACATTCTTCAACTGTTCTTGACTCAAGATCCTTACTTTCATGCATGATATTTAATGCCACATTATATGCAAATATTTCATCGACAATTATCTTATTTTGGTCCCATTTTTCTCCTGTAAAGACATCATTTATCGAGATCTCGTCATGTTCACAATTTTTAGGTACCTGAACGTCTTTTGCCGTTAAAAACTATATCAGAATTTTGGACAATTGCAAGTGTCTTTACTATGTCTTTTTCAACAGGAATAGTATTTACCTCTTTTTTTTTCGAATATTTTTGTGTTTAGAACCGATAGGCCTACCACGCTTTTGACGTGAATTTGCTTCGGTGGCAATTTGTCCGACTGGGACATCAATTTGAATTAGGACATTTTCCGCTGGTATATAAGATTTGGTTATCCTCTTTGTATCGAAAAATGTATCAGGCAATTCATTTGCTATTCTTTGCAAATGTATAATCTTTTGAACTTCTAGTTCACATTGCTCTGATCGAGGATCTAAATGCATTCCAATTAAGTTTCTTTTCAAGAAGCTTATTCTCTCCCGCTAATATTGGAACTTTTGATTCATCAAAATGATAATCCGCAAATCGGTCTTTGAATACATCTCCAGTTTGTATCTCAAGATACCTCACTATAGAGGGAGAATCATATCCAACATATATCCCCAATTTTCTTTGGGGTCCCATTTCTGTGCGAGAAGGTGGTGCAATGGGAACATATATCGCACACCCGAATATTCTTAAATGGGAAACATTTGGCTGGTGGCCAAAAGCTAATTGCATAGGAGAGAACTGATGGTAACTTGTTGGCCTCAAACGAATAATGCTGCGGCATGTAAAATAGCATGCCCCAAACCGAAGTTGGGAAATTTTTTCTCATAAGTAAAGGTCTATGAACCAATTGGAGGCGTTTAATAAGTGATTTTGCTAACCCATTTTATGTGTGAACATGAGTTACTGGATGTTCAACGCTTATTCCATTTACCATATTGCTTGTGAAGTAAATTCACCAACATTATCAAGACAAATTGCTTTGATTGGATTTTCTGGAAACTGTGCTTTTAATCAAATAATTTGAGTAAGTAATCTCGCAAACTCCAGGTTGCGAGAACACAATAAGCACACATGTGACCATCTCGAAGATGCGTCTATTAGAACCATAAAATATCTAAAAGATCCACATGTTGGATGAATAGGTCCACATATATCGCCTTGAATCCTTTCTAGGAATTCAGGGACTCAAATCCAATCTTTATTGGTGATGGCCTTAAAATTAACTTTTCCTGAGAACATGCAGCACAACAAAATTCACTAGATTTAAGAATCTTCTAGTTCTTTAGTGAATGTCTATGGGAGTTTTTAATAATTCTCCGCATCATGGTTGTTCCCGGATGACCCAATCGATCATGTCAAGTTATGAATTCATTTGGGCTAGTAAACTTCTGGTTTACAATGGCATGTGATTCAATTGCACTAATTTTGGTATAATATAACCCAGATGAAAGTGAGGGTAACTTTTCTAATATAATTTTTTTATTTGAATCATGAGTTGTGATACATAAGTACTCATGATTTTCCTCATTCATTGTTTCAATATGATATCCATTTCAGCGAATATCTTTAAAACTCAACAAGTTTCTTAGAGACTTGGTATCAATAGTGCATTATTTATTATGAATTTTGTTCCTCTGAGAAACAAAATTATAGCTCTTCTGGAGCCTTCTATCACATTGTCTGAGCCAATAATAGTATTAACATATCCTTCTTTTGGCAGAAAATGGGTAAAGTATATATTACTTTTGAGAATGGTGTGCGAACTTACACTATCCGCAAGGCATACATCTTCACTATATGTCCTTACCATTTTCTTCAAAGACAAATAATAATAAAATGAGTAGAAATATTTGCGCAATAAAATTATTTCTTGATTGAAAATATTTTCTAAGAAGTATAGCATATACTAAAAATTTTATTATTATTATCTTGGTACTTTCAGTAATTTTAAAATTCATAAATATTTTATTAAATATTATTTATATACATCATACTTGAAATTCAGATGCACAGAAAATAAAACTTAACAAAAGGTTTCTTGCAATATTTATTTACAAGAGTACTTAACAATCTCACATATTAAACTATTCTATCATTGATCAAATGACCAATATTTCCTTCAGGATCCTCAAAGAAATCAGATACATCATAATGAGTGGTGGAATTTTCAGCAACATCATTTGAAACAAAATTTGTTTCCTTTTCTTTATCGTCCTTTTTTAAAGATGCTTGATAAAGATCGACTAGATGCCTTAGTGTACGACAAGTACGCGACCAATGGCCCTTTTCACCACAACGGAAATATTTATCCTCTGTTGATTTATTTTACCCATTGTTTCTTTCTTTATCCCACTTCTGATGAGATCCTTTCTTGTGAACATAATTCTCCTTCCTTCCATAATTTTTCTTGTTACTAACACCTTGCCATTTACCTCTTCTGGAGTAATGATTTTCCGTATTTGCTTTAGGAAATGGGGCGATACTAGCTGGGCACGCTTCATGATTTTTTAAGAGCAACTCATTGTTACGTTTAGCAATAAGAAGGCAAGAAATTAGCTTAGAATATTTTTTAAATCCTTTTTCTTGATACTGCTGCTGTAGGAGCACATTTGAGGCATGGAAGGTCGAGAAAGTTTTCTCTAACATATCATTATCAGTTATCTTTTTTCCACATAATTTCATTCGTGAGGTGATTCGAAACATTGTTGAATTATATTCATTTATGGATTTAAAATCCTGTAAACACAAGTGCGTCTATTCATATCGGGTTTGAGGAAGTATCACCGTCTTTTGATGATTATACCTTTCTTCAAGGTCTTTCCACTGATCTGCAGAATCTTTTAATGTGAGATATTTATTTATTAATCCTTCGTCAAGATGACGATGAAGGAAGATCATGGCTTTGGCTTTATCCTTCTGGGATACATTATTTTCAGTCTTAATGGTATCTCCAAGTTCCATTGAATCAAGATGGATTTCAGCATCTAGTATCTATGATAAATAGTTGTTTTCAGATATATCAAGAGCATTAAATTCAAGATGAGAGAGCTTTGACATAATGAAAATTTGTTACCTGAGTCTTTCTAAAATTTGATCAGAGTCTCGTACTGATAACGTGTTGTAAAATAAATAAATAAATAAGGAAGAGGTAATAGATATAAAATAAAGAAGTATAATTAGATAACTCTAATAGTAATATTCACCACAATTACTATCTCAATATAATAGAGATAATTAATATATTTACTAATATTATATATAAAGAGTGAGAGAAGAGAATTTAGAATAGTTGCAATATAAAGAAAGAAAGAGAATTGTTTTTGCTGTGTGTATTATTCTTCATATCAAACTCTCTATTTATAGGTGTACAAAAGTTAAAGTTTAATTTTAGTCTTCCTTTGATAATGTGAACTTTTCACTTGGAAAAGTTAGCTGCTCAAATATTAATGGGCATCCACATCATCATGTTTATCACAACAAAGACCGGTTATATTTTTCTATGGGAGATGGTATTTATTAGGGACATAATTCTCTTAGAAAACTAAACAAGAAAAAATGCAAAAGATTTCCTTGAAGGAACTAAATTAAATGATAATCACCAAATAAATTGTTCCAGAGACCGCATTATTTAAAGCCTTATTGCCTATCATTGGTCACTCCATCGTAGATGATGTCTAGCAATCTTCCAAAATCTCGATCCGATTCGCACTAAAATTATCGGATCGGATCAAATTTACTATCCGCAATTTTTACGCTTGAGTCCGATCCGATTCGCACATTTGATGATATTAAATCAATTTCCATAAAAAAATTGTAGTATCTGTTTATGTTGGAGGTGTGTCGTGACCTGGCCAGTTCATCACCTTGAGGTCAGACACTTTATAGTAACCCTTTCCTAAAACTTCAATTATATTGTAAAGTCCTTTTCAGTTTGCTGTCAGCTTTCCTTCGTCCGACCTCTGTAGCCCTATATTATTTCTTATCAGGATTGGGTCTTTTGTGGCAAATCTTGTTCGTACCCATCCTTTGTCTCAAAACCTTTTTTCTTATCTAAGTTTGCTATTGCATTTCTAAAGGAGGTCGAATTCTTTTTTTTGAGCTTGAATGTTACCAACTTCGTTGTAGAATTTCTCAAAAGTTCTTCTCTTATCTGAGTTTGCTCTCAGATTTTTGGAAGAAGATCAAATTCTTCTTTTGTGCTCCGACTTTATTGTAAAATATTGCTTTTGGTTTTTCTTTATTTATGTCGATGAGAATCATGGCTTATGTGCCATATGCATGTCGAAAGGATATTCTTCAATGGTAGTTTGAGTCGTTCCATATGCTTATAACATTTATGTGAGCTCTAAAGAGTTGGTCAGTAGAAGCCAGCTCACAACACCTTTTTACTGGTGACCTGTTCCCAGATGAATTCCACAGATTTCATTGTGGGTTTTATCTAGAATCTCTTGTATTCGAAGTTGAGATGCATTTTGATAGAGGTTTTGAGATCCCTTTTTATAGAGAATATTACAAACTAAGGTGTAGTACTGGGCTTCTTTCATTAATCTCCTTGTCTCCCTTTACTCTTGAGGAAGGATGTTGAACTTGATATATTCAACGTTTGGAGTCATCCATCCTTAGATTGTGAGGATGTCCGTCTTGTGATAATGTGGACACTCCGATCCAGGGTGCTTATAGAATTTTGGTGATATTTCTCTGTCTTCGCACTCCCATCTTCTTTTGCGGTCCAGCGTCTTTGTAGCAACGTATGTGTCCAACCGGTCTTCTCTAGCCAATTTTTCAATCACATTTCTCAAATCATAGTATTCATTAGCAAAGTGATCATAGACTTAATGGTACTCATAGTAATCTATCCGACTTTCTTTATTATTGCTTTGGATTGGTAAAGGAGGAGGTATCTTTTTGTGGCATATTTTTTCGTATATACTCACTAGAGAAATACAAAATGGAGTGTAGGAGTGTTACCTTCAGGTTCGGTCAGAGTTCTTGTCTTCTTTTGGTTTTCCTCGTTACCTTCGGACTTATATCTCTTCTAATAATGACTTGGATGCCTCCTTCATAGAGGTGACTATACCATAAGGAAGATTTACATTTATATTGTCTCTAATTTTCATTGTACTTGTTTGGTTGTGCGATATTAATTTTTGTGCCAGCAAATCCATCAAACGAAGTCCTTTTAGAAGACCTTTTGGTAGATTCTGCCATTAAGTCTTTAATCAGACCAGTTGTTTCTTCTGCTGGAGTAGTAGAGGTCTTGTTTACTCTTTTTCTTCTCATATATTTTCTCTTGCCAATTGAGTCATCTTTTAGTTGAACATTCTTTTTGTCAATTGGCTTTCGATTTTATTTTGGTTTGCTTTCTGCAATGACCTTGGGACGGTGCTTTCTTCTCATTTATTTTCCTGGAGGGCGTCCACCTTTAGTGGAGTGCAAACAGCATCAAATTCTATATGACCATTTTTTTTTCATTCTCGAAAATTGATGTGCCCAGAGTATCTTCTGATTGGGTTGCATTCAAATTGGCCGATGCTGCATTCTTTGGCACGAACATAAGTTGGGAAGAAAAGTTTCATTGTTTTTACGAACAATATTTTCCATTCTTCTTTTAGTTACTGACCAATATGAGACATTTTATTTATTTATTTATTTTTCTTCATAAAACCTATGTATTTAGGACATGCAAATGCTCCATTACCATGAGTGGGTATCTGCGATTGACTTTCCTGCCTTGTCAGTAAATCAACACTGTATAGTGCAAGTAGGAATCTTCAAAGTGGAGCCTGCATCGTGTAAGTAGAGATTCAGTACCATGATTCTTTCCGAGGTTGTAACGTCAGCATAGTAATGACGGATTCCGAGTTTGAGAAGAAAACCAAGTTCTACATCGTGACTCTATCACTCGTTCTAGAGTATCATCAAACACGGTTTCACACACATCGGTTTTGGAGCCACGAGTCATTCTTTGTATATTCACGAAGCTTTGAGGGTGCTTCGTGAGCTTAGAGAGCTCGTTAATGGCGACGCGAAGGGAGAGGCGGAAGAGGAGCTTGGGATCATCAATAGTGTCTACGATAGCAGAGATGGTAGAGAACTCACGAGTTATGACACTTTATCGTTCCCTCTTCTTTTCTTGGACATGGTGTAATCCACCATGTCGGTGGGGATGGTGTGTTAGCTGCTGCGGGTTCGTCATCCTCATCTCTACCGTTTGGTATATTTAATCCAATTTAACCGTAGATTTGATCGTTTGCCCATGGGAAGAACTTTTTATGGGGTTTTCGGTATCCATAGAAACTATATTTCAGCCTCTCTTTCTATGGTTTTTTGTTGCCTATAGTAACATTGATGGGTTCAGGGTCAGGTTGGTTGTCGTCGGAGAAATCGGGCCGAAAATGATCGGGAATTGAGTTTTAGTAGAGGATAATTGCACCGCTGATTTTAATTTGCTTGCATCCTGTTCATTCTAAGTGGTTGTCTGACCATCTCTTTACTGTAGTGTTTGATCGTCGTGGTCTCCATTTTTTTATTCGGAGTTGGACGTTGTTCGTTCATATTGATGTTGATGATTTTCCATTTCAAGGGTTGAGCTCTGATGAGCGGATATTTTATACGCTTTTTGGGGATAATTTCATATAGTTTTGAGTATGTTTTAGTTAGTTTTTAGTCTATTTCTATTAGTTTCTAGGAAAAATTCATGTTTCTGGATTTTACTATGAGTTGTGTGTTTTTCTGTAATTTCAGGTATTTTTCTGGCTGAAATTGAAGGAGCTTAGCAAAAATCTGATTCAGGCTGAAAAAGGACTGCTGATGCTGTTGGATTCTGACCTCCCTGCACTTAAAGTGGATTTTCTGGAGCTACAGAACTCGAAATGGCGTGCTTCTAATTGCGTTAAAAAGTAGACATCCAGGGCTTTCCAGCAATATATAATAGTCTATACTTTGCACAAGAATAGACGACGTAAACTGGCGTTCAACGCCAGTCCTCTGCCTAATTCTGGCGTCCAGCGCCAGAAAAGGATCAAAAGCTGGAGTTGAACGCCCAAACTGGCATAAAAACTGGCGTTCAACTCCATAAATGGCCTCTGCACGTGAATTGCTTAAGTCTCAGCCCCAGCACACACCAAGTGGGCCCCAGCACACACCAAGTGGGCCCCAGAAGTGGATCTCTGCATCATCCATCATAGTTTATCCAATTTTTGTAAACCTAGGCTACTAGTTTAGTATTTAAACAACTTTTAGAGACTTATTTTGTATCTCATGACATTTCAGATCTAAACTTTGTATTCTCTGACGGCATGAGTCTCTAAACCCCATTGTTGGGGGTGAGGAGCTCTGCTGTGTCTCGATGAATTAATGCAAGTATTTCTGTTTTCCATTCAAACACGCTTGTTCCTATCTAAGATGTTCATTCGCGCTTAACTGTGATGGAGGTGATGAGCTGTGACACTCATCACCTTCCTCAAATCATGAACGTGTGCCTGACAACCACCTCCGTTCTATATACGATTGAATGAGTATCTCTTAGATTCCTTAATCAGAATCTCCGTGGTATAAGCTAGAACTGATGGCAGCATTCATAAGAATCCGGAAAGTCTAAACCTTGTCTGTGGTATTCCGAGTAGGATTCAAGGATTGAATGATTGTGACGAGCTTCAGACTCTTGAAGGCTGGGCGTTAGTGACAGACGCAAAAGGATAGTAAATCCTAGTCCAACCGGATCGAGAACCAACCGGTGATTAGCCGTGCTGTGACAGAGCGCGTGAGCGTAGTTTTCACTGGGAGGACGGAAGGTAGCCATTGACAACGGTGATCCACCAACACACAGCTTGCCATAGGGGGACGTGCGTGCGTGAACAAGAAGACAGAGGAAAGCAGAGATTCAGAAGACAAAGCATCTCCAAAACTCCAACATATTCTCCATTACTACACAACAAGTAACTTTTAATTTATGCTCTACTGGTTACTCACAATTCAATTGACAAACATAATTGACTTCCTGACTAAGATTTACAAGATAACCATAGATTGCTTCAAACCAACAATCTCCGTGGGATTCGACCCTTACTCACGTAAGGTATTACTTGGACGACCCAGTGCACTTGCTGGTTAGTGGTACGCGTTGTGAAAAGTGTGATTCACAATTCGTGCACCAAGTTTTTGGCGCCGTTGCCGGGGATTGTTCGTGTTTGAACAACTGACGGATTATTTTGTTGCTTAGATTAGGAAAAATCTTTCTTTTTTTGGTTTAGAGTCTTTTATTATTTATCCCTTGTTAAAACACTTTAAATTTATAGCTCAGTTATTTAGAACGTGGTGTTTATGTTCATGATAATTGGCTATCATATTTTTTAAAAAAACCTTTTTCAAAAAGTAATTTTTCTATTAAATCCTGTGCCAAACTTTAAGTTTGGTGTTTTCAAAAATAATCTTTCTTAAAATTTTTGAAAGTCCCATAACTCATTTGGCTAGAGCGTTAATCTGTGTTCTTGGTAATTGGGTTAGAGTCTTTTATATTCTTTTCAAAACCTTCTTTTTCATAAATAATATTTTCTCTATTAAATTTTGTGCCAAACTTAAAGTTTGGTGTTTTCTTGTTGATTTTCCTTTGGTTTTCGAAAATTTTGGTTTGGTTTTCTAAAAATTTTAAGTTTGGTGTTCTTTCTTCATGTTCTTGTGTTCTTGTGAGTCTTCAAAGTGTTCTTGAGTTTTCCTTGTGTCTTGATCTTAAAATTTTTAAGTTTGGTGTTCCTTGGTGTTTTCCCTCCAAATTTTTCGAAAACAAGGAGCATTAGATCTAAAAATTTTAAATCTTGTACTATCTTATTGTTTTTCTCTCTCCTCACTAAATTCAAAAAAAAAATATCTTTTCAAAATATCTCTTCTAACTTCCTAACTTCTTATCTTTTCAAAATTTGTTTCAACTAACCAACTAACTTTTTGTTTGTTTCTTAACTTTTTCAAAACTACCTAACTAACTCTCTCTCTCTCTAATTTTCGAAAATATCTTCCCTCTTTTTCAAAAAAAAAAATTTTTTTTAACTAATTAATTTTTATTTTCTTTTACGAAAAAAAAATATATATTTAACTTCAAAATTCAAATTCTTTTTAGTTATTTTATTTTATTTAAGTATTTACTTCTTATAAAATAAAATAAATAAAAAGGTAAATCAGTCCAAGTTATATCCATAGATCCATCATGGATATAAGTGGAAATGAACAGTCTAGGAGGACTCTGGGGTCATATTCTAACCCCTCTACTGCTTCATATGGGAGTAGCATCTGCATACCCTCCATTGGAGTCAGTAGCTTTGAGTTGAATCCTCAGCTCATTATCATGGTGCAGCAAAGTTGCCAGTATTCCGGTCTTCCACAGGAAGAACCTACAGAGTTTCTGGCACAATTTTTACAAATTACTGACACAGTACATGATAAGGAAATAGATCAGGATGTCTACAGACTATTACTGTTTCCATTTGCTGTAAAAGATCAAGCTAAGAGGTGGTTAAATAACCAACCTAAGGCCAGCATAAGAACATGGAAACAGCTGACAAAAAAATTCCTGAATCAATATTTCCCTCCAAAAAGGATGACACAGCTAAGGCTGGACATCCAAGGCTTTAAACAAGGAGATAATGAATCTCTTTATGATGCCTGGGAGAGATACAGAGAGATGCTACGAAAATGCCCCTCTGAAATGTTTTCAGAGTGGGTTCAGTTAGACATCTTCTACTATGGGCTTGCAGAAGGAGCTCAGATGTCTCTAGATTACTCAGCTGGTGGATCTATCCATATAAGAAAGACAATTGAAGAAGCTCAAGAGCTCATTGATAAAGTTGCCAGGAATCAACATCTGTATCTAAACAGCAACCCTTCCATGAATGAAGAGGTTAAAACAGTAACTGCTGAATTCAGTACTGTAAAACAAGCTGCTGAATTCAATCAGCAATTAGATTTTCTAACAAAACAGCTAGCTGAATTCAAAGACAGGTTACAGGAGACAAGGATAGCTAATATACATATGGACGAACAGTTTAAGCAAACAAAGCAGCAGCTATCAAAGCAAATAGCAGAAGAATGCCAAGCAGTTCAATTAAGAAGTGGGAAAACATTAAATACCCCACCTCAAGGCATCAAAAATTCAAGAAATGAGCGACCCACCAAAGATTCCCCTGAGGACAGTAAGAGCCCAGGGAAAAATAATTCTGGCACTAAAACGCCAGAAAATGGGTGGAAGGCTGGCGCTGAACGCCCAGACCATGCCCAAAACTGGCGTTCAGCGCCAGAAACAAGGCAGGATTGGCGTTCAACGCCAGAAATGGGCAAGAATCTGGCGTTGAACGCCCAAAGGGGGCATAATCCAGCGTTGAACGCCCAACATGGGCACATTTCTGGCGTTCAGGCGCCAGGAACAGACAGTGAGTTGGCGTCTAACGTCACTCCAGCTTCTGACTCTGGTACTCAATTGCCAGTGAGGGATCAGACACACACAAGTGCTGATAACAACTCCTCTAAAAAGGCTTCTTTAACCACTAAGGTTGAGGAATATAAAGCCAAGATACCTTATCCTCAAAAACTCCGGAAAGAGGAGCAGGATAAGTAATTTGCTCGCTTTGCAGATTATCTAAGGACTCTTGAAATAAAGATTCCTTTTGCAGAGGCACTTGAGCAAATACCTTCTTATGCCAAGTTCATGAAAAAGATCTTGAGTCATAAAAAGGAGTGGAGAGAAACAGAAAGAGTTCTCCTCACTGAAGAATGCAGTGCAGTCATTCTGAAAAGCTTTCCTGAAAAGCTTAAAGACCCTGGGAGTTTTCTGATACCATGCATATTGGAAGGTGATTGCACCAAGACAGCCTTATGCGATCTTGGGGCAAGCATCAACCTAATACCTGCATCCACTATCAGGAAGCTTGGCTTAACTGAAGAAGTTAAACCAACCCGGATATGTCTCCAACTTGCTGATGGTTCCACTAAATACCCATCAGGCGTGATTGAGGACATGATTGTCAGAGTTGGGCCATTCGCCTTTCCCACTGACTTTGTTGTGTTGGAAATGGAGGAGCACAAGAGTGCTACTCTCATTCTAGGAAGACCCTTCCTAGCAACTGGACGATCCCTCATTGATGTCCAACAGGGGGAAATAACCCTGAGAGTCAATGATGATGAGTTTAAGTTGAACGCTGTCAAAGCCATGCAGCATCCAGACACATCAACAGACTGCATGAAAGTTGATCTCATTGACTCTTTGGTAGAAGATATCAACATGGCTGAGAGTCTCGAATCAGAGTTGGAAGACATCTTTAAAGATGTTCAGCCTGATTTGGAGGATTCAGAGGACATGAAAGAGCCTCTGAACTTTCTTCTGAAAGAGGAAAAATCTCCTAAACCCGAGCTCAAGCCACTACCACCATCCTTGAAATATGCATTTCTGGGAGAAGGTGACACTTTTCCAGTGATCATAAGCTCTGCTTTAAATTCACAGGAAGAGGAAGCACTTATTCAAGTGCTAAGGACACACAAGACAGCTCTTGGGTGGTCCATAGGTGACCTTAAGGGCATAAGCCCAGCTAGATGCATGCACAAAATCCTATTGGAGGATAATGCCAAACCAGTGGTTCAACCACAGAGGCGGCTAAATCCAGCCATGAAGGAAGTGGTGCAGAAAGAGGTCACCAAATTACTAGAGGCTGGGATTATTTATCCCATTTCTGATAGCCCCTGGGTGAGCCCTGTTCAAGTCGTCCCAAAAAGGGAGGCATGATAGTGATTCATAATGAAAAAAATGAACTGGTTCCTACAAGAACAGTTACAGGGTGGCGCATGTGTATTGACTACAGAAGGCTCAATACAGCCACCAGAAAGGATCATTTTCCTTTACCATTCATAGACCAGATGCTAGAGAGACTAGCAGGTCATGATTATTACTGCTTTTTGGATGGCTATTCAGGCTATAACCAGATTGCAGTGGATCCCCAGGATCAAGAGAAAACAGCATTCACATGTCCATCTGGAGTGTTTGCTTATAGAAGGATGCCATTTGGGCTATGTAATGCGCCTGCAACCTTCCAGAGATGCATGCTCTCTATTTTCTCTGACATGGTGGAAAAATTTCTGGAAGTCTTCATGGATGACTTCTCAGTATATGGAGACTCATTCAGCTCCTGTCTTGATCACCTGAAACTTGTTCTGAAAAGATGCCAAGAAACCAACCTAGTTTTAAACTGGGAAAAGTGTCACTTCATGGTGACTGAAGGAATTGTTCTTGGGCATAAAATCTCAAACAAGGGAATAGAGGTGGATCAAGCAAAAATAGAGGTAATTGAAAAATTACCACCACTTGCCAATGTTAAGGCAATTAGAAGCTTTCTGGGGCATGCAGGATTCCATAGGAGGTTTATAAAGGATTTTTCAAAAATCGCAAAACCTCTAAGCAATCTGCTAGCTGCTGACACGCCATTTGTGTTTGACACGAAGTGCCTGCAGGCGTTTGAAACGCTGAAGGCTAAGCTAGTCACAGCACCAGTCATTTCTGCACCAGACTGGACATTACCATTTGAGTTAATGTGTGATGCCAGTGATCATGCCATTGGTGCAGTATTGGGACAGAGGCATGACAAGCTTCTGCATGTCATTTATTATGCCAGTCGCGTTCTAAATGATGCCCAAAAAAATTACACAACCACAGAAAAAGAATTACTTGCAGTGGTCTACGCCATTGACAAGTTCAGATCATACTTAGTAGGATCAAAAGTGATTGTGTATACTGATCATGCTGCTCTTAAATATCTACTCACAAAGCAGGATTCAAAACCCAGGCTCATCAGATGGGTATTGCTTCTGCAAGAGTTTGATATAGAAATAAGAGACAGAAAAGGGACAGAGAACCAAGTGGCTGATCATCTGTCCCGGATAGAGCCAGTGGAAGGGACGTCCCTCCCTTCTTTTGAGATCTCTGAGACGTTTCCTGATGAGCATTTATTCGCCATTCAGGAAGCACCATGGTTTGCCGATATTGCAAACTATAAAGCTGCAAGGTTCATACCCAAGGAGTACAACAGGATACAAAAGAAGAAATTAGTCACTGATGCAAAGTACTACTTGTGGGATGAACCTTATCTCTTTAAGAGATGTGCAGACGGAATTATCCGTAGGTGTGTCCCCAGAGAGGAAGCACAGAGAATCCTATGGCATTGCCACGGATCTCAATATGGAGGCCATTTCGGAGGTGAGCGAACAGCCACCAAGGTCCTCCAATGTGGATTCTATTGGCCCACACTTTATAAAGATTCCCGAGAGTTTGTACGTAATTGTGACAGTTGCCAAAGAGCTGGTAATCTGCCTCATGGTTACGCCATGCCTCAACAAGGAATCTTGGAAATTGAGTTGTTTGACGTATGGGGAATTGACTTCATGGGACCTTTTCCACCATCATATTCAAACACTTATATTCTGGTGGCAGTTGACTATGTATCAAAATGGGTTGAGGCTATTGCCACACCCACCAATGATACTAAAACAGTGCTGAAGTTCCTCCAGAAACATATCTTTAGCAGGTTTGGTGTCCCTAGAGTGTTAATCAGTGATGGGGGCACTCACTTCTGCAATAAACAGCTTTACTCTGCCATGGTTCGGTATGGAATTCGCCACAAAGTGGCCACACCATATCATCCACAAACCAATGGGCAAGCTGAAGTCTCTAACAGAGAATTAAAGAGAATCCTGGAACGGACAGTAAATACCCGTAGAAAGGATTGGGCAAGGAGCTTGGATGATGCTCTATGGGCTTACAGAACAGCATTCAAGACCCCTATAGGGACCTCTCCATACCAACTGGTGTATGGTAAGGCATGTCACCTGCCCGTGGAACTGTAACATAAGGCCTACTGGGCAACCAGATTCCTAAACTTTGATGCCAAATTAGCAGGAGAAAAAAGATTGCTCCAGCTAAATGAGCTAGAGGAGTTCAGATTCACAGCTTTCGAAAATGCCAAGCTATATAAAGAAAAATAAAAAAAGTGGCATGACAGAAAGCTGTCATCTAGAATCTTTGAACCAGGACAGAAGGTTCTGTTGTTTAACTCTAGACTCAGGCTATTCCCCGGGAAACTGAAATCCCGGTGGAGGGGACCATACGTGATTACAAGTGTATCACCATATGGTTATGTGGAGCTTCAAGATATTGATTCTGATAAGAAGTTCATTGTCAATGGACAGAGAATCAAGCATTATCTTGAAGGCAACACTGAGCAAGAATGCTCAAGGCTGAAGCTAGATTAAAAGCTCAGCAAAGTCCAGCTAAGGACAGTAAAGAAGCGCTTGTTGGGAGGCAACCCAATTTTTATTTATTCTCATGATTTTTCATGTTTTATTAGGTTCATGATCATGTGGAGTCACAAAATAAATATTAAAAATTGAAAACGGAATCAAAAACAGCAGAAGAAAAATCACACCCTGGAGGAAGCACCTGTCTGGCGTTCAACGCCAGAACAGAGCATGGTTCTGGCGTTCAACGCCAGAAATGGCTAGTAAATGGGCGTTGAACGCCCAAAATGGGCACCAACCTGGCGCTGAACGCCCAGAGTTGTGTGCAATTCCCTCTTCTTTTGCTCGAGGGCGAGCAACATTCTAAGTTTGGTGTGGTAAAAAAATTATGTAAAGGATCTATAGCTCAGTGGTAGAACATGTGGCTGCAAATCAAGAGATATCTCAGGGGATGCACTTCCCTCCACATAATTATTGGAAGCAACTGAGGATAGAAATACCAAAAATTACTAGGAATCAAGCCACAAAGGCAAGGAAGAGACATAACAGAGCTCAAGAACATCATTGGTGCCTCAAGAAGGAAATGCCATCATCACTAAGGTGGACTCATTCCTTGTTCTTACTTTCTCTGTTTTTCGTTTTCTCTATGATAAGTGCTTATCTATGTCTGTGTCTTCATTACATGATCATTAGTAGTAATTAGTGTCTAGTTTGATTTTATCCCCAATTAAGTTATAGTCTATTTTTCTCATCATCAGCAAACATGAATAAAATAGTAGATCTTTTGAATAAGAGGCAATAAAATTTCGAGTTTAATAAGAGAAATTCTAATTAGTTAAATGTGGTGGCAACGCTTTCTGTCTTCTGAATGAATGCTTGAACAGTGCATATGTCTTTTGAATTTGTTGTTTAAGACTGTTAAATATGTTGGCTCTTGAAAGAATGATGAACATGAGACATGTTATTGATAATCTGAAAAATCATAAAAATGATTCTTGAAGCAAGAAAAAGCAGCAAAGAACAAAGCTTGCAGAAAAAAAAAAGAGAAAAAAGAAAAAGCAAGCAGAAAAAGCCAATAACCCTTAAAACCAAAAGGCAAGGGCAAATAAAAGGGATCCCAAGGCTTTGAGCATCAGTGGATAGGAGGGCCTAAAGGAATAAAATCCTGGTCTAAGCGGCTAAACCAAGCTGTCCCTAACCATGTGCTTGTGGCGTAAAGGTGTCAAGTGAAAACTTGAGACTGAGCGGTTAAAGTCAAGGTTCAAGCGAAACGAAGAGTGTGCTTAAGAACTCTGGACACCTCTAACTGGGGACTTTAGCAAAGCTGAGTCACAATCTGAAAAGGTTCACCCAGTTATGTGTCTGTGGCATTTATGTATCCGGTAGTAATACTGGAAAACAAAGTGCTTAGGGCCACGGCCAAGACTCATTAAGAAGCTGTGTTCAAGAATCATCACACTGAACTAAGAGAATCAATAACACTATCTGAATTCTGAGTTCCTATAGATGCCAATCACTCTGAGCTTCAATGGATAAAGTGAGATGCCAAAACTGTTCAGAAGCAAAAAGCTACTAGTCCCGCTCATCTAATTAGGATCTGAGCTTCAATCAAAAACTCTGAGATATTATTGCTTCTCAACCTATTAGTCTTCTATTTTATTTGTCTAGTTGCTTGAGGACAAGCAACAGTTTAAGTTTGGTGTTGTGATGAGTGGATATTTTATACGCTTTTTGGGGATAATTTCATATAGTTTTGAGTATGTTTTAGTTAGTTTTTAGTCTATTTCTATTAGTTTCTAGGAAAAATTCATGTTTCTGGATTTTACTATGAGTTGTGTGTTTTTCTGTAATTTCAGGTATTTTTCTGGCTGAAATTGAAGGAGCTGAGCAAAAATCTGATTCAGGCTGAAAAAGGACTGCTGATGCTGTTGGATTCTGACCTCCCTGCACTTAAAGTGGATTTTCTGGAGCTACAGAACTCGAAATGGCGACGCGAAGGGAGAGGCGGAAGAGGAGCTTGGGATCATCAATAGTGTCTACGATAGCAGAGATGGTAGAGAACTCACGAGTTATGACACTTTATCGTTCCCTCTTCTTTTCTTGGACATGGTGTAATCCACCATGTCGGTGGGGATGGTGTGTTAGCTGCTGCGGGTTCGTCATCCTCATCTCTGCCGTTTGGTATATTTAATCCAATTTAACCGTAGATTTGATCGTTTGCCCATGGGAAGAACTTTTTATGGGGTTTTCGGTATCCATAGAAACTATATTTCAGCCTCTCTTTCTATGGTTTTTTGTTGCCTATAGTAACATTGATGGGTTCAGGGTCAGGTTGGTTGTCGTCGGAGAAATCGGGCCGAAAATGATTGGGAATAGAGTTTTAGTAGAGGATAATTGCACCGCTGATTTTAATTTGCTTGCATCCTGTTCATTCTAAGTGGTTGTCTGACCATCTCTTTACTGTAGTGTTTGATCGTCGTGGTCTCCATTTTTTTATTCGGAGTTGGACGTTGTTCGTTCATATTGATGTTGATGATTTTCCATTTCAAGGGTTGAGCTCTGATGAGCGGATATTTTATACGCTTTTTGGGGATAATTTCATATAGTTTTGAGTATGTTTTAGTTAGTTTTTAGTCTATTTCTATTAGTTTCTAGGAAAAATTCATGTTTCTGGATTTTACTATGAGTTGTGTGTTTTTCTGTAATTTCAGGTATTTTTCTGGCTGAAATTGAAGGAGCTGAGCAAAAATCTGATTCAGGCTGAAAAAGGACTACTGATGCTGTTGGATTCTGACCTCCCTGCACTTAAAGTGGATTTTCTGGAGCTACAGAACTCGAAATGGCGTGCTTCTAATTGCGTTGGAAAGTAGACATCCAGGGCTTTCCAGCAATATATAATAGTCCATACTTTGCACAAGAATAGACGACGTAAACTGGCGTTCAACGCCAGTCCTCTGCCCAATTCTGGCGTCCAGCGCCAGAAAAGGATCAAAAGCTGGAGTTGAACGCCCAAACTGGCATAAAAACTGGCGTTCAACTCCACAAATGGCCTCTGCACGTGAATTGCTTAAGTCTCAGCCCCAGCACACACCAAGTGGGCCCCAGCACACACCAAGTGGGCCCCAGAAGTGGATCTCTGCATCATCCATCATAGTTTATCCAATTTTTGTAAACCTAGGCTACTAGTTTAGTATTTAAACAACTTTTAGAGACTTATTTTGTATCTCATGATATTTCAGATCTAAACTTTGTATTCTCTGACGGCATGAGTCTCTAAACCCCATTGTTGGGGGTGAGGAGCTCTGCTGTGTCTCGATGAATTAATGCAAGTATTTCTGTTTTCCATTCAAACACGCTTGTTCCTATCTAAGATGTTCATTCGCGCTTAACTGTGATGGAGGTGATGAGCTGTGACACTCATCACCTTCCTCAAATCATGAACGTGTGCCTGACAACCACCTCCGTTCTATATACGATTGAATGAGTATCTCTTAGATTCCTTAATCAGAATCTCCGTGGTATAAGCTAGAACTGATGGCAGCATTCATAAGAATCCGGAAAGTCTAAACCTTGTCTGTGGTATTCCGAGTAGGATTCAAGGATTGAATGACTGTGACGAGCTTCAGACTCTTGAAGGCTGGGCGTTAGTGACAGACGCAAAAGGATAGTAAATCCTAGTCCAACCGGATCGAGAACCAACCGGTGATTAGCCGTGCTGTGACAGAGCGCGTGAGCGTAGTTTTCACTGGGAGGACGGAAGGTAGCCATTGACAACGGTGATCCACCAACACACAGCTTGCCATAGGGGGACGTGCGTGCGTGAACAAGAAGACAGAGGAAAGCAGAGATTCAGAAGACAAAGCATCTCCAAAACTCCAACATATTCTCCATTACTGCACAACAAGTAACTTTTAATTTATGCTCTACTGGTTACTCACAATTCAATTGACAAACATAATTGACTTCCTGACTAAGATTTACAAGATAACCATAGATTGCTTCAAACCAACAATCTCCGTGGGATTCGACCCTTACTCACGTAAGGTATTACTTGGACGACCCAGTGCACTTGCTGGTTAGTGGTACGCGTTGTGAAAAGTGTGATTCACAATTCGTGCACCAAGCTCTAGATCTCCGGCAATGGCGCCAATGTTTTGAGCGTTACCTGAAACTAGGTTGCTTTTGGGCTTGGACGTAAGGTCCAAACGCCTTAGAGTGATTTGTCCAATGTCTTTCCATTGCAGAGATGCCGCCGTCCGACGTCTTTGCAAAGGTGGGAGGTGGTACTTAGAAGGGACTTTGATGCTTAAGAGAAAGGGATTTAGACAGGTTTTTAGTAAATTGGGTTTGAAGAATACTTGAGGGTGTCAGTGTATTTATAAGTGTAAATGTAGAGTCAATAACCACCTTTGGAGTAGTTCCGTCTTTGATGGTGGGTTTGTTACTCCCTTTTGTTAGAGAGGTTGTTGAGATCTCATTTCTAGATGAATATAAGAGATTGTAGGAGTTAGTTGAGATTTATTTTATTTGAATAAGTCGGACCAAGTCAATGCCGCATGGGCCGGCCTTTGTGAGATCAGATAGGTCCTAGAGTGTTATCTAAACTCTTACTCTATAAATTAAATTTTTAATCATTTTAGATCTAGTTAAATTATGGGCCAGGATATGAACATAAATCATATATCTATATAATTTTTATATGAGAAATGAAAGGATATAAATTCAATCAAGATCTAAATATATGGTTAATTTAAATTTTAAAATAAAACCAATTCATTTGTTCCTTTTCATTTATTTATTTTTTAAACCAAAAATATTATTAAAATTAAAATCAATAAAGGGTAAGCATTAAATCAAAACCTACTATGTTTGTGATTAAAATTTTTAGCATTGAATACTAAGTTATTGATTAATAACAACTCAAAGGAAGAAAAAAAATTTCATGGTGAAAAATGAAAATCCTAACTCTAATAAGAATATATTTGTTTTCAATTTTAGTATTTTATGAAAATATATTTTATAAAAGAGCAAAATGAAAAAAATAAAATTTTAATACATTAGTGTTTTTTTCTCTAAACAAAAAAAGTATTAAAAATAAAACCAAACAATAGCACTGCTCCTTTCATCATAGTTGTCAGAACCGAACCGGTAAACGAATCGATCAAATTATTAGTTTATTGGTTTACTGGTTCAACCGATAAATCACTGGTTGTACCAGTAGAATCGGTCCTACGTAAATAAAAAATATAAAATAGTAAAAAAATTGAGTAAAGTGACAATTAGGTCTTTGAAGTTTTCGACTTCGAATTAATTAGCCATTGAAAAAATAAAGTATCAATTTGGTCTTCTACGATAGTAAACAGTGGACATGTTATGTCTCTCTATCAATTTATCATATGAAATTTTATGATAATGCTTATATGTCCCTATTAATAAGTCCTAAGTCAAAATTCTCGAAGACCTACTACGTAACTCAATACTCTAAAAGATTTAAAATAAATATCTTCATTAACATTTTAATATGTAAATGTAACTATTAAAATATTTAATACTTATTTTAATAATTGTATAAATATTAAAAAATTATAAATTAAAAAAATGAATATAAAACTAAAATTAAATTAAATAAATATAAAATAAGTCAATTATATATGTTATAATATAGAGATGGATATTCTCATGATAATACTTCACATAAAAATAATATTGTAGACTACTAGATAAATTAATATATTTAATTAAATATATTTAATATTAACTATCTAAAGATTCACAATATCATCTTCATATGAAAATATCGTCATCTGAATATTTTTCTAATGGGAAAGTATAGGGAGTCAATGGCATATTTGTACAATGTGTACAATGGAGGTTTAGGGAGTATTAGAGATATAACCATTAGTGTTGCCTTTTCCCATCAGCATAAGCTTCTAGGATGAGTGGTATTATGACATGGTATCAGAGTTCTAGATCCGAACTTTTGGGATGAGTAGTTTTATGATATGAGATGTTTATTATTCCTAGTACCTGGATGGTTATTCTGATATTATGGGTGATGTTCATTTTGTAACTCATATAGCCCATTGTACACATTGTACAAATATTCCATTGGCTCCCTAGCAGGACTCTTTTCTAATATATATAATAATTAACACATAAAATAGTAAAGGAATAAAACAACCGGGTGGCATACATGGTTGGACTGCAATATATAATCAACACATAAAATAGTAAAGGAATAAAACAGCCTGGTGGCATACATGGTTGGACTGCAACAAAAGGATATGAGTTCGAACTTTCAACCGAAAACTGTTCAGACTGTCAATTCACCAGTTTTCTTATCAAATCCGGCGCAGACTAAAACGCACCGGAATCTGAGAAACACACGAACTTGAAAACAGCCTCGTGGCATACATGGTTGGATTGCAACAAGAGGATATGAGTTCGAAATTTCAACCGAAAACTGTTCAGACTGTCAGTTCACCAGTTTTCTGATCAAACCCGGCGCAGGCTAAAACGCACTGGAATCTGAGAAACACACGAACTTGTTATGACATAAAAATTCTTTCAAAGTTTATGCATATTATTAATTTAATTTATTTTTTCTCATGATTTTTCTTAGTGAACAGCTTAAAAACTAATTTACAGCGAATCTAAATTTATTTAAAGGAGAAATATTAGAAATTAATAAAATTTATTATTTTTTATTAATATTTTTAGTTATAATTTAATTTATTTAGTCTAATAATTTAACAATATATTTTCAGTTCACATTTTTTAATATTGTTAATTAATTATAATTTAAAAATAATAAATTTTGTTGATCAATATTTTTTCTATTTAAAAATTTGTCACTAACTAATAAAACACATGGCAAAGGATTCGATGGTCCCAAAACGTTTGGACCATTAAATGGTCCCATAACAAAACATATTTTTTAAGTTTTTCAATAACTGCTAAATAGTCCATTTCTAATTTTAATTACAAATTAACCCCATATATTTTATTTACTCATAAAAACTATTTTTTATTTTATAAATTATTATTTTATCATTCATCTATTATGTTTATTAATAATCAAAAACAAAAATAATAACGAATTAAATCTTCTATTGATCGTAATAATTTTTTGGCAATCCCAATCAATTAAAATTTTATCTTTGATCTATTACATCCGTCAAGGATTTTGAAATCGTGTGTTTTAGAAAATCAATCGATTGGATTAACAAAACAATCGATTGAATTTTAGGTTTCCCATAACTCAATTGATTGGACTTCAGGTTACCACAAAACAATCGATTGGTCATATTACCCAATCAATTGAACAATGACTAGAATGTGGATTTTTTATAATTCAATCGATTGTTTATATTACCCAATCGATTGAAGGCCTCTATTAAAATGATATATGAAGGTTTAATCGATTGGTATGATAATATAATCGATTGAATTTTGTACGTGACTAATGGTATATTCCAATTCAATCGATTGGTATATGATCATTCAATCAATTGAAATGTGACGTACATAAGTTTTTTTCTGCATTCAATCAATTGGTAGGATAATCCAATCGATTGAATTTTGAATCCCGCCGTTCTCAATTTTCATATCGTTTTTATAAATTTTGAATCGCGCCGTGACTAATGGTTTATAAATTTTCATATTACCCAATCGATTGAGTTATTCTAGAAACCTGAAATTCAATCGATTGTTTTGTTAATCCAATCGACTGATTTTCTAAGAAACACGATTTCAAAATTCTCGACGGATGTAATGGATCAAAGATAAACTTTTAATCGATTGAAATTGCCAAAAAGTTATTATGATCTAATTCGTTATTATTTTTTTTATTATTAATAAACATAATAAATGAATGATAAAATAAAAAATCATTTTTATAATTAAAAAAATATATAGTATTAATTTGTAATTAAAATTAGAAACAGACTATTTAGCAGTTATTGAAAAATTTTAAAAACATCTTTTGTTATGGACCATTTAATGGTCTAAACGTTCCGAAGCCATCAAATCCGATTTAAATTTCCAATTCTTATTTAAATAAATTAATGACTAAACTAATATACTAACTTAAATTGGTTATTAAAATTTTTTTTGATGACATGGTTATTTAATTTAATTTAAGAAAAATATTAAAAATATTAAAATTTATTATTTTTTATAATTAGTTAGTTATTAATATTTAAAAATATATAAAAAATATATTATTAAATTAAAAAAATTAAATTAAAAAAATTAAATTAATAACTAAATGATAATAAAAAATAATAAATTATAATCTTAATATTTCTATTAATTTAATTAATATTCGTGAGATGTGGATTGACATAAAGTGGGGCCCAGGTCTCAATCATGGGGGAGATGCTAGCCTGGATTCGTTCACTTGACAGAACATATTCAGAACTAACATGACTCCAAATATCACAAGAACTTGCACACACACCGTTTTTAGAGACAGGACAGAACATGACACTGAAACGGAGACAATAGGATAGAGACACTAAAAATTATTTTTTGTGTATTGTGTTTAGATATGATAGACAAGACACTAATGTAATGTCTAGTATTATGTTTGGATACACATGGATAAGAATAAAATATTATATGAAATGACTAAAATAGCCCTGTAATTCCAAATTTTTTACATCAATACAAATTAATTTAATAATTAATGAGAGTACGTAGGAGAGTACAGACGGAACTTGAAAAAAATATTTGAAGAGGCAAAAAATTTTAATAAAAAAATATATTAGTATTTATATTAAAATAAAATTTATAAATATAATTATTTTATTTTTAAAATTTATTATTAATATGTAGGAATACATATGATTAAGATTAACAAAAAAAATAAATTTGAGTTTGATTAATAAAAAATTTTGTTTAAGTTAATAAGCCAAATTAATTTTAAATAAAAATTAATTTTAAAAAAAATCTATTTTTACATGAAAAAACAATTAGTTTTTGCATATAAAAATCTACTTTTATTTAAAAAAATTAATTTTTTTATCTAAAAACTTATTTTTTTTATAAAAAACTGATTTTTCTTTAAATTATATAAAATCAATTACAATTTATAAATTATTTTTTAGTATTTTAAAAGATCAATTTTACTTTTGCTAATATTTATCTTTTAAAAGTTTTAAGATTAATTATTTTTGTTATTATTTTTATTACAAATCAAATAATATAATATAAAGTTAAAATGGTATTGAAGTAAAACGATAAAAAAAAATTATCTACACCCAATAAAAAAATTCTACAGAAAGGAGAGAGTACCTGGAAAAGAAAGAGACAGAGGAAGAACAGGAAGAAAAAAGTATCTCTGAACAACGCAATAGGAAAAATAAGAAGGGGTAATAGTGAAAAAAAAAAGAAAAACAAAATTTATAAAATTATCAGTGTCCACTCTTTTAAATTCCGTGTCCATCATTGTCCTTCGTGAAAGAGTGGATACAAAAATATAAAAAACTGTCTCGGAGACAATATGTCCACTGTCCATGTCTCTGCTTCCAAACACTTTTTAAACAAGTGTTGTCCATGTCTCCGTGTTCTACCCCCGAAAACAAACACTAGCTTACTGGCTGGTGTGTGTAAATTGTGTATCTTGATCTCTCAGATTTTCAGCATGCCAAAATGCCAAATATCAGAGAAAGAAGCAGTAAATAATAAAAGTACAATTATAGTTTTGGCAAAAAACGTGGGCAACATGAGAGCAACGTGAACAAGTGTGGGCGAACCCCATTCCACTTTCCACGCCTCTTCACATTCATCTTTTTGTCTTCCCACACCAATATGAGGATTTAATCATGGATTTTTAAACCGATATTATCTTTGGTTGTTTAATTAGGGTTAGTACTTAAAAGGTAGCAATTAATTAACACGTGTTTTATTTTTGTGTCATAAAATCATCTCTTCTAAAAAATAAAATATTAAAATGTAATGCATTCTATATATATATATATATATATGATTTAAACATAAGAAGTTTTAGTAAAAAATAATTAAGAACGAAAAAAGTAGAATTAAATCAAAAGGTAGAGAGTTCAAAGTACCATGCAGAGGTGATATTGTAGTCAATGGGTTCCCATGTGGGGGCAATTGTTGGATTGAATAACAAGCACCTAACCCCATCTCTGCCATGTGTTAAGCAATTAGCAACCACCAAATGAAGTCCTCATTATTAATTCATTAATAATTAATTAATAATTAATTAACATGGTCTATATGAAAGGATATATCTAGAGTAGTATATTTTGGAGTTTAGTCAATTGAGATCTATATATATATGTAGTCAATTGATTTTATTTGTTATGAAATGAAATATGGCCCTTATTGATTATGGGATGAAGCCATGAAGGTGCATTATATCTGTTTGTTTTATTTTACTAGTTACTTTTAACGAGTTTAACATTCATAACAATCATTATGGGTGTTATTTTTCAGATTATTAGATATGATTTTAGAAATGGATAAAATAATACTCTTAGTGTTCAATATTTGTGTTGAAATTTTATTTTTGCCTCTAATATTTAAAATATCTCATTTTTTATTTTAAACATTTTATCATATATTTTTTTTTATCACTTTTCACTATTAAATTACTCCAACTACAATTATTACTATAACGGCCACAATTATGATTATTATTACTACTACAATCTCAAAGATGATGATAATAAAAAAAATGTATTTTTGGAAGAAAAAATAATTTTAACCAATCGACTTAAATAACTAAAATAAATAAAAAAATTTGAGGAAAAATAATGTTTCAAATGTTAAAAGCAAAATTAGGATTTAGTCCAAAAAAATTATAAAACAAAATCATTATCGACTGCTATAGTTTTTGTTCTAAGGATAAGCACTGAATTTTTGAAAACTTTTTTTTTCTCTTTTCTAATGATTGGAGATGGCAAAAAATTTTGCATTTGTAAATATATGCAAAAATTCACTACGATGGAAGAGTTAATTGGCCGTTGTCGGAGAATGGTTGCAATGTGTGCTTTGATATTAGTTATGTAAATATGTGAATATTGTAGATAGTTACTTGCTTTCATTAGTTTGTTTTTAGTTTAGATTTTTTTTAATGTATGAGCTATGACTTCTAAGTTGAATGACTCGATCTCAACCGGACTCTAGTTTAGCCGAGTTTGATCCCGAAATTGAAAGAACCTTACTCCATACTCGGCAAGCTAGGCGACGGTTGGATTACATGGCTAGTGCTTTGGCCTCTCTAGAGGAACCTTCCGAAACACTAGACGGAACCGAGAATGATCTAGAGTCCACGTTCAACGAAGGAACTTCCTATTAAAATATCTTCTAAGTTTCTTTCAAAGAAAAGTTCAAGTCACAAGTTTGAAAAATGGGTGGCCAAGATTTAAAATCCCATTCTTTTTACCACTGATAACCATCATTTAGTATCAGAGCTTAGTTTCAAAGAGATCAAATTTTGCAGTTTAGAGGAAAGATCCTAATGATGAGCAATAATGGTTCCAACCTGGTGGCCTATACTCTGATTGAAGGGCAATCCAACTACAACAGCTTCCATTTTTCAATGGAAAGAACTACAACTACTGGAAGGAAAGAATGAAAATCTTTATTCAGTCAATGGATTACAACATATGAAAGATCATCATGAATGGTCTCCAAGTCCTAACCAAAACAGGAGCAAATGGTGTAGTACGTCATCTTTTTTCAAATAAAAGGGCAATTTGGTCATTTGGTGGTTTGTATAAAATAAACAATAACAAAAATAATTTTATATGATAGAGACCGAGTAAATCTCCATAATAGTCCCTGAGATTCGAGTCGTTACTCAATGTGGTCCCTGAGATCCCAATTGCACCATTGTAATCCTCCAGATACGGCTCCGGGCACCATAATAGTCCCTGAACAATTTTTCGATGATGAGTCATCACCGACGATTTGATGTGTCACGAAGTTGCCACATTGGAGAGCCAAAACGTTGGCGTTTTGGGTTGGCGCCCCAATTTGTTAGTAACGTCATCGTTTGACCCAAAATAAAAATATGAAACGGGATTGATCAAAACCACACCCTTCCTTCACTTGTCTTCTCCACTTCCACCCTCTGTCTTCTTCTTCCTCCTGTCTTCATCAATGCTACTACCTTAGGGTTCCATTGGTGAGGTTGAAATTCTTGCACTCAGAAGACATCAAAATCAGGTTTTACTTCATCGTTCGTCCCTCCTGCGTAAAAAACAAGAGGTTCTACCATTTGTAAAGGTAAATTTTTTTTATTCTTTTTTTGCAATGCATGATGATTTTTGTATATGCTTGTGTTGTGAGTGTAGTTGGAATTATGGTTTTTTTCCCTTTTACTATAGTTCTAGGGTTTGATTAGGTTGGGGTTTCATGAGATGCTCTGTTTGATTATGGTCATGCTCTGTTTGAAAATCATGCTCTGTTTCATAGTCATGAGTGTTCTGTTTGATAAAACTCTTATCTGTTGATGTCTGTTATATGAGTGAGTACTGCAATGACTTGTAATGTAGACAATACTATAAATACTTCTGCTGCAGTTGTCATGTATAATATATAATTTGTCTAATTCAGTTCTTATGTATAATGATGAGAATATTTAAAAGATCTATTTTACTTAAGTCACTTTAATTTTATTAGAAGATTGAAAATAAACAGCAACATATTATCACAAAAGTATACTCTTTATTAAGTTTGTAGAGGATGAGATGTTACGGAACTTGAAACATACATATCTTATTGTTCAATTAAAAATTTCGTGTCTAGGAGTCAATATTGTATTTGTCTTCTACTAAATAAAGTGACTATATCTTACAAATAATTATGTAAATAAGACAGAAAAATCTATTTGTGTACATTTATTATTCTTTTTATTTTTTTATTGAATAGTTAGTGTAAATAAGACAGAAAAATCTATTTGTGTTTATAATGATTGTCAAGTAATGGGTTTTGAATTTTTTTTTTCAGATGGAAGAGATGTTGGATATTATGTTTCATCACGGGGGTGATTTCAAAGAAGATCAAGAAGGAACAATGGTATATTATCCGGATAATAAGGCTTGTTTAGGTGACCTAAATGTGGATACGTTAGATGTCTTCTATCTGAGGAACTACCATAAAAAGCTTGGTTATGATGAGATAAAGCAATGCTGGTGGCAAGTTACTAAGAAAGGTTTGGAGAACGAACTAAGAAGCTTGAATAATGACAAGGAGATAAGAGAGATGGTGAAGTGTTTTAAGATCAATAACGGAGTTATTGATGTATATTTCAAGCATGGAGCATCACTGCCAAAGGTTTTGGAGGGAAATACACAACAGAAAAAGAATTCTCCAAGATTAACACAACCATTACCCTCAAACACCAAAGTTGCATCAAACACCAAAGGTACACAACCACCATCAATAGTTTCAAAAGATCAAAATCAGACCAAAAAACCCATTAACAAAGTCAGTGGAGCCAAGCCAAACAAACCCACTGGTAGCATCCAGCCCACGAAGCCCATCAAGACCACCCAAAATACCAAAACAGATAAAACCAACAAGTCCAAGCAGTCCAACAAAAATAGTATATCTAGGAGACCTTGTACAAGGTCTGCTGTCAGAGGATTCCAAAGCAAAGTTTTTAATAATGAGATTCCTTTCGAGGTGTCTTCTGACTCTCATGAGAGCACAGAAGATAGCCTTTTTAAGCCAAATCTTAATGAAGATAGCTCTTCTGATTCAGATACTGGGGTGAAAAATGTCAACAGTAGGAGTAGGATTAGGGTGAACAAGAACCAGAAGGAGAAGATATTGAGAAATGTTGGTCCTTTACCTAAAGGAAAGGAGAAGATTCTGGTCGAGGATGATGCATTTGTGCAAGAAGTTAGTGATGAAGAAGTGGATCTTCGTTTTCTTGGTAGTTTTGCTGAAGGTGTAGAATATGGTCTAGATCCTGGAGCTGACTCGGATGGTGCGAATTCATGGCACTCAAAGAAGATGAAGACTCCTCCAAATTCGGATGGTGCGAATTCATGGCACTCCTACATAGTTATTATGGGCTATCGACTTAAAATTCAGGGACTATTATGTGTACTCGTGTTAAATGTGAAGGACTATTATGGGGAGGGTGATTTTATGTTAGGGACTGTTATGGTGATCGACCATGATTAGCAGGGACTAATATCAGCAGTGCAAGAGGTGATGCCCAATATGCACCATCGTTTTTGTGTCTGACATTTGTGGAGAAATTTTAACAAGAGTTGGAAGGATTTGCAACTAAGGGGACTTTTGTGAAAATGTGCAAGGGCAACAACTCATCAAGAGTTCAAGGATGGAATGGACAAGATAAAAAGACTAAATGAAGATGCATCGGCATATTTAGATAGATGGCAAAGAGATGCATGGACTAGAAGCGCATTCAGCCATAAGCCGAAGTTGGATAGCATTTGTAACAATGCATGCGAGGTGTTCAATAAAAAGATCAAGGATGCGAGAGCCAAGCCCATCATAACATTGTTGGAGGAGGTTCGAATGTTCGTAATGCGGACCATAGCCAAGAACAAGGTGAAACTAAACAATCACACTGGAGTGTTCACACTGGTTATAAAGAGTCGATTGGAGAAAGTTAGAAAAGAATCTAAGAATTGGAAGCCTATTTGGACAGGGGACAACAGATACGAAAAGTTTGAGGTACATGGACACCCAACTAATCATGTGGTGGACTTAGGAAAAAAGACTATGTACTTACCAATTTTGGATGCTTACAGGTTATTTGCATTGTTATAATAATTGTTTTTGTGCTATAGTAATAATCTGATTAATGGTATATGACTAAAATCCATGGTTGTTGTGGCTATTGTTTGTATGCAGGTATTCCTTGTGTGCATGCATGTGCTGCACTGTCTCGGGTTAACAAGCCACCAGAAGACTTTTTTCACCGCTTGCTAACAATGGAGTCATACAGGGAAACATATAATCATCATATTAATCCAATTCCTGGACAACTATTATGGGAGCATGCAGAAGATTGTAACAAGCCACATGCACCAAAAATAAAGAAAAAACCTGAAAAACTACAGATGAAAAGAAGGATGGATGCTAATGAGAAGGGTGGTGGAGGATCTAAAAAGTCTAAAGCTGATCCAAGCCTCAGAGTAACAATGGAGATAATGTTCATCTAAAGAAGCAGTTGGGCCCCTTTACTTGCAGTTTCTGTGGTGATAAAGGACATACAAAGAGAGGTTGCTGCAGTTGCTGCTGCTGCTGATGAGGCTGATAAGAAGAAGAAAAATGGAGGTGCGCTTGCATCTGAGCAGCAACTTCAGCAGCCTCAAGATGATGGTGACCAACGTGATGGAGAAGACAATCCTCTTGTGCAGTCTACTGAGATTGCACCAACCACTTCTAATGCATAACCTGTAGAGATAGATATATCTCAGCCAACTACTTCTGATGTAGAAGATTCTCAAAAGGTAACTTCCTATTTACATTTCTTAAATTTTTTGTGATTCAAGTGAATCACTATTTATGTGTAATGTAAATTTTTTCTATCTAGGATCATGGAATAAAAAGGCCTTCAAAATTATGACCAAGGAGAAGATCCTCTCCACTAGCAACTTCTGTCCCAGTGAATCCCATGCAGGGTACTAGTTCAGGAACTGCAATTTGTCAATTACATGAAGTTTATCCCAACTCCATGATTTAAGGCTCAAAAAAAAAAAAGAATTGAAGACTTTAGCTTAATATGTATAGGGCTTTATGTTTTGAATTTAATACTTTTTGCTAGACAAAGACTACACAAGGAAAAAATAATCCTTTATGTTTTGCTGTAAAGTTCTCCCTTTTGAGGTAACTTTGTTTAACATGCTCATGTTAGTTGGCTGTCCTTTGTGTTATGTGACTAACTGTGTTAAACTGAACCATTATCTTAATACACTTATCTTTTAAGTTTGAACCATTATCTTAATACAGTGCTGGCTGGTTTTCAATTACTTATGCTGCCTTCTTTAGCATATTACTGTTTTCATTAATTGAGTTATCCAAGTTTACATTCCATCAACAAACACCATTCAACAGTTTCTAATACCATAATCATGTTATCATTTTTTTTTTTTACATATTGTTCATTCAATGAATACAGGGCATACACCACCAACTCTTTTAACTCATGCTTTACAATACAGGATAACAATTAACACAAGCAACACAGATGCAACTAATACCAACAATTGGTTAACCAATTTTTTATTCCGAACATCTTCTAATCTCCCAAACCTCCAATCAAAGTTCATCTTCACTTCATGATTATCTCCATAAGATTCTGATTTCTCAATTGGTTCATCCTGTCCAGTATCTACCCACACAAAAAATCCTCACCATCTCTTTCCACTTGTCTGTTATCAAGCAAACATATAACATGCTCAAGCTTCAGTGAAGAAGAACAAGAGAAGAACAGTCAGGTAGGTAGGAGCAATCATAACAACACAAGTAATAATGATAACTCACATTATAATTGGGACAACCAAAAAATGATTTATTTGGGTTTGAATTTGTCCCAAACTACCTGAGAACTGGCCGGCAGCCGCAACCGCACCATTCCGGCACCCCAGATCTTCTGCTCCTGCTTTGCGTTCTCGTCCGATGGCCACTGCACGGTGAACTAATAGAGCTTCCAGCTCTAGTGCTTCCACCACCCATTTTGGATATTCACTTCCAACTCCAGGAACAATAGCAACAACAAGAATGAGAAAACAACGTTAAAGAAAAAAAAAATTAACTTACTGAATATTTGGAAATTTAGGGTTAAATATAGAAGGAGGGACCACATTGGGTATAAATTGAAACTGTGCCAGCTCAACTAGCCGTTGGCACCATTCAGCGTGGCAAAATGAGGCCACTTCAGCGTTTTGATGCTGATTCATCACCGAAAAGTTGCCCAGAGACTATTATAGTGCCTGGAGCCGTATCTAGAGAATTACAATGATACAATTGAAATCTCAGAGACCACATTAAGTAACGATCCGAATCTCATGAACTATTATGAAAATTTACTCGATAGAGACCATATTAAATTATTAACGGGCCTTATAAAGCTTACTAAACGAGACCTAAGCATATTATTAAAACTTTTAATGGTAGAGATATTTATAAGACTCATTAGCTTATTGTTTGCTATATAATTGTTTCAAAAACGCTAGGAGATAAAAATTTTTTTAGTAATTTTAATTATCATTTAATCGATATAAATATTAAATTATTTTTAATAAATAAATTTTATTAATTTATATATATAAATTTTTAATAAATATAAATATAAATTATATATGTTTTTATATATAAATATAAATACAAATTATTATTGGTCCGAAACAATAATATTTACTAATTACTCATTTTTTTGCCTATATAGCATACATTATTATTATTATTATTATTATTATTATTATTATTATTATTATTATTCGCAACCTCTTAAGTGTATAGAGAAACTATGCCATTTAAACTGTAATTCATTGGCGCATAAGTTGTTGTTATTATTATTATTATTATTATTATTATTATTATTATTATTATTATTATTTGGTTTCCCACAGTATCTCCTAATTCGGTAGGTCAAAGACTAATTCGTCGCGGTACTGAACTCTATTTAAGGATTTATCGCTGGCCATTGGGTTGCTACATGCATGGAGAAAGTGGAATTCGAAATCTCACACTTTAAACTTTACTGTAAAGTCCTATTATTCCCCAATATTCACGTCCATTCTTTCATCTCACCAAAAAAAAGAAAAAAAAAAAAAAAAGAGAAAACAAAAACGTGTGAAACCTTCAAGGGTTCCATATCAAAATTCAAAATCCCACCACCGGAATTCGGTTCCTAGAGGAGTCCACAGCCGCCACATGGCGCCGGCTTTGCTTCCCGTGAAGAAGATGAAACCGTTGGCTTTGGTGGTACGTACAAACACTCGGACCATGTAAGTAGAAGCACTAAAGCAAGCAAGTACTCGTTTCTTTCTTTCTTCCTTCCTTCTCCGTTTTCATGGTTTTTTTTTTTTTTTTGTTGCAGGTTCGATCTCTTTCTCACTCTGTACTATATATATTATTATCCTCCATTAGCAAGGAAAATATCCAAAATCAACTTAGATTTGGTAGAGTTTTTTCTTTTTTATTTATTTTTGAAGTAGTTAATTAATTTGGAGTTATGTTACGTGTACATTAAAATCAGCCATCAAAATTAGTTATTACTTATTAGTATAAAATATATGTTGGAATATAAATACACATTGAAAATAAATTAAACCATACATGTATTTATACACAAATATATTAGTAGCTGATTTTTAGTGACTATAATTTTAGTGTACAAGTAATATTTTTATTAATTTGTAATATGTGACGACCCCTAGTTGCTGTATATATGTAATTGATTTACTTAACTTGAGGGAAATTAAAATTTAAAAAAGATTAATCTTTCTTTGAATGTTTGAAGTCAATGATGACTTTTCATGAGTGACGTGTGTGGTTTATATTTGTCGTGTGTTGAACTTGAAATCAAACTATGAGATATGTATGGTAAGAACAATGTTTAGTGGCCTATTGATCTAGCTAGCTAGCTGATCCTACCCAAAACTCATCATGAGCTTACATCAGATAAATTTCAATCGTCTAATTATATCTCGTATTTTTTTAATTTATAATTCTGTTACTAAAATTACATTTGAATTTATTTGTTGTATGTAAAGCTCATGATCTATATAGTAGACTTTTGCTTTTAGACATATTTTTTAGATATGCAGGTTGAGAGATCGAAAAGTTATTCTCTCTTATAGATTAATCTTTTGTTTGTTTAGCTTTTATATATAGAAGAACTCCTTATCCTTAGCTTTATCTAGTATTATCTTTTTCTTGATCTTCTACAAGACCCAAAAGTTGCATT
Source organism: Arachis hypogaea (assembly GCF_003086295.3). Lineage (NCBI taxonomy): Eukaryota > Viridiplantae > Streptophyta > Magnoliopsida > Fabales > Fabaceae > Arachis > Arachis hypogaea. The sequence goes on from NC_092049.1 coordinate 16,631,642, forward strand.
ATTGATTATCTTCTATTTAAAAATAAGTGAAGATTTAAAGATCAAGAGTCTATAAAATATAGAAAGAAAAAGTATAGGGGAGTTATGGAAGAAAGATGGACAATAAAAACATGAAATGGCTAATTAAGTTGAGAGAGGGTCTCTGATTCAAACCAAAAGTGTTTTGAGAAATTTAAACGAGAATCATCATCACCTACCTTTAAATAAAGCTATGGTTTAGAGAAGTAGCTAGTATAACTTAACCTTAATGTAGCAAGTGTTAGACATCTACTAATCTCTTAGGCTTCATTTAATTAGTGTATATTGTAAGACATAGACATAAAAAGACAATAAATATTAATTAAAGACATAGTCACAAGGTCCTACAAAAGAAACATCCACTAAAGCACAAAAGAAACATCCAAATGAGCCACAAAGAAACATTAAACTCCATTTCAACCCAGAAACATCCGAATGTCTCAGACAAAAGCATCCGATAATGGGAAGAAAAATCATTCAAAACGGACACAAGTGGCATTACCTTGTCGTTGCAATCAGCTGCAAGGGGTTTTTTGTGCACCTTTTACGGCAAACAAATCGCATGGGTGGGGGACGGCTGAGGGCAGATCGAGAGCGTGGGTGGACGCAGTGTAGTGATGACGCTTCGGAGATCCCTTCGTGGGGTTGTGGACGTCGTCTTCTGGGGTGTTGGGGAGATGCAGCTCCTTGCGGCGGCAGGAGAATGTTCGGCACCGGTTCGAGGGCAGAGTCAGGCTGCACGGCGCATTGACAGCGAGCTGGAGCTCTTGTCATGGGGGTTGGGGTTGTCATCTTTGGCGGGAGGAGATGCGGCTCCTTGCTGCAATGGAAAGTGATCGGCACCGATTGGGGGTAGCGCAACGGCGTGACTGGAGTGGGATAGGAAAGAGAGGATGAACGGCATGAAGGAGAGTGGGAGAGGATGAAGAGGAATGGCGAACAGTTTGAAAATAGGGTTAGGTTTGGGTGAGTTATTGGATTTTTTGTTGCGGCGCACATTGTAGTTGGCTGGAATTGACTAATACTTTAGTTGGTTACCTAGCAAAGTTGTTCCTCAAAACGTGTAATATGTGGTGTTAGTTTTTTTGCTTTCACCCCACTATTAGGGTTGCACACGGATCGGATCGGATCGGATATAGCCTAAAATTCTATCCGATCCGCACTGTACTCATCGGATTGGATCGGATACGATATTCGCATTTTTTCAGGCAAGATCCGATCCGATCCGCATACTTGCGGATCGGATCGGATCGGATATCGGGTATATCTGCATAATTAAAAAAAAAATATTTTAAGATTCTATTTGGCTATTTTTACAAAAAAAAATATCCATAAAATTTATTTTTCACCTGTTTGAGCCTATTTACTCCTAAAATATTATCAATAAAAGTTCTCTTGAATAATAAAAAAAAAATAATAACACAATATTTAAGTTTAATTATTCTAAGTTGAAGTACAACATAAAAAATTAAAAACAAGATATCATAAAATTCATAAAACAACACACTAAAATTCATATCACATTAGGGTTTCCTTTCTTAAACTATGCTATTTATATGAGACGTGCGGATATGCAGATTTGCGGATCAGATCCGCGGATATCACTGCTAAATCCGCAATCCGATCCTACCATAGTGCGAATCGGATGCGGATAATTACCGCGGATATGCGGATATTATCCGATCCATGTGCAACCCTACCCACTATTCTACTCTATGCCTATTTTTTTTAATTTAGCAATATTTTTGGAATATTTTTAGGGAATATGAGCTAGTGAATCTATGAACATTGGATCCATTATTCTTTTTTTCTTTTAATTATTATTTGGGTTATGGATCAATTCTTGTCAATAATATTTGTTGATTTTTCCATGATAAAAAAAAAAGCAATTTTTACTGGAATGTAAATAGACTCATTGTAAATATGATACATAATAGAATTCAATAACTTTATTTGATGTATGTAGTCACCTAACCTAAAGAGATAAGGCTGTGTTATTGTTGTTGACGGGAAAAAGGAAATCTAATCTTTAAGGTAGTTGAATAACACTTATTTTCTAGAGGGAAGTAGTTAAAAGGTTGCATGAATCTTTACAACTAGAGACATACATACCTAAGAAAACTAATCTAGCAAGCCTTACTTCCAAAAGGCTAAACACTGAAGTAATAATAACATAACTCTAAATCCTTAGTTTCAAGCAGGGAACAAGCTTATTAGAGATACATATGTTGTTCAACAAAGTACAAAATAAACACCCAAATATACATGTTAGGCCTTGTCAACCATAAGAAAAACATATTAGGTCTAAAAAGGATGGCTATTAAAATAGCCTCATAAGATATTGGTTTAATTACTCTGTTGGTCCCTATAGTTTGGCCGAATTTTTAATTAGGTCCCTATAGTTTTTTTCCTTTTAATTGAGTCCCTATACCATTTTTTTTTTGTTTTAATTGGGTCCTTACAGTGACAAAAAACGTTTAGGTTAACGGAATATTCCACTCCAAGAATGGATATACCCAATTACAAACATTTTTTGTAATCCTGAATGTATAACCCTATTTTATTTTGACAAAAATGCCCCTACCCTAATAATAAGCAATTAACCCTGGCTTTTCCCCCCTTTTCACTGAGGCAAAAGAAACTCTTCCTCTTCACCCCCATCTCAGTTTCTAATTATTGAATGACGCATTCGCATTCCACCACCGTGTGATCGAGGCTTGTTGCTTGCTTTTGTGGCCTCCTTTGTCGAAGGTGTTGCTGTCGTCGTTGTTGCAAAGGTACGAGTTACAGTTTTTCACACTTTTTTCCCTTCTTCATTCTTCAAGAAGTTGGCGAATGCTACGACGTTAAAGTCATTAGCATTGTTGGTAATGTTTGATTAGGGGATGACTAATCAGCAGTTTTCGTTTTTTGTTGTGTAGCAATGGGAGAATCAGAGTTCACAATAGAGCTCCATCACGGAGGAAAATTTATTGACAGGGGAGATGGACTACAATATTTAGGTGGGTTGGTTGTGGAAGACTTGCATTTTGAACTAGATGAATGGTCTTTGCAAGAGATAGTGAGTTTGCTGAAGGGTCTAGGCTACAAGGGTTATGCGAAGCTATGCTGAAGGGTCTAGGCTACAAGGGTTGTTGCAGTAGGGACGGATCCAAATGACAATTATTTTCCAATTGCGGTTGCAGCAGTGGAGGCGGAAACAAAAGACAGCTGGGGATGGTTCCTTGATCTGTTGCTGAATGATATCGGTGAATCAAGAAGATGGGTATTCATGTCGGATCAACAAAAGGTAAGGATAAACTGACTTATGATTGTAACTATTTCATTCTACTTGCATTGTTTTTGTTGATTGAATCATGGTATGTTGTACTCTGTTGTTTTTGTTAGTTTAGGGTTTGATGCAAGTTTTTGGTGAGATGGAACCTTTTATTGAGCATAGATTATGTTTAAGGCATCTCTATGCGAACTGTAAGAAGGTATATGGTGGAGGGACAGTTCTTAGGGATCTAATCCTATCCATTGCTAAGGCTACCTATGTAGAAGAGTGGGAACGAAGAATGAATCTGCTGAAGGAGAAAAATAGGGACTGTTATGATAAACTGATGGGAGTGGACCCAAAGTTGTGGACAAAGAGCCATTTCACCTTTATGGCAAAGAGTGATATGCTAATGAATAACATATCAGAGGCTTTCAATGGCAGGATTCTTGAGGCTAGAGACAAGCCCATTCTGACGATGTTTGAGTGGATCAGATGCTACTGGATGTCAAGATTTGCAGAAAAGAAGAAGAAGGCTGAGAAGTATGAAGGATCCATTCTGCCTAAACCAAAAAAGAGGTTGAATCTAATTGCAACAAGGAGTATGGAATGGCAAGCTAGATGGGCAGGTGAGCTGAAGTTTGAGGTTCATCACAAAAATAGGATTATCATGGAAAGGTTTGTGGTGGATCTGTTAGCTGGTAGTTGCAGCTGTCGATTTTGGGGTTTGAGTGGTATGCCATGCCCACATGCATGCAGTGCCATCTTTGAAAAAGGTGACAATCCTGAAGAGTATTGCAGCAATTACTATAGTCCAGCAGCATACCTTGCAACATATGGAAAATCAATTGCTCCAATTAATGGAGAGAACATGTGGCCGAAGGTGAACTGTGAACACATAGACCTCACAGATGATTGAAGTTTTTAGGGTTATGTAGCTCCTCCTACTGTGGATTTATGTAGGACTTTTTTTGTGTAGTATAGTATACTGTGGATGTATTTTGGTATTGGGAACATCACTTTTTTAGTTTATTTTGCTTTGTGGTGGACCACTTTTGGTAGTACATTGTAGGTGGAGCATTTATTTTGTAACTAGTGCAAGTTGGATCCACTGAACTTATCTAATGTGTGGAATATGTTAAGGACCACTAATGTGAATTACATTATTCTAATGATGCATCTGTGATAGCCTGATATCAGTTGTTTTTAGTTGTCTGCATCTTCATTCAATATCACAACATTATATTTATAGCAGCAAACAAATAAAACTTTCATCCATTCAATCTAAATAACATAACATACACTTTTTATAGCTCCTCCGTTTAAAGCCAACAATGACCACTACATCAATAAACTTTACCACACAGCACTGCAACTATTAGGATTACAAAACAAAAAAACAACATCATCTGCATCTTGCTCTGCTTCTTCATGCTTTCTTCCAACTTTCGAAGTTCCTCCTGGACCGAATTCAGCTCTACACAGATTCTTCTAACACAGTCATCAACTTCTCCAATCTCCACCTTTAACCTCTCCGTGTCAATACTAAGTCTATCAACCCTCATTGCTTGTGCATTTTCACCCCTAATTTCTCCCTCTACTCGACCAGAGTGATACTGTGAAGACAATAAGCAAACATCGCCAACCTTCTTTTCTTCATCAACCCATTCAAAAAATTTGCATCTTCTACTTGGGCAAGACATAAACCTTCTATTTGGATTCTTGGGTGTATTAGAACTTTTCAGAATCAGAGAGTCTCCACAGAAGCAACGACTCCTCCTCTCCTTCTGCTTCAACCACTCACCTTTCACAACATCTTCATTATCAATCCACTCAAAAAAACTGCACCTTGGCACTCGTCCACAAGCTACATACCTCCTTCCATGGCTGCCCACTTCAGAAGAAGACAGAACAACAACTGCCTCCCCACAATAACACAAATGTCTTCTCTTGTTGAGACTTCTTGAACTCGAAATTCTCGAAGAACGTTAGCTGGAATCCATGCAAGCTCAGAAAATTTCAGCAACAAATAAGAAGAAAGGGAGAAGAGGAGAACGACGAACAGAATAGGGTTCTGGAGTTTTAGGAGGAGAACAAGGATTATGTAGTGTTATAAACATGGGTATTTTAGTAAATTTAACACAGGTCAACGTTTTACTTAACGTTGACTGCCAATAGGGACCCAATTAAAACAAAAAAAATGGTATAGGGACTCAATTAAAAGGAAAAAAATTATAGGGACCTAATTAAAAATTCGGCCAAACTATAGGGACCAACAGAGTAATTAAACCTAAGATATTCCATATATATTAAGCATATTATCATAGCCCTTTAACAAAATATCATTATTATCATGGTATGATAACTCTTAAAAATAGAATTTATAGGAGTTGTCTCCTCTTTATATCACATTTCCAAGTGAGAAATTCTTGGGACAGTAATTTTTAGTGTTTTTAGTTATTATTTGACCGGCACCAATACTAAATTATCTTTAATAATAAATTTTATTAATTTATGTGTGCAAACTCTGAAAAATGTGAATGCAAACTATATTGATTCATATGTACAAACTTTGGCAAATATAAGTGCAAATTATATACTTCTTGTGTGCAAAATTCTTGTAGATATGGATGCAAATTATTGTTGGTCAAGTACTGTCCATGTAGCATTTCTTTCCAAATTAAAAATTGCAAATTCAAGTTATGACAATGCTAACATACATCAGATTATTTATGATTTTTATCAGAAGTATATATAAGGTTTCATTTCTAGTACAGTGTACTTGTCTAATATGGAGCATGACTAGTTGCTTCTACTTGGTACAAGATGCAAGGTTTTCTTCTTATCTTTAAGAAAATATATGTATATATCTCTCTCAAATTTGCAGAGAGAATGAGGAGCCTGGTTGTTTTCAATATACCTTTGTTTAGACAACATGGCTAATTTGACAAATTTTTTTTGTTCTAATTTTTGTATTTTAAAACTTTATCACCCCTGCGCTCTCTTTGAAAAATCCCCAGCAAATCAGCAATATTCATTTAGTAATTTGTTTGTGGTCTCAAAGTAGAATTTGATTTCATATTGCAACATAAGGTTACAAGCAGCCCAAGAATGCAGATATTTAAATTTTTAAGGAAGCCCAATTTCATTTCAATAATAACCCCTTAATTAAGCACAAAATCGTCATATTATAAATCTTAAAATATATTATATAAATACTTTTTCTTCTTCATATAATATTTACACATTGAAACTTTTAATATCAAATCATTTTAACTTAAAATTTTTATAATATTAACATTAACAGATTATTTTTTCATGATGTTATAACTCTTAAAACAGAGTATATAGATGCTGTCCCCTGCTTAATTATATGATATTTACAAACTAAAAATACGTGCAAACTCAAATTGTTTAAACCTGAAATTTAGACAATGCTAAGATCAAGTTATTGGTGATTTTTAACTCAAATATAAGCTACTACCAAGTGCACTAATAATTGTTAAAGATCATGCAAACACAACATATTAGAATATTTGGACTTTCAAACTATGACTGCAACATATGTGTTATTAGGGATCTTTTTGAGGCTAGGGACCTTGATTGTTTTTAGGGATCTGTTTGTTTAGATTGGTTTAGACATTTTTGCCTAACATTGTTAAGGATATTGAACTCTTTAACCTCTTTCTTAAGAAGTCAAACATTATTAATTAATTACTTTTCAGACATCTTGCTTCCACAACATAGATTTGCACACCCATTTCATGCGACCTTGGAAATTTAATTGCTCCTAATTAGGCTTCAAAGTACCCATAGCAACATCATTTATATCCTTAATAATATATATGGTAACTTATTTGTTGTCTCATAAAATAGAATTTGATTTCATATTGCAACATAAAGGTCTTATATATAGACACCTAAATCTTTCAAATTTTTAAGAGCTTAAGGAATTCCAATTTCATACCCATGATAATTATTTTATTAAGCATAAAAGTAGTTCTAAAATATCATATTATTGTCATTTTGTAATACTCAAAAAAACAGAGTACAGGTGTTATCTGCTGTTTCTGAAAATTGCAAAATCAAATCATTTTAACTTGAACTTCCGACAAGTTATTTATGATTCTTAATGGCACACAAATAAGTGTTAGAACTTAGATGCAAAAATAACAAATTAAGGCTTTTAAACTATGCCTAGAACATGTCTCAAAATTAAGCATCAAACTAGACTTAAAACATCATATTGCTATCATTTTATAAATCTTAAAAATCTTTGAAATCAATGTCTTTTAATCACAATAATGCAATACAATTTTCTGCATTTTGATCACTTATGTGCCTAGGAATCATGAACTATCACAACTATAGTGTGTTATGACATCCTATGTGTAATGAACTAATGATTATGATGTGGGCCGGTGCTAGTAATGAAGATCTAAAATAAAGATACATAATTTATATGGGCATCACATATCACCAATAAACATACATAACCTTGTATATATTTAAACTAAAGTCGTAATTATTATTATTACTAGGGTTTTATTAACAAATACTCTATTATACTTGTTAAGAATATAAGGAAAAAACCTTTATAGAAAAAATAAAATTTTAAAGTCGTCAATGATTATACATGCATGAAAAGTTTAAGTTCTATACAAATTTTCTATTTTTATTAACAAGTTCTCTCAGCAAAATACTTACTATCATGATTATTCTTATTAGAGTTTTGTTAACTAGTATAATAAATCTATAAAATTTTATAGAAGAAATAGATTTTGATAATAAACGTATCTATACCACAGGTTGATGAATCTTACCCCTGTTGCTTAATTTGGCTGAAATGGGATCTTGGTGAAGGAGGAGGATTGAGTTCATGCATGGAAGCTGAGCCCAGATAAGTGGTTGTAGAACTCTTCAAAAGCAGGCAAGCACCGACTCTTTCTTTTGATGTCTTTTTGTGATATGCATGCATTCTCGAGTTAAACCCCAAAATAGTCTCTGAGATTGGGGTCGTGCACTAAAATCGTCTATGAAATTCCAATTGCACCAATTACGTCTCTGAGATTGACAAAAGTGCACCACGTTAATCCTTGACCCATTTTCCACTAACAACGCGATCACATGGCTTGATGACGTGGGCTGTTAATGACACGTGTCACTCCATGGTTTGGCCATGTGTAATTATATGATGATGTGTTGGCCAGTGACACGTGGCATGCTGATGTGAATGGTTGTCATGTGTCACAATGCTCTTTGGCCACGTGTTTGTTTGTGCCACATGTCGCAATAGTATTCGTCCATGTGTCATCCATTATGTCATCATTGTAGATGTACTAAATTAGTCCCTCAATTTGCATTAAGTGACTCATTTTAGTTCCTGAAATTGAATGTCGTACGCCAAACTAGTTCCTTCACCAGTTTTTTCTCATTTTTTTAAAAATTTAAAATTTTCAATATCTTGGATGCACTTTCAATTCTATTTTTTCACATATCGTTTAAATACAAGTGTTTTTATAAAAAATTTTAAGATTTTAGTTTTAATTATATAATTTTTTTCTATAATAATTTAACATTGGTAAATTTTGTAATACATAAGAATGTTATTATAAAAAAAGAATTATATGATTGATTAGACATATTTTTTCATAAAAAAACATGTGTTTTTAACAAGAAATCAAGAATTAAAATACACATTTTTTTCGGTTCTTATGAAATACACGTTTCCGTTGTGTGTAAATGGACTAGACTGAAGGCACTTTAAGCACCCTCACTACCATCTCCGACAGACCTATCGGAGATGGTAGTGGAGGTGCTTGAAATGTATTCACGTCAACTCCATGACGGCGGTTAGGGGTATCCGCAAGAGAAAAGATATTTTATAAAAGCACTTGTATTTAAATAACATGTGAAAAAATAGAATTGAAATGAATGGATTCAAAGATATTGAGAATTTTGAATTTATAGGAAAAAAGGAGAAAAAACTAGTGAAGGGACTAGTTTGGTGCACGACATTCAATTTTAGAGACTAAAATGCGTCACTTAATGCAAAGTGAAAGACTAATTTGGTTCATCTACAATGATGACATAGTGGATGACACGTGGACGAATACTGTTGCGACACGTGGCACAAACAAACACGTGGCCAAATAGCATTGTGACACGTGGCACAACTATTCATACCATCATACCATTACATGTGGTCAAATCATGGAGTGACACGTGTCACCAACAGCCCACATCATCAAGCCATGTCATTAATGGAAAGGACTAACGTGGTGTATTTTTGTCAATCTTAGAGACATTACTGGTGCAATTGGAATCTCAGGAACGATTTTAGTGCACGACGCCAATCTCAAGGACCATTTTGAGGTTTAATTCTGCATTCTCCTAAGTATCTAGAAAATTAATGTCCAAAAATTAAAAGACTACTTGGATTTTTGTATGTACCTGAAGTTTCCGATGAAATGTTATTTGTCATGTGCAATTTGAAATTTTAATATATGCAAGATCAATAATAAGATACCATATTATGATAAGACCGATAAGTAGGATGTGATTAGAATGGTTAACTTCAGGCACTAGACCTATGTATCAATTCCTGTAACTAGTTTTGTTGATTTTTGAAAGAAAGAAATCTCAATAACTCTCAAATGTTAGTTTTGTGGTATTGCATTGTGTTGTGTATGTTAAGAGGATAACTCGCATTTTTTCTTTTTTAGAAACTCACGTGCAGTTATTTCACGTGAAGTTGATATTTGAGATTCATTACATGATTTAACAAGTTTAACTAAATCATCAGCGAACGATTATTAACAATCAATTTCACATGAAAACAATTGCACGTGAGTTTTCACCTTTTCTTTTTATTGGTTGGCATTCAAACAAGTAGCTTTTGAAAGATAAGACTAGACATCTTAGTTCCATTGGTGCAAAGGGTATGATTCTTTGATATATATGCAGAGAAATTGAAGAACATTGTTGATTTTTCCAATTTTTTTAACTTAATTTTGTTTATTTTGCTCTTACCCACATGTTGTTTTGTAATGTCTTTCTCCTTATAATGTAACTTTTTCTTATTAGGTAATTTTTTCCGTTAAGTTCGACCGAAATTCAACTCATTATTTCACCTAAATAATGGCTGAACCCTTCTATTATCCACAAAAATAATTAAAAGTTACCCCCCAAAATATTAACTTTGTTCCTTGCAAGTTGTTCATGCATCTTTAAAGTTCGTGTATAATGTCCTTTACAATCATTTGGAACATATGGTGGTACAGAAACAAAAGGATGTTTGCAGGTAAGAAAATGTCACTCCATGAAATTATTTAGTTTATATTCTGCTGGACTGATATATGAAGGATATATAGGAAAGAAATAAAGAAAGAATGAGAAAAAGTTTACAAAATTGATTGATTGTGATTGATAAAGTCAACATGTTCGAGAGGTAATTGGGACGTGTTTACAAAATTATGTTTTCTTTTTCTGGTTTTGTTGTTCATTCTCCTTATTACTTTAATAAAAAATTATATAATATTAAATATCAGCTACCAAATTAATTATTATGTATTTATTTATAAATATATGTATTATTTATATGTTTTTAATGTGTATAGTGTATTCTGAATATATATTTTATATAAATGACTGATTTGATAATTGATTTTTAATATACAACAAACCTCAAAGCTAAGGCTCCAAGTGCGCGAATAGTCACTGACAAGTTTTTTATTTGAAGTCTTCACTCTTCACAGTATTTTGCTTTGAAGTTTTAGCTTTTGGTTTAGGTTGAGAAAAATAAAGGAGTTGTTAAATTATAGTCTTATTATGGTTCACAAAGTTTAATACAAATAACACTTGTGATTGGTGATTATAGTTTAATGCTTAGATTGATAAAATTTCAGTTTTATAAAATAATATGAATAATTTTTTTTACTTAAAATGATAACAATGTAATTTGATCAAAATTCAATAAAAACTTAATTCCTAGACTTTTATGATCGAGATATGTATATATCTTAGATATTAATCATCAAACAAGTCATAAAACATTATATTATCATCATTATAATTAACTCTTGAAAGTTAAAAACAGAACATATAAACACTGCCCTTTTCATATTAAATATACACACTGAAAAGTACTCTTTCTAGAATATTCACTTAAAATTTAGACAAAACTATCATCAAACTACTAAGAGATAGGGGTGGGCATGTTAAAAATCCAAACTGGATCCACTTCAGAACCAGTTTTATGGTTCATGAAACTAAACCAGAACTAGATTGAAGAGAGAAATCGATTCTAAATCGGTTTGAAAAAATAAAAATCGATTTTAAATTGGTTTTAGAATTTAAATTTGGTTTTACTTACAAACCGGTTTTAAATTCGATTTTACTTACAGACCGGTTTTAAATCCGATTTTTTTTAATCCAAATCTAAAATCTGTTTTTTTTTTTATAAAATCCAGTTTTAAAATGAAAATCCAATTTTAAAACCAGTTTCTTCAAGCAAAAATCATATTTTAAAACTAGTTTTTAAAAATCTAATTTTCAAACCAGATATTTTAACAAAAAATTCACTTTTAAAACCAGTTTTTAGAAATTCAATTTTCAAACCATAATTTTTAAAAGTAAAATTAATACTAAAGTCATTTTAAAGTGTATAGGTTCATTACAACTAGAATTTGGCTATGTATAAATCTAATGACAATAGCTAATCTATATAATATTTAATCATTCTCAAAACATCAAAAGAATACCACCAAAAAATAAGAGGATATACAAAAAGAGGATATACGAACTTTCTCTGTATGAATCTGCTAAGAACCCAAAACGATTTTAAATTTTGCAACAAAATGTCTTGTTACATTATTTAGCAACCTTTCCCTGCTAAAGACTATAGCCACTCCCTCAAAGTAGAAGCAAAGCTTTGATATAGCTTTTGATTCTTCCCCAGCCACATAAGAATGAAAAAGATTACAAAAAAAGGACAAAACAAAAATAGGGTGTTGGATGAGAGATACAAATATTCAAACAAGCTCCGAAAAATTCAATAGTCTCGAGTTAAAAAATAAAGGGATGGAAAACAAGGTTCTCAGCACAAATTAGCAACCATCACACAGAGAAAATTGCCGGCATCATCAATAGCGAGAGTAGCCCCTGCATTAACTAGTAAAGCAGCTACGTCTTAATGTCAATTCTTGATGACTTTTAGCAAGGGAGTAGCCCCAAATTTATCTTATGCAGATGATTGTTTAAAGTTTAAACCAAACTCAATATTTTGACTTCAATACAGCACATTCAAAAAATAAAAGGATTGTCCGCAATCACCTTAAAACGGAAAAAAGTTCAAAAGCTAACCTGGTAAATTGATATTTACTCCTTGCTCAACTAGAAGGGAAGAAATATCTACATATCCTTTTGAGGCAGAGATATGCTGTGATAGTAAACAGAAAACATGTAATTAAAATGTTAGCTTGTCACCACTGTATTATGTGTCGAAAATTCAAAATCTTGATCATACTACTCCTCTTATCTTCTTTCTCAAAAAATTAATCAAGACTCACTCACTCACTCACATGCGAAGAACAAGATTCAACAAATCCTACTCGTAGAGTGCGAGTCAGATTAGATTTGAGGGAATGCTACAAAGATTATATATAGTATAGACAAGACTTGAACAAAAAAATATCTTAGATAAGAGCAAAATAATAAGGAAAAAATGAACTTGCATTCAAATCATACAAGGTTCTCACCACAAATTAGCAACCACATAAAAGTAAAACATCTCAGCCCAGTTTCTCATCAAAACAGCCCAGTTCCAACAACAATTTCAGCAATTTTGCAATAATTCATGTACTTGTTGCATTTTCCCCATGCAGTATGAGTCTCACAGCAAATTGAATCGAGTTAAATTTGGTGATGATCACTACTATGCTAATTTTAACGAATGAGAAAAATGCATGCATCTATATAGAATTATAGATTGTAGAGCATCCCTCCATCATCAAAGTATCTCTCTAGCAAGGTTTTGAAAATCGGTTCGGACCGGTCGGTCGAACTGGTTGAACTGTAAACCGCGGCAAAAAGCGGTTCAAACATATGCCAAAACCGTGAATTTCAGAAACCGCAATTGAACCGGTGAACTGGTCGGGAACTGGTCGGTCTAACTGAACCATGACCCGACCGGTTTTTTGAATGGGCAACCAAACGTCGCCGTTTCACTCACCGAGGCAATTAGCAAGCCCTAACTGCATCCTCCCGTGCCAGATCTAGCATTCCAGAGCTCCGTTTCAATCTCATCGAGCTCCAGAGCGCCCCTCACCTCCGTCCAGCCACCGCCTCGTGCCGCCGCCGTCGTTCCTTCGAACAGACACCGTCTGCTCGCTCACTTCCCCTCCTCGCGCAGCCGCCATCGCAACCTTCGAAGCCTCCGTCGTGCAACCTTCGAAGCCTCCATCGCGCAGCAGCCATCGCAACCTTCGAAGCCACCGTCTGCTCCACCACTCCTGCATGTTCTGTGTCCCTCGGTGTCTCTGTCCCTCTCTGCAACCACAGTCTCTTGCATGTTCTCTAGCTAATTTTTTTATTAACTATGAATGTATGATTGAACTCTGATATAGTGAAGCTCTGTGAACTCTGATATAGTGAAGTTCTGTCAACTCTGAATTTATGATTTATTGAAATAGTGAAGCTCTGTGAACTCTGATTCAAGTCATTCAACTGTGAACTGCTATGGTGATATAGTGATTGAATAATTGTTTTTTTGTGAACTGTGAAGTGTGAACTGATATAGTGATATAGTGATTGAATAATTGTTTGCCTATTTCAACTGAACTAAGTTACTGATTCAGAATTGTGAACTTTGTATTGTTATTGGATTGGATTGTATTGTTATTGGAATGGATTGTTATTGCCTGTTTGCCTGTTTCAATTGAATAATTGGATTGGATTGTATTGTTATTGGATTGCTGGTAATGTTTAGGTATGGATGAATAATTATTGTTAGTTAAGCTCTGAACTTTGTTGTTGTTACTTCACTTGTTACCATAACTGGCGCCAGCTCTGTTTCACCGGTCAGCGCTGTTCCCCCTCTTGCTCAGGATCTGCTCTGCTCTGTTCTAGGCTTCTAGATTTCTTTGTTATTGGAATTTGATTTTATTTCTGGTTAGGATTGGTGATCTGAATCTTTTATTTGAAAATTATTTTTTGGTTCTTTGATTTTCAAGTTGCTTGCTGCTTCAATTTGAGGGGATTGTGAATTTTGGTTTAAACTGTGATTGAAGGTTCTTTGGTTTGGGTATTCTTCACTTTCCTGGAAGCTTAGCTTTTAATTCGTTGAGATCAAATTATTGTTTTCAACGTTGGTGATTTTTAGATATTCTTTTTGGTTGCTTTCTTTTTAAATGTTTCAATTGGTGGTGTTGTGTTGTTGCTGTGATTTAAATGTTCTTTTGATTCTTTCTTTTTCTCGAATGCCCAGTCAATGCTTGATTGATTGGCTTTGCTCACTGATTATATTTGATGATAAATTTTAGATTTATAACTCTATTACTGCTTTATTGTCTTTTTGTATAGTTAAATTTTATTAAAGTTTCTTGAATTTGCACCGACTATGTTATTGATTCAAAGTTTTTCGAGTTTTGTTCATTGTTTGGTTGCACCGTCCCTGCTCTCGATCTCTGCCGACTTGCTACCCCTCCTCTGTGTTGGATTTTTTTTTTGTTTCAGGTGTTGTGTTTTTGTTTCAGGTCCTGTTGTGTTTGTTGTGCAATACTATCAATTTGTTTTACTTTTTGACTCAGCTACATTAAGACAATAATTTCTATTTTTAACTTGTGCATTGTATATTTATATTAGACTATAATTATATTTTAATGTATTTATTTATATTTTATTTATTATTTTATTATAAAACGGTTTTTTCGATTCAACCACGGTCAAACCAGTGAACCAGTAACTAGAACGGTTCGATGACCGGTTCGGTTTTCAGAACCTTGCTCTCTAGTTAGTTAGATATATTCTCTCACATTTCAGCCACTCTTTAAAAATAGATTAACTAATCAAAATAGAAAGCTTTCATTCCACGCCAGACATAGAATTTTACTTACTCACATCATATTAATCGAAGTAGCAAATTAAATATATAAACAAGTAAAGTAAGAGAAATCCATCATCGTATCATGTTCTTCTCATTCAAAAGAATACTTAATCTGTAATTTGGTGTTAGAAATAGGAATGCATGAGTGTACATTTGAATTCAAATTAGGATTCACGATGGGCAGTAGTAGATTCGCCGTAAATGTAGTCAAGGATAGCAACGACACCGAAAACAAAGGCTTGATCGATCCCTGGATTGACGACTACATGGTAATTAACTAAGCTAATTAAGCTAATTAACCATAATCAACTAACAGCAACTAATCTAGCTAAGCTAATTAACCAAAATCAACTAATTAACCAAAATTAATCAAACTTAATAAAAATAAAAAGGAAAATGGACAAAAACCTGGAAACAGAGAACTAGAAAAACAAAATCTACAATGCAATCAATTGCAAAATCAGACATGACAACCCGAAATTCCTCTAGAAGAAGAACGAGCAGAGGTAGTGGTCCTAACGCTGTGACCTAGTGGCAAGAAGAACGAGCAGAGGTAATGGTCCTAACGTTGTGACCCAGTGGCGAATGGAAAGCCCACACCTGTGACGGTAAGTCGGCGAGACGGAGACGGTGAAACCAAAGAATGACAACGGCGAATGAGAAAGGAGAAGACCGAAAGAGAAGCACTGAAGGAGAAGACACCACAGTTGAAGGAGAAGCGCTGAAGGAGAAGACGCCACAGTTGAAGGAGAAGCGTGACGCCACAGTTGAAGGAGAAAGCGACGGCACAGTTGATTTGTGCGTAGTGTGAACTGTGAACCGAATTGGGGGTTTTCCAAATTTGGATCCTAATTCGGATTTGGATCCGGATCTGGATTTAAGTTGGTTAAATGGTTTGGATTAAAAAACCAAACCATAAAATTGATACAATGTAGCTTGGATTTTTTTTTTTAAAATGGTTTGGTTTGAATTGGGTTTAAAATCCAAGATTTGGATTTTTTTGCCCATTCCTACTATAAGGTTCTAATCTAGGCTGGGCAAAAAAATCTAAATCTTGGATTTTAAACCCAATCTAAACCAAACCATTTTAAAAAAAAACCACATTGCATCAATTTTATGGTTTGGTTTTTTAATCCAAACCATTTAACCAACTTAAATCTAGATCCGGATCCAAATCCGAATTAGGATCCAAATTTGGAAAAACCCTAATTCGGTGAACCAGTTCACAGTTCACACTACGCACAAATCAACTGTATGTTGTTTTCTCCTTCAACTGTGGCGTCTTCTCCTTTGGTCTTCTCCTTTCTCGTTTGCCGTTGTCATTCTTTGGTTTCACCGTCTTCGTCTCGCCGACTTGCCGTCACAGGTGTGGGCTTTTCATTCGCCTCTACTCGTGCTTCTTGCCACTGGGTCACAGCGTTAGTACTATTACCTCTGCTCGTTCTTCTAGAGGAATTTCGGGTTGCCGTGTTTGATTTTGCAATTGATTGCATTGCAGATTTTGTTTTTCCACCCAGGAGCACAACAAAGTTCGTGAAACTGAACCAGAACAAGCAGTTCCAGCACAAGCAGAACAAGCAGTAGCCCCTGTTCTAGTTCTCTGCTTCCAGGTTTTTGTCCATTTTCCTTTTTATTTTTATTAATTTTGGTTAATTAGTTGATTTTGGTTAATTAACTTAGTTAAATTAGTTGCTGTTAGTTGATTATGGTTAATTAGCTTAGTTAATTACCATGTAGTCGTCAATCCAGGGATCGATCAAGCCTTTGTTTTCGGTGTCGTTGCTATCCTTGACTACATTTACGGCGAATCTACTATCTGCCCATCGTGAATCCTAATTTGAATTCAAATGTACACTCAGGCATTCCTATTTCTAACACCAAATTACAGATTAAGTATTATTTTGAATGAGAAGAACATGATCTCATGATTGATTTCTCTTACTTTACCTGTTTATATATTTATTTGCTACTTTGATTAAATGATGTGAGTAAGTAATATTCTATGTATGGCGTGGAATGAAAGCTTTCTATTTTGATTAGTTAATCTATTTTTAAAGAGTGGCTGAAATGTGAGTGAATATATCTAACTAACTAGAGAGATATTTTGGTGACGGAGGGATGCTCTACAATCTATAATTCTATATACATGCATGCAGATGCTCTACAATCTATAATTCTATATACATGCATGCGTTTTTCTCATTCGTTAAAATTAGCATAGTAGTGATCATCACCAAATTTAACTCAATTCAATTTGCTGTGAGACTCATACTGCATGAGGAAAATGCAACAAGTACATGAATTATTGCAAAATTGCTGAAATTGTTGCTAGAACTGGGCTGTTTTGATGAGAAATTGGGCTGGGATGTTTTACTTTTATGTGGTTGCTAATTTGTGCTGAGAACCCTGTATGATTTGAATGCAAGTTTATTTTTTTCTTATTATTTTGCTCTTATCTAAGATATTTTTTTGTTCAAGTCTTGTCTATACTATATATAATCTTTGTAGCATTCCTTCAAATCTAATTTGGCTCGCACTCTATGAGTAGGATTTGTTGAATCATGTTCTTCGCAAGTGAGTCTTGATTAATTTGTTGAGAAAGAAGATAAGAGGAGTAGTATGATCAAGATTTTGAATTATCGACACATAATACAGTGGTGACAAGCTAACACTTTAATTATGTGTTTTATATTTACTATCACAGCATATCTCTCCCTCAAAAGGATATGTAGATGTTTCCTCCCTTCTAGTTGAGCAAGGAGTAAATATCAATTTACCAAGTTAGCTTTTGAACTTTTTTCCGTTTTAAGGTGATTGCGGACAATCCTTTTATTTTTTGAATGTGCTGTATTGAAGTCAAAATATTGAGTTTGGTTTAAACTTTAAACAACCATCTGCATCAGATAAATTTAGGGCTACTCCCTTACTAGAAGCCATCAAGAATGGACATGAAGACGTAGCTGCTTTACTAGTTAATGCAGGGGCTACTCTCGCGATTGATGATGCCGGCAATTTTCTCTGTGTGATGGTTGCTAATTTGTGCTGAGAACCTTGTTTTCCATCCCCTTATTTTTTAACCCGAGATTATTGAATTTTTCGGAGCTTGTTTGAATATTTGTATCTCTCATCCAACGTCCTATTTTTGTTTTGTCATTTTTTTTGTATTCTTTTTCATTCTTATGTGGCTGGGGAAGAAGCAAAAGCTATATGGAAGCTTTGCTTCTACTTTGAGGGAGTGGTTTTAGTCTTTAGCAAAGAAAGGTTGTTAAATAATGTAACAAGACATTTTGTTGCAAAATTTAATATCGTTTTGGGTTCTTAGCAGATTCATACAGAGAAAGTTTGTATATCCTCTTTTTGTATATTCTCTTATTTTTTGGTGGTATTCTTTTGATGTTTTGAGAATGATTAAATGTTATATAGATTAGCTATTGTCATTAGCTATGAAGCACGTACAATTCGTTGAGTTGTCGTGTCCGCGTGTCGGGTACATTTCGGACACGACACTCACCGACACTCGTCCGACACACGTGTCTACTGTGTCCAACCGTGTCTTAATAAAAAATAAAAAATTCTTCTCTGGACACATCTAAATATCATCACGTGTCAGCGTATCCAGTCTTATTCTTAACATATATTCTTAAAATAAATTTAGATATAGTATATTTTATTATTTATTAAAACAAAAAAATATTTTAAATACTTGATATAATTAAAATAAGACATTAAAAATAATTAAAAAATTTTAATTTATATTTTAAAATCAATAAAATATCAAAATATCATTACAATTTATCTAAAAAATACTTTATATTTTATATGTATGCGTGTCCCCATGTCATGCAAGATTTTTAAATTTGTGTGTCGGCGTGTCTCGTATCGTGTCGTGTCGTGTCCCGTGTCAGTGTCAGTGTCTGTGCATCATAGGTCATTAGATTTATAAATAACCAAATTCTAGTTGTAATGAACCTATACACTTTAAAATGACTTTAGTATTAATTTTACTTTTAAAAATTATGGTTTGAAAATTGAATTTTTAAAAACTGGTTTTAAAAGTGGATTTTGAAGAAACTGGTTTTAAAATTGGATTTTCAAAAATTGGTTTTAAAACTGAATTTTTGGTTAAAAAATCTAGTTTTAAAACTGGATTTTATAAAAAAGAAACCAAATTTTAGATTTGGATTTAAAAAAACCGAATTTAAATTCTAAAACAGATTTAAAATCAGTTTTTATTTTTTCAAACCGATTTAAAAATGGTTTTCTTCAATCCAGTTTTGATTTGGTTTCATGAACCATAAAACTGGTTCTGAAGTGAATCCAGTTTGGATTTATAAAAATCCAAACCATGCCCACCCCTATTCTAATCCAACCACAAATTAACCACCAAGGAAACTATGAGACCTCACACATCAACATCATAAATTATGGTTTCCAAAATAAGAAATTAGTCCGTGATGCATGCTTTTCATGTTCAACCCATACCCTATAGCTATAACATCGGAGGTGTGAGAATAAAGGAAGGATAAGAGTAATTTTAGGAAGTGAAATTAAAATTGCGTTTTAATAGGAAAGAACTCAAAATGTTTAGTAAGGAGTTTTTGTCGGAGAATTTTATTCCTATTCGTTGAAGTTATAGCATAGAGATACTATATATACGTCTCAAGAATTGTAATTGATATCATCATCAACAATAACAACTACATTCACATCTTCTTTTCATATTATTATTATTATTATTATTTTATTTTCCTTTTCTCTTTAGTAATTATATAGCGAGTGCATTATTGTGAGTAGTGTTCAATTTCATATTATTTTGTAGCTATTAGAAGTCAAAATTTCGTTGCAGACTCAACAATTGGTATCAAGAGCCAACGTTATATTATTCATTATTTGAGTGGTAAAATTCAATTTTGAATATAATGGCTTCTACTAGTAGTAATGTCAAAGTAGGCAAATATGAAATCGAGAAGTTCAATGGAAAAAATGATTTTTCCTATTGGAGGATGCAGATGAAAAATCTGCTTATATCACAAAAATTACACAAGGCACTGGCAGGAAAAGAGAAAAAGCCGGAGGAAATGAAAGATGAGGATTGGGAAGAATTAGATCTTGAGGCGCGGGCTGCAATAATCTTATGCCTTGAGAGGGATGTTGCTTTTTTGGTAAATGAAGAAGCTACTGCAGCAGGCGTTTGGTTAAAGTTAGAGAGTAACTTCATGACGAAGACTCTAACTAACAGGATCTACTTAAAATCCAAATTGTATACATGCAAGATGGAGGAAGGCACCTCAATCCGAGAATATATCAATAAGTTTGACAGGATCATATCAAACTTAAAGGATATAGATGTGAAGGTTGATGATGAAGACCAAGCACTCATATTGTTACTTTCATTACCGAAGTCTTATGAAAATTTGGTGCAGACATTGATGCTGGTGGGTGACACTCTGACCATGGATGAGACGAGGGCATCACTTTTAGCGGATGATCTACGTAAGGTTGCTACAAGTGTAATGTCATCTTCAAATGGAAGAGAGTATAATGATCAAGCACAAGGATTGTTCGCAGCTAGAGGAAGGACTAATGAAAGAGGAAAAGGTAATAAGCGTGGAAAGTCTAGGCCAAAATCTAGACCTCACGCGGAGAGAACATGCTTTAAATGTGGTGAAGCTGGACATTTCAAAGCAAATTGTCCAAATAAGAAGATAACTTTCAAGAAACAGAACAACGACAACCCAAAAGAAAAGCAAGAAGCAAGCTACGTCTCAAATGATGAGGAAGATTGTTACTCTGTGACAGAACAATCTTATGAAATCTTCGATAAGTGGATTCTTGATTCAGGAGCCTCTCACCATATGTGTCCAAGTAGGAAGTGGTTTACTACCTATGAAAGCATAAATGGTGGCACAGTTTTAATGGGCAATGATCATGCTTGTAAAACTGTGGGGTTGGGTACTGTAAGAATCAAGATGCATGATGGTGTCGTAAGAACCTTAAAGGATGTGAGACATATTCCAGACTTGCGGAAAAATCTGATCTCCATAGGTTTGTTGGAGAAAAATGATTGCAAAATAGTTGCGAAAAATGGGGTACTGAAAGTTGTTCGTGGTTCTTTGGTAGTGATGAAAGGAGTTCGTCACGGTAATCTTTATTCTCTTTTGGGGACAACGGTTATAGGTGAATTAGCAGTTGGAATCGGTGGAAGTAGAGATCAAACAGATTGCACGAGAATATGGCACATGCGGCTTGGACATATGTCAGAGAAAGGTCTATCATTGCTTTGTGGACAAGGTTTGCTGAAGAATATGAAGAAACCACAAATGGAATTTTGTGAGCATTGTGTGTATGGAAAGGCACATAGGGTGAAGTTTTCTACAAGCAAGCATAAAAGCAGAGGGTTGTTAGACTACGTGCATACTGATGTTTGGGGCCTGGCTAAAGTTACTTCCAAGGGTGGTTCCAGGTATTTCGTTACTTTTGTTGATGATTATTCCAGGTATGTTTGGATTTACTTCCTCAAACATAAGAATGAGGTATTCGATACTTTTAAGCGGTGGAGAGCAATGGTTGAAAACCGGACAGGTAGGAAGCTGAAAACTCTACGATCTGATAATGGCACAGAGTACACTGATGGGGCTTTCAAGGAGTTCTGTGACTGAGAAGGCATTGCAAGACACTGGACAGTTAGAGAAACACCACAACAGAATGGAGTCGCCGAACGACTGAATCGTACGCTACTTGAGAAGGCAAGGTGTATGCACTCTAATTCCGGGTTAGGCAGAGAATGGTGGGCAGAATCGGTTGCTACAGCTTGCTACATAGTGAATCGATCCCCACATTCTTCTCTAGATGGAGACACACCTTATAAGGTATGGTCAGGGGAACATGCAGATTACGAGAAACTCAGAGTCTTTGGATGCACAGCCTATTATCATGTCAAAGATAATAAGCTTGATGATAGAGCTAAGAAGGCAATCTTTTTGGGGTATCCAAGAGGGGTTCAAGGCTATCGCCTTTGGAGTGTAAATGATTCTAAGTTTGTAATTAGCAGGGATGTTACCTTTGATGAACGATCTATGGTAGCTTTGTCTAAAGATGTGATGCCAGATGATGGTGATGTTGGAAAAACTTCAAATACTCAAGTGGTGGAGATAGAGTCTAAATATCAACAAATAGACTCTAATAATGTTCAAGTGGAGCATCCTAATGCTACTCGAGATGACGCAGATGATGAACTTGATCATGAGGAAATTCAGCGAGAAAATGCACATGCATTACAACAACAGCAGCAGGATTCTTTGGCATCTACTAGGCCAAAGAGGAATTATAAATTTGTTCAGAAGTTCGGGTCAGACAAGCCTTTGAGACATTATGGGCAGCTAAACTTGGTAGATTATGCACTCTCAGTGGAGGATGATGAGCCGGTCACCTTCAAACATGCTGTCAAAGACAAAGATAAAGAGAGTTGGTTTGTCGCTATTGAGGAAGAGATGCAATCTCTTCATAAGAACAAGACATGGGATGTGGTCCCATTGCCCGTGGGAAAGACTGCAATTGGTTGTAAGTGGGTGTATAAAAGAAAAGAAGATCCTACTAAGTCAGATGGTACAAGATTCAAAGTTAGGTTAGTAGCAAAGGGATTTGCACAGAAAGAAGGTGTTGATTACAATGAGATATTTTCTCCAGTGGTGAAACACACTTCCATACGGGTGCTTTTAAGTCTTGTCGCTCATGGTGATCTTGAGTTGGAACAACTAGACGTGAAGACTGCATTCTTGCACGGTGACTTAGAGGAAGAAATCTACATGTATCAACCTGAGGGTTTCAAGGTTGAGGGTAAAGAAAGTCAGGTATGTCGCTTGAGGAAATTGCTATATGGATTGAAACAATCTCATCGGCAATGGTATAAGCGATTTGACTTCTTTATGTTAAAACAAGGTTTTTCCAGAAGTAATTATGATTGTTGTGTATACATTCGTAAGCTTCCTGGAGGTGATTATATCTATCTTCTATTGTATGTGGATGACATGCTTATTGCCTCTAAGAGCAAGGTAGAGATAAATATGTTAAAGGTTCAACTTGGTAAAGAATTTGAAACAAAAGACTTGGGTGCTGCACGAAAAATATTAGGCATGGAAATTAAAAGGGAGAGATCAAGCCAAAAATTGTTCTTGAGCCAAAGAGGATACATTGAGCGCGTCATTGAAAGATTTGAAATGAAAAATGCTAAATCGGTGGTAACGCCGTTGGCTCCACATTTTAGGCTCTCTAGTAAACAATCTCCCACAACAGCAGAGGATAAGGCTTACATGGAAAATGTACCTTATGCTAGTGCAGTCGGTAGCCTAATGTATGCTATGGTGTGTACACGCCCAGATATTTCACAGGCAGTCAGTGTTGTTAGCAGGTTCATGGCAAACCCGGGTAAGGCACACTGGGAAGCAGTCAAGTGGATATTAAGATACTTGAAGGGTACCATTGACACAGGTTTATGCTTTAGTGGAAAATCATGTCAAATCAGCGGCTTTGTTGATTCTGATTATGCTGGTGATCTAGATAGAAGACGTTCTACGACTGGTTATGTATATAAAATACAAGGTGCTCCAGTTAGTTGGCGATCAATGTTACAAGCTACAGTGGCACTATCTACTATAGAGGCTGAGTACATGGCAGTAGCAGAAGGGGTGAAAGAAGCATTGTGGCTAAGGGGTCTTCTAGATGATTTGGGGTTGAAGCAAAATTGCGTGAATCTGAGTTGTGATAGTCAAAGTGCAATTCATTTGGCTAAAAATCAGGTTCATCATGCTCGTACCAAGCATATTGATGTAAGATATCACTTCGTGCGCGATGTTATAGAGAAAGATAACATTTCTCTTGTAAAAGTACACACGGATGAAAATCCCGCTGACATGTTGACTAAAGTGGTGTCAGGAAGCAAGTTCCAACACTGTTTGAAATTGCTCAATATTGTTCCATGTTAGGCAGTCATTGTCAAATGATGCAACCAGATATGAATACCACACTTTGATCGTCCAAAATTTGAGTAGATTTCAAATTGTGACCGAGGTGGAGAATTGTGAGAATAAAGGAAGGATAAGAGTAATTTTAGGAAGTGAAATTAAAATTGAGTTTTAATAGGAAAGAACTCAAAATGTTTAGTAAGGAGTTTTTGTCGGAGAATTTTATTCCTATTCGTTGAAGTTATAGCACAGAGATACTATATATACGTCTCAAGAATTGTAATTGATATCATCATCAACAATAACAACTACATTCACATCTTCTTTTCATATTATTATTATTATTTTATTTTATTTTTCTTTTCTCTTTAGTAATTATATAGCGAGTGCATTATTGTGAGTAGTGTTCAATTTCATATTACTTTGTAGCTATTAGAAGTCAAAATTTCGCTGCAGACTCAACAGGAGGTAATTCAAATTTTCCAGCATCATGATGATATTTTACCATGTAAAGGACTATATTTAAACCGTGAAAATAATCATTTATGCATATGAATCAATCTATAATTTAGAGACCTAAATTTATTCATCAATGTATACCCAATCCATATCAGAATCTATATTCTAAAATAAATATAACTCAGCCTTTGACCATGGATTTTCTAAGTTTTTTCTTGCTTCTGAGTGCTCTTTCTTCTTTTGCAGTATACATATTGCTTAATACTGAGAGCGATGAAGCCATGAAGCTAAGCAATGCAAGCTTGCTGTGTTTGATTTCATGAGAACAGATTAAATTATTAGATGGGTTGATTCCATTGATACTATGATGAAGTTTTATATAGGATTAAAGGAAGCAAGAGACTTTTAGTACTGAAAATAAATGATGATTATATAGGAACTTATTAGTATTGGAAAGTTTTCAAGTATAAGTGTATAACGGTACACTGGTGTTTCAGTGATTTTTAACCGTTGATCAGTACACTTGAAAATTTTCCATTAGTATTATAACTACTTTAACATACATTACAAATCTTATTGATTAATTCTTATATTTAATTACTACTTTTTTGAAATCTTGTACATTCAAGGTGCATGACGTACATACTTTTATAACTACTTTGAGATAAAAAAAACATTTCAAATATCAAGGACAAAAATATAACATTGTCCAAATATTAGAAACTAAATCAGTAATTTATCCTTAAAAAAAAGCTTAAAACATGAGTGTACAGTAGTACAATGATAATGATATACAAATTCATGAAAACGAGTTAAATCACAATTTTGCATAGAAAAAAATGAATAATATATGTTAATAAAATAATGCAGTTTAAAATTACGCAAATATTTTAAATTAAAATTGGTTTACACACTCTGTTCTTAATATTTTTATGTAAATCAAATCAAACTAATTTGATTTATTGTGTATATTCTGTGTAAGTAGTAAATTAAATTAAGTTGATTCGATTTATTACTGATGCGGTATATATACAGTTAATTATTTATTTATTATTTATTAACTTTAAAACATAAATGTCAAGAACAAAATACTTTCATTTAGATTCAAATAAAATATAAAAAATAAAACAAATAAGAATAAAAATGTAACTTTTGTATTTTAGTTCAAATTCTAGAAAATTTATATTTTTACAAACTTATGAATTTAAAATAAAATAATAAATAATTTCTAAAAATTTATTAAAAATCTTCTTTTGACTCATTAGCATCTAAAAAATTATTACCGAAACTTTGATGTTAAAAAAGTTATTATAAAGCATAGTCTTTCAAGATGGCATAAGAGTTCAATATTTTTTCAGAGTCAGAAGTAATAAATAGTTATACAATATAAAAAGAATAATTGTATTTAATTATTTATATAATATGTAATTTGAGAAATAATTAAAATATTATATCAATTTAATTATTATTTAATTTGTGAAATTAAGTGAAAAAATTACGTTTTGATGATATTATACTCTGAAAAATTCAAATTTGAGTTAGAAGTAACGTCATTGAAGCGACACTTAATTTAACAAATTAAATGATAATTTAATTGATATAATATTTTAATTATTTCACTTAATTACATAAGTTTAATTTTGATACATTGACAGTGTAAAACGCTTTACACAGTTGTACAATCACCACCGTTCTCTTGGATGACCATTTACGTAGTCAATGTAAAAGGTAGTTACTTTTGCTAATGTGACGTTATGTGATTAGATGCACATATAAAACATTTTTTCACTGACAGTGCATCAAAATTAAATTCTTAATAACATATTGTATAAATATAGATAGTCTTTTTATATTGTATAACTATTTGTTTACTTCTAACTCTGGAAAAATCTCAAGTTTTAACTTTTATGTCACCTTGGAGGACTATACTTTATAATAACTTTTTCAACATCAAAAGTTTCGATAATCATTATTTAGATGCTAATGAGTCAAATGATGATTTTTAATGATTTTTAGAAATTATTTATTGTTTTGTTTTAAATTCATAAGTTTATAAAAAACGTAGATTTTTTAGAATTTAAACTAAAATACAAAAATTTCATTTCTATTTTTATTTATTTTGAATTTTTATTTTTTATTTGAATTCAAATAAAGTAATTTATTATTGATATTTATATTTTAAAGTTAATGAATAATAAATAATCAATTAACTTAAAATTCAATAATTTGTATTTGTAATAAATGGAATCAGACTAATTCGATTTACTATGTATATATTGTATCAATAGTAAAATTTAATTTACTATCGATACAATATATATACAGTAAATCAAATCAACTTGATTCGATTTATGTCTTTACATGTAAATAATATAAATTGAATCAAAAATAAATTGATTTATATAAAAATATTCAGGATAAGACATGTAACCAATTTAATTTAAGACATCTATATAATTTTAAACTCCATTTATTTATTAGCATAAATTACCCTAAAAAAATGCTATAATATATATATATATATTGAGAATATTTAAATTTCTGTCTTATCATATATAATAATCTGTCTTGTTTTTTACTTTCGCCGTTTTCATAAGTTTGTCTATGATTACAATTAAACCATGGTTTTAATTTTATTTATTAATATATACTGTAGCTTTATGGACAAAAATATAAAATAAATTCGACATATAAAATGTATTTGGTTTAACATTTGGAACATCAAGTGCACGTTCAATTTTCTTAAAAGTTTTTTTTTTCCTACCATAGAAACGTGAAATTACAAATTTTATCTTTTGTATTTACTTTTTTTTATTGGATTATTATTTAAAAATTTTATTTTTTATTTATCAATTTTATCGTTTATTATTCATATAATGAATTTTTTATTTTTTCTTTTTATAATATTTTTTAGTATTTATACATGTTATTGTTTTTCATAGAGTTTTTATAATTTTTATTCATATGGATTCTTTTCTTTTACTTTTTTGTTTTTTTGTATGAAATTTTTTATTTTATATTATAATTTTATTAATCCTATTAAAAAACAAATTAAATAAAAAATTTACATAGAAATAATATTAAAATTATATATAATAAAAAATTATAACTAAAAAAATATTAAAAAATATTTAAAATACTGAAAAATATTAAAATTTATTTAAATATTTAAAATAAAATAATAATATAATATTAAATAATTATTTAAATTTATATTTTTTAATAATTTTTTATTTAAAAATAATTTTAAATAGCATTTACAAAATCAATTTTATGCAATAACTGGAAGGGTCTATACTTTGTCCTGGACTAAAATTTTATGAACGGACGTCACACATACCCAGTTCAGAGAGTTTGAAACAGGGTTGGCAATGTATATTTTGCTCGTGGGTATCTAATTCGGACAAATTCATTCGAGTAGGGTTGTTTATCTGATCTGTTGCGGGTAGGGTAGGGTACAAGTTCAGGGTATATCCTACTCTATCATACTCTATTCTACACACACCTTTAATATATTATATAATATATATGTAAAAATTATGTAGTGAAAAAAGTGAGTATTAAACCCACAATTTTTTTCTTATAAAAATTTGAAATAACCCCTAAGTTAGTTGATGATCATATTATTTGTAATTTTATGTTAGATTTTTCTAATATTTTATTGTTTTTAATTTTAATTTGAACTTAATTTTTTATTTTTTATTTTATTAATATGTATGAAATTTGGAATGGTTGAATTTTATATTTGTTTAAAATTTTTTTATTTTTATGCTGGTAGAGTCAGGTAGGGTAGGATTTAAAACTTTAGGGTGCTGCGAGTAGGGTTAGAGTTAAGAAATTTTCAAGTGACGGATAGAGGAGGGTAGAATTTTAAAAAAGTTTTTAACCCGCAAATAGGATTAGAGTAGAGTCTAAATCCTATCCTACCCTACTCATTACCAGCCCTAATCTAAAATTAACACAATCAATTTCTATAGATTTCCTATATTACAAATCTGAAAAATTAATTGTTAAATTAAATTGAATAACTCGAGAATGATGGCCACTATTAGGGGTGTTCATGATTTAATTTTTTCATAAATTGAAATAAAACTGTACCAAATTATTTTAAATTATTTAAAAATTAAAATAAACTACTTTTTAATATAAAAACTGATTTTAAATCAGTTTATAATGAAGTGCATCAATTTAAATTAATTTATATATTAAAACTAATTTTTAACATATAAAAAATTGATTTTAACCTCTTTTTTTTCTTTTTCTTCTACTTCTCTCTAGAATTTTTTTAATTTAAATTAATTAAATATATTATTTATTAAAATCCATAACACACAGAATATTTACTGATATAAACAATTTTATACATCTCAAATATTATGATCCAAAACACATTAAACACATATTTTAAATACTCAATCGCTAAGATATGATTTAACAAAAATTAAACGTATTTTAAATGTACTCGAGATATAGACAACTGTGAAGTTGTGCATAAATTGAGAATTCAGTATCTAATGGGTATAATGAGTTTTATACCAGGGATATGTATATTATTATAACGATTTAACTATTTGATTTAAAAATATGTCCAAAACCTATTGATATGTCAATATAATAATATTTGTAGGTATAAAAAATTTAATCTCAAAATAATAAAAGTATCTATGGTATAATTTGTTACTATTTAAATAGTACTTATTTAATTTTTATTTATCAATTTAAGTAAATTTATTCAAAGATATTCATTTAGATTTATTTTTGAATCCGGTCTAATTTTATGCTACTAACAATTAGAAAACGGAAAAGTTCTACATCCATGTAAAAATTACATGGATATTATTCAAGTACTTTTCACTATCGCGTTTTACACTCGTTTGTTTTACACGCGCCTCATATAACGTATATAACGTAATCCTTCTTTTGCGTGATCAACCTTTCTCAACGTAAACCTTTTTTAACGTAAACCTTGTTCTCTTCTCGCGTTTTCTTTCTTCTTCTTCTTCTTCTTCTTCTTCTTCTTCTTCTTCTTCTTCTTCTTCTTCTCTATTCGCGTTCTTCTTCTTCTTCTTCCTCTTCTCCTTCTTCTTCTTCAACCTAATTAAATTTGTTGTTCTCCTCTGTTTGCGTTTTTCTACTCTGCATTATGGATCTGGATTGACTTCAACGTAATTAGCTTCATCGTTCTTCTTCTTCTTCTTCGTTTTCTTTTTCGATCTGCACTTCTGAATTGAAACAATGAATGAATCAACTTAAATCAGTTGAATGAGTGCAATTTGGATAATTCTTCCGAAACACATCAATTTGATGAGGTTTGGATTATTGAATTTTGAATCGAATTTAATGGAATGCAATTGCTAATTTTATTTGAATTGAATTGAATGGACTGAGGTGATCTGTATCTGAATTGAATTGATAATATGTAAATTGTAGATAGAGTTGTTTTGAATTTAGTTTTGTATAACGGTTTCGTTCACTGTGAGTAACTGTACGGTTCGGTAAGTACTATAGAGTTGTTTCACCATGTCCATGTGTTCGGTTCGGTATGCAGAAAGGAGTCTAAAAAAAATTAAACGAATATATTCTGTTTTGTTCCCTAAGCACTATATAATTGTTTCACTGTAATTAAGATTTCGGTTCACCGTATTTAATATTTTGGTTCACCGTGCAGACCAGTTGTGTTGTGGATGAAAAATTTGTCCCAAAAGTGGGAATGATTTTCAAGACACTAGAAGAAGATGGAAAGTTCTACAAATATTATTTGAAACTTGCCGGTTTTTCTACGAAAATAAGGAACACGACTCGGGACGGAGACAAGATTAAGAATCAACTAATTGTATGTACCAAAGAGGGGACGTGGAAATCCAAGATATCTCCAACTTTGAAGACAAACTCTTCAGCTGGGTTAAATTGTCCGGCCAGAATTTACGTACACATAATGAAGGATGTTGGTTTTTAGACAATTTTCAAAGTTATTTTGAATCACTCACATCCTTGTTGTCCAGACCAGGCTGAGATGCTCAAACAACACAGGGAGTTTATGGTGGTTTAGAATTTAGGGTTAGGGTTTAGGATTTAGTGTTTAGGGTTTAGGGTTTAGGATTAGGGTTAGGATTTTAGGGTTTTAGGGTTTAGGGTTTAGGGTTTAGTGTTTAGGGTTTAGGGGTTCAGTGTGTTTGCAAATTTCGATTCGCCTAATGTATTAATTTCGGTTCAGGGTTCAGGGTTCAGGGTTTAGGGTTTAAGGTTAGGATTTTAGGATTTTAGGGTTGTAGGGATTTAGGGTTTAGGGTTTAGGGCTTATGGTTTAGTGTTTAGGGTTTAGGGTTTAGGGGTTCAGGGTTCAGGGTTTAGAGTTTACGGTTTAGGGTTTAGGGTTTAGGGGTTCAGTGTGTTTGCAACTTTCGGTTCGCCCAGTGTATTAATTTCTGTTCACTATGTTCTTTTGGTGATCGTAATGTATTGGTAAATACAGTGATTGCAATCACTGAGAACCTGGAATAAAATAGCAGCCAGACAATTCCAACAGATATATAAATTAACATCTCAGATGAGTAATCCATCTTGAATCAAATATAAATATTAACATTTACATTAATATTGACATATATACATCTGAAGTAAGCATTTTTTGCTTTTTAAACAAATTAAACAAAATATTGTTAATTACAACCAGTCAATCATAGTATATGCTATTTACTATCTAAATCTCAAGATGTGAATTTACTATCATAGTATATGCTATTAATTTCTTTCACTATATCTTTCTTTTCTTGACTCATATCCCTGTACACTGTTGCTATTGACTTTGTTTGGCATCTGCAATAATGAGTTTTCTGCAAGTTTTGAAACAGAATGTGAGGATATATTTATAATACAAAATAGATATTATTCAAATGAAAGCAGATAAATATATTTAATCTACTTACGTTATAGTGCGGCTTCTCATTCATCGTTGCTATTGTCTTGTTCTGTTTTGCTGTAATGAAAAATTTTGATCAATACTTCACTCAATACATCAACAAGTACAAGCATGTATATCTTAATCAAGTCAATTAAAATACCACAGGCCACCGAACCAAAAAATATTCATTTGGTGAACCAAAATCACAAAGACCACCGAACCGAAAAACGTTTATGTGGTTAATAAATGGTGATCAACTTTCAATCAACAAAAATAGTGTTCCTCCATGCAAAAGAAGTACTGAAGATAGTAACAACCAATTTCAAAGCTCTAGTTAAACTATCCACACCGATAAGAACAAGCACCTATATCTTAATCAAATCAACATCTTTTAAAAGAAAAGTTTTTCAAATTTCATGAATTAGGTGTTCTTTCAAAATGACATTTGCAAATTGGCTTTTTAAAAACTCTTACTGAAACTTGATATCTTTCTTTAAGTATCAAGGTTAACTACCATTCATGCTGAAATTTATCTAATATAATGAGACAATTTTACAGTAGTATGCCTTATCAAAGTGAAAGAGTTCTCTCTAATGTCAATTGTCCTAAACAAAACTCATTTACATCAAGCCTCAAGATATTATCAATTTTTCTGCTGAAATTGCTGACAAGTATAACTCATGCTTAAAAAAAATTGTAGAAAGGGAGAAAGACAAAGTTATTCAAGAGCGATACATTTGGATACTACACTATTTGCTTCTCAAAAGGATCCAAACTGAAGATTCTTACTAGCATTATATAGGACATCCTTAACGAAACTCATTCATGCATAGAATCAAACATTATAAATAATGAAACAGTTAGGAAATGATTTGCTGCATGCTATCACAAAAGGAGCCTACCGAACCGAACAACATTCACTTGGTGAATCAAAATTACAAAAGCCACCAAACCGAACAAATCTCAAAGCTCAAGTTACACTATCCACTGAATTGAACGAAAATAACAACAAATTTCATTCCAAAGCCTACTTATACTGTAAAAATACATTCACAATACTTCGATCTACTAAACGAAGCAAATCAATCCAGTAAACCTAAAATGCAACTAAGAGAAACGCGACATTACAAGATTTCAAATGAACAGTAGTTTTTTCATACCTTTGGTAGTCCCTGTTGTAGTTTTCCTTCGTTTCTGGTTGTTGCATGCGAAATCTTCTCCCGATTCCTTTCGAGTAGTGGTTTCCGCAGAGAACTTGATTGAAGTTTGAGTGATGTTGAGAGAGATTCGAAGAGAATGAGTTGTTTCGTGTATTAGTTTCATGTTGAAGAAGATGTAGCATTTTTTCATAATGAAACGCGAATGAAAAAGAAGGGGTTTCGTTCGTCTCTGGCGCGTGTTTTCACTCGACATTTAATGCGCCTGATTCTATTTGGGTTTGGGCCAACTTGATTATATAGTTACATGGATGTGTAGCAGCCCCGATTAGAAAAATACTTACTTTTAATATTATTTCAGTGAAATTAGATATTAATTTTATTTAGTTTAAAATTAAACTGAATCATAAAAAATAACTTTTAAACAACTGATTTTATAAAAAAATTGTAATTTCAGTTTAATTTTTTATTTAAAAAAATTAATTAATTTAAAATAGTTTTAATTCAATTTCGGTCCAGTTTGTTAGTTAAACTTTTTTTTTTGTACATCTCTAGCCACCATCAAATTCCATGTTTAGTTTATTTAATTTACTCTCTTGTCTAACTGATTAAGGCCTGAAGCTGAATACCTCTATTGTTTGGTGGGTTTATTCTTAATTATCCGGAATTATTAGAGTCTAAATTAATGGAGGAAAATTGAAGGTTCTTCACTGGAGGATGGAATGTATGAAGTTGACCCAAAAAGAAAAATCGAAAAAGAAAAAGAGAAAAGTGGATGAATTTGAGTTCTTGACAAGTAGATGGTACACGACAAAGAAAAGAAAAAAAATGAAAAAAAATGAAAAAGAAAGAATCGAGAATGAAGAAGTAGGAAGCGGGGCAGGTGGGGCAGTGAGTGATAAAAATAAACAGAGACAGAATTAATAAAGTTGATATGACCCTTTTTTTTTTAGTTAACACGTTGTGAATTCTAAATCTTAAAAATACATGTTAATCTTATTAACTAAAAAATTTATATAAAAATATAAAATTTTAATTTTAATATATCTATTATTTATTTATTAAAATAAAAATTTTAAAATTTTTTATTAATAATAAATTTAATATGTATTTTTAAGATATATATTAACTAAAACCTTATTGTTTTAAGATTTTTTTTTTGTGCACTTTTATTGTAGGGTACTAGGGTTTTTACTTGAGCGTAATCCACTTGCATTTAGTTTTTTAAATATAAAGCTTCTAGTTTTTAATAAAAATCTTATTTTATAACAAATAATTTTCTTTTGTTATAAAATTATTAATCTTAACAATTTAAACTGATAAAAAATATACAAATAATTATATTTTAATTTTTTTAATTTACATAAATATTACATAAAATATTTTTCTTTTTATTTCTCATATGTTATTTTTTTTTAAATTAATAATATTGTATCATAAAACTATTTGTCAAAAAACTTATAGAAAGAGAGGCACATAAAACAACTCTAATATTTGAAGTTCAAATGTGATATATACAGAAAACCGATTATTTTTAAATTTTATTTTGTATTAAGATAAATAGATAATTAATAAAATCAAACTAGTTTCAGTATAAAGAAACAATTTTACTAAGTTGAGAATTAACTAAATTTTATCATCTTGTATAAAATTTACAAAAATTAAAATCAAATATTAAAATAACAAATCTCATATTTAGACGCAAATAATTATTTATGACATATACATCATTTTGTAAAGGCAAAATGAAATTAAACTGAACAAATGTTGGATATCCTCTATTATATTCTTAGTAAAACTCAATAAATTTAGTAAAATAAACTCCTTTATGTTAATTTCATCTCGTGTTTATTTTAGTTAAATTGGTATTTTGCAAATTGTAATGAAGCGCTTCCCACGGCTGAGAATATCCATGACGAGTTGACGACCACCCATTCTCAGTCGTTAGCAACCACCAGCAACCACCATGAGAAACACCGAATTCTGAAATGAAAAGGAAGAAAAAGAAAGAGGATGGCACTGCACACGTGACATCCGCACAGTCTCAGCTCAACTGTGTTGCCAATCTTTCTTCAGACGTGACATCGCCACACTTTCTCAAACGTGGCTGACAGTTTATATGTGTCTTTTCCAACTTCTTAATTATTACAATTGTCTTCGTCCATAAAGATCATTATTAATTAGCTTTCTGTGGCAGATCTTTGGTACTATTTGTTTGATATTTTATGCATATCGCGAATATTTTAAGATTTTTAGTATTTTATTCTTGTGCTAATGCGTCTCAGAAAAAAATAACCAATGTATTATTTTTTAAATTTTAAAATTTAAATTTTTGATCATAAGATTTTAAACTATATGAATTTTAAATTTAAACTATTGATATAAAATATAATAAATAAAGAATTAAAATTTATTTAGTTATCAGAGAAATAATATTTTTTATTTAATAAAAAATGTTTAAGGATAAGCTATATATTTCTGTATATATTGTTAATATATATAATTTACTTTATACATGAAAAAATTAGAATAATTTTATTTGAATTTTGATTTTTGTTTTTCTTTCTCATACTTGTTTGCTGTGGAGACTCAAATTTACTCTTTTTAAATTGGGTAAAGTATTAAATTGATCCCTTACGTTTAGACATAATTTTGTTTTGGTCCTTAAATTTTAAAGTGTCCTATTTAAATCTAAAAAAGTTTCATTTAGTTTCAATGTAGTCCCACTGTAAAGTCAATGTTAAATAATTAACGGAATGTCCTATATAACAGTAGTAGAAGAACAAGATCGATAATCTAGAGAATAAGTACAAGCTCCAGAGGCACAAAATCAACATTGGATGCATCAATACATTTATTTATCATTCTCTTTAGTTCTATAAAAAAATATTTCATTTAAATTGTAAGAAAAATGATAAATAAATGCATTGATACATCCACGGTTGATTTTATGCCTTTGGAGCTTGTACTTGTTCTCCAGATTATCGATCTTATTCTTGTACTGTTGTTATGTAGGACATTCCGTTAATTATTTAACTTTGACCACAGTGGGACTACATGGTAGCTAAATGAAACTTTTTTGGATTTAAATAGGACACTTTAAATTTTTAAAACCAAAACAGAATTACGTCCAAACGTGGAGCCCAATTTGATACTTTACCCTTTTAAATTATATTATTTTTATAAATTCTTCAACTATTGAGTTATAATTTATTTTATATTTATTATATACATAAAAAATAAGGTGCATATAGCTAGTAGAACAAGTAATAATAGTGATTATAATAATTATATAATTTTGATAATATTTGTTACACTAAAATTAGAGTAACTTACTTTTCAATATTTGAAAAATAAAAGTAAAGTATTGTAAAAATATAAAATATGTGACCTTAATTTTAGCAATATTTGTATATATTGTAAAAATTGTGTAATTACCATAATCATTACAGTGATAACCACTATAGATTCTACCACTAAAAGATAATTAATAAAAATGCAATTTGACGTTCCTTGTGACAAGTGCTATAGCTAGTAGAACAAGTAATAAAGATGTTAATATTGTATAAAGTAGTAAAGTTAGATAAATAATTTATTTTAAAAGCAATACCTAGTTACCTATCCCTTAGTACATAGATAGATAGATAGATAGATAGATACACACTATTCTCTACACTAGAGATGAGATACATATATATACATGCTATAGAACTAAGTAAACTCTTCAATAATATATCGCATACAGTCTTAATCTTTGGATGTCAACCACTTAAACTGAAAAAGATATGGGCAAGTTGGGAAGTAATGGCAAGTATGATTGGACCCTGAGTGTCTATCATGGGCACCACTCCAATATGATTTTCTATATGGAGACATATTATTGAGGCCACATTCATATATAATGCGATGTTGAAAGGATACAAACCTAAATAAATAGGCCCCGGGACACCATTTGTTTGGGGCCTTTTGTCTTTTCCCCTCTTCCAATATTTTATTCATCCATAACCAACAAAACAAAGGACCAAGAATTTCAAGTGGGGCATTTTTGACTAGCACCAGTGTAATTTTAAGAAAACCAGTCCGCCACTTCCTACATTTCACTTATTGAATCATATCACCTATTTTTCTTATTTACTTTACTTTATTTTATTTTATTTATTTTATTTTATGATAAATGATAGGCGGAAAATCTAATGAAACGTGTCATGTTGTGATTTATTTTATTATTATTAGGTTGAAAAAAAATTAAAAATATTCTTGAATGACAAGTTATTAATTGGCATGGATGGATACATGAACATGATATCACCCTCATGAGATGCTTTCCCTGTCAGTATTTTTAAGCTGGGCTCTCGTTGTTCTTTTCTTTTTTTACTGTATCACAAAAAATACAAGAATATAGTACATTCGTATCAGAGAGTGATTCGTTGTTGTGGACCAACATTGGTCAAGTCTTGCTCTTGCATCTAGTAATTTTATAATTTAAAATTGACACTTTTTTTGGATGAGCAAAATCATATCCTCGACCATTCTTACCCTAACTGATACATTGTTGCATGATAAAACCGAGCAACAAATTTAATGGGGCCTTTTTTTTATTTTTATCTTTTCTAATGTTAATTGCAAGCTAAGCTTGTGACGACCCCTAAAATCTTGAAATTAACGTTCCTTATTCATGAACAATAATTATAGAATTCTTTATTGAGTGCCAAAATTCCACACACGTGGAACTATTCCTACGTTGTAACTTGGCTAGTAAGATATTAATATAAAAATGACACGAAAAAATATATTGGTCTATTATAAATTATAACATGCACACCAATAATCCTACGGTGTGATTTATTGGTCTATTATAAATTTAATTGTTTTATGATAATAGTTAATAATTTGATTAAAAAATATATGAATCAATATTATACAAATATATAATGATCGATTTAATAATTAATTTTTAGTGTGCATGTTATAATTTTTTTACCCATATATGCATGTTTGAGTTTGACACTAGGAATAATTTCACAACTTATATGTTGGGATGCTTAGTACACCTAACAAAGACTCCACTCTTTTAAACAAATCTCAAAATCAACTCTTTACTTTCAAGACTTTATCTCTTTTCTTTTGTGTTCTGTCTAGTTCAATAGGAAAAGGGAGCAAAGATACTAAAGAAAGAGAAAATAAAAAGAAGATATGAGGTTTTTCTTGTTTGTTTGAAAATGGAAGAAAGAGAAAAAAATGTGCGCGAGACTCACAGAACAAAAATTTTCTTATCTTCATAGACCTAAAATCGAATTGATACAACTAAAGAAATTTAATGCTATTTATGTTTCTTCTTTCTCTAATAAACGTAAAAAAAGAAATAGATACCTAATTCTATATGCAGTTAAGTTAAGTGGTTAATTTAGTACCAAATTTTGATTTTAGACTTTAATTTTTGCTAGGTAACCGACTAAAGGTGTAGCAAGTAGCAACTGCAACCAACTAGTAAAAGAAGGAAGCTTATTAAGAAAAAACCAAAAAAAAGAATTGCGCAATTTTCTCTTTAAACGAATTGTGAATTCAAATTATTATGAGAAATATTTAAAAATAACTAGAAAAAAATATCCAAAATCTTAAAAAGAATATCTAAAATTAAATGAAAATGAAGATCCAAAATTATTGTAAAAAAAAATGCAAAACTTAATAAAAAATATAAAAAAATGTAAGAGAAAGAAATATTTAAAATTTAACAAAAAAGAGATATCTAAAATTATTTAAAAAACCAAAATTTAACAAAACGACACATTTAAAAATATTGAAAAAAGAACATCCCAAAACTAAAAAAGAAACATCCAAAATCATTAAAAAATTATCCAAACTCTAAAAAGAAGAACCATCTAACACAAAAAAATCTAAAACATATAAAAAAGACATATCCAAAACCAAAAACAAAGAAATATCTAAAACTAGTTAAAAGAATCATCCAAAATTTAAGATGAAGAAGAAGACCGTGTGCGAGTGATGGGCAGTACAACAGGCTTAGTATGCAATGGACTGGTGAGCGGCACTGCGTGCAGGGATGATGGGGGCACAGTGGACATGACGCGCCATAGACTGGTGCGTGGCACTGCAATGGGCAGTGGCACGCGACAAACTAGTGCATGGGAATGGGAAGAAGAGAAAGAGAATGCGCAGTGCCAATACTGAAGGGCATGTTCTTTGAAATTTAAAAAGTTAGCTCAAGTTGGTTGCACTCCTAGTTAGTTAGCTATACTTTTTTTTTTAAATTTCAAAAAACTAAGTCTGCACTCAAAAAACGCGCGCGCTACTACTCCAATTCAGAGCGTTGCGAGCTTCCCCTCCAACTCCTCTCGCTGCAACGTCGCGCCATCCCTCTCCAAGTTGCGGCACCACTCTGCCGTGCCCTCCGATCCTAGTTTGTCTCATATTGCTGCACCGCCGAGTCTACCCTTTCCTTCTCTTCTCGCCGCAATGCTGCATCCTTTCTTCTAACCCTTCTCGTTGCAACGTCGACCCATCTTCTTCCAACTCCTCTTGCCCCATCGAGACACCATTTAGTGTTTCCTCCATCCTGCGCAGTCGACGTGCCATGCTGAATTTGCGCCGCCAATCATCGTTTGTCATGCATCAGTTGTTCACCGGTAGAAGCAACGCGTCCTCCAAGGTCGACGATGCACGAGAGAACAATTGTTTCAGTTACACCACAGTTTTGTAGGTTTTGGATGATTTTTTTACTAGTTTTACATGTTTCTTTTTTCTTGGTTTCGGATGTCTTTTTTATATGTTTGTGGATGTTTTTTTAATAGTTTTAGATGTTTCTTTTCTTAGTTTTTAGATGTTCTTTAGATGTTTGTTTTCATTTGGTTGTAGATGCTTTTTTAGATTTTGGATGATTCTTTTTATTCGATTTTGGATGTTTCTTATAATAATTTAAATTCACGTCCCATTCAAAAAAAAGGACTCGACAGACAGTAGTGGACAGCGCAGACGATTTTGAGGGACAGACGATGGTGGGCAGGGTGGACGACTTCTGAGTAAGGGAAGGTGGTGGACGGCGCGTTTTGAACCCCGGTGTGTGGATTTAGAATTTTTTTCCCTCCTTGTTGGACTTTCTTTGCAGTCCATATACTAGTTAGCTACAGTTGACTGATATCCTAGTTAGTTACCTAACAAAGTTATAAACATTATTACGTAATAAAGTTATGTTTCTTTTTTTATGCATTTTTTCTTCTCATTCTCTTTTCTTTTTTTTTCAAACATAAATAAAAAAAATAAAAAATACTATGTACAAACTAAAAATTAATCACAAAATCAGCAACTATTAATTTATATAAATATATGTATTATTTTATATACTTTTAATAAATATTTTATATTTAAACATTTATTCTATATAAATAATTAATTTAGTGACTAACTTTTTGTTCATAAATAACATAATTGAAAGAGAATATATACATACTTCTTCTCTTTATTTTCTTTCTTTCTATTTTCTCTTTCCTACCAAAGGCTTAAATTTTTTAACCATAATCTAAAAGGAATTAGAATTAAGTTTAGAAACATAGGTAAATAAAGAAGTGTCAAAACAAAGTAATTAAATGTAAGGTACTAGATGTATGTTAGAGATATATTTATTTATGTATTTTTTTCATAAGCTTAAACTTTTAAGATAAGTGATATCATGACATAGTATCAAAGTTTTTATGTCTAAAAAGTCTAGTGTTCAATCTTTGTTGATTATAAAAGAAAAAGAAAATAGCATAAAATAAATAAATAAAAAGTCTATATAAAAGTTAAACAAACTCAAACAATCTCTCTTATTTAAAAAACGTATTAGAGATATAACAATTCATATGTCTCTTCCTATTCAGCTAAGCTTTTAAAAGTAATAACATTACAAAAAAATGTAAAGTAAAAGAAAAAATAAGAGAAAAAAATAACTTGAATTAAAACAAAGGAAAAATAAAGAAAACTAAAAATAACTTTGATGATACTTAAAATTTAGAATAAAATGTATTTTTTATTTCTGAAATTTATCAAAAATTTTAAAAATATTTTTAATTTTATTTTATTTTAATTTTATCTCTAAAGTTTTTAATTTGTATCAATTGTATTCTTGATAATTAAATTTTTAAAAAATTTAGGACTAATTTAACTATAATACTTGATAACTATACTTGACTAACTTGTGATGAAGGTTATTTTTGTAAATTTATTGCTAAATTAACCCTAAGAAGAATGCTAGGGGCCAGCAATTTTTGTGATTTGTAGTCATCAAATAGCCATCAATCATAATTTTAATGATATGAGATTGGTATGAGATTTCATCCAAAGGCTCACTTTTCTTTGCTGGTTACATGCTGGCCAGAATTTAACAAAGTTGCTGGTTCCTAGACTTTTCCTTAACCCTAAATTACTTGAAAAATTAGTTGCTAAAGATGCATTTGATGCAAATAAAAATTTTTTAAGACAAACTTAAAAGAAAATAAAATTTGAGAATATTTTTAAATATTTTAACAAATTTCACAAATAAAAATATTTTTTGTTCTAAAATATATTATTAAAATTAAATAATATTTGTTTTTTAATTAAAAAT
Organism: Arachis hypogaea; assembly: GCF_003086295.3. Taxonomy (NCBI): domain Eukaryota; kingdom Viridiplantae; phylum Streptophyta; class Magnoliopsida; order Fabales; family Fabaceae; genus Arachis; species Arachis hypogaea. The sequence goes on from NC_092049.1 coordinate 16,673,095, forward strand.
ATATTTGAATATTCAAAAAATATTGTTTAATTTTAAAAAAATATTACCAAATTTTATAATCTCTATAATCTACTCCACCGTTGTAAAATGATGTCTGAACCATATCTAAGTTAACAAACAAACACTCCAACTCCTACAACTAGAAAATAATTATGGAAAAATTTGTAGCGTATATATGGGTGTTTCAATAATTTTAATCATTGATTTTAATTATAAAAAATATATATAATTTATATTAATTAAAAAATTATTAAAGTTGTGTTTAGTTTAGTGTTAAAAAGAAGAAAAGCATGGTTTGAATGCATTTAATACTTTTTTTTTTTTTTATGTTTGGATGCTTTTTCTTTTATTCTAAATGCCAAAATAATTTTTACGTTCTCAATGTTTGTTTACAAGAAGTTAAAAGTTATAGCTTCTGCATCTACAAAATTATGTTAAGATTGAATTTATTTATTTTTTCTTATCAATTTTATCTTTTATTTCTTTTCTTGTAGTATCTATAGTATTCAATTCTTTTAAATATATAATTATATTTTTTATAAAATTTTTATTTTTTTTTGTATAAAAAAATTTATTTTTTGTTTGACTCTACTAAAATTTGTAAGTGTAATTCTTGTATATTAATTTATTATTGTAATTTTGTTATAATATAAATTATTAATCTCACTAAAAAATAAAATAAATAAAAAAATAATTATAACTAATAATAAAATCATAAATAATCAAAATTTTAATTAAAAATAATATTAAATAAAAGAGTACTGATAATACTAAAAAAGTTATGAATAATATAATTTAATAAAATATATTTTGATATATTATTTCTATATTATTTTTGTTTTTGATATAAAATATATTTTGTCAATTTTATATGTTATTTTAAATTTAATAATTAAATATTAATTTTTAGTATAAAATTAATTCATAAAATTTATTTAAATATTTAAATTAAATTAATAAAATAATATAAAATAATATTTAAATTTATATTTTTTAATAAATTTTTATTTAAAAATAATTTTGAATCATAAAATATAAATAATATTTATTTTATTATCATCTATTTTGATATAAAAATATCAAATATAAATTATGTTAATATTAATTTATTTTTAATTAAAATTAATTTTATAAAATTAATTTTATGTAAATTTTTATTTATAAATTTTAATTTAAATATATATTAAAATTATTAAAATATTGGTGTTTCTAAACATTTAAAATTTTTTCAATAATTATTATAGCTGTGAATGTCAGAGAATACTCACGTATCAATAAGAGAGACTTTGAGTGGAGTTATATTTGACTTAATCATGAATGAATGAATCTTCACTAGAAGATGATCAAATGAGATTTCATTGGCTATTGAATAATTGCTCATGATGATGAACTCCCATTGGCACTGACACTGTCACATAGTCCCTAAAAAGGGAACAGTAGTACATACATTATACATACGACAAATTCCACAACGACGTACATTTGCACCACCGTTCTGAAACAATTCATTACCATCATCATCTTTTTACCAATTTGTGAAATAGACTACACTAACACTTTCTTTTTCAAGGAATATCAAAGTAACAGCTTGACTAAACATGCTTTGCTATATATATCTGATGGGATAGGAGAGGGATGAGAAGGATGAACCACTCAAAGAGGTACAACTCTTTGTGAAAAAAAATAATAAAAATATTAACTTGACAGAAAAAATTAGTGATTAAATTATATATTATACATATGGAAGGTTATTAGGTATATCGAAAATATCGGTGTTCTAGTTGTTTTTATCATTGATTTGAATTATAAAAAATATATATAATATATATTAATTAAAATCAACAGTTAAAATAACTGGAACACCGATATTTCTAGGTATACTTGATAACTTTCTTATACATTTATATAAATTTATTTTTAATATATATTTTATATTTTGATATATTATATATAAAATAATTGATTTAATAATTATTTTTTATATGTACATAGTATAATTAAATTAGTTATGTAATGTACACTTTTTAATTTTGATACTAGATTTATAGTAGTATTTTTTAATAATGTATAAAATTTTGTGTGTTTTTTTCAGACAAAAATTACAAATTTGACCCTTTTATTTGTAAAGTTTAATTCTTTAAAAACTTTTAAAACACAAAATTGATCCTCCAATTTATGAACTTTTACAAAATCGATTCTCTAATTTGTGAAGTTTAATTTTTTTCAATTTTTAAAACATAAAACCAACCCTCCGATCAATTTGTGTTTTGGAATTAAAAAAAAACGAACTCTATATTAATTAAAAACCCACAAGTTCTCCATAAATACTAACAACACATCCAGAAAATTTGTATCTAAAAAATGAGTCCTACAATATACTAAAAGTTAGTAATTAAATCAGCTGTTCATATAAAATTAAAATTAAAATTGAAATACGAAATATATATTAAAAATAAATTAAATAAATTATATATTTATATATAAATATAAAATATTTGAATATTAATTGTTAATATATACATAATATATTTGTGAGTAAATAAATAATATAAAAAGAGCATAATAATTTTCATAACTATTAATTAATCATTTACATCACATAGATACATCATATATACTATACTAATTAATCATAGTTAGGAGAATTCTAGAAATTAGGGTTAGATGGTTGAGGCAGAAAATTGGATGTGAGAACATCACACATTAGCTTGAAATAGAAGGGTTTCATTTTTGTAAAGCTTTTTTCAATCATATACCGATCTTTGTATCGGTCAAAGAAACTAAAGCACACCAATTAGTTAAAATATTAGTATTCAAGAAATGTTTTAAAGTTGAAAAATATTAGTTAAAATTATTTTTAAATAAATAATTATTATAAAAAATATGATATTAAATTATATATACAAAAAATTTTATCAAACATGTTGTTTTTTAAGTATGTTTAGTTTTTTAACATTAGTTTTAGTATTTTTTTATATAATATTTTTCTAATACTCTTGGTATGTTTTTAGTAGGCTATAAGCCTATAATTTTTTATTATTGACTTATTGTTATATTTATACTTAATTTTTTATTTAATTTGTTTTATCTAATAGAATAATAGTTCATATTATAAAAAAACAACAATAATAAATATAATAACACAAAATCTATAATTATAAAATTGTAGAATACCAACTAAGAAAAAAATAGTAAATAATAGAAAGAACTCACAAAAATAAAAATAATAAAAGTTTCATAAATAAAATAATAACATGTATGAAAAGTTGAATTGATACAAAGAAAATAAAATTTTTCAATTAATAGTTTAGTCTTAGTAAGTGAACTCAAAAGCTAAACTTTTTGTTTGCTTGATATAAATGTGAGTTAGAGTACACAATAATAAAAAAGAAAAAAAAAGTCAAATAAAAAATTAAAGTGTTCAAAAATTATAACTTATTTTCTCTGTTTCAAAACGTCAAACTATATATTCTAAATCTACATAAATACGTACAAATAATTTTTTATACGTGAAATATGAATAAATATACATAAATATATATTACAATTAATTCTAAAGAAATTAAAATAATTTTGATTTATTTATAAGTTGAAAATAATGTGTTTTGAAAATATAGATATAATTAGAAAGCGTATTAATGATAATTTGTTGAGCTTACATCTTTAGTGATGGAATTCAATACTTTAGAAAGCATAGTATTAATGATAACTACGTTGTTGTTTTGTTTATTATCTCATTTGACTTTGAACTGCAAAAATATTAGCTCTAGTAGGAATAAAAGAAAGTTTAGATTTATATTTAACCATCCCGATAACAGATACCAATATAATAACAATGCCGTTCCTTAAAAATAAAAATATCTTATGCTTAGTAAAAATGAACCATAACTCAAATGTTTCCGCAAATATTATTTATATTTTCTATAATATCAATCAAATTGATTGATTATTTATGAAAACTCAATAAACTTTTGAGAACTTTGATGTTTAATATTAACTAGATTTAAGTATTATAATTTTTCATGTTGAATTTTTAAATAATCATTAAAATTGATTTTAGAGTAGAGATTACAAAGAAATCAAAATTTAATTTTGACTTGTCTACAAGTTAAAAATAATAATATAAATTGATAAATATAGATATTACTAAAGTGTATTAGTTATAAAGTTTAAACACATTTAAAATAAAAAAATTACTTAATCAAGTATTTTAATTCTATTATTATTAACTTACAACTTATAAATTATGCAAATTGATAGTATCACAAATTGTTATATTTATAATGTAATTACACTGTTTATGAATTAGTATAAATAGATTGATAAAATTGTGAAAGAATAAGAAAAGAAAAGAATGCGAACTTTTATTGATTGTTGATTGATTGAATTGTACTGAAGTGTGTTGTAAACTATGAGGGTAAAACTAAATATATATAGAGCATTGTCCTATGAAAGATAAAAGTAAAGATAAGATAAGAAGAGAAGATAACATAAAGATAAGATAAGATAAATTAATAAAGACGGAAATTAGAACTGAATTTATGTATTCTGTTGGGCTGAATTTGTGGGCCACAAGACTTCTTTATTGTTGTCATGGGCTAATATAGAAGAGTAGTTTAATATGCCCCCACAAGCTGGTGGATGGAAGATGTCAATAATCCACAGCTTGGATAAGTTCCAATGAAATTGTTGAGGAAGACGCCTCTGATGTAGTGACGCGGAGGAAGATGCGTGCGGCGGAGCTTGAGCTGCAAAAATATAAAAGGAGATGCTGTACTTGAGCAGCGAATCTTCAAAAATGCACGCAGCGGAGCTTGAGCTGCCGGCGGCAAAAATATAAAAGGAGATGCTGTACTTGAGCAGCGATCTTCAAAAATGCACGCAGCGGAGCTTGAGCTGCCGGCGGCAAAAATATAAAAGGAGATGCTGTACTTGAGCAGCGATCTTCAAAAATGCACGCAGCGGAGCCTGAGCTGCCGGCGGCAAAAATATAAAAGGAGATGCTGTACTTGAGCAGCGATCTTCAAAAAATGCGCGCAGCGGAGCTTGAGCTGCCGGCGGCATAAATATAAAAGGAGATGCTGTACTTGAGCAGCAATCTTCAAAAAATGCGTACGTATGACGCAATAACTTCAAATGGCGCATAGAGCGCGATAAAAAAAAAGAGGGCGCGTGGAGCGCAATAAGAGTGCAGATGAAACTGCTAAAACATATGCAGATTTAAACTGCTGAAACAAATGCAGATATGACTGCTGAAACAGAATGCAGACGAAATTGTTGGAAGAAAGGAGGCGCAGACGGAATTGCTGATAAAGAACCGGGGTAACCAAAACTGGGGTAGGATTTTCACTTGGATGCCTTTAACAAAGATTGGTTGGATCTTGAACTGAATTGGAAGATTGATTATTCATTGTGAGAGGAGGTTGAAAAAGATGTAGGGTGATTTCTCACCGAAAGATGATAGCTTATGTATCCTCTTTAAGGAGGATACCAAGGCTCTGATACCATGATAAAATTGTGAAAGAATAAGAAAAGAAAAGAATGCGAACTTTTATTGATTGTTGATTGATTGAATTGTACTGAAGTGTGTTGTAAACTATGAGGGTAAAACTAAATATATATAGAGCATTGTCCTATGAAAGATAAAAGTAAAGATAAGATAAGAAGAGAAGATAACATAAAGATAAGATAAGATAAATTAATAAAGACGGAAATTAGAACTGAATTTATGTATTCTGTTGGGCTGAATTTGTGGGCCACAAGACTTCTTTATTGTTGTCATGGGCTAATATAGAAGAGTAGTTTAATATAGATAGTTTAATTAATTTAGTTTCTTATTATGGAAGTTAAATAACATAGCATATGTTAGAGAAAAAAGTGTAAAATTTTTTTATTTATTAATTTATTAGTCACTCTTTTGGCTGCAGAAACTTTTATATACTTTTTATATCTTTTCCTTGTAATTTTAGATTACGCATTTACACTATTCAATTAAAATTTAGTTTTAAGTGGAGTATTACAAATTATTATATTATATTTTTGTATCAAGAATTTAATTTAGATAAAATAATAATAATTATTTATTTATAATTTTATAAAAATTAATTAAAATAAAATAATGATCTAATTTTTTAATTTTATTATATTATATTCTTTTAATAAAATATTTAATATTTTTTGTATTAATTTTATAAATTTTGTGGTTTCACTCACACCTACATTTTCTAACATTAATTTTTTATAGATATTTTTTAATATTAATTTTATCAATTATTTTTTCATAAATAGTTTTTATGAATTAATTATAATCCAATTCAGTTTTCATTTATTTTCTCTTTCTTCGTTTTTAGATAAATAGAAAAATAAAGTGCATATTAAATTTATTATACATTTATAATTAAGAATAATTTGTGATAAAAAAAATCATGATGTTCCATTTATTTCGATGGAGCAATCATTATAAATCATCAGAATACATTCATCCTTATCCTAAATGGATCTTCAAATATATAGTGTGGTTCTTAGAATTAACTAAAAAAGAAAGCACTATTGAAATAAGGGCTGCCTTGGATTGGTATCAATCACGGTTTTGCCATAACCCTCAGCACAAACTTTGCATCATGTCGGTAAAGCTACGTTTCAAGATTCTATCAATCCATCTTTCAATTTCATTATCATATATATAAAATATAGTTCTATTAAACGGTACTATCAATGAGTACTCCACGACATCAAATTAATAATATGGGATGGTCAAATTGTCTTCTAATTTTGACGAATCCTACTAGATCATTCTTACTTTATTTTTTTTTTATTTATTTAATTGCATATATAGTAATAAATTAAAAGAAAAAAATAAAAATGATTTCTCATACTATTAGCATGAAAATTTGGAAAATTACAAAATATATACTTACAAGTTTATGTCAAATTAATAATATTATATAAAAAAATTATAATTTTGACTTGCCTAAATAATTTTCAAAGTCTTTTATTTAAAATCTTTTAAATATATATATATATATATATATTCTTTAAATATGATCATTTATGCATACAATTAAAATTAAGAGATGATATTTAAATGACCATTGTTATATTTGTTCTATTCTAATTTCATTGAAGATGATTTGAACTTAAAAGACTCTCCTATTTACCATTCAAATCAATTACCACTGATTCAATCCTAACAATTTTATAAGTTACATATATAGTTTAATTTTCAATGACATCATGATAAGGAAGAAAGAATTTGGCATGCAATCATAATAATCATGATGTTCGATATATAAAGAATCATAAGTCCTAAGAACACATATTTTATCCTTTTAAAAAACATATTTGAAGAAGAATAACTATGAATAATTAGTAATTCGGATTTCTCTCTAAATTTCTTTTGATATTACTGACAACCAACTTTCTATATGTAATTTAACCGGATTCTATTCTTCAAGTAATTATCTAAATATTGGCTAAGGTTTTATTTTCTTAATGAGTTATTATGGGTTTTTATTGGTAGAGATTATTATTCAAACTATATTGGTGTAATTTATTTTTTTATACGATGTATTATACCAATATTTTGATTATATGTGTGTAAATTGTGTAAAGATGAGAATGATAAGGAGTAAACAAATAATATAAAAAGGTTAAGGAATTATTTTTACAATAAAACTTGTTCTTTAAAAGTTTCAATCAAAACATTTTAATATTTTGATGTTATGTCATAAAAATTATTTCTCTAAAAATTTAAACTAATAAAAAGAGATATATAAATAGTTATATTTTTAATCATTATTTTATTGAAAAATCATTTTTCATTAGATTGGAGTACTTGAGATTATTTTAGTCATTATTTAAAATCATTCAAAATCATCTCAAAGTTCTTTATAATTTTGAAATGAGAAGAAATTCTGAATTTATATATTTTTTGTAGAAGTCTTATTCATGTTTTGTAAAATAGACTTTTATCTTATTTATTATTCTAAAATAAAAACATAGAAAATAGATAAGAAGAGATTTTCTGTTTTCTTAATTCCTCTTTTTCTAAACATTCTTAGATTTTCTTAGTTGTAATCTATTTTGTTGAAAAAACTCATTTTTGCTATTATTATTAACTCATAATTTTACAAGAGTATAAATAACTAATTCTATATGCAGATAAGTAGTTCACTTAATAGTTAAATTTAAAAAAAAAAAAACTAGTTTTAAAATTTCAAAAACCTAAGTATGTGATTAAAAATTGCACTATTATTCAGTGCATAGAGCTGAGATACGGCGACCAAATCGTGATGTCTGCGAAAACATCACTGTCTGTGAAACATTACTGCCTTCCCTCTCTAAGTCGTATCATTGCACCGCCAAGCCTCTCCTTTCTTATATATTCTTCTGGTCACAACGCGACATCCTCTCTTCCAACCCTTTTTGTCGAGACGCAGTCCCATCATGAATTCGCTGCATGAAAATCCTCTTGCCGCGACACCATTTAGTGTCTCCTTCACCCTGCGCAACCATCGTGCCACGCCAAATCTGCATAGCAGCGCTTCCCCGTCCATCACTGTCTGCGTGCATGAGTTGTCAACTGACAGAAGCAGTCTGTCCTCCACTGTCAATGGCACAGAGTTCACACACGACGTACTTCTTCTAGTAGGTTTTAATGCTTTTTTTAGTAGTTTTCAATGTTTCTTTTATTTTTTAGGTTTCAAGTGTCATTTTATTTTATATGTTTTGAATTTTTTCGTATGTTTTAAGTGTTATTTCTTTTTAGATTATAGATGATTTTTTAAATTATTTTAGATTTTTTAGTTTTTTTATGTTCTTTGAATTAAAGGTTAATTTTCATTTAATTTTAATGTTAATTTTTATTTAATTTTAAATATTTTTTAAATTTTAAATGTCTCTCGTTATAATTTAAATTTATCTTTCTTTAAAAGAGAAAATTTAAAAAAAAAACTACATAGAAGGTGGTTGACGATTCTAATCGACAGAGGAAGGTGGCGACGCCGCATAGCAGGCAATTTTAAACTGTAGTGCGTGGATTTAAGTTTTTTTTGGACTTCTTTGCGGTGCATATATTATCCAAAATTTGTCTTTTCTTTTTAAATTTCTTGTTCATTCTCTTAATCTTTCCAAGTCCAGTAGCTCAGAACATAAAATCAAACCGGCTCAAATCACACAATCCAGAAGCTATATATATGATCAGCACCATAAATCAGAACCACACCAAACCAAACCAGGACTCCTATCTTATAATTGCTTCACTGGCTACCAGTCCAGTACTTGAAACTTTGACATCTTAACATCCTTGTTTCTTTTGGAAAGTACAATTGTTATGATTCTTGAACCTCCTACTTATATTCTTCTAATCTACTATAGATAGATGCATAAAATTAAGACATGTATGTGCATGTAACTCTTCACTTCATCAATAATCATACATATGAACATATGAACATATCATCATAAAAAGAATCATGAAAAATGATGCACAAAATTAAATAAATAACCACTATATATATCTTACATATGCAATTACATTACACATAAGCACTTTCTCATTGGCAGCATAGCATATTACTCATCCTGCTACTACCAGAGGTAGTTTTATTCAGATACAACTTGTTATTAATTAGTTAAACAATAATAGAAGCTTATTAATTCTAGCCAAAAAGCATAATAAGCTAAGCCCAAACGTAGGTGCACTATGAAATCTCCAAAACTTAGCTTTTTTTGAATTGGTTCTTTCACTTGAAAGGGCACCATGAAAGTGACCCTACAATTTGAAATATAATAATTTAGGCTTCAATTTGTTGCCAGACCTAGCTAGAAGCACAAAAACAAACACACATATGGAGAGAAATCATACCATTATGATTATTATCATTGTTATTTTATTTAATCCTCAACTGGTTTTAATTTACCAAGTACTCCAAAGAGTACTATATAGATCCGAATAGCACTCGGCGAAGTCTTCAGAGGAGAAGGACTCCACCATTCTTGGGGGACTCATAAGCATTCCCCTGGCCATGTCTTCGATCAAGCTCGGCATATTCCATACCTCCTCTTCATCGAAATATTCCCCCAGAATCTCTGAAGGGTTTTCCGGTGGTGTTGGCAGTGGAGGTGGCGGTGGTGGTGTAACAAGCCTTGCCTCGGCTGCAGCGGCCGCGGCAGCGCGAATATCAGGGGCAGATAAGGAGGCAGGAATAGGGTAAGCGAGCATGAAATTGGGGAAGTTGAGATACGCATTAGGACCTCTTAATGCAAGAGCCGCTACATCGTAAGCGGTGGCAGCCATCTCCGGCGTTGGGTAGGTCCCAAGCCATATGCGGTTTGACTTCCGCGGCTCTCTTATCTCTGACACCCACTTTCCGCTCCGACACCGCGTACCTCGGTATTTTCCGGTGCCAGAGTGAGGAGAGGATGTTGAGTTAGGAGCTGCGGTGGCGGCAGCAGTGTTGGCTGGTGCCGCCAACGAGTATGATGAGGAGAACAATAAGGAAGAATAATCATATCCATGATGATAATCATATTGGACTTGTAATGGAGGGCAAAGTGGTGCAGGGTTGTTATTCCTATTATTGTTCTTCATGTTTAACATAATATTTATTGAGATAGTGTGGGAACTTGGGATTAAGGTTTTATTAATTTCTCTATCTACTAAGCTAGTTGCTAATGTGTGAGCGAGATGGAGAGATAAAAAACTAAAATGGTTTGGGGATGGGGTGGAAGGAAGGGGCTGGGTTTATATGCCAACGAAAAGGGAGCAAATCATATTACAGTGACATCACTTTACTTATTATTAATTAATTAATATTTAATAGTAGTTTATTTAGCTAATCAATTATTTGCTCATATGACAGTGACATCACTTTACTTTGATATAATATATTTAAGCAAAAACCATCTCAAAACCCCAACATTACCGGATCTTTTTGGATTCCAACAGTAGAAGAGGAGCATGGCTAAGTTGAGAGGCTATATCGATCAGATCATAATGTGGTTGCTGCATTATTGATCTCTTCTGGAAGAACCAGGCAAGCCCTCATTCATTCTCTCAACTCATATACAAAAGAACTCTGGTGTAAAAAATATTAAAAAATATATAAATATCATTTTTCATATAAAATATTTAATATGAATGTTTATTTATAGAAAAGTTAGTCAATAATAAACAAGATTCGGATGACCCTACGGAATGAATTAGAAATTTGATGAAGATTCAATCTATGAAATAGATTAAAATAATGAATTTTATATATTAAATATTATCCTTTATTTTGATCAATTTTAATTGGATAATTGAAAAATTCATTACTAATTTAGTAAATTTTGATGAATTTAGATCTTTGAAGTTTGAAGTAAAAAAATTGATGAAGTAATAAAATAAAAAATTTATAATTTTTATTATATGTTAGTCTCGTTATTTTAATTTAATTATTTTTATTTTATTATTTTATTAACTTTTTCACTTTAAAAGAATTTGATGCATCTTGTTTGGATTTTCAAAAATATAATTGAAAGAATTAAATTGAACCGACCGATTCAATTAAATTAATCAGAAGTCATTAGATTATTTTGGTTTAAATAAAAAAATGATTGATAACAAATTAGTTAAAAAATTCTAAAAACTGATAGTATTTTTGTGGTTAATTAAGTTTTTTGGTGACTCGTGGTTAATTAATTTAAAATAATAAAATATAAAAATTATTTAAAAAATATGTATATCATTTTATAAATATTTACACACCAAAATTAATTACTAAAATTAATAAATATGTATTTATATATATAATTTAATTTATTTATAATATAAATTTTATATTTAAATATATATTCTATCTTTAATAATTAATTTTAATATATATCTTACATGATTAATTATTTTATTATCAAATAAACCATTAAATTTTTAACTCTATTAATTGAATGACCAATTTAGTTTTGAGAACATGCTCTGAAGTAAGATAATAAGCACAGTTTTTGGGTTGTCGTCATTATTTATAATGTTTTATCTGTTTTAATCTTAATGATTATTATAGTGTTAAAATATTATCTAAGTTACTAAAAAAATTTAAAATTAATATTTAATTTTAAAAATTTTAAAATAAATAATTTTTGAATATTTAAAATTTATTATAAAAATAAATTAAATACCAAATTATAAACACAATAAAATTTACTTTTAGTTTTATACTTATATTTGAAAATTATTTGAATTATATCTGTAGACACTGATGCTGATATATGATATATCTATCACACGTCATCTTAGTATTGCTACCTTGATCATCTACATTAACAATTTATACACGTCAATTTGCAAGAATATAATTGAAATAAAAAAATATCGATAAATCCAAAACAACTCACAGCTCACAAGACTGTGAGGTCCGGGTTGCTGTGAAGGGAAAGGACTCAAAGGAGTAATGATTGTTGAATACCTTCGTATAACTGTAGCTGTGTAGCATGCCCATTTTTAAAATATCTTATCATAAATTCACTACACTATTTGAATTATTTTTTTTCCGGCTGTCTATACTATTTTGAATTATTTATGCACATAGAATGAAATTTTCTAAACCAATCTTCTACAGGTTCCACATTTGTCTAATTCGATAAATATATTTTTGAAAAATTTGAAATGAATTTATAAATAGTTTTAGAAAAAATATCAAACAAATTCTTAAAAAAATTATTTTGCTAATTTTTTTATAAGTTTCTAAACAAAAAACTAAATAAGTCCCTAAATAATTGCAACGTTGGACTTAAAAATTCTTGATAGAAGATGTCATAAAGACAAAATGGATCCAAAGTTTTCATTATGAACCTACCAGTGTTGCAAGTTGCAACCTTTTTAAAGACTTTGTATTTTATCTTTTTCTAAGACTTATAAGCTTATCACAGAATTTTTAAAGAAATTTACTTTTTTTTATTGTCTTATTAGATGCTTTAAAAAATTGCTAAAAAATGTCATTATGACACAAATTAAAAAAAAAACTATAAAAAGGACTTTAAAAAATAGAAAATAAATATTAATTATTTTTATCTCTTTAATTATTGAAAAAGAAAACAATATTTATTTTCCTCTTTTAATATCTTGACCAATGCCTGCAATTGAGGCGCTCTTTAATAGTTTACATTTTAATAACTCTTACAAATACTTTTAAAATATTCAATAATAGACCTTAAAAATATGTGAATATGAATAATTTTTAAAGTAAATGAATAAGAATATGATCTATTATAATTTTTAAATTTTAGTTTTACAATTAAATTTCGAATACTTAATATAACATAGTGCTTCATTTGTTAATAATATGCTATTCTTAATTATATAAATTAAAGTATATGGATAGGAATTATATTTGATATATACTATTCTTGTAGGAAAATAATAAATTGAAATCTAATACTTTACTTAAATAGTAAAGATAATTTTGGGACTATAACTTAATATATTAACAAAGTTTAATTTATAAATTAGGGTGAAAACTTTGTTTATATTGTTTTATTGTATTAATATATGAAAATTAAACTATAGAAATGTTACCATAATTACCAAAAAACCTATTATTGCAACAAAACTTCATATATCTTTATTAAATAGCTAGTCAAGATTTTTAGAGAAAGAATTTACAAACTTTTTCGTTCAATGAATATTGCAAACTCAAAATTTGATGATATTGGATAATGAGTAAATAATAATTTCTCATCATGAATGATTTGAATGTTAATAAAATTAACCATGAAAAAATCAAAAATAATATAAGATAAGTTTCGTTAAAAAAAATATTAATTATTAAATTTTTATTGATAATTTCATAAATTATTTCTCTTTTTTTCTTTTTTTTTTTCATCTTCATTCTATAACCACCATCACTTCTGTTGTAAAATCTACTATTTCATTAGATCTACTCATTTATTCTCACCTCTCTTAAATAACTGCATCTTGTTACAACTATTACAAATTTAAATTATAACAATAATTTCATATCTGTAATTGAAGCTTCAGGAACTAACCCACTACCCTGACTTCACCGTCACGTCCCTCACACTCTTGTACCTTAACCTTATTGCTTCTTTCACACTCAGCTCGAAATTTGCAATTAGCGTGACCGCCACAAACCGTAACAAACACATCTTATCATTATAAGAAAAAGCAGTATTTGTAACAAAAAAAATTGTTATAAAAAATATAAATTTTGAAACTAAATGTATTTGTAACAAAAAAAGGGCTGTTGCAGTATGTTTCGTTACAAAAAGTTTTTATAACAAAAAATAAAACTGTTACAATACAAAGTAATATTTTGTAACAATTTTTTTAATAAAAAAACTAAAATTTGTTACAAAAGTGATAACAATATTTGACTTTTAAAATATTTTTCATAACAATTTAAATTTTTGTGTCATGGTTACAAAATACTACCTATTTTTATAACATTTTTTATTCTTAGTTACAAAAATAGAAAATTTATTTTAAAATATTTAATTAAATAATTAATATATCAATTAATTTTCTAAACACGTTAACTTAATATTTATATAATATATAATCATATAGATAATTAGAATATCTTACATGTCATTAAAATTCTTTTACAATAAAATAACTTCTACAAATTCAACAAAACATAACTTTTTCCTAACATAAAATTGTATTGTATCGAATTTATAATTCTTGACTCTTCTAGCATATTTCAGTCAATATAAAGTCTAGCATGTTGGCATCAATTTTGTACCCCTGCAAATATGAACAATGAAAACCAAAATTAAAAAACAACGCAACTAGAAAATTGATTAATACAGACAGATTTACAGACAGATTTAGACTTTATTACAGATGGATTTTTGGTTACCGACGGATTTTGTCCCTCTGTAAAAGCTCCGTCGGAAATTATTTACCGACGGATTTTTTTTCCGTTGAAAAATTACAGACGGATTTTTACCAGTTACCGACGGATTTTCCCTCTGTAAATTCTCTATCCATTTCCCTGAGACGACGAACTTTTCGACGGATTTTTCGTCTGTAATTACAGACGGATTTTCAGACGAATTTTTTGTCTGTAATTACAGACGGATTTCTCGACGAATTTTCCGTCTATAATTACAGACGGATTTTCAGACGGATTTTTTGCCTGTAATTACAGACGGATTTTCTGACAGATTTTTCGTCTGTAATTTGAACTTTGGAAAATCATCTCACACTCTGATTACAGACAAAAAATCCATCTGTAAATCCGTCAGTAAGATAAAATAGAATTTTTTTTATTTTTCTAATTACAAAATAAACTTGTTTTCATACAAAATAAATATAAATTTAATACAAATTTTTATCTAATTGTATTCGAATATTTATAATATTTCAAAAAATAAACAAATTCATCGTATTATCAAACTAAAAGAAAAGTACTATAAACAAGCAACTCAATATAATTCAAAACATAAACAAAATGTATTGATCATCAACTATAATTCCTAGTATATCATCAACTCTATATTCTTTCTTTTTCTGCCACTCACACAGACCCAGTCATCCATTTTCGACACTTCTATGCCTTCTAAGAATAGTGAATATTTTTGTAAAAGTTTTGGACCTGCATAAGGAACAAAGGAGATGAATTTAGGAGGAGAATATGATTCGAAGCAGTTCCACCAACAAGAATATGCATTTGGTAGCAAAGAGATAGCTGCATTTCGAATAAAGAAAATCGATAATGAGAATTAATTGAACATTTAAACTACCTGTTCACTTAAGATTCCAGAGAGACCAATAATTGCTCCAGGCTTTGCAGAAAAGATAATTTGATCAGCAAGATTTAACATAGGATTTAAAAATATGTTTGCGATGACCACATCATATTTATCCTTGTGAGTGACTTTGTCTATCTCGAAAGCATTTTCTCCCTCGACAACTCTAGATGGCCAGTCATCCCTGCAGGATGAAGAAGTTTGGCTTGCAATCAAGTGCAGTTGCAGCTTGTCTGGTCTGATGTTATTCAGAGTAGCATTTTTAGATGCTGATGCAATTGCTTGTGAATCTATATCGACTCCAACAGCAAAGGCAGCACCAAACTGCAAAAGGTCTATTATTGGTGAATATGAAACTGCAGAAGGTCTAGAATTGCTTTTCTGAACTCTCATTTGATTAATTTCTCAACTGATTCTATTACATCAATAATATGCTCTTTCATACTAACTTAATAATTAAACCCTAAACCCTATATAAGGCCCAATAAGTACAGAACATGTCATATCAAAATGTCTCTGAAAATTCATATCTGACATATGTTCTGTCAATTAACTCTTGAAAGTTTTCACTAATTTGATAACCCAAGTATTTTCTAATCGGTGCTATGAAAAAAAAATTTCTTACATCGAAGCTACCACAAAAAATTAACCAAAAAAAGACAGTTAAAATATGTGAATATGATAGAGACGGTTATAATATTTAGCTTTCCACACAGAGATGTTCAAGGAAATAAAGTAAGAATGAAAATGAACTCTACTGTACAGCAAAGGCATTCTAGCTAACTGAAACCGGAGTAGGTATCCCAGTTCCAAATAGCCTTTTCATTTTACTTTAAGTTCTTAACATATGCAGATCATCAATAAAATACCTTTAGAGCTGCAATTGCTAGAATTCCAGTGCCAGTGCCATAGTCTAAGATGTATTCTCCTCCTTTTATACGGTCATGTAGGAGTAATAGACATAATTTGGTAGTCGGATGGTCTCCAATTCCAAAGGCTAGTCCAGGATTAAGAATTATATTCATTGCTTGAATATCCTGTGTAAGATTCAAGATTGCTCATTAGAATATACTAGTCTCACAGAATATTCAATTTAGGATGAACAAATAGTTCTCAGACAAAAATGATGTGGGGAAAACAAGAAGAAAAATGGTCAAAGTTAAAAATGGTATTCAAACAAGATGCAAAAAATTCAATACTTAAATAGATTTGCAATGTATAATTACCAACTATAGGAAGTTTAGCAACACATTATCTGTAATGAAAAGGGAAGATAAACTGTGACAAAAAAATAAGTGTGAGATATGCGTACAGGTGGAGTAATCCACTTGGGCACCACCCATAGGCCTTCAGTAACTTCAACTGGATGAAATGATTCCTGAAAGCATTGAAAAATTTGTAAGTTTATTTCCAGTAACATTCTCGCACTGACAGTTTTCCATAATATGAATAAGCGATCATTCCCCAAATAAGAATGCTAAGTAAAGAACGCAGTAAATTTAATAGCTATTAAACAGAAACCAAACAATTAGCAGTTAGTATTTAACAGCTAGAACACAGGACTAACTCAATTTCATAAAGAGCATCATTGCCTCATTGACTCGATTTCTAGTTCATAAAAGATGAACCTGTCTGATTTTCACTCATGCCCTTCCAAAATTGATTTGAACAGAAACACTAGAAGATACACCCAAAAATTTCAGCTACTCTGCCTTCGAGTGAAAGGCATACCAAGACATTTTTCTCATGAAAAACTTTGCCAAATATCATAGAGCAGAGACTAGATGGCTGAAGAAATGTGAATATAGCATAATAATGCAGAACTTCAATAGCAAGGAAGTTGCGTAGATATTAGATCAATCTTCTAAAGCAACACAAGAACAACTTCATGATATTGATCTAGAAAAGAAGCAAACTGACCTGAGCTCCTTTCATCCAGTCATCCTCCTCAATAATTTTAACTTCATATCTTGGCCTCTCTTTCAAACCAATAGAATCAGCAGCATGTGAAATGCTCATATTTATATCCTCACCTTCAAGAAGAGACTAAACCAACATAGTGTTTTCTTCCTTAGAAGAGACTAAATCAAAGGCAAACGCTAGCTTAATCCCAATTAGCTAATTACACGCTAAACACCTGCTTAACATTAAATAAAGAAACACCAAAACAATAGTAATTACTTCAGTTGCTTCTTCCTGAAATTAGAATGGGAAATTTGGGAATTCTTACATAGTTATGCTTATGTACAATATAAGTAGCTAAAAATCCCAAATTGCAAATGGACAACTCAAAGGAAGTCAATGAGTGAAATCAGATAAAGATCGTTAAAATTAGGGTTATATTGAAAAACTCAAGTGGTATTAAAGGGGAAGAAATTGAGATCAGCGTGAAAAGAACAAAAACATTTTTAAGGTTTCTGCATTACTAAAATTGATCAGATTAGAATTGCAGAGTACCTCTCGTTGGTTTTCACCCTCTGATATTGTCGGATTCCTGAAGAACCAAGAGAGAGAAAAAGAAGAAGCAAAGATCATATTCACATTCAGACCAAACCCACCGAAAAGATAAGAACGGAAAAGAGATAAAAGAAACAGTAGTGCCATCACTAGATAAAAGAAACAGTAGTGCCCACTTTGCTTAGGCATGGACCCTACATAATCAAATTTCAAGGGAAGTTGAGTAACTTAATTGAATAGAGAAGCTTCTATTCTAAATTCTAATCAATAACAATTCTGATAGTTTGATGGAATTGATGGTTCAAGGCCAAAAGAAAAAGGAAAGAACGAACTTACAGTCAATTTAATATGCTAAATTTGTAGTGGGTGAAAGTTGTCAAAAGTAGAAAGACTTAAGCTTATGCATAGTTCTATATGAGTTCTCTAGAAACGGTAGCATTAGTTTCATTGCCATTGATGCTGAGATAGTTTTCTTCATCCACTCCCTGCTCTAGAAAAGGCCTGCCTAAATATTGCATATCCATAAATTTATGTGTATGGGTGTAGGGGTGCGTAGATAAGAGAAATCATAGATTTATGGGACGGCCATAGTACCTTTTAGGTAGATTAGGAACGAGGACATAAAGAACTATGGGATCTAATGCTTTGCAGGTGTTTTGTTCCTGTAATTGAAAGATCCTCATCTGCGTAAGGATTGTTTCTAGTTTCTCCTGCATATCATGTCTCTCGGATGATGAGACACGTTTCGAACAGTAAACAACAAACATAATTGCTGATGTGGATATTGAACAATTAGAGCATTTTGCCACAGCTTCACAGTTTTTGAGAGCCAGTTCCAGTTCAGCACTAGCACCTCCACTGCAAAGATTCATTGTCGGAGGATCAATTCCCAACTGACCAGCCATATAGAGTATATTATCATGCAAGGTTGCCTAAAAGCAAAAGCATTCACCTTATAAAAGGACATTTCACCAGATAACATTTGAAATGTGAAAGTATATACCAAATACCATACATTAAATGATGAAGAAAAGTTCGAGGTAACCAAACGAACAGTCACTACAATTGTATCATTCAATCAGATAACTAAATACACTTTCTCATATTTTAATGAGAGCATCAATAATAATTCCCAAGACTTGAATCATGACACCCAAACATTATAGATATTTAGAAATGAAGTTCAAAAGGCAGATGATTATCTGGTTTCAACCAAGTAGAGACTATAGTCAATGAACCTTTGTGCAGTTGCTACAGTTGAAATATTAAGGATCCTCTAAATTATTTTTTAAATCACTCATCTCTGAGGACTCGCATTCTACAATTCTTCTCTATGGAAATGTGCTTCCGTGGTATAGTAACTTTGTCATCAAGATCCAAGAACTTATGGGTCCATACCAGTATATTGACAAAAAAAAGTCATTCTACATATAGTCTCACTGTCAACATTGCATAGAATAAACCACATGAAAATCATGACATGAGGTTGGATTTACCTGACTGTATGGCCCAATGCAACTAGGTGCCCAAGAGGAAATACTCTGTACATGCAAAACCTTTTTAGCTTTATTATTTGACACAAGAACTTCCATATATGCTTTGCTGAAATTCATCTCTACTAGAGGCATTTCAACTGTGCTACATGATGGGACACCAAATGGATACCTCTCCGGGGTTATAAATTTCACATATGTCTCATTTGCCTCTGAGAACTTACTCATGTCATCTATGTAAAGGTGAATATAGACAACAGTCTCCCATCCAAAGCCAAAGCCAGCTAATAGTGATTCAATTTTTGCCAAAACAGTCTTCAAATCTTCTCGCAAATCTGCTCTTGAAAAATAAGTACGGCTCCGTCAAGGAAAGAAACTATGCACAAATATAATGAGGCAATGAAATAATCTGAAAATAAACAGGAAAGTAATGAAGACCACGATTGCATGAATCTTGTAACGAGCAACTTAAGGAGAGTGTTCTCTTGTTATTCTATTGCTCATGTTTTAGACTTAAAGCCATATAATCATCTCAGCAACTGAAAAAAGAATGAACTAATTGAACAACAAAATCTACACAATCAGTATTTCAAACATGAAAATAAAAATCCAGAAAACTGAAAGTGATAAGTTCAGAAATTAACCAAATCTGAGGATAGATTCTCGATATTCTAGAACAGGAAATTCTATGAGTGGTAGCAGATCCAGAAGTGCGAGAAGGAAAACGACGGCAGCGCGCTGCAAAGTTTGAGGAGAGGTGATGAATCGGACGAGATGCAGAAAAGCTAGATGGAAAATGGCGAACAGGAGGAGAGGCTGGCGTCAGTGTAGCAGCGAATAGGAAGAGTGATAAAGGTGTGGAAGAGATTAGGGTTACCTGCACAGTTGAGACAAGATCGAAACAGAGCGATTTCTGCATATTAGGGTTCGATACGAAGCGACATGAGCAACACACGAAGAAGCATCGGGAGGGGATGTGACGGAGCTTCAGTGTGACAGAAGTTCAGTGCGACGGCGGTGCAAGGCAGAGAGGCGCCGCCGATGGAGCGTTTGGAAGAGAGGGGTGTGGAGGCGCGGATAGGTATCGTGTGAAATGAGGAGCCACGCTTAAAGCAAACCCCTTATTTCAACCTTTCCGACGGAAAATTTTAAATTACAGACAGAAAATCCGTCTGTAATAATTTAATAAAACGCAACGTTTTGTTTATTTAATTACAGACGAATTTTCCGTTTGTAACCATTTTTCACGGAAAAAAATTAATTTTTTCGACGGAATTATCGACGGATTCTCTTTTCCATCTGTAATTTATACTAATCCATTTTTTTTTGTTTTTCGACAAAAAATCCCTCTGAAATTCCGTCTGTATTTTCGTGGGATAAAATTCGTCGGAAATTTCCATCTGTAATAACAAGTTTTCTAGTAGTTAAAATTAAGTTAGAACTTACAAGTTAAAATTAAATTAGAACTTACAAGTTAAGAAATTAAGTTAGAAAATAATTAATCCGACATAATACTATTTTCATCAGAATAAAAATTAAGTTAGAACTTACAAGTTAAAATTAACTAATTCTTTAAGAATCTATTCTCAAAGTTTAAAACTAGCCAATCAATAATACAAATTATCAAGAATTGACAATTCAATATATAAGCTCGGACTAATTAATCATAATTTAATTCATTAAATTTATATAAGTATCAATTACTACAAGAAAAAGTAATATTTGTAACAAAAAAATTATTACAAAAAATCAGAATTTTGAAACAAAAGGATTTTGAAATAAAAAAAGGGGCCGTTGCAGTATGTCCCGTTACAAAAAATTTTTGTAACAAAAAAAGGAACTGTTATAATTCAAAGTAATATTTTGTAACAAATTTTTCTGATACAAAAAATAAAAAATCATTACAAAAGTGATAACAATATTTGACCTTTAAAATATTTTTTGTAACAATTTAAATTTTTGTGTCATAATATTTTGTTATAAAATACTACTTACTTTTGTAACATTTTTTATTCTTAGTTACAAAAATAAAAAGTTCATTTTAAAACATTTAATTAAACAATTGATATATCAATTAATTTTTTAGACATGCTAACTTAACATTTATATAATATATAATCATATAGATAATTAGAATATCTTACATGTCATTAAGATTCTTTTACAATAAAATAAGTTCTAGAAATTCAACTAAACACAACTTTTTCCTAACATAAAATTATATCATATCGGATTTATAATTCTTGACTCTTCTAGCATATTTCAGTCAAGTTGGCATCAATTTTGTACCCCTGCAAATATGAACAATGAAAATCAAAATTAAAAAAAACACATAACACTATCTTCATCAGAGTAAAAATTAAGTTAGAACTTACAAGTTAAAATTAACTAATTCTTTAAGAATCTATTCTTAAAGTTTAAAACTAGCCAATCAAAAATGTAAATTATCAAGAATTAACAATTCAATATATAAACTCGGGCTAATTAATCATAATTCAATTCATTAAATTTACATAAGTATCAATTGTCGAACAATCACTATCAATTGTTAATTCATTAAATCATAATTCAAATGAATGCAGCTTCACCAAGTAGGTTCTCCCTGTAAACAGGGTCTTGGCTCCACAACACCTCAAACAGTTGGGTTGAATCATCACAGGCTATGTTTGGCACTCAATTAACATGCATTAACAATAACTTAAAAAATAATAAATGCAGAAAGGCTTAGAAATATAACAGCTTCATCAATCACAATATTTTCAGAAGCAGAACTGGCATTTGAAGATGAATTATTATCCTCATAGCTAACCAGAAATACATCAAGCAGAAAACCCAAAATCAAATGTTTATTAAATCAGAACTCAACATTTGGATAAAAGATTGATTGCCATAGAAGTCATTACTTACAGTATTTATCAACTTTCTTTAGAATATCGACTACAACTGCATGCATGTCCTCCCTACTAGGTTCCTTCTTGGATTTCTTACTACCTTTTTCTTTTCCTAACAATGGCATTGGAATAGAATAATTTGAGATGGAAAATTTACAAATGGATACATACTTGTAAATTACAGAACCATGCTGTGTAACTTGATACGAATTCATATCAAGGGTGTGTTTATCAGGATGGTAAAAAATGGGGAGGCAAATTTCATGTGAGCTCTGTAATTGTCAGAATTTATCTCATCCATGAAAACTTATATCCCATTTTTTCCCCCAACCAAACACCTGAGAAGGGAAGTTTCCAGAAACAGTTTGACAAGACTACTTAATCAAAGTTAACAAGTTCTAAAACTATTTCGAGCAAACAATAGAATGCTAATAGAAATAGAGCAAGCACTACAGATAACATCATATGTAAATTGGGAAAAATACAATCAATTTACCTTGATCCTTCACTGAAGCTATTGATGGCTTCTCTATTTGTTTTTTTGCTTGCAGCCTTTCCCTTAGTATTTGACTTTTCACCAGAGGTTTTCTGCTTCTTGGATGCCAAAAGCACTATCCTGATGAATAAGCAAGTCACAACCCAAATCCTCCAGATATGCATGGAAGAGAAAAATAAACAAAATTGGTCTATTATGAACAAAAATAAAAATCCAAATGGAAAGCTAAGATTATCATTTGCTTTCATAATTGACAAAATGCAGAAACTTAACAAGAAAGCTAAGTATCTCCAATTATCTCAAAGAAAAATAAGTGCCAAAACTAGCAAAACAACTCAGCAGAAACTGCCAATAGTTAGAAAGCAACTTGGTTGAGCTACTGCATTCACAATTATACCAAGTTGAAACACAAAGCTATTAGCTCGTATGATGAAAAAGTTAAGATCTTATAAAACTCATTTTCAGGTGTTAACTACACAATGTGAATCTTACGAGACAAATAACATGCTATGTTATCATAGAGAATAGTCTTATATATGTTATCTTTGCATCCTTAACAATTGGTGCTTGCAGCCCATTAATGACTTCTTTTGCATCATATATCACTCTAGATGGGGTTGAGTAAAGGGCATGAACCCGGCCATCCTGAAGAAGCATTATCCAGAAGCACCATTAGTATCTCAAAAAATTCTAAACACACAAATGCTTAACAGAATAAGTTTTATTTAATTTAGATTCAGTCAAATTTAGCAGGCCAAGCTAGAAGATAGTACATAGCTAGAAATCAATACTTAAGTAAAGAAAGTGATGAATTAAGGAAATCGTTGACGATATTAACTTGATTAACATAGTGAATAAACTTATCCAATTAGCAAAACCAAGTATGTGCATATTGGTACTTGAAATATGTACTTTCATCCATCTAAACAAAACAAGACAAATTTGCATACCTCTATAAAGTAGGTTATGTTAGTGGCTTTAAGTTTTTTTGGTTATGACAACAGAGCTCCTAAGCAATCTTAGCTGCTCCTCAACTCCCTTGAACTTGCCCTTCCCTCCTATCCGAAGCTCCTGACGGAAATCAATGACAATAATATTTTCAAAAATTAAAGGAAATCAAAATCAGAGGGGAGAATGCCCTTAACGGCAGTGAATCCCGGCAAGGCAGCGCTTTTTTCCGGTGACAGGTGCTCAGTGATGCAACCTCTAACAGCGGCAACGACGGTGACTGTAACAGCCCAGACCACCTGCTAGGACGATATTGTCCGCTTTTTGGGAGTGAGTGAGTGGGTGAGTGAGTGTGGGAAGTGTTAGGATAAAATTAGAGTTATAATTTTTAATTTGAGAATTAGGGATTGTTTTTGGAGAAAATGTAAAATTAGAAATTTTTAGATAAATTGAAGTTTGGTAATTTTAATTAAATATAGAGTATTAAATATTTATGAAAATTATATAAGTTTTAATTAATTTTAAACTTAAAATTTTTTTGTTTTGATTTAATTATTTTTTATAAATAATTTTTTGAAAATAAAAGTATGAATAACTATAATAAATCACAAATAATTTATTTTTTATTTTTTAACAATCAGAGATTTTATAGGCTTAATAATAAGTGTTGGGTTATGGTGGATTTAGGATTTTAGTAGAAAGAAGGAAAAAACTAGAACTCTATATTTTGTTCTTAAGGAATTTTTTTAAAAAATTTTTTAAATATAAAAATATGTTAACTTTTAGAGTGGTAATGAAACAAAAAATAATATTGGTTATAAATTTATTTTAAATACGAGAAGGAAGGTAACCGCCAATGAGTTATATCTCAAATGGTATAATCTTTCCATACTCATCTAAGAGGTCACACGTTTGAGTCTTCCTATCTTTGGTATAAAAAAAAGAAAAAAAAGAAGGAGGGTGACCCAGCAAGCGGTAGAATAAAGAGTGAAAGTGAGGATTACAATTAGGATTTTTACTTTTTACATTTGTTTTTATTTTTAATTTTAATTATTTTTATTTATGTTTAATAATTAATGTTTTTAATTTAAAAAATTAATTTTAGTCAACATTTAAGACTTGGTTATTAGTAAAAATTATATATTATTTTTATAAAAATATAAAATAATATATACTATTTTTAAAAATTAATCATTTAATATTTAATTTTTTATAAAAAATAATTAATTAAAACAAATAATATTTTAAAATATTAAATTTTTAAAACAAAATAAAATTATCTTAAAGATTTTAATATTTTAAAATAAATTTTTTTAGTTACAAAAATTCTTTTATTTTGTGACAAACAAATAATTTGTTACAAACAATATTGAATTTTGTGACAAATTAATTTTTTGTTACAAAATAATTAGAGTTTTTGAAACAAATAGATATTTTGTTACAAAATATTTTAAACTTTTGCAACAACTTCATCTTTTGTTATAAAATATTATAAAATTTTACAACAAATATCGTTTCGTTACAAAAGCCAATATAATTTGTAACAAAAAACTCAAATCGTTACAGAATAACAAAATATTTCATAACAAATTATATTGTTGTTATAAAATATTATTATTATGTAACAATCACTAATTTTTGTTACAAAAAAATTTTTTTGTAACAATTTTAAATTTGTTACAAAGTTGTTGTTACAAATGTACAAAACACAATTTCTACCAAAATTCTCATAACAAATATACTTGACTTTTTTCTCTTTATGCTTTTACACTCATAAAGTTCCGTAATGATGTTTATGTCAAAATACAAGATAAGAACATTACAATAATTATCTTAATAAAAATCCAAACCTGAAAAGAAAAAATTCCAAAGCAACACACCATCTAAATTTAACAAAACAGTGAAGCACTTGAACAAGTTTATGTTATTGCAAAAGTATATAGTGATGCAGAGAGTTTGGAAATAGAGAAGTATAGTAAGAATGGAAAAATAAAACTGAATTAAGTAAAATTGACAATGAGGAAAAAATGCTAGTGGATTACAATGAGTATTAGAACTATCACAAACGAAGAAGGCTGAAAACCCAAAATAGTGGAGTATATGTATCATCTAATACAAAAAGTTATGCAAGCATGCGTGATAATAGAGTCGCTGTTGGCAGTGTTTTGTATTATGAAAAAGTTGTGGACATAATTGAAATGAATTATAGCTGTCATTTCATAGTGGTATTGTTCAAATGTGTTTGGGCTGATACCACTACCAGTAGAGGCATCAAACTAGACCACTTGGGGCTTACCAGAGTTAATTTCTCTCGTCCGATACACACTGGTGTTCGAGAAGAAGATGAACCATACATATTGATCTCAGAAGCTCAGCTTGTATACTATGTGGATGATGAAGTAGCTAAGGAATGGAGTGTTGTGGTTCATGTGAAACCACGAGATTTGTATGGCATGAGAGAAGAGAATGAAGAAGCTGAAGTTGGTTTTTCTCCACAACCAGTGTTGAACATGTCAGCGAAAGGTGATATTGGATTTACAGTTGACAAGGGAGGATGATATAAGAAGACCCTACAGAAAATGCTTCAGAGAATATCGATGATGTTGCGTAATGCTTATATGAAGAATTTTAACATAATTTAAAAAGGATATTTGTGTCATGAACTAAATTAAATAAACTCAACGTTGTACGTTGTTTTCTTTGGTTACAAAAAATTTGGTGTATCTTCGATTTGCAGTTAAGTATTTATTATATTGTGAATTTTCATGAGTAAAAGGAGATTTTTCATTTCTTTCAACGAGTTTTTTCATCAAAAGTTAGTTTACGTTAAATTTTTAATGTTGTTTCAATTGTTGTTGTTCTTAATGTTGCAGTTTTGATAATCTTGATATCTAATATTCAATATCAATTCCAATAGTGTTACGCTTTTTAAAACATTAGCGAATATAACATGACAGTGAAACAGGACAAATAAAAACTGAGGACTTTTCATCATCCTCTGCAAGCACAACATTCGCTACAAAGCTTCTGTCTAACAAATTTGCCCAAACTACTAACAAGGCAAATGGTAATTGTCAATAATTTGCGTTTAGTTGTAAAATTGTCTTAGCATATTGTCGTCCATTTTTTTCTAAGTCAGTATCTAATGACTTGGGAGTTCTCAGTTTCTTCTGGGTATACTTATTTTGTTGTATGCATGTTGATATTTTTAGTATTACCTAAATATTCTGGAGAAAGAGTCCCTGACAGCCTAGATGGGGAAGAGTCTGATTCAGAAGACAATTTAGATGATATCTCTTCTGTTTGAATTGACAGATCCATGCAGTTTGATCTCAATAAGGTTCCGGAAGAAGACAATGAAACTTTAGAAGACCAACAAAGAGAAGATGATATACATGTTAAGAAAAGGTGGTTTAATCTGAACAAAAAGCCATGGTATGGAGATAAAATATCAGATCCTGTAAAACGTGAAGCCCAAAGATTCTTGACAGAGTATTTTTCGCTAGGTCAATACGATGTTGAAGAGAAATTTTGATCTTCTATTATAAGAGTTACGTTGATTCCTTAATTTAATGATTTGGGTCGCAGTTTCACATGTTTATCTACTTTTAGAGTTTCTTGATTTAGGTTTAGTAAGGTATAATTTCAAAGAGGAGTAACTTTGATTTATGCTCGTTAGAACTTTATTTTAACTTTATAAATTTAGAGTATGACTTTATTTTCTTCTTTTACATTTATGTTTGAATGCAAATTTAAATGACAATAAAGTAAACAAGGAAATCTTATTGGTAAATTTGGTCACATGAGTTAATATATATAGCTTATTTAACTTGTGAACCTTTTTACGTAAAACAAATCTAGAAAAAGTGTTACGAGTTTAACTAACAATGATTTAAACATATGTAGCATAAAATAGTAGTGTTAACTTAACTAGATTATACTCAGAGGGTTATTACTAAACAAAATATTGTAATATGTGGTAATACGTCTTTTCCGGCGGTTGGAAGAAAACTGCCGGAAAATGTAAAACGATAACTCACCCGACGGTACATATAACCGCGGTTCTAGGAAAATCGCTGCTAAATGCAAGGCTGATTGTAGCCCCAACCCCTAACTGCCGCGATATGCACCGCAGGTTGTCATTTTGCGGCAATTTTTTTAAACCGCCACAAAATTTCCGCTGCTATCTGCTGGAATTGTTGTAGTGAAGCCGTTGATTTTATTAGATTTTTGAAAAATTGACCCGTTTAAAAGCGACGACTAAAATCCTCGATTTTACCATCGATTTTTAATATTAACGACGGCTATGCCGTTGATTTTAACGATGTTTTTTGTAGTGTTTATTAATGTTCAGATCTTTCATAATTAAAAATGACTATTTACTCTTGGATAATTTCTTATACTTGAAACATTTAATGAAGTAAAAATATAATCCGACTGATTGATACATCACTATTTTATGATTCATATTGTGTTTAATTGTGTGGTTTTATCAAATCTTTACCCACTAATTCATATGATAAGCATGTATTTACAATTCCTTCCCAAAATCACTCCATGGTTGAAAACTTGCTTCCCAGAGACTTTTAATTATGTATTTTAATTCTCCTTTATCCCATTCGATTCCGTGATTTGTGTGTTAAGTGTTTCAGGCTTCATAGGGCATGAATGGCTTGGAAATTGGAGAGGAGGCTTGCAAAAATGGAAGGTTCACGAGAAACTAAGGAGATGACCAGCGAGCGCATGGCCCACGCGAACGCGTGGATTGGAGTTTGCACACATGACGCGAACGCGTGAACGACGCGGACGCGTGACAAGGAAAATCGCTGCCTGAGGCGAACGCGTGAACGACGCGTACGCGTGACCTGCGCGATCTGCAAAAATAACAGAATACGCTGGGGGCGATTTTGGGCCGCTTTTGACCCAGTTTTTGGCCCAGAAACACATAGTAAACCTAGGGAATATGCAGAGACTCAAGAGGATCCACACACATTCAGATTCATCACATTAGGATTGCTTTTAGTTTTAGATATGAGTTTTGAGAGTTGCATTACATTGATAGTTTATGTTTTTGCTTGGAATTTTTGGATGCTGAAAGTCATACCTCCGTTGAAGACATTATTTTAGTTTGTTTCCTTATTCCTTTATTTTTAATTAGTTACTCATTGACTCTATTCAATTAAGTATGTTACATTTTGAATTTATTAATATATGAAGTTATTTTTATTTTAATTAATTTTAATTCTCTATTTTATTCTAATCAATTATGTCTTCTCATATTTTTATCATTATTAATTTCATGTCAATGGAGTAGAATCTATACTTGACATGAGGGTTGATTAAGAGGTGATACTTGAGTTGGGATGCTCAAGTGCTTGGTTAAACTGGACGTTGTTGGCTAATTCTATACCTACTAACACTAGACCTCCCCAAGGGAGAGGGCTAGGATCTGAGGGTAAGAGTTAGTTCAATCACCATATCTTTCCTCATTTAGTAAGGGAAAATCGAGTGAGAACAACAACCTTTTTACACCACACTTGAGAAGATCCCAACAAGGATAGAAGTTCCACTTAATTATTTCCTCAGTCAAGGCCTTTTATTCAGAGTATCAATAATTATTCTTAGTTTATTTTTATTTCCTCAATTCACAATTATTTTTAATTGCTCATTATCAAACTCAACTTTCTCGGAAATTTCTGGTTAATAAATTAGCACTCTTTCCTGCAAATCGTTGGGAGACGACCTGGGACTCATACTCCCAGTATTTTATTTCTAAAATTTGTGACAACCCTTTTTAAATTGGTGAGGCAGATCTTAGCTGGTTAAGGGCTATATGTGCAATGCTGTCTCTTAATTGAAATCTCTAAATTGGTTAACTTCTGCCACACATCAATATTTGGCGCCGTTGCCGGGGAGTTGCAATAGTGTGCTAAATTATTAATTAGTGTATATATTTTATTTTATTTGCATATTTTATTTTTATTTCTGTTACCATGAGTTACATGTCTTTCTCATTGAATGACGCGTTCACTGCCTGATCCGAGTTTAGTCCCATTTGATCCTGAAATTGAAAGAACTCTTTCATATATTATACGAACTCGACGTTGGTTAGCCTTCGAGGGTGGTGAAGTGGTTATTAGCAATTCAACAGTCTCATCTGAGGGCGAATCTGAACCGCCATCTGAGAGCAAAACAAGCTCATTTACTACTGATCCAGTTGATTTACGTGCAGGAAACATGGCAGCACCTAAGAGGATTACTCTCCAGGAGGTAGGAGCCCCAGATTTTACACTGCAGCCGTATCAAGTGCATCACCCAAATGCAGCTGCAGATTTTGAACTCAAAACCGCACTGATCAACTTGATGCCCAAGTTTCATGGCTTACCTGTTCAAGAGCCTATCAAGCACCTTAGGGATTTCCAGATAGCCTGTTCTACTGTTAGGCATCATGGTGCAGATGAAACTTCTATTCTGTTAACCGCTTTTCTGTTTTCTCTTGAGGGAAAAGCGAGGGAGTGGTACTACTCCCAACCTGAAGCAACTGTTACCAACTGGGATACACTCAGAAGAGAATTTTTGAAAAAATACATCCTAGCTGAAGTCACAGATAAACTGAGAAAAGAGATCTCTTGCATTGTTCAAGGTGAATCAGAGACTCTCTTTGAATATTGGGAGCGCTTCAACAATCTCCTGGATGCATGTTCCCATCACATGATTGGTAAACTAGTATTGATCAGCTACTTCACCCAAGGTATGAACCCCCAGGATAAGACCACACTGGAAGGTGCCAGTAATGGTTCACTGAAAAAGTACAAAACCGCGAATGAAGCATGGAAACTGATCAACGACTTAGCTGAGTCCACTAGGAATCACAGACAGAGGCGCAACCCCAAAGCTGTTGCAGAGATTTCCACTAGCAAAGAAACTACTGCTCTAACACAGAGTATATGTGAAATGACCAACCTACTTAAACAGATGCAGTTGAATCAACAACAAGCACAACAAGCTCAGCCTTCACCACAACAGAGCCAACAGTTAGTTCCACAAAGAGTATGCGGGATCTGTGCTGATTATAGTCATTATACTGATGAATGCCCAAAACTCCAGGAAGACAACACTGTGGCAGCCACTCACAACTTCTATGATTGCCCAAATCAAGGATAAAATCAACAAGGTGGCAACTACAATCAAGGTGGCAACAATAGCCATGGATGGCAGGATAATTCCAACCAAGGCTGGAGAGATAATTCTAACCATGGCTGGAGGGATAACTTTAACAGAGGAGGCAGAGACAATAATGGAAACCAGAGGTGGAATAATAATAACAACAACCGACAGCAGAATCAGAACCAACCTTACAGAGCACCTCACCTAAGACAATCACAAGGACCCCAGCAAACCCAACAACAAGTTTCTCAGACTGCTTATTCTAGTTCCTCATCAAATGACGAGATGCTCCGTTCTCTTGCACAAGGACAACAAGACATGCATGCTCAGCTCAACTCTAGTCTGAATGGCTTAACTGCCACTTTACAAGCTCTCGTCTCCCGTATGGATTCCTCACTTAATTCCACACATCAAATTTTAAGATCTAATGGAATTCCTTCTCAACCACTGCCTAATCCCAAGGGTAGCATCAATGTCATCACTCTAAGGTCCGGAACCACATTACAGGAGAGGAACCATGAGGAGCCAAGCCAACAAGAGAACGTGCCAACAGAGGATGTGGTGGAAGTAGAAGAAGCTACAGAAGAAGAGGACGTACAAGACATAGTTGAAGAAGAAGAAGCTCAACCACAGAATGAAGCACCAAGGGATGCTGAAGCTACAAATCGCGCCCCTCCTGTTCCATTTCCACAACTTGCAAGGAAGCCCAGAAAACAAATGGAACTTGACCCCAAAATGGTAGAAATATTCAAAAAGGTCGAGGTAACTGTTCCCCTTTTTTATGTTATTCAACAGGTACCTAAATACGCAAAGTTTCTAAAAGATTTGTGCATACATAAAGATAAAATTAATGAATTAGAAACTATTCCTTTAGGTAGTTCTATATCTGCTTTAATTTGGAAATATACCTGAAAAATGTAGTGATCCAGGTCCATGTATGGTTAGCTGTACCATTGGAGGTGTGATATTTTCTGACTATATGTGCAATTTAGGAGCATGTGTTAGCATAATGCCTTTGTCTATATATGATACTTTGAGGCTCCCTCCCCTAAAAAGGTCGGCAGCTCATTTTGTGTTAGCAGATAAAAGCATTATTACAGTAGTTGAAATTGCTGAAGATGTACTAGTGAGCATTAAGGGGCTCACGTTTCCCATTGATTTCTATATCCTGGAAATGCCCCCTAATAACTCAGGAAGACCATCATCAATCCTGCTTGGAAGACCATTCCTGAAAACTTCAAAGTTCAAGCTGGATGCATTCTCAGGAACTTACTCTTTTGAGATAGATGGCAGAACAGTGAGTTTCAGTTTAAATGAAGCTATGAAGCATCCTCCGAAAGATCATTCTATCTTCCAATGGGACATTATTGATGAAATTGTAGCTGAAGTTTACCAGGAAGAATTAGAAAAAAAGTACATAGAGCAAGGTCCAAGTGTGGGGACACTTTCTGAAAACCATGAGAAGACTTTACCATTATCACCAGCCCCGGATGATCCAGAGGCTAGCTATGAGCAGAAATTAGAGTTAAAGCCCCTTCCTCCACACCTCAAGTATGTTTACCTTGAGGACAAGCAGAAGTTCCCAGTCATCATTGCAAGGGAACTCACTTCTCAACAAGAAGAACAACTACTCAGAGTGCTGAGAAAATATAAGAAAGCAATTGGATGGAGCTTGGCGGACATAGTAGGCATTAGCCCTCAAGTTTGTGAACACAGAATATTCTTAGAAGAGGGAGCAAAGCCTGTCCATTAGCCTCAAAGAAGATTGACTCCCACCATCTTAGAAGTTGTCAAGAAAGAAGTAACCAGACTACTTGAAGCAGATATCATTTACCCCATCTCAGACAGTGAATGGGTCAGCCCAGTATAAGTAGTGCCCAAGAAGTCTGGAGTCACAACAATAAGGAATGAGCATGGAGAGCTTCTGACAACTAGAGTGCAGAAGTCATGGAGAGTTTGCATTGACTATAGGCGTCTCAACCAAGCCACTCGCAAGGATCATTACCCCTTGCCATTCATTGATCAAATGCTTGATCGCCTGTCAGGTAAATCTCATTATTGTTTCTTAGATGGTTATACATGCTACTTTCAAATTCATATAGCTCCTGAAGATCAGGAAAAGACTACTTTTACATGTCCCTTTGGAACTTATGCTTATAAGAGAATGCCCTTTGGCTTGTGCAATGCACCGGCTACCTTCCAAAGATGCATGATGAGTCTTTTCTCTGATCTTATTGAGAACTGTATGGAGATTTTTATGGATGATTTCAGCATATATGGTGATTCATTTAGCCTTTGCTTGGATATTTTATCTAGAGTGTTAGATAGATGTGTTAATACAAACCTTGTATTAAATTTTGAAAAATGTCACTTTATGGTCAAACAAGAAATTGTACTAGGACATGTTGTGTCTAATACTGGCATTTCTGTAGATCCAGCAAAGGTGGATGTTATTTCTAGTTTACCTTACCCCTCCTCCGTGAGGGAAGTCCGTTCGTTCCTTGGCCACGCAGGTTTTTACAGGAGATTCATTAAGGACTTCAGTAAGGTAGCATTACCTTTATCCAGATTGCTGCAGAAGGAAATTGAGTTTGAGTTTAGTGAAAGCTGTATGCAAGCTTTTGATAAGCTGAAAACCGCCTTGACTCACAATTGTGAGAGGACCAGACTGGAGCCAGCCGTTTGAAATTATGTGTGATGCTTCTAACCATGCAGTAGGAGCAGCGCTGGCTCAGCGCGAAGGTAAGGACCCTTTTGTAATTGCTTATGCATCTAAGACTTTAGATGCTGCTCAGTCTAATTACACTACTACTGAAAAAGAGCTCCTTGCTATTGTTTTTGCTCTGGATAAATTCTGAGCCTACCTACTTGGTACTAAGGTAGTAGTGTACTCAGACCATGCAGCTCTAAAATATTTATTAGCTAAAAAGGAGTCCAAATCAAGGCTAATACGTTGGATACTGCTGTTACAAGAATTTGATTTAGAAATTAAGGACAGGAGTGGTAACCAGAATTTAGTGGCAGACTACCTGAGTCGCCTTGAGCACGTTAAGGGTGACTCCACTCCTATAAATGATAATTTCCCATTTGATAGCTTACAAGCAGTATCTAAAGTAGTTCCTTGATATGCACCTGTAGCTAATTATCTAGTTAGCCACACTTTTCCTCCAAATTTTACTAAGCACCAGAGAGACAAGCTGAAAAGCGAGTCCAAATATTATATATGGGATGATCCATATTTATGGAGGTGTAGTGCTGACCAAGTAATTAGACGGTGTGTGTCTAAATCAGAATTCCAGTCCATTTTAGAGGCCTGCCATTCATCTGAGAGTGGAGAACATTTTGGCCCTCAAAGAACAGCTAGAAAAATTTTAGACTCTGGATTCTGGTGACCTACTCTTTTTAAAGATGCTGCTGAATTTTGTAAATCTTGTTCCCCATGCCAAAAGTTTGGTAATATATCCAAGAGGGATGAGATGCCTCAACAGCTTATGCTTTTCTGTGAAATTTTTTATGTTTGGGGCATCGACTTCATGGGTCCATTTCCAAATTCTAATGGTTACTCTTATATACTGTTAGCCTTAGATTATGTTTCTAGGTGGGTGGAAGCAATTCCTACCCATACTGATGATGCTAACACTGTTGTTTCCTTTGTTAGAAACCATATTATTTGTCGCTTTGGATCACCACGAGCGATCGTGAGCGATCAAGGCACCCATTTTTGTAACAAGAGACTAACAGGATTACTGAAAAAGCATAGGATAATTCACAAAGTAGCGATAGCTTATCATCCACAGACCAATGGGCAAGCAGAAGTCTTTAACAGAGAGATTAAATGTATTCTAGAGAAGATCGTAAAACCTCACAGGAAGGACTGGAGTGCCAGGCTACAAGATGCACTCTGGGCATATAGAACAGCGTACAAGACACCCATTGGGATGAGCTCCTTCCGCTTGGTATACGGTAAGGCTTGCCACCTCCCCGTAGAGGTGGAACACAAGGCTTTATGGGCTGTGAAGGAGTGCAACATGAATCTTATGAAAGCTGGTGCTGAAAGAAAGCTGCAACTAGCTGAACTAGAAACCCTCCGTCTAGAAGCATATGACAACTCCAGGCGTTACAAGGAGAAAATGAAGGCTGTCCATGACAACCACATAAAAAGAAAAGAATTCAGACTAGGGGAGTTAGTTCTACTATATAACTCCAGACTGAGGCTCATGCCAGGTAAACTGAGATCAAGATGGGAAGGTCCATACAGAGTAGAAAAGGTAGAGCCATACGGAGTTTTCCACCTGCGTCATCCTGTTAACTCCAAATTTCTTAAGGTTAATGGATATCGCCTAAAGCTTTACCATGGTGAGAAGATGAAGAATCAAAAGGAACTAGAGATCTTCCTCTTGGAAGATCCACCAAGAGAAGCTGAATGAGCCTAACGAGCGTCCAACTTAAGGACGTAAAAGCAAAGTGCTAGGTGGGAGACAACCCACCATGGTATGATTGTTCCGTTTCAGTCTTAGTTTTATTTTTTTATGATGTTAATGACTCTTCTCATCATCCCTGCATTTAGCTGCATACAGTTTGCATGTGCATTTTGCATAATAGTTTTTCATTTAAAAACAAAAAAAAAAACAAAAAGAGCACGCAACGGGGCAGCGTCGCTGACGCGTCCGCGTCACCAGTGCGTTATGAAGAAAAGAAAGTTGAACGGCGAGTCACGCGAAAGCGTGGCTGGAGGCGTGCCTTAGGCACGAACATGCCCACGCGTCCGCGTCACCCACGCGGCTGCGTCGTTTGCGAAATAGCCTCCCCACGCGTCCGTGTCACCCACGCGAACGCGTGGCCTTGTAAAAATCGACGTAAATAGGTGTATGACAGCATGTTGCGATGGAGCTGGGCTGGACTGATGCTAGAAGCACCAGCTACATCACGTGACCGCGTGCCCCATACGGCCGCGTCATTTTCAAAACATCACCATTCACGCGATCGCGTCAACCACGCGATCGCGTCACCTTAAAATTTGGCAAATAGAGTTTGAAACAGAGAGTCGTGCGAATGCGTGGCTGCTCTCGCGCCATTTGCATAATTCAGGTCATGCGACCGCGTGACCCACGCGTCCGCGTCGCATATAGCGCACAGAATATCCAGATCAGCCAAAATATCTTATCTTTTCTT
Organism: Arachis hypogaea; assembly: GCF_003086295.3. Lineage (NCBI taxonomy): Eukaryota > Viridiplantae > Streptophyta > Magnoliopsida > Fabales > Fabaceae > Arachis > Arachis hypogaea. The sequence continues at coordinate 16,709,469 of NC_092049.1, forward strand.
CTCCCAAATCCTTATTTTTCTTTTCCTTTGTTATTTCTTTCTTCCCCCTTCTTCCTTCTCTATTCATTCTCACTTTTTACCTTCTCCATTCTTATTTTTCACACCCATCATCAAGGTTCTTTTCTTTCTTTCTTTACTTTTTTACTTTCCCTTATCAATTTTATTTATGTTTTACATTTTTCTTTTCACATTCATTATCTATATTTTCCCTTATTTTTCTTTCTTTCTATCCCTTTTTATTGGTGTTAAAAATTTATTTCGATCTTTCTTTTGCATCTTTTGCTTGTGGATTATCATGAAATTATTTGACAATTATATATTACTTTTCATAAGGGTTGCTTGCATGTTCACATTTCCTACTTTCAACAACATTTTCAATTTTTCATCATGCATGCCAAGTGTTTGTGAAAAAGCCCGTGTGGCATTGCACATTATTTTAATTTATTCTATTCCACTACTTTAATGCCTGCTTTTCACAAAACCCCTTTTATATTTTATTAATTAAAATATAATTGTCCATACAAACATATTGTTAGTTTGAATGATGTGGTAATCTAACTTGGATATTGAATGCTTGATCTATGATACTCATGCCTTTGCCGGCATGCTAATAAACATCTTGCATTTAATTGCCATCACATGCATTTACTATCTTACCTTTGATGAACTTTTCACATGTAGTCTAGACCATGTGTTAACGACATCCCTCTTTACCGTGCATTGATTACCACTCATCATATTCGCTCCTTTGCTCGAACCCTTCACTTTACACATTACTTTCTCTTCTCTTTTTCAGGATGGCCACCAAGAAAGGAAAAGAGAAAGCTATTTCCAAACCACCAGCAAGGAGAGGAACAAAAAGAGCATTAGTGGCTGAGCCATCTTCAACAGCAGTAAAGCCCTCAATAAAAAAGAATTAAGAAGATCATCAAGGTCGATGAAAAAGAAAAAGCTTTTCCAGCAAAGGACACTGCGCGGTTTCCTAACTGCTACTGTGAGCAAATGTTCCCCATCCTGGCAGAGAGGAATTACAACAATGAATATCTTCTCATCCTCCCAAACCACATTGCTGACTTTGTTGAGTCGCAAATTGAATGAAGACAATGGGAATTCCTACGGAGACAGCCATGATAGGTTAATCTCTCATGGGTAGTAGAATTCTACTCCAACTTTTACATACCAATCATGCAGTCTGTCTATGTCCGTCAGAAGCAAGTCCCCATAATGAAAGAAGCCATTCAACAAGCTTTAGATCTTTCCCCTGCTCCAGAAGGATTGGACGCATTTCAAGAAGCCTCACTCAAGCGCCAAACATACCAATTTGACTGGGACGCCGTTCTCAGAGTTATAGCACAACCTGGCAGCAGATGGATCTACGGATACCATCGATCCCGACCAAAAGGGATATCGACTTCAGCACTTACCTTGGAGGCCCGAGTATGGGCACAAATCATGTCCCATTATGTATTCTCGAGCACTCACGAGTTCTCCTTCACTGCAGACATGGCTGTTTTACTCTGGTGTATCCTTACAGACCAGCACCTAAACTTACCAAGACACATCCGGAATGCAATGGGACACGTACAAATTGTGGGCAACCTACCTTTTCCCGCCTTGGTTTCAGATCTCGTCTCGGCAGCCGGAGTCTCCTACAGAGCTGGGGACACCAAAGCCTTCCTTTCCTGGGATGATCAGTACGTCCCTAACGGGAAATATATCAGACCACCAGCAGCCACTACAAGCCAGCCTACGGAACCGGCTGAAGACATTCCTCCTTCAACACCACAAGTACCTACAACAAACCAACTGCTCCATCAGATATTTGAAAGGTTGGATCGGCAGGAACACAAAGCAAAGCTAAGAGAGCGCCGTAACAAGCGCCGATTCACATACCTCAAGGAGCTACTTTTGGGAAACTACAAAGACCCAGACACCTCGGAATCCACCTCATTTACCAGCACAGGGAGCCATGACGATCCCGATGGTGGAGATGCTGCTACCAGCCCCCCTTTGTTCCTGACAGATGGCACCGAGGACGGTGCAAAGCCTTAAGTGTGGGGAGGTCGGTCAGTACCTGACTTCTAGAGGTAATTTCTTTTTCTTAAACACCAGTAAAATAGGATATTTAGTCAAATTTTCTTTTGTAGAATAGGATAGATTGCATAAAAATAGGTTATTCACATACATGTTCTACTTGATTGAAAATAATAAGTTTCTTCTAAGACCCTACTTTTTGAAAAATTTCACTAATTTAAATCAAAACCTTTGTGTAAACTTGTTTGAAGTTGTATTTGGAACATAGTTTAAAAAGCTGAGAACACACAACCTGTGAGATTTGAGCTTAATTATATGGTTACATTATTTAACCATAAATATTTTATTCTTGTGTGTTTGCTTCTCTATGATTGTAATCTTATTTTGTTTCATCCTATATGTCCAATGTTTAATATGTTATATGCATGCGTATGATTGAGGTCATTATTTGTTTAGCTCACTTATCCCAAATAATCCTACCCTTTAAATAACCTTTGTCAGCCACTTTGAGCATTTTTATCCCATTTGTTCTATATTTTACCATATTACTAGCCTTAAGCGAAAAAACAATTAAATATCCCAATTGAATATTTGATTAGCTTAAGATAGGAATGGTGTGTTAATTGAGTATGGGAAATTTGTGGGAACAAGGGTTAATAAGGGGATGCTTCATGATAAAATAATGGGAATTTGGGTACCTACTCATGTGAGACCAGAAAAAATTAAAAGTTCATGTGCATTAATAAGTTATGTTTATTTTTCCAATTGAAAAAAAAATATTTTTCAATAAATATCTAAATGAATAAGGGGACAAAATTACCCTAATGTTAAGTTAATGAAAAATCAATGCATATGTGATAAAATTAAAGAAAAATAGATACATGAGTATGTAATGCAAAAGTGAAGACTATGGGTAACTAGGCATGATTCTAAAGTTATATAGAGTGTATGTATGTTAGGTGAAAGCTTAGGTTAATTAAAGATTCAATTTATAAAGCTCACTTAGCCATATACACATACCCTCACCTTTACCTTGACCCTATTACAACATTGAAAAAGACCTCATGATGTTTGCATTGGTATGTTAAATATTGTTGATTGGTTAGGTGAAGAACAAATTTTAGAAAGCATGACTGGAGAAGAGTAGAGTGATTACATATACACCCGAGTGATTAGAGTGCACATACACTACTAGTAAGGGTTCAGTGCTTAATTCTATGTTCTCTGTTTTCATGAGCTGTCTTCTTACAATTTTATCTGTATTTACTATATGAATTGAGTTAGTGAAATCTAATTTATATTTGTCTTATATATATATATATATAGGCTACATTGCATTGCATGAGTTTTACATTCCCCTACTCATTTACTTTATCTCCTTCAACTAAGCATGAGGACATACTAATGTTTAAGTGTGAGGAGGTTGATAAACCATTATTTTATGATTCATATTGTGTTTAATTGTGTGGTTTTATCAAATCTTTACCCACTTATTCATATGATAAGTATGTATTTACAATTCCTTCCCAAAATCACTCCATGGTTGAAAACTTGCTTCCCAGAGACTTTTAATTATGTATTTTAATTCTCCTTTATCCCATTCGATGCTGTGATTTGTGTGTTAAGTGTTTCAGGCTTCATAGGGCATGAATGACTTGGAAATTGGAGAGGAGGCTTGCAAAAATGGAAGGATCACGAGAAACTAAGGAGATGACTAGCGAGCAATGACGCGAGCGCATGGCCCACGCGAACGCGTGGATTGGAGTTTGCACGCAGGACGCGAACGCGTGAACGACGCGAACGCGTGACAAGAAAAATTGCTGCCTGACGCGAATGCGTAGACGACGCGTACGCGTGACCTGCGCGATCTGCAAAAATAACAGAATACGCTGGGGGCGATTTCGGGCTGCTTTTTGACCCAGTTTTTGGCTCAAAAACACAGATTAAACCTAGGGAACATGCAGAGACTCAAGAGGATCCACACACATTTAGATTCATCACATTAGGATTGCTTTTAGTTTTAGATCTGAGTTTTGAGAGTTGCATTACATTGATAGTTTATGTTTTTGCTTGGAATTTTTGGATGCTGAAAGTCATTACCTCCGTTGAAGACATTACTTTAGTTTGTTTCCTTATTCCTTTATTTTTAATTAGTTACTCATTGACTCTATTCAATTAAGTATGTTACATTTTGAATTTATTAATATATGAAGTTATTTTTATTTTAATTAATTTAAATTCTCTATTTTATTCTAATCAATTATGTCTTCTCATATTTTTATGATTATTAATTTCATGTCAATGGAGTAGAATCTCTACTTGACATGAGGGTTGATTAAGAGGTGATACTTGAGTTGGGATGCTCAAGTGCTTGGTTAAACTGGACGTTGTTGGCTAATTCTATACCTACTAACACTAGACCTCCCTAAGGGAGAGGGCTAGGATCTGAGGGTAAGAGTTAGTTCAATCACCATATCTTTCCTCATTTAGTAAGGAAAAATCGAGTGAGAACAACAACTTTTTTACACCATACTTGAGAAGATCCCAACAAGGATAGAAGTTCCACTTAATTATTCCCCAGTCATGGCCTTTTATTCAGAGTATCAATAATTATTCTTAGTTTATTTTATTGCCTCAATTCACAATTATTTTTAATTGCTCATTATCAAACTCAACTTTCTGGAAAATTTCTGATTAATAAATTAGCACTCTTTCCTGCAACTCGTTGTGAGACGACCTGGGACTCATACTCCTAGTATTTTATTTCTAAAATTTGTGACAACCCTTTTTAAATTGGTGAGGCAGATCTTAGCTGGTTAAGGGCTATACGTGCAACACTCTCTTAATTGAAATCTCCCCAATAATAAGTTTAGTGAAGAAATCAATGCACATAAGGTGAAATTCAAAGTAAAGTTAGTACATGAGTATGTAATAAAAAAAATGGAAAAATTTGGGTAGCTAGGTAAAGCATTTCAAATTATATAAAGTATATGTTAGGTGAGACCTTAGACTAATCAAGGATTCAACTTATAGCTCATTTAGCCTTATATATATACCCCTACCTTTACCTTGGCCCCATTACAACCTTTAAAAGACCTCATGATCTTTGTATGTCTGTATTCAATATTTGTTGATTGGTTAGATGAAGAACAAAGTTTTAGAAAACAAGAATAGAAAAGAATATAGTGATTAACCCCAAACACTGAGTGAATAGAGAGTAAACACAAATACAGTGAGGGTTCAATAGCTCATCACCGTATATCTCTGTTTAATTGTTAAATGTCTTGCAAGCTTATGAAATATTTTAACCCAACTCAATTGTGAATGTGCTTTAACATGATCTAGGTTTGGCTATGCATATATAATTCCTTGAAAATATGAAACAAATTAACCACATGTAAGCTCTATATATATAGGTGGGTGATAATTAAAATTGCATGATTCATGTAGGTAGTTTGCATTTAGAATAGATTGCATTTCATGAGATTCCACCATTCTAACTTTACTCTTTCTCTTGAGCTTAACATGAGGACATGCTAATGTTTAAGTGTGGGGAGATTGATAAACCACTATTTTATGGTTTATCTTATGCTCAATTGAGTGGTTTTTATCAACTCTTTACTCACTTATTCATATAAATTGCATGGTTTTATATTTTCCTTCCTAATTTTGTTCTATAATTGGAAACTTGCTTCCCAAGCCTTTCAATTACCAAAAATTAATTCCCTCCTATCACCATTCGATGCCTTGCTATGTGTGTTAAGTGTTTTCAGAGATTACATGGTAGGAATGGCTTAGAGGATGGAAAGGAAGCATGTAAAAGTGGAAGGAATACAAGAAGTTGAAGAAATTGCTAAGCTGTCTAGCCTGACCTCTTCGCACTCAAACGATCATAACTTGAGCTACAGAGGTCCAAATGATGCGGTTATAGTTGCGTTGGAAAGCTAACGTTTGGGGCTTCGAAATGATATATAATTTTCTATAGTGGCCATACAGCTAGGTGACGCGAACGCGTACTCCACACGGACGCGTCCCATCTGCGAAAATCAGCGTGTTTGAATTCGCAACCAACGATTTTTGGACTGTTTCTGGCCCAATTTTCGGCTCAGAAAACACAGATTAGAGGCTATAAAGTGGGGAATGTATCCGAACAATATAGATGGCTCATAATACATAATTTTTAAGTTTTAGATGTAGTTTTATAGAGAGAGAGGCTCTCTCTCCTCTCTCTTAGGATTTAGTTTTAGAATTAGGATTCCTTTTATTTCATGGTTATTTCTTCATATCAGGTTCAAGGTTCCTTTAATTTACTTTCTACTTTTATTTATTCTATTACTTTAATTGTTATTTATCTTTTCAATTTGGCTTATGAACTCCATGTTAGATTTGAATTTATGTTTAAATGCAATTTGAGATATTTCAGATTTAAGATTTCTTTCTTTTATTTAATTTATGTTACTGCTGCTTCCCATCTAAAGGCACTTTTATTCGAGTAGATTTATTTTCTCATTTTGGCTTTGGTTAAGTAATTGGCAACACTTGAGTTATCAAACTCAGCTGTTGTTTGAACATTGAAATTTGCTGATTGACTTGGATCCTTCTAAAAGCTAGTCTTTCCATAGGAGTTGACTAGGACTTGAGGAACCAAGTTAATTAGTCCACTTGACTTTCCTTTATTCAGTAAGGGTTAACTAAATGGGAGCAAAATCCAATTCTCATCACACCTGATAAGGATAACTAGGATAGGAATTCCAGTTCTTATACCTTGCCAAAAATGTTTATAATTAATAATTTATTTTTCTTGCCATTCAAATTACTCGTTCTCTATTTCAAAAATCCAAAATTCTACCTTTTCCATAACCAATAATAAACACACCTCCCTGCAATTCCTTGAGAAGACAACCCGAGGTTTAAATACTTCGGTTATAAATTTTATTGGGTTTTGTTACTTGTGACAACCAAAACTTTTGTAAGAAAGGAATTCTTGTCAGTCTAGAAGCTATACTTACAACGTGATTTTAATTGTGAAAATTCTAGATCGCACGAGAATTCCATTCGTCATTGATCAACATTATAAAACCTTATAATATTCTTTTTGAATATATTTTTTATCATTTTTAAATTTTGATAAATATAATAACTAAAAATATTTGTATACAAATTATATTCTGATACATATAAGTTTTAAATATGATAAAAATATATTTTAAACATTTTCAATAATAATTTTTTCTTGATATTGTTTTAATTTGGTAAAATTATATAGAATTATTTAATAAAAAAAAACTAGCAACTATTTTATGGTTTTTTTTCCTATTCACGATAATATCACTAATTTCTAATAAAGACAAAGCGATTGTTATAGTGTCAAAAAAGGTGTTTAATTTATTAAAAAATTAAAAATTAATATTTAATTTAAAAATATAAAAATAAATTAAATAAAAATTAGACGCAAAATTATCTGTGCCCTTCTACCATAAGATTCACCTAAAGATAAAAACAACCACCTGCTTCCACTTGACTTATGAGATATGACAAATACATCTATGTTTGCGACAAAAACAATAATACACTTTTTAAATTTTGATATTGGGATCGTTGTGGTGTATGGCGCGTTTATTAGAGTGCAAGGTGTATCACCAGGGTGTGATGGTGCTGAGTAACAAATTGGACGGTCTGATTTAGGGAGAGAGAAATCGAACGTTCCAATTTGAGGCATCGCAGGTATACAAATCGGACCGTCCAATTTGTGCACTACATGCCACGCGTCACACATGCAAAGCTCCCCAGCCCCAGCTTATATCTATGCCAAACACAAATCGTACCATTCCCTTTTACTCTCTCTTTCACCCGTGTTTCCCTCATCCCCAACCCTACCTTCTTTCTTCTTCTCCCATTGTTGAAGCAGCATCGGTCTAGAGAGCAAAAATTTGGACCACCACCATCATCAACCTTCCTTCAACAATGCCAAGGAGACGAAGAGTAAAAGACGTCAATCGTTCGGAGTTTCACATTACTAATTATCTTGATCATCCTAATTATGTAAGTTTTTATTATCAAATATTTTGATTTAATAAAAATAATATTGATAATGTTAGAATTTAGTAAAAAAACATTGTAATAATAATTATTAAGATTATGATATGATAAAATGATTATGTTATTAATTGTTAGAAATAATCAATAAAATAAAAAATAGAAAATTTTTAAAAATTAGTGAATTAATTATTATTATGAGTATATTATTTAAATATTTAATTAAGGATTAATGATTTGATTTGTTGTATGTTGTTAGATTAGAATAGAATGGTCTAGTTACTTGAAATGTTTGTTCCATACAAATGAGTTCCGTCTTCCTGCACTACTAGCTTGCAATGTTTGAATACTCTAATACAAGGGTAATAACTCCAGAAGACTCGGTATAGTACACAGATATTAGGAACCAAGTCATCCCCCTGGTACGCAGGTATTGTTTCAAAATGAATGGCTGCTGATGGCTCCTTGTGACACATGGCATCAAACCATATAGGCAAAACTTCATATGAAGCTTCCCAACCTCCAAAAATTGACTCTACTGCCTTCTGCTTTGCTAACCATACTTTACAATAACTTATGGTGTAGTTAAACTTCGACTTACTTCCACAATCACTGCTTTCACCTTAATAGATGGGTCAACTTCTACCAATGGCTTTATTGCTTCTGCAATTGTGTTGGAATCCAGCTTGGAATGATCTTGTGAAATGGTAGCCCTAGTATAGGTGTGACTACACCATTGTACCTCCTTATCTCCCAACAGTACTTCTTGGACATTTTGCTAACCCTGATCAGCTAATCATAACCTACGCTGTACTGGGTACATTTAGCATAGAATGTCATTAGTTCCGACTCATGCACCCGATAATCTACACCTCTACGAATGATATAATCTTTCATCGCCTTAATTACTGCCTCCCTAGAACTGAATTCCATTCTCACGGTGAATTCACCATCCGTCATAATAGGAAGCTCTGCTGCAATCACGCCACAAAATTTATATTTCGATAAATAATTCTTAAATACGTATCTTAATAATAAAATCTATCTATGATTCGTAAATCAAGAATAAATCATTCAAAAATTAATAAATTAATCAATTAGGTCATCAAATACTATTTAATAAATTAATAATCACACAAGAATGCGAAATACTAAATTTCTCAACATACATACATGTTTACTTGATAAATAAAATTTAAATATGTAGTAATTATATGCTATATTTTACCTATTTACCGTTACCTTAAATATTTGTCTCAAACTCAAAATCTATGTATAGATCATAATTTAAACTTATCAAATACCTGCATTTATATATTGAGGAAACTCTGGTGCATGCATGACCTCCAAATCCAACGAACACATGAAACTCGGCTCCTCAAACAGATGGTGGTTTGCTACTGCATTTGCCACATCCGCCACATCTGCCACCATAATGTCGTCAGCTTGATCTCCGTCTAGACCCAGATCAACAAACTCATAGTTACTTTCAAACTCTTCCTCGCTATCACTATTGTAATTTTCCAATTCAATATCTCGGTCCGCTGCAGATTTCTCGAACTCAATATACAGTTCGATGAACGATATTCGGGAGCAACTTTTAAGATACACTGAAAACATTTCTTGCACGCTCGCTTCATCGGTCACGTATTTCGTTTGAAATTGAACGAACCCACCAAATACAGATATATGATATCTGTACAGAATACATGACACTCTCCTAGATATTTGAGAATCCATCTTCTCACAAATCACACTTTTTAATTCTTCAAATGATAGTGTGAATGGAATAATAATATCTAATGAATTTTCACACCCAAATTTCAATCCTTCAGATGTTTGTAATAAAATTTGACCATGATAATATACTTTTTACATAACTCTATCATCCATGATAATATACTCACATTGCACACTCTCAACTTTGGTATTATTTTTTTTCAAACACTGAAGAAGAAAAGAAGGAGCAGAGACGAGCTTCAGACGATTTGAAGCTTGCGAGAAGAAGAAGATGAAGTAGAGAGCTCGGCGAGGAATTTCGTATATATAAACATTGAAATCGGATCGTCCGACCGTCTTTGTGACCATTTCAAATTTTTGGAGAACCTAAATCGGACAGTCCGATTAGAGGCACGGCCTGCCAAAAAATTTGTTTGCATGAAATCGGTGGGTCCGATTTCTTTGTCCAAAAAAAATTTTGTCCCACAAGCTAGAAATCGGTGAGTCCGATTTCTTTGCACAAAAAAAATTTCGTTATGCATGCATGAAATCGGTGGATACGATTTCTTTGCAAAAAAATGTTAGCCCAGCACAAATCGGATGGCCCGATTTGTATTCCAATCTCACCTCAAAGAAATCGGACCGTCCAATTTCTTCCCGTCAGTTAACCGCTGTCATAACAGTATAAAATACTCCTAACCTCCATAATGTTGCGTTACACACACTTAGGTGTTATATCCAAAAAAATTAGCCACAATAATATTTCGGTAAAAAAAAAATTCTGTTTGTACCATCAAAATGTAGACTTCAACCTTGCGCTCGTTTATGTTTTTTTATTTTTTATTTATTAATTTTTCCTTTTTACAATATTTAAATTTTTACATAACAATATTTTTAAATTACTGCTACTTTTTAAAGGATTTTTTTATATAAATCATTTCAATATTTTATTTACTATTATATTAAAATACTCACCCACTTAAATAAGCTTATATATTTTGGATACTGCACTTCTGTTTTTAACAAATCCAAATTCTAGATATTCAGTGTCCAAAATATGTAATAATATCTAAAAAAGAAATTTTCAAATACACTTGAGATGGTTAAAAACTCGTTTTCAAATTTTGTACATTCGAAATATGCATGTAGAAATCTTGTGTCCACTGCATCCTATGTATAGTTGGATAGCACTTATGATGGAGGGATATTTGTACAGACATAGAACATGATACGATACACAAATTTAAAATTTTTGTAAGATATGGAAATACAGTATATATATATATAAAATATAAAATATTTGTTAGATAAATTATAATGATATTTTGATATTTTATTAATATAAAAATATAAATTAATTTTTTAATTATTTTTAATATTTTTAACTATATAAAATATTTAAAATATTTATTATTTTAATAATTAATAATATATACTATTTCAAAACTTATTTTCAAAATACATGTTAAAAATAAGACTGAACATACTGACACGTGATAATATTTAGATGTATTTAAGTACATCTAAAAAAAAATTTTTATTTTTTATTAAGAAAAAAAAGTGTCCGTACTTTTATAGGATAACATTTATACAAAACTATACATGAGATCAAATCAGTTTTTTTCCAGAGTTTTTTAAATTTTTACACACTTTAGTAGATTTCTTTCAAAATTTTATAATATTAATTTAATATGATGTCAATTATATTTTTTGATAATTTAAATTAAAAAATTACATAAATAATTATATATTTACTAATTATTATTATTATGGAGTAAATGAAATCATGAGAAGAACTAGTATTTAATAAATAAAAATATTATTTATATATTAAAATTAATTATTAATATATTTATATATAAATATATATAATTTAATTTATTTTAAATATATATTTATATTTTAATAAATATTTTATATTAATAACTAATTTTAATAATTAATTTTAGTATATACATAACAGAATAACATAATATAGTGTATTTCTAGACATGGTCAAATGAGAATATAACATTACTACTTTACTATTATAATTCGTCTATTACTGTATATCACTTCTATCAAGAATATTCTAGCATCATTTTAGAGTATTCTTCCATTTATCTATTTTAGTAACGAAGTCGGCAAAGGATTAGATGGTCCTAAAACGTTTGGACCATTAAATGGTCCCATAACAAAATATATTTTTTAAGTTTTTTAATGATTGTTAAATAGTTCTTATTTAATTTTAATTACAAATTAACTCCATATATTTTATTTAATTATAAAAATTATTTGTTATTTTATAAATTATTATTTTATCAGTCATCTATTATGTTTATTAACAATAAAAAATAAAAATAATATCGAATTAGATCTTCAATTGATCGTAATAACTTTTGGCAATCCCAATCGATGAAAAATTTTATTTTTGATCCGTTACATCCGTCGAGGGTTGTAAAATCATGTTTCTTAGAAAATCAATCGATTGGATTAACAAAACAATCGATTGAATTTCAGGTTCCCATAACTCAATCGATTGGACTTCAGGTTATCACAAAATAATTGATTGAAAATTACAAGGCAATATGGTTTTCGCAAAAATCAATCGATTGGTCATATTACCCAATCGATTGAACGATGACTAGAATGTGGATTTTTTATAATTCAAGTGATTGTTTATATTACCCAATCGATTGAAGGCTTCAAAGCAACTTGAGGTCTCACAATTCAATCGATTGGTTGTGTTGCCCAATCGATTGAAGTCTTCAAAGCAATATGGATTTACCCAATTCAATCGATTGGTTGTGTTACCCAATCAATTGAATTATATATGCACTACGCTGTTCTCATTTTTCTTATCGTTTTTATAAATTATTATCTTATTATTAATTTATTTTATCTTTAAAATTCTATCTTCAATTTTTAAGTTTTTATTTTGATTTAGATATTCTAATCTTATCTTTTTTTTAATATTAAGATTATAAATTAGTGAATAATCTATCACCAATTATTCAATCCCACAATTGGAATCATGTATCAATCTCTTTGATTATAAAAAATTTCATTGTTTTTCTTTCAAATATCCATCTACTTAATATCCAACTTTTCTTCATTCTTTATCCGTCTATTTAATATCCAGTATTTATTCATTATTAATTGATAATCACAGTTGCAACAATCAGCAAAGGTCCAATCAATTTTTTCATTGTAGTGTTTAGAAAACAATCCACCATTTTGATTACAAAATCGAGGTCAGTGAATAGAATCTCTAATTTTGCAATTCTTCATTCCGATACTTTATTCATGAAATTGATTGTGTAATAAAAAAATATTTTTTTATCTTTTAATAATTCACAGACATTGAAAAATACTTAAAAGTAAATAAATTTTATTATTTTTTATTATTAATGAGCTAGCAATTAGGGACGGACCTAGAGGGGGCAAGTAGTGGCCTTCCCTCCCCCCCCCAAAATTTAAAAAAACTATACTTATATATAAGATATGTGTTTAAAAAATAAAAAATATTATGTAATTTAATAGTTTTATATGTTTTATTTTTCACTATGTAATGGATTTATGTCTTAATTGTTTAATTCACTAATATTTTTTACTTAACTAATTTAATATCATACCCTCAAGTCTTTGTACCTTTCAAATTAGTTTTTATATAATAATCTCTATATTTATTTAAAAAAATCTTTTATTTTTTATATTAATATATTTAACATTCATATTATAATAATAATAATAACTTGCGTAGTTATATTTTGGTAATCACATTATGTACTTTAGATATTATTTTCTTGTAAAAAATACTCATTTTTCTTCTAAATTTATATTGTTAAAAGAAAAATTTTATAAAGATATCTTATATCTTGTATCTATAAGGGTATTGTGTCTTTCAAATATTTAATAATTTATAATTTATTTTCAAATTTTTAAAATTTTTGAAAGAATTAATTTTAATTAATAAGATATGTGATAATTTTTACTTAAACATGCTATAAATTATTGGTATTTTATAATTTTATAATGTACTATTGATATTGTTATATTTTATAATTATCATATTAAAAATAAATTTGTGAAAAAAAATTATAATTATATATATATATATTGATAAATCTTTTAAAAAACTAACTCTAATAACTATATGTTAATTATTTTTATAGAATAAAAAAATTATTTAAAATTCGGCCCCTCCATATTAAAATTTCTGGATCCGTCACTGCTAGCAATATTAGAAGCTATTTATTTTTTGTAATGTTATCAGACGGAGTGTACTAATTTTTTTTTCATTGGACATTTTTAAGATGTCAGATATATTTACGGACACTGAGATGGATGAGCAATACTAGGAGGACGATGACATTAACCAACAAGAAGAGCTAGTTTGTGACCAATATATGATGAATGAACAGAATGAATTCGAAAAAGATTTCGGAGATGAATTTACTGAGGGAGCGTATTTTTCTGAATCTGATCCGTCAGAAGATACCCTTGAAGCTGCTTATGGGTTGACTCCGTGCAAGACATTACAACTTTGATTTCAGTGAAAATTGTGCGGAGGAAATTGGTAAATATCACTTTTCTACTTTGCAGCTTGCATTTGATTTTTATCTGAAGTACTCAAAGTCGAAGGGCTTTAGTGCAAGGATGATTAAGACTTTCAAGAATAGTATTGGCGAGATTTACAAACAAAATTTTGTATGTCATAGGCAAGGATTCAGGGAGAAAAAATATTACACGATGGAAAAAAGGAAGAAGGAGCCTAGATTGGAAACAAGAACTAAGTGTGAAGCCCGAAAGGATGTTAAAATTTGTACCTAAAACTGGAAGGTGGCATATCTTTTATTTCTCTAATGAACACAAGCATGATCTATTGGATACACAATTTAGTGCTATGTTGCCTGCCCACAGAAAAATGACAGAGGCAGATATTATGCAAATGATGAACATGCTAAAGTCTAGGATTAGCACTTTACAGATATTTGGTCTTCTAGCTAGTCAAGCAGGCGGGTATGAATTTGTCGGCTATGATCCCAGAGATATGTACAATGAGATTTCTCGGCAAAGCGTCAAGTTCCTAGTGATACAGCACGAGTGTTGAAGAAGTTGGAGGATATACGGTTGAAGGATCCACAATTATATTTCAAGGCATGTCATGATTCAAGAGGTTTGTTACGTAACTTGTTCTGGTCTGATGGGATTAGCCAACTAGACTACCAACTCTTTGGAGATGTCATTGCTTTTGATGCTACGTACAAGAAGAACAAGTATAGTTGTCCATTAGTCATATTCAGTGGGGTTAACCACCACAACCAAACAATTGTTTTTGATGCTGGTTAATTGTGGATGAAACTATTGATACATATATTTGGCTCCTGCGTCAGCTCATGTTTGCCATGAAGGGTAAGACCCTGACCTTAATAATAACTGATGGGGCCATGGCGATTAGGAATGCAGTAAGAGATGTATTTCCCGAAGTCAGACATAGATTATACGCTTGGCACCTTATTCGAAATGCGACTAGCAATGTTGGAAATCCAGCGTTTACATATAAATTCAGGAAAATTATGTTGGGAGACTACGAGATTCCCGTGTTTAAGCGTAAGTGGGTTCAACTTATTGAAGAATTTGGCCTTGAGGATAAGCCATGGGTGAACAACATGTATGAAGAGAAGCATATGTGGGCTACTGCATATATAAGAGGTAAGTTTTTTGCTGGCTTTAGAACTACCTCAAGATGTCAAGTTTTACACTCAGTTGTGGCAAGGTATGTGGGGTCGCAGTATGATTTGATAAGTTTTGTAGAGCATTTTCAAAGGTGTGTTTCACACTTGCGCTTTAAAGAATTTAATGCTGATTATGAATCTACACATGCGGTGCCCGTCATGCAGACTTGTATAGAGCTGCTAGAGCGATTTGCTGCTGAGGTTTACACTCATGAGATATTTCTATTGATTTGGTCATTTCTTTCTAGAGCTGGATCAATGCGGGTGCTAAACATAGAGAATAACAACGATTGCTCAAAGTACATTGTGTGTAAGCATGGGAGGCCCGATTTTCTGTGGACCATTGAATTTCATCAAGAAGAAATGATCTTCATGTGTTCTTGTTTAAGAATGGAGTTATTTGGAATTCCTTGTGAACATATTGTGAAAGTTCTGGTTGACAGACACATTTGTGAGATTCCCCCATCATTAGTGTTGGATAGATGGACAAAGAAGGTGAAATCAGCACTCAATGATGCAAGTGGGTTCACCAGGGTGCTTTGAAGAGACACGTGACATTATTATGGGGTTGTATTCATCTTACAAGACTTCAGATGAAGGCACTACGCAACCTCAGTCAGGTGTAGCTAAAAGTAGGAATCCATATGTGCATCAAACCAATATAGGCTTAGGACAACCATCTAAGAAGAAGCGACAGCGTTGTAGTGTTTGTCAAATGGAAGGACATAAGAAGACAACATGTCCTTGGCAAAAGGACATTAACAACAACGTTATGGAAGTTGAAGCTAATGGTTCAGATAACAATGACATGTATACTGAACCAACTCCTGATTTAGATAGTGATAATTAGTAACCTCCCTAAACTTAATATTTTTGCGTAGGGAATCACTTACATATTCGTGTTTAAATTTTTTTTACTATATTAATAAAATTTTCTATATTCTTCCAATATTCATGCTTATGTTTTTAGATGAAATGATTGTCAAATAAATCTCGGTTAGACAATAAACAAATTAATGATTTATTTAATTCATAGAATTATTAATTTATATGAATTATTGTTAATACGAATTTTATTGAATCCATTGGCATCGACAAACCGGTCAAACCGCGAACCGATATAAATTACGATTCGGTTATATGTTAAAACCGCAAAAATAGAAAACCAGAATTGAACCGTTAAACTGGCCAAAAACTGATAGGTCAAACTAAACCGAGATCAGGCCGGGTTTTTGAATTTGACCAAAAGCGCTGCCGTTTTGTGTGCTGATCCACTAATACCCTAACCATTACCAACACAACAACCCTAACTCACTACAACGCCGCAGTAGCAGCAGCACATGCTCCCTCCCTCCCATCAGCTTCGAGCTCGTTGTTCCTCTCAACGCCAGCTCATTCACTCCCTCACTTCCGTTCAGCCACCGGACTTCTCCTACCGCATTCCAAGTTGGACCTTCGAAGCTCACTCCCTCACTCCTACTTGTGCTATTGTTGAATAATTATTGTCTTTAATTTCTTGCATGCACTTGATTCTACAGTAGACGCATGTAAGAGATATTGCAGATTTTGTCCATCATAAGGTTCAGTCACCACCTATCTTGAATGGACATTCATTTGGAGTACTTATCATTCAGTATTATATCTCTTCTTTGGGAAGCAAAAACCATGAAGGTACTTTCCAATTTCCTTCTGATTCTGCTACATGTTTTTGTAATCAATTAAGGTACTAGTATGTTACTAATCCCCCCATCATATGAATATCATATATATCATTTTAGTCTCAAATACCTACTTTCCTTGAAGCTTTTAATCTGATTGAGTTTGATTCTATTAATAGAAAATACATATCCAAAGCTTAGAAGAGCTATCCTTGTCTGCTCTGTGCCTCCTTTTGGTAACAGGTTAATAACTAAGATCTCTAGTGCGTTATCATTACTTTTGAATAAAGTGATTGTACCCTAACTCAATTGTGATTTCACTTATTGAGAATTCTTTTTTATTTTTGTTAGTGGTCTTATCTGGCAATATCTCTTTACCAAGCTAATTGCTGCCTTCAAGGTATTTTGAACAGACTTTCTCAAGAATGTGATTCTTCTGTATTTACTATATGTATATATCCATTGACCTGGCCGCAGGTGACACGCAGCTTGGCAGCAAAAGCTTTTCAAACCTCTCTTCCTCTTTGTAGAGAGACATTTTTCTCAGCCACAATGGAGGATCATATTTTTAAAAGGTTTGTTTGTCATCATGTTAATTGAAATTTGATATCGGAAGAATATGGATAAGAACTTATGTTATGTTTCATGGAGCCATGGAATTGCAGAATCCATTATTTTTTAAAGAAGTAAAGCACACTGGTCTACAATAGCTATGACTTTATTTGGTTTAATTCAAATAGATAAGTCTAGAAACTAAACTTATAAACCCCCTTAACAAGAGTATGCATTTTCTGTGAAATATCAAATGGTCTATTCATATTGAGTATCACTATCATGCCTTTAGCCTGGTTTGTGTTTGGATTTCAGATATCAAGAGCTAATGAAAGAAAGTTCGAGTTTGCCATTGTTTAATTTAAGAAAGCTGAATGCATCACTTCTAGTTCCTTCGGCGCCAAATGTAAGACCCAGAATTTTCGAATAAATCTTATTAGAAATTAATTTCAATTCATTAGAAATTTTATCTTTAGGAATTATTTTATTAAAGCTAATTAAATCAAAAATTAAATCAGGTTTTGATAATTAATTAGAATTTTACCTAATTTTATAATTATTGAATTATTTACTATATTTAAATTTCAAAATTAGTAGTTATTGGATGACAAGAATATTTATGTGATTTAATTCAAATAATTGATATTTCTATGATTTAATACTTCAAGTTTTAGAAATAAAGAAAATTAATCTTATTATCTTATAAATTCAATTAGAGAATTTGGTTTTAAACCAATTAGTATTTTAATACAACAAATAATATTTTAAAATAATTTTAAAGATTAAAATTAGATTTCAAATTAACATTATATACTCTAATTTGATTAAAAATAACTAAAATCTAAATTAAATCCTAAATTGCTAAAACAAAACCATAAGCCTAATTTTTATAAACACTCACCCTCACATCTCTCAGTTCACACGCACACACAGCTGCACCCCTTTCCCTACCCTCACTTACCCACAAAAATTCCATCAGAAGGAAAGAAAGAAAAAAAAAAAAGAAAGAGGAAGAAGGATGGGAACCGAGGAAGGAAGGAGAGGGGGGAGAAGAGTGAGGCGGCGCGGTGGGTGTCACTGCCACCGTCGCCGCCGCTGCTGACAGAAGAGAGAGGAGATCTGAGAGAGAAGGAGAGTACCGCGAGGAAGCCGCCGCGCAGCTCAGGACCGCCGTCGCGTCGCGTCGCGTCGCCGTTGGCGCCAGCGCCGAGGAGACCACGCGAGGAGGAGAGACGCGCGAGGGAGAGAGAGCGGGATCTCAAGCCGAGCTGAGGTCCAACCACCGTGTCAGAACCCTTTTCGCGTCGCCAGCGTCGCCCACACCGTGAAGCCGCCGCGGGAGAACGCACTGTCGGTAAGGGTTTTAAAGTTTGGTTTATGTTCTTTTGGATTCCGGGAACCTTTATCGTCACTGCATGCTTATTTCAGTCACCCGCCCCCGCTGCTTGTTGTTCTGAACTGCTGCACCGTCGTTGCCGCCGTTCTGGTCACCGGGTGTGGCGTGGGTGATCACCGGAACCACCATCGGAGTTACCGTTATTTCAATTCAGCCGTTCATCCTTGTTTGGGTAAGCCATGCGTTCCAAAACCTTTAAATTGGTATTTCTGTTTTAAGTTGTTTGAGGATCTGA
The DNA here is from genome assembly GCF_003086295.3 of Arachis hypogaea. NCBI lineage: Eukaryota > Viridiplantae > Streptophyta > Magnoliopsida > Fabales > Fabaceae > Arachis > Arachis hypogaea. The sequence continues at coordinate 16,728,816 of NC_092049.1, forward strand.
GGTCTTGGTGTCATAGGATCGAGTTACGGGTCTTGATTGCTGAGTTCTATGGCTGCTGCATACAGCATCAAGGTGCTGCGTCGTCACCGGAGCTGCTGTTGCTCCGTTTTCTTGATTATTTGTAAGCCCAGTAAGTCGTTCCTTGTTCCAAACTCTTTTAGTTGCTGTTATGTTATAGATTATTGAGTTTTACGCGACATTAATATTTTAGGATTGGGCTAAGACTGTGTTTAGAGGCTGTGGCTGCTGCGGGGACGGTCAGTATTAATGTTGTTGCTGTGGGATAAGAATAGAAATGCGGTTTGTCACGTAGTTGAATCGCGAACGAGGTAGGGGTTTTTCTTAAAATCTATTTTACATTACAGAGTTGTGATAAATAGATATTGACGCAAAAGGATAAACTTCTGTGGTTACATTTGTCTTGTGAATGTGATGATTTGTTGGATTGGATTATTTGGTGCTTGATTGTGTAAGTGGCTTATGGTTGTTGGTAAAAACCGGTTTGAAATGTTATTTACTCGATTATTATGAAAGGTGGATCTTCTTGGTTTTAAAGTTTACTTGGTAATATAAATGAATCGATTTTAGGAAATAATTTGAGATATGAAAATAAATTGATTCTGGGAGCGGTTTGATTTTGGATTCGTCTGACTTTACAAATGATTTAATATTTGAGCTGATTTGATGTTAAAAAGAGTTTTATTGTTGGAATTGGTTTGATTTGAAAATAAATTGATATTGGAGCTGGTTTAACTCTGGAAAAATGAATGAGATTTGGAAATGGATGATAAAAGGTTTGAGAAATGTTTAGATGGGACCCGAAAAGGGTGGCAGAATCCGAATTTTAGAGGAGATGCTGCCGAAATTTTATAAAATTAGAAGTTTCATTTGAAGTAGTTATTTTACAAGGTTTAATTTTAAGCATTATATAATTTAAGATTACTTCATTTATCAAAGGAAAAGTCATGTTTTGGATTGAGAATTGTTAGTGAACAGAATGAAAAGAAAGATGATGAGGATTTCTTTGAAATATGACTTTCGAATGAATTTGGAAATGAGATTTGGATTAATGAATGATTATGAAGTTGAGAATGTTGAGATACGATCTTTGAATTGTTCATTTGGCTTATGAATTTGAAATATCTGAGATACGAGGTTCCCTGGATTAAGTGCCGTGGCTTGCCACCACGTGTACCAGGTTGAAAACTCGATACTCTGTTGACCCTACGACGTAAGTGTGACCGGGCACTATATAAATTCCCGGGAATGTTACCCCCATTGAGCAATATTGATTATTTGAGAAAAAGCTATGCATAGACTCTTGGGGATGCACGTCGGGGGACAGTCTAAGGACAATTCAGACTTGTCGGGTTGGCTGGATAACCGACAGATGAGCCTCATCAGCCATAGGACAGGCATGCATCATATGCATTTGTATGCTTTGCTTGGGTTTGAACCTGTTTTGGTTTGCCTAATTGCTAAACTGTTCTTAACTGCTACTTGAACTATTTGCTGTAATTGCTACCTACTTGTGCTTTCCTTGTCTGTCTTGCCTGTGTTTGTCCTGGCGTGCTACATTTGAGAATGAACTTTGGCGTTGCATTAATGATTGTGTTGTTTGATTGCTTGGTTGGTTTCTAATTGAGATTTTCTTATAAGAAAAGAAAGGTTTCGGATTTCAATTAGATTAAACATTGTTTCTTTGAAAAAGTCTTGAACGATTACCTACTGGTTTTTAAGAGATTCATAAGGCGATGATAATCACTGAGTTTGAAAACAGTTTTCTTATTAAATATCTTCTTATGACAACTTTGAAACTGCTTGGTGAGACCGTGTGGTTAGGTTCTCACCCCCCTACAGCTTTACCTTTTCAGGAACCGGAAGAAGCGTTATGAAGAGTTACACTGCGTTTGGCTTATATGTTGTTGTATTCATTAGATTATTTTTCTTCCCTCGTCTTTGTTATTACAAGTTTGTAAGAGGGATAGGAATTGTATGTTTTATATGTATAATATAAAGTTATTATGTAAGGAGTCTTGTATATGAATCTATGCCTGCTTGTTTATTTTAGATGAAGTATGTATTTCCGATTTATAAAGTGATCAGCGATACAATGTCGAGTCACAGGCTCCTATTTTATTATTTAGTATGTAAAGTAGTCGTAATACTTCTTGCTATCAGAGTGGCGCAGCCGAAAGCGTGACTACTGATAGTGAGGGTGTTACACCAAACTGCCCTGTCGATGTCCTTGTTTTGGGTGCGAAAAATGACTTCATTTTTGTTTGTCGTTCTATGCCGAACACTCGAAAAGAGTTTCTGGCCCCCTCAGATGATGTCAGACTCAAATTCACTGAACTATTGTTGTTTATAGGATGCCGAAGGACTAAATGAGACGGCAAGATTTTACAGTGTGCCGCCGGATTGTGTTGATGTCGTTGCGCATGATATGATGTTGGACGTTTCATGGGAAAAAGGAGCAAAAGTTATTCTGTCATGGATTAATGGTTTGGACAAGTGAGACTTTGAGACAAAGGACATGTTTTTCGTTCTTCTCTTCTTTAGCTTTAAGTAGTTGTAGATGAGCAAAGTTGAAGGTGCTACAAATCTTCAACTTAAGGCAATATGGAAGGTTTCAACCGGGATTTTCATTGAATTGTAATCATTCAAAATTATATATATTTGCAATTTATTAAAATTATTTCGTTTTTATGAAAATTAATTCAAAACTACAAATTTATATCATTTTATATTTGTTGTTAAAATTCACCTAATAATCTTTGTTAAATAAAATAATACAATTGTAATTTAAGTAAAACCACATATATTTCTCATTAGATGGAAATGAAAGAAATATATTGTTTGTTATATTAAATAAAATATTTCTCATTTTTTTCCTCACTCAATTTTCTTATTCTTCTCCTATTTTCACTTCTGAGTTTTATTATAAAGATTAATCAAATATCAAGGAATACGCTCTGTGACAATTACAAGATTCGAGGAAAAAAAATTGTTTGAGTGTGATTATTGAATACAATGGTCTTAGTAAACTTGTAATCTATAACTACTTTTGATATTTAAACGGTTAACATAAACCATTGTAATAAATACTTCTAGCTAAATTTACTAGTTTGCAATTGACAATTTCAATTACATTTGCATTAAGAATATTATAGTATCGGTTAATAGATTTTTAAAAATCCTTATTAGTGCACTACAACATTTTCAGGTTGAGGTAACATTTAAAAAGTGTTGCCTAAAGACTGACAAAGGTTGCTTTTGATCTATGGCAACATTTTTGGACCTAAGGCAACGTTTTTGGGCAGCGTTGCATATGCAGCCGTTGCCTTAGATCAAGGCAACACTTTTTTGTTTCAAAAACAACGCTTTTGAGAGCAACACTTGGTAAGTGTTGCCTTTGGTTAGAAAACAACAACACTTCAAAAGTGTGTTTGAAACAACACTTTTGCAATGTTGTCTTTTCTCATATTTTGACCACTACTAAAAATGTTTCCTATTTGCAATAAAATTCAACTCTTTTATGTGTTGCTTATAAGTTTGAATTTGCAATACTTTAAAGTGTTGCCTATTAGTTTTGAATATGCAACCTTTTAAAGCATTGCCTTTTCTTTTGAATATGCAACCTATACAAATGTTGCCTTTTCTTTTGGATATGCAACCTATACAAGTGTTGCTTTTTCTTTTGGATATGCAACCATACAAGTGTTGTCTAATATTCAAAATATGCAACTAATAAAAATGTTGCCTTTTTGATAAAAAAAAATTACTTTCGTAATAAAAATACAAAAAAATTAAAATTTATAATAAAATTTTTTGTTCATATATGTTAATTATTTTAATTAATAAATAAATTTGTGCACAATAGGAAAAAATTATAAAAGAGACAAAATAACTAATAATAAAATTCTAATCAAAATAGATATTAAAAAGTTCAATTAGTATTTCAAATACATATTTCAAATACATGTTCATCAATAATTCTCAACAAAATAATAAAATTCTTGTCTAACAATAATTGTCATAACAAAATAGTAATTAATATTTATCAAAAAAATATCAATCTACTTGCATATTTTATATCCATGCTTGACTTGTCCCATATGCTAAATCTGCAAATAATACACAACAAAAAATAAACAACTTATTATTAAAAATGAAAAATTATAATAATAAAAATTTCTTTATGATATTAAATATTATAGATACAAAAGCAATAAATAGGTCTAAAAAACTCCTTCTAATGTGCTTAAGGTATAAATTTGATCAAGTATTTCAACAAACAAAGCTTGTCTCTTAGTCTTGATTCTCTTCGGAAAGAAAAACTATAATAAAAAAGATCACAGTTAGTTAAAAGTATAAAACATGTCTCTAACTTCCATTAAAAACTTCAATAAAAAGGTTAAAAAATTGGAAACAGCAGCTATATATTTTCACAAAACTGCAGCTAAGCCATATGAAATTGGAAAAAGATGATAAAAAATTATTAGTGTATGTTAATTAAACGATGAATTCAATGCACTTTAACTTAGGAGGTGCGCTGTAAATCCTTGACTATATGATGATGAGTCCAATAATGTCAAAGGCACATGCCTTATGCCTATGCATCTTGGGATTAACAAAGATGAGACTTCTTTTTAAGGAGACTCTAGCTACTCACTTCAATATAATCCCCACTACAACCTTATACATCTGTCAATCAAAGATTCATGATAATGGCATCAAAGTACCGCTTGATTATTATTCATAAGGAGGCAATTCATGAGGAAAATTATTGTAGAAAACATACAAAGGGGAAGTTCCCAAATCTCCATAAACCACACCAAGACTCTAATATGCAAGCCGAAGAATTAACAGAGCAGAAAATTTCTGTAGAAATAAAAACAAAATTAACAAGGAACTCAATAGAAATTACTAGTAGCCAGTACAATATCTTGTAATTGGATCCAGAATGAAGATTTCCAGATTGAAATTTTACCATTTAACACTCCAAGAGTCTAACATCATCAACGAAAATTTGTGTTCTAATACAGATAACAAGTTATTAATTTCCAGCATCTGAACTTACAATGACACCATGTTCTGAAGCTGACTAAGTTCTTGAGGAATCAAATTTGACAAATCACTGCAACATAGAATGACAAAAACCAATTAACAAACAGGAAAAAAAGAAGGGGGGGGGGAGTAAACAAAGGAGAAAACAGATTTCATTAGGAAAAAATAAAGACAAATGACTTGCATGTCCATAACACTTCTAAGATTAGCAAATTCTGCTGGAATAAATCCTGTTATATGATTTCTGCTCAGGTTCCTACAAAAATCAAATAATAGCCGTGAGTAAAAGAGAAACTGCCAGATTCGAAAAACAAATAAATAACAAGAAACTTGCCACAGTACTCACAGCTTTAGAAGATGTTCCAAGTCACCGAGGGAAGAAGGAATGGAGCCAATTATATTATTATTTGAAATACCCCTAAGAAGGAATCTGAAACCATTCATCAGTATGAACCAGAGGGATATAAACAGATTTGGATCTGGAATGAACAATATGTAGAAATCTGAATTTCTTAGTCTACTTAGCATTTAGATTTGTGCTTGAATTTCTCTCGAATATTTGAAATAGACTATTATATAAAGGCATGCTCCTATACCCCAACAATTCACATTCAAAATAATTATATTGAATAATTTAACCTCTTTCCTTTTAAGATTTTTCAACATGAACTCTTTTGCAAGCATGGCACAAGCATATATCTACTGTACTACCTAATCAAAATAGCATATCTTTGAATTTCTATATATATAGTATTGAATACTGATTGATAAATCATAAATGCAATCATTCAACTCCATCAATTTATTAAGGAATTGGTCCAGAAGAAAAGAATGGTACAATAATGAAGAAAATCATACATGGTAAGAGACAAAAATCTGACCAAATAATAATTTCTTATCAATAAGATAGTAGAAGAAAAAACTATTTTAATGCTTCATAGAGATTTCCAAAAAATATTGAAAAACATTCTTTAAATGCATGATTTTTGCCAAACATATAAATTTTCTAAATTAAAGAGGCAAATTTTCCAAACATATATGAAAATAATTTTAAAAAAATTAAAATGAAAAAGTAAATAAAAGAATGAAGAAGTAAAACTCATATGCTGCTCCAAATATCCTAATAGCAAAGTCTGAAGAAGAAAAAAAATTAAAAGGTCTAAAAATCCACAACACAATACACATTTATACTATCTATTAATATTAAATAAAACTAAAGAGACCAAACACACGCCCATATGAACAGACCTTTTTTGAACATTCTTCAATCTCAGACTTAAACCTAAGTAAAAGATAAATGAAAAAAAAAAATTAAATTCCAAGAGAATGATGATCAAATTAACTAAGAAGCCTGGGAGATATACTTATGATGTATGTCCAGAAATCTCACAGTTGTAGTGGCAGCTTCAGCCGCATCCAGCACTGCTTGTGCCTACTTGCACTATACAAACACAGTGCCCAATGAATCAGTCATAAAATGTAAAAATAAAGGGAAAGAAAAGAAAGAAACTCTTATCATTCTTAAGTAATATTACTATATATCGTACATGTGGACATAATCATTAATTAGTGCATTAAAAAAATCAACATATGAATAAAGAATGGTGCTCTGCTCACGAATACAAACATCACAACTGAAACTTCTATCTTACCAAAATTAACAAATATCAGATGCAAATAACTAACCTTCAATTGTAAAGTCATCAAGTTTTGCACGGCTAGCAACTAACGCATATGCATAATTGAAAAACAAATCAGCTCTCTTCAACTCTGTTTCAGATGGTTCAGGATTTTCTGGTCTATTGATGTGGAAATCACATTGCATTTTCCAATAATTGATTCTTGAAAAAAAATTTGCAGAGGAGAGAGATGATAGTAGCACATTTTACTCAGAGAGAGAGAGAATATTTTCTCAGCTATATGGAGGCACTTAAATGATTTCTTTAGATCTGTTTGTCGGAATAACAAACAAATAAAAATAAAAAAGGGAAAACAAAATCAACTCAGATAGATATAAAATTTCATAACTCAAATGAATGACCTGGTTATAATGACTGTTGATTGGCAAGCACAACTACGGGCACCAACAGCAATGCATTCACAACAGCGGCAAGATCAGAAACAACAATGAACATAATAGGAGTCACCACTTGAAGCTTCAGCTGCCGCCACAACAGCAGCAACAACATCAGCAGTGGGCACAGCCTTCAGAGGACAACCTGGCTTCCTCTCCACCCCAACGTAACAACAGCCGGACCCGGAATGAGCGTCGCTGCAGTCCTAGGCGAAACCCCATTCTTCTTCACCTCAGAGCAAGGCTGCACCGCAGGCTCATCTGCAAGCCCTAGCACCGCCCACACGGACTCAGCATTCTGCTGCTGCAGTTGAAGGACATTAACATTTACATTCCTGACTTGGAAAAATAAAGGAGGGGATGAGTAAAGGCCAAAATACAATGAAAGCAAGGAGTTATAAATAAGTAAGAGTAATGCATATGATGTATGGCGGTGAAATTCAAAATTTGAAAATCAATAAGAAATTTGAAAAATAGGTACAAAAGGAAGGAAAAATTAATTGAAATAAGGGAGACAATACAACAAATTATTAATGGTTAAAGAGAATAAGAGGAGAAGTTGTCAGAAAGTATTAAAGACATTGAAGCTAATATTACCTTTGATATAACCTAATAATGATGCAGAAGAAATGAAGAAAGAGAGACCACAGATGATACAACTCTTATAAAAGGTACCATAATCAACCCAACTCTTTAAGATCTCTCCTTCAAGACACGTTGGATTTCCACTACCTGACAACCCTCTCTTAATAGTTTAGTATTAGATTGGCCAGACACACACCCATCTGAATCTGTTCCTCCTCCCTTTACTTTCTTTCACATTATCAGTATAATAGCAAGCTATCTAATCACTCTCATCTCTCCAACTAACAATAATGAGCAATGTCTTGAAGTAAGACACAGACACGAAGACGGAGACACAGCCGATGGTGCTGAAGACGTCTCTGTTTTTCATAGTTAGTGCAAGCATTTGAGTTGAGTTGAGTTGAGTTATGTATCATATCGTCATTCAAATTTAGAAAGGTTCAGCTTATTTAACCATTTATAAGTCTGATTAGTGTTTGAAACGGGAGAACACAAATTTGTACAGTTCCTTTAGAAGACTTGTTACTTTACTTATCAGGAAGTTAATTATATATTTTATAATATTAAAGTGATATAACACAGCACCCAAATGATGCATTTTACCCTCTAAAATGCAGCTTGCAACACACTCTAAAGGAACTTAATCACAACAAAACTACTTATTTGTACTTGGAGAAAAACAAAAGATAGAAAAAAGAGTAACCAATGACTGAGACAATATAACAAACAGAAAGAGCGCAAAGCTGAATAACAAGCTTAGTTAGTTACTTAGTTACCTTCGAGAGTGAAGAATATCTTTGGTTAGTGTAACCACAGGCTCAATGTCCCTCAAAATCTCCTCTTCCTTCTCCTTCCACAGGTGGTACGGGTTTATAGCCGGTGTGGCGGCAGTGCACCACGCTCGATGCTGAGGTGGCGCAAGAGTGAAGCGAAGGTGCCGATGAAGCAAAAACTGGCGAAGAAGATTAAAAGGAGAAGAACTTTTCATAACTAAAATTTTCCAGAATAATTGCTAATCTAAAAAATTAGGATTCAAAACACAAAAATAGAAAAGAAAAACAGAGGCAGAATCATGAGTACCTGAACAATGATCAGCGGTGATGAACCCTAGCAGAAGAACACTGGCAAATTGGAAGAGATCAGAGATGAACGGCAAGCAAAACCTAGAGAAGCTCGAAACAGCAAATAGCTCAGAAAAACAGCAAATAGACACACACAATTTCCTTTTTCTTGAAAAAATCACACATACACACAATTGAGCAATTAGAGTAGGAAAGGGAAGAATTGAAGTGCACACCTAATGAAATGAAACAAGTTTGGCAGCAGATCAAACGCAGAACGAAACCAGATCTTGTACTATGCAATTTTTCGGCAAAATGCAGAGAGAAGTAACCGACACCGTGCAAAGAACAGAGAAAGAGAGGAACACGAGGTAACACGAAGAGAGCATAACAAGGCGAGTAGGGAGGAACGCAAAGAGAGAGGGAATGCTTCTCCGCGAGTAGAAAAGGAACCGCGAATTTCATCAATTTAGGGGTTAGGGTTACCAGTAGCATTTTGTTTCAACGTTTTGTTAGGAATATGAAGATGATGAATGAATGAAAGTTTCTGTGTTTGAATCATTTAGTTTTCTATTGATATATTTAGAGGAAAAATTGAAATTTAAAAGAAAAAAATACATTTATATATTTTAGACAACACTTTATAATGAGAAGCTTATTAAAAATTTTAAAGCAATTTTAGAAAAGTGTAATTTATGTACATGGTAAACGTTGCATGTGTATTTTGCTGAAGCAACGCCTTTCATGTGTTCTCTATCTAATCAAAGGGAACACTTATGTAGTGTTAGTTAAAAAAGTGTTGCAATAGCAATATTTCATTGCAACAAATATTAAGCATTGTTTTTTATCATTTTAAACAACACTTTTTAAGTGTTACTTACAGTATATGTTGCAATAGATAAAAAATGTTGTAGTGGTGGAAATTTCTTTTTATTTTGGACCTGAATAAGTTTAACGTATGCCTCACAAATATAAATAAGGAAGAGGATTTAAGGAAAAAAACCCTTTGGGAAGTGAAAGATCATTTATCATACTAGGTCAAATCTTGAATATATGAAAACATAAAAATAGAATGCACACAAATAAAAAAATAGAATTTTATCTTTAAAATAAATTATTTGTATAAAGTAAAATATAATTCACCATACATAATATTTGTATGGCATTGTTGCTGAAATAATAAATGAAAATGACATTACTTCATCATAAAAATATGAGTTTCGTTAAACTAAGATATCTATATAGTGCATAGAAATAGAAAAAAATTGTAAAAGCCACAAAACCAAAAATATCTATTTAAGAAGTCATTCTAAAATAACTAAAGAAGTACATCCACCAAACCTAACAAATAAATAATCAACAACCAAAGTATTGTAATTTATCAAAGTAACTACTATTATCTTTACATCTCATGGTTTGTGTGCATATTCCAAAACTCATTGGTCGACACTATAATTCGTGACTTCTTCTGGTTGATCCGACTCCTGAGTAAATGCACAGCAGTTATCATGCGAATATCATGATCCTCAGGCTGCAATTTATTTATTATGAATTAGTACAAAAAGATAGAGTATAAATATTAGAGATTTGTAAAAGTTGCTCACCTTATTGTTACCCTTTGGTTTAAACTCAAAAGTCATATCCATCTACTTCATTACCCAAGTTGCAGAGTTCCAGCTTGAACTACATTAATGTATATCTTTTGGCCTTATAATTTTGTATTCATGAAATTATTTATTATACTCTTGAATGCCATCATCCTTGTAAAAGTTCGACATGATGATTTGCTGCAGTACGTTTGCCTGATTTCAATTAACTAGTTAAATAATAAAAACGAAAAATCCAAAGCAAATAAGCTTATAAAATTTTTTTATGTCCTTACTAGGGTCTTGATAACACGTTCATGATAGTGAATTCTGTCATCATTAAAATGGGTGTCCAAGTGATAGATTGTACGATCGTCAATCGAGATTACCATTAGATACCAATGGTCATCCTCTTGAATAGGAACATATATCTAGACCATAAAATTTTCCCGTGTGTTATGTATATTGATAAGAAAAAACTATATTCAACAAAGAATATCCAAAAAAATCTTACAAATTTTAAATCAGCAGTAGGTTACATAAATTTGTATATATAGTGTTGCATCTTTTGCTCTAAATGTATCTTGTTGAAGACATCCACCTAAAAACATTAATGCATTCATATAACTGTTACTACATGATAAAGCATAGTTCTTTATCAGCATTACATTTATAACTTATAATAAGTAAAATTATCTTGTTAGGTGTTATAGAACATACCACAAATTCCGGTGGATGTTGCCATGTTGTCTTGAAACTTACATCAAATTGATCATCGGTGCATCTCAATGCCACTAATTCAAGAATCTGAACCATAATCCAAATATATTACTAAATTGTGCGAAAAATCAAATATAAATTAATTAATAGATGATTTGTGTACCTTATCCGTAATGGGTCTGTTAGGTAGAAAATGATCAAAGTTTGATATAGTAGCTCTGATTGTATCTGTTACCACAAGTTCTTTACTGTATCAGTTAAAAACCAAAACACATTAGATGGGTCCTCATTGATCGACAAGACGGATAATATCAAAATAACTTACGATGGATCTATCGAGGTTGAAAATGCATATGCACAGGCCTTTATCTGATCTTCTAAAAGACGCATGGTTGGAGTTGGCATAAATTTATACTTCATTTACTACAAAGTTTAACACAAGAGTATTAGCAATACTCATTGTATACTAGATGGTTAATTAGCACTACTCATAACAAATTAGATAATTAAAGATTGGTGCCTAAGAGGTAATTACATTGGTGATGGAAAAGAAATAAATAGGTCTTCTATAATCTTTTGTGGGCTGGCTCAGTGCATAAGATGCTTTGGATTTATTGAATGATTTGGGCTCAATCTTTTGCTTTCTAACTCCGCCTGGGGGAGTGAACGATAATTTTTTCTGTGTCCCATAATAGTCTTACCCTAAGAAAAATGATAGGTCAGTAAACACTTATTATCATGTTAGGAATATACTAGTAAAAAATATGATGCATGAATTTACTACACATGCATATACCTTTTATATATTTTTCTTTTTCGTTGCGGCTCTTATAGTTAGGGATACTGGTTTGTCCATATTGATTTTGATTTTGATGTTGAACGCATCATCGTGAGTGAAAGTCCTCTTGTCCATTTCAATAAGATCATCCTCATCATCTGATATAGCAGTATGAATATCAATATCCGAACTCTTAGCCTTCAATCCATTTGAGAATGGACGTATCTTTTGTGAAGAAAGCTTGGTCGAAGTCTCGAAATCATTGTTCAGACTCAGTTGTGATATTATTGTCTCAATGCGGTTTACAGATTCAAGGATTTTATCAATTTTTCATCTCGAGCCATGTTTACAACTCTTATTGACTGCAAATTTAGGTAAAATAATTTCATATAAATATAAAAATACAAAAAGAGTGATGGTTGTTCTAATGAGATTGTCAAAGGAATAAGACAAAGATTTCTCTAATCACAACTAATAGCGAAAAAATGTTTATAATATATAAAATGTATTATATAATATAAATTGCATTACTATTTGCCAAATTAAATTACCTGCAAGTTAAGGAGGACCTCTTCCACTTTACTAGACAATTCTTCACTTTTATTTAGATCCTTGTTTTGAATAACATCGTCATTGATAACTAGGTCATCCTGTAGAAAGAAAACATAAAAGATTAAATTACTTATAATATATTCTACTAAAATTTAAAAATCCATTACGTCTTACCTTAGCATTAGGAATTGTAGTTCCAATTTGAGCACCAAAATCAAGTGTGATAAGATCACAGTCTGTAGCCAGTGACATATTTTGTGTATTACATGCATCATTGGGGACTAAATCTTCATTAGGAGGAATATCCATGATTATTATCAACTGAAAAATATTGTATGAGTAAATTTGGTTGAAAGGCAAATACTTAAAATAATTTGTCAAAGTATAAAAAATTAGTCGGAGTGAGTGTAACATCCTAATATTCAAATCCTTATACTCGAGTCATAAGTCAATGATAATAAGGTGGTACGACTCTCAATGGGGATTATAATACGTAATCATGTATGTATGAAAGGAAATATTAAACGAGAAGCCTGAAAAAGAGTGAAAATAAAATCACGAAGTCATATCACTCACGTATCGACAACTAAAAGATAAAGCGTGAAGTCAAAAGCGATATAAGGATAAAGGCATAAAGGAGAGTAAGAGAAGGACAATATATATATATATATATAACGTAAGTAAATAGCCACTAGTCGCGACCCACGAAGTTTATGCCGGCTAGGGTATAGTATGAAAATAGTTGACAACAATATCTCCTAATCTCTCCCAAAAGAAACATGAGAGCCTATATAGGCAACATCAGAAGAGTTCAATACATAATAAAGCTTTTCCAAATAAAGGTGGAGAGATTCTACGCAAATATAAAGTAGAGAATATAAAGATCTTCGCCATCTCTCAGATGAACCACAACTCACTTATGAGCATCTGGACCTATATCTGAAAAACAAGAGATATATACAAAATGAGAACCCCCGACCCATGGGTTCCCAGTACGGTAAAAGTGCCAAATAAATATAATGCATCGTAATAAAAACTCGCTAAGCATCCTAAACTTCCTTTCACCAAACATTCACCCTATGTTCTCGCTAATCCATAAATAGGCAACTGTCATAAGGGAATGCTAAATCTAATTCCTCTTCCTCATGCTTCCCAACTTTCTAACTCTCCAACAAATCAGAATCAGAATCATAAGCCAATAAACCATCACCAGTTATTTTGTCTCAGCAATTCTATATCAATACTTCATATTCTCACCTAGAGCAAGTGAAATCACTTCACTGCGTCTACCCAGGGAACTCATATGATCTCATTATCAACCTGGAGCAAGTGAAATCACTTCACTGCGTCTACTCAGGGAGCTCAAATTATCTCATTCAATAATCATCATTTTAAATTAATCATATCATTATTCCATTTCAACAAGAACAGCCCTCAGTGTCAACCGACACCAGCATGAGGGACCTCTCAGTTGTACAAACACAATCAATACAGACAAGTAATACACAAATAAGGTACAAGTAGAACAGATAGCATATAGTCAGGTAACATAGCATATATGATATAGCAATCCAAACAAATAGGCAAACCCAAATAATTCAAACATATGCAAATGATGTATGCCTGCCCTATGGCTGATGATATCATCTGTCGGTTATATAGCCAACCCGACACGTCTTGGTAGCTAACCATGGACAGAAACACCCATCGCGGAGCAAGTAGGTTTGAGCTACAACCCCCTTGCTACTACCCGCTCAACCCAGAGCCACTGGAATAACCACTACTGCGGCTACTACCCAGGTGGGTGTTTAAAAGCTCAACCCAATCATTAATTCACATTACATATCAACTATGCATATTAGTACCAACCATTTGCACAATCCAAACTTATCCTAGGGGCATCTAGCATAGGAATTCTCATCACACCACACGGTACTTAAATGAAACTTAAATCGTACCTCTTGTAGCCAAAATAATTGAGCTTCTTCTTGAGAGTCTCCACCAACCCTTAGCTCCAAGCCTCACCAAAGCTCCTCAAGCAATATCAATATTCCAATTGTGCACCAAAATCACCCAATACTCTAACAAAATCAATTTTCACACTTATAATCAACCTAGGGTTCATGAAATTGATAAATCACAAGGATTTGAGTACTTCTTACCTCATCCCATACGAAATAAGGATAGAACCCACTTAGAATCCATGTTAAAGTATCCCTAAACAACCAAAATCACAAGATTTTAACACTAACTACCCAAAAACGTGTAACAGTGGGAAATTTTGAAAACTGAGCAGAGATGAATGAAATACTCACCACAAAACTTATATAGAATTATAGAGGATGAGAAGAGTAACGCTTGGCCGCAAACAGCTCGTCAATCGGAGTTCCGGATCAAAAGTTATGGTGATTTGAAGTTTGATGGAGTTAGGATTTTCTCTCTTCTTCCTCTCTTTACTATAGCTGCGCCCCACACCCCACACCCTTTCTTTACGGTAAAATGAGCTGAAATTCTCATAGCTAATATTATTATATGTTGGGTCTTGGGCCCACATGGGCTTGGTTCACTTATTTTAATCCGTTGTCCCAATTTTGGGCCAAAACCTTTAAGATTAGATTTTTAAATCGTATTTTAAATATTTCTATCTCCCCAAATTATAAATTCTTATTTCTTAAAATTATCCACTTTTAATTAATTTTCTCAGCCACAGTACCGGACAGATCGCAGTCGGTATTGCTGGTCAAATTTTCAGTGCGCATTTTTACGCAGAAAACTATGTTTTCCAACTCAGAAAAATTCATTGAATCCAAATATCATATTTAAATTATCAAAATCTGATTGCTAAATTTTCTAACCATATTCGCTCATATTTAATTTATTATTTAATTAATTACGGTTTGACTGGGTTTTATAGTGAGCACATATATATACACCTAATAAAGATAATCAAATTTTAATTCTATCTTTTTAAAATTTTTAAATTAAGTGAACAATTCTAAAATTTTTTATGTTATCTTATCTTTTGGTTAAAATCAAATACAAATTGAATTTTATCTTGATTTTTATTTTACAATTTAACAAAGTAAATTTTATTAATTCATATGATTATATCTTATCTATAATTATTTTTAAGTAGATAAATACTCAAATAATAATAATAATAATAATAATAATAATAATAATAATAATAATAATAATAATAATAACAATAATAATAATAATAATAATAAGATTAGACAAATCACTAATAATTAAATAAAAATAGGAACAAACTAGTTGAATAGTACTATACGTATTCAAGCACTTACCAATCGATTGAAATAATAATTGAAGATACTTCAATCGATTTCATTAACAAAACAATTGATTGAATCAGTAATTGTGGATACTTCAATCGATTGCACTAACAAAACAATCGATTGAATGCATACAAACTCCTGATTGCAAGCATTCTTCAACCGATTGGTTTCCTAATTCAATCGATTGAATGCATATCAATTGATTTCAAGAACAACTGAAACAATTTCAAGACCCTGAAACAGATTTTCTTCATTCTTCGACACATTTTCTTCATGGTCCAGGCCTTGAGATGATGTCCCTTGGGTTTGTGATGCCTAGATTAATGTATAGAAGATCAATTGCTTCTCCTTGATGATTGATAGCTTCAGTTTACCTGTCTTGATGCTGCCTCATATCAGCAAATTGTCCCTCCATATATAATCTTATGCTTCGCAATTCATCCATCAAATCTCACATTGTTGGCGAAGGAGGCGGTGGTGGTGGGGGTTCCTGGGATTGTGTTTGCACCTCAGGGTCTTGTGGTTGTCCTTGGATCTGAGGTTCTTGGGCATCCGGATCTTTTCCCATCTGTCTTAGAGTGCTGTCATCAATCTTGGCTACATTACTCAAGACGATACTTTTCTCTTCACTCAAGTCAATTCCAAGCCATTTGAAAATCTTGGTCCATTGGCAAGCATATCCTAAACCAACACTTGATTTTCATTTCTTCATTTCAAGCATATGATGAACCATAAAATAAGGCCAGTTTATCTCCTTTCCAGTCACCATAGCCCAAAGCTCTAGAATATCTTCGTTAAACAAGATTCTATGATTATGTTTTCTTGGAATCAACATGTCTGAAAACAAATACATCAATATACCCTGCTCATTACCCAAACCACTGCAACTTATATTACCTCTAGCATCCATATGTGGATTCTCATACTGCAGACTCTGCAAACCAACCAATCTATTATATTCACCCCATTCCTCATCTGCCGCAATACGTCCAGTCATCGATTGAATTATAAAAAAAACCCACATTCTAGTCATCGTTCAATCGATTGGGTAATATGACCAATCGATTGATTTTTGTAAAAATCATACTGCCTTGCAACTTTCAATCGATTGTTTTGTGATAACCTGAAGTCTAATCCAATCAATTAAGTTATGGGAAACCTGAAATTCAATCGATTGTTTTATTAATCCAATCAATTGATTCTCTCTGAAACACAATTTCACAATGCTCGAGGGATGTAACGGATCAAAGATAAACTTTTAATCGATTAAGATTGCCAAAAAGTTATTACGATCAATCGAAGATCTAATTCATTATTGTTTTTGTTTTTGATTGTTAATAAACATAATAGATGAATGATAAAATAATAATTTATAAAATAAAAAATATTTTTTATAATTAAATAAAATATATGGGGTTAATTTGTAATTAAAATTAAAAAATGACTATTTAGCAGTTATTAAAAAACTTAAAAAATATGTTTTGTTATGGGACCATTTAATGGTCCAAACGTTCTGGGACCATCGAATCCGATGCCTAGTTTGTCTTTTTTTTTTTAAGGGTAGTTTATCTTTGAATTTGTTATATATAACTCTACTGTTCCGGATTCGATGGTCCCAGAATGTTTGGACCATTAATGGTCCCATAACAAAACATATTTTTTAAGTTTTTAATAATTGCTAAATAGTCCTTGTTTAATTTTAATTACAAATTAGTCTTTTACATATTATTTAATTATAAAATCTATTTTTTATTTTATAAATTATTATTTTATCATTCATCTATCATGTTTATTGATAATAAAAAACTAAAACAATAACAAATTAAATCTTCCATTAATCGTAATAAATATTTTGCAATCTTAATCGATCATAATTTTATCATTGATCGAGTTACATACTTATTGGGTTGGAAAAATTGTGTTCGTTAGAAATTCAATCGATTGGAATTGATTGATTTTTGTAAGGCATGTGGAGTTTTTCTTATTCAATCGATTAGTCATATTACCCAATCGATTGAAATCATCAAAGCAATATGGGTTTAATTAATTCAATCGATTGGTATGATAATTTTACAGCAATCAAGATTGTGTATTTTAGCATGTTCGCCACAATTTATGCCAAAATTGAAATCATAATTCACCTAATATAATGTCTTGCAGCTGAATTGCGTCGTAAGATTTTTATACATTGTTTTACTCGCATCATATCCTTATCCTTCATACTTGTCTGTGCTTCATATTTTTATATCAGATCTTGCATGATTTAAGCCTTTGACTTGTAAATATGCTTGATGTTATGTCCTCTGCAACACTTGTAATGCCATATTGTAATGGTGAAAGATAAACTAGGTTAAATGAGTTCATTTGATAATTTATTTTCAAATCTCTTAGTGTTGGGCACATAATCATCGATAATCATCATATATTATTAGCTAGCCTTTGATTTATTCTTTTTGTTTCACGATTTAATGGATTCTTAACTTCTAATAGTAAATTGATGAATGGTTCAGTTTTCTGGTCATTTTCAACCGTTTCCAACTGCTTTCTTCCCTTTCTAGCTCAACTATTATGTGTCATTGTGCCATTTAACTCTTGAGAAGCTGGAGTACAATTGGATGGTTACCTGTGCCTCGATAGACATGAGCTTCTAGTATAAAGCCATTAATTTGCCTTTAGCAGGGATGGAAGCATGTAATAATTTTTGGCATCATCTAAATACTTTAATCCCTATATTTATGTTCTTTAATTGTTGAATTCTTTGCTGTTGGTGTTGTTTCTGGTGGAAGTACAAAACTTCAGTTTTTCTTAATTGTTTAGAGATTTACAAGTTCATTATGTTATAACTCTTATAATTAGAATGATATAGCGTAACTCAATCAATTGGGTAACAGAACCAATCATTTGAATTAACTAAACCCATATTGCTTTGATGATTTCAATCGATTGGGTAATATGACTAATCGATTTAATAAGGAAAACCCTACATGCCTTGCAAAATTCAATCGATTGTGTATCAATTCCAATCGATTGAAGTTTGGGAAACGTGAATTTCAATCGATTGATTTATGCATCCAATTGATTGAATTTCTAACGAACACAATTTTTCCAACCCAATACATATGTAACTCGATCAATGATAAAATTATGATCGATTAAGATTGCAAAATATTTATTACGATTAATGGAAGATCTAATTTATTATTATTTTAGTTTTAGATCATTAATAAACATGATAGATGAATGATAAAATAATAATTTATAAAATAAAAAATAGATTTTATAATTAAATAATATATAAAAGACTAATTTGTAATTAAAATTAAATAAGGACTATTTAGCAGTTATTAAAAAATTTAAAAAAACATGTTTTGTTATAGGACCATTTAATAGTCTAAACGTTTTGAGACCATTAAATCCGGTGCCAACAAAATATATTTAATTGAGTAAAGTGTTTTGAGTTTTCTGTCTCTCTTGTGGAATATATATACCTCTTATCCATCGTCTAATTATTATATTGCTTAGTGGTCAAAAGATAATAAAGTTTGTTCTAGCTTATTATAAAATCATGTATTGTAAAATCATCTCTAATAATGCAAAATATATATATATATATTCTTTTAGTAAAGTAATTAATTATTAAAATAGTCAGTTTTCAAAATATAATTATAAATATTTTGTTTGTTCTAGCTTATTATAAAATCATGTATTGTAAAATCATCTCTAATAATGCAACATATATATATATATATATGGAAACAATTTTTGGGATAATTTTTTTATATATTATTTTAGTAATATTGAATTACTTAAATATTGGATGATTTAGTATTTAAAAAATTTTTGATGATGTCTGTGACACATAATTCATTGAAGATATATTGTTAAAAAATATTTTTTTTATTTATAATGTTCAATTTACAAAAAAATATATTGATAATTGGCAGGAATGTATTATTTTTTTTATTCATAAAATACAATTCACAAGAGGTATTGTCAATTTATAAAAGATGAATTGTTAATTCTATTTTTTATTAAACATCATTTTATTCAATATATATATATATATATATATATATATATATATATATATATTATTGTAAATTATTTTTTATATTGGGGTGAGAATGATATTTTTCATCATGATCATGAATTATAAATATGTTAATTTTAAATGTGGTACTATTTGATTTAAAATGTAAAAATTGGACTTTTTGATTCTTCTGAGAATAAAAATCGAACTCTCTTAAAAATACAAATTGGATTCTCTAATTTGTAAACTTCGAAAAAAAAAATCACAATAAGCAAAATAGATCATTCGATTAATATTAATTTTTTTTT
Organism: Arachis hypogaea; assembly: GCF_003086295.3. Classification (NCBI taxonomy): domain Eukaryota; kingdom Viridiplantae; phylum Streptophyta; class Magnoliopsida; order Fabales; family Fabaceae; genus Arachis; species Arachis hypogaea. The sequence goes on from NC_092049.1 coordinate 16,748,879, forward strand.
AATTTTTTTTGCAAAGTAATCGAATCTGCTAATTATACACTCCCATACCAAATATATATAAATATATATAATCAATAAAGTTGGATTATACATCTTTGGATAAAACGCACAAATCAAATAAAAATCAATATTACATGATAGTCCTAAATGTGATAACGTTACATGCATGTCTTGTTTGTGTTTATATGTAAATCGAATTTATTAGATTCGATTTAGCAGAGGAAGCTTAAAATCAGAATATATAGCTTCGATTTAGCAGGTTATAAATGTTGAAATTATTAACATGGTAATTCAAAATAATTAAATTATACCCATAGTAAATCGAATGAAGTTGCTTCGATTTATAGACATTGTAGAGCATAGGTAAATCGAATGTATTAGATTTGATTTACTAACCTTACACCTATATATATCATTTGAATTCAGTTGTTTCAAATTACAATTCACAATCTCCTCCCCTAATCCAAACACACCCTAGAGAGAAAAGTTTGGCAACAACACCACAAGATTCAAAACTACCAGCACTTTGTACTCAACTCCACGACGGACGCTATAAGTCTTCACACTTAAGATGACCTTCTCTTTATCTTGAAACTGTTGACTAACTTTAAACTCAGCTAGACCTCCTGTCTGTATCCTGTGTATCTTTGGTCCCAAATCCAAAAGCTCTCCCGGTAACCTTTGCTATGTCATGGCCTCCAAGTCTAAAATTGAAAAATGCGGGGATACTGATGAGTTTCTGAACTAGATGCTCCACCACCCTCAACTGGAATACTCATCGCTATATCATCATCACTATTATCAGCAATCGTGGTAGGCTCCACATCATCATCATCATTCTGCAGACACTATCTGGTGCTCTACCCTTCCTGAAAATCGGGATCATAACAGCCATCGCAATAGCAAGCTCATCGAAGGGTCAATTATCACTTATTTGTCTGTCACAATCGCAGTTAACTGCAAAGGACAGAGATGCAACCAAAACTGCCTCAGGTGCAATGCCAGGCATGATGAGGCACCAAGAGGCATTGAAGTAGAGGTGGCTGGCATTGCTAAAGATTAAGGATTTCGGTTTGATTCTCCTAAACTACAAACCACATCTCCAAACTTGGCCAATAGTTCAGGGGTTCTCACATCGGAAAACTGAGGACGACAGTGAAACAGAACTTGCAAATCTTCGTTATTGTTTATGATAAAGGAATCGTACTACACACCATCACGTACAATAGAAATCAAAATTTTATAAAATAACTTTTTCACCCATTTCATGCCATGTAGTCCTAGTTTTTGGATGATAGTAATCTGAAACTCAATGAAACTCGTAGAACGGATCCTTATTAGTAAATTTTATTCTCTCGTGTTTTTTTCTTAATCGACTCTCTATAGTGCACAAGAACTAAAAAACTATCCTCACTAATCATTGTGAGTCTCACTATGATGAGAATTTTACGTTCAGCTCATATTTATATATGTAGGTATGGTAGTAGATCGAATTAATTTAACTTCATTTATATTTTATAGCATTAACCCATATACATACATACATACATACATATATATATATATATATATATATATATATGTATGTATGTATGTATGTATGTATGTATGTATGTATGTATGTATATCAAATTATTATGATTCGATTTAGCTATGTTGTCGAAGATGAAGTAAATCGAATGTAATTGCTTCGATTTACACCATATAATACCCTATTTAAGTAAATCGAATCCAAAAATATCGATTTATGTATTCGAATGCTAAATTCAATTTATATAATGGAAAACTAAATCAAATTAAGTAAATTCGATTTACATAGAAGATGAGTAAATCGAATTCACATTGAAAAAGGGTAAATCGAGTTGATTTACTTTGATTTATATAATTTTATTATCAAAATTGGATATGCAAATAACGTTATTATATTTAAGACTATCATATAATATTAGTTTTCATATAGTTTATTCATATGTTTTATTCTATATTTTTCATCTAATATTAGTATGCAATATCAAAATAAAAAATGGCAATTCTTCTAGTTAACAAGGTTTCTCGGTTCTGGGAGGAAAAAGGGGAATCTAATCTTTATGCCAGTGAGTTATCTTATCTAGGCTAGTGGTGGTATTTGGTAAATTGGTATGATTATGATTCGGAAATATGATTCTTGAAGGTACTGAATACCATGAACAAATCTTATAGGATAAGGTAGTATTACTGGATTAGATGTTTTATTTTGGATTTTGTCAAAATTTTTATATTATTCTTAATAATAAATTCAATACAGCCTATAAACTAACACAACTAGAAAATTGCTTAATACAGACAGATTTACAGACAGATTTAGTCTTTATTACAGACAATTTTTAGTTACTGACAAAATTACCGACAAATTTTGTCCCTCTGTAAAAGTCTCGTCGGAAATTATTTACCAACGAAAAGTTACCGATGGATTTTGAACAGTTACCGACAGATTTTCCCTCGATAAATTCTCCCCTCCATTTCCATGAAATGTCAAACTTTTCGACAGATTTTCTGTCGGTAATTGGCAAAAGATTTTCCGACAGATTTTTCGTCTGTAATTTGAACCTTGAAAAATCATCCCACACTTTGAATACAGACAGAAAATCTGTCTGTAAATCCGTCAGTAAGGTAAAATAGAATTTTTTTTAGATTTTTTCATTGCAAAATAAACTTGTTTTCATACAAAATAAATATAAATTTAATACAAATTTTTATCTAATTTGTATTCGAATATTTATAATATTTCAAAATGTAAACAAATTCATCGTATTATTAAACTAAAAGAAAAATACTATAAACTAGGGGTGTTCGCGGTGCAGTTTGGTTCGGTTTTTTAGAGAAAAGTCATCCGATCCAATCGTTTAACTAAACTGCGGTTCGGTTTTTTTACCGAAACCATCCGAACCAAACCAAACGAAACCAATTAAAATTGGTTTGGTTTGGTTCGGTTTGTTCGTTTTTTTCAATCAGTAGAAAAAAGTAAAATTGTAGCCATCCTTGCCTAACAAAATTAAGCCATAATACCAGAGCCATATGAATCATAGTATGCAAAACTTAAGCTGGTAAAGAAATTGACCAAATCATAGCAATAAGAATAAGGGTGGTGGTGGAAAGCAACAACTATTTTCAATCAATCACTACTTCTATACGTTGTACACATGTATAAGGTGATTTAAAATTCTGTCTTCCAAAAAAATATTATAAAAATATGAATACTTCAGCAACATGGTTGACTATAAGCTAATTATGTTTTAGATCTCAATCATTATTATCTCTAATGACTAAATTCAATAAAGAATAGAGAACTATAAATATATATATATATATATATATATATATATATATATATATATATATATATAATTTAAAACAGGTCAAAATTAGAACAACACTAAAATTAAAACCACATAAAATAGAACAGCAAACCACAAATTCAAATTAGATCATTAAAACAAGAACACTCAGACTAATTTTTCAAAAAGAAATTATCTAACAGCCACAAATTTTTATATTAGAGAACTACAAATTATCAAAACTGCAAGAACAAATTAGAAAGAACAGAACCAAGAATTCTAAACTAAAAATCATAATAGCAAAATAAAAATAGAACTAAATATTAGAACAGAACTAAGAACAAATAACCATATCTAAAAAAATTAGAACAAAGAATTTACTTGAGAGGCATCCCTATTCTAGATGCAGAGGAATGCTACTGTACTGACGGCAGCACAAACAATGATGGACGATGTTTTTGAAGTGTGACTGAGGGGCGACGAGCGATGAGCGACAGACGACGACGGCTTCACCTGGGCTGGAAGGAAGGGAGAGGCTGCGAGAGTGAGGGAGGGAAAGGGAGAAGTTACGACGCGAGGGAGGGAAACGGCGACTGTGAACTGCGAAAGGAGGGAGGGAGGGAGAGAGGACCGCGCCGAGGTACTGTCCGCGAGGCTCTATTCGGCGAGCTGGTGACGGTGATATGGACGGTGAAGGAAGACGCTACTAGGAGGAAGGGGATCGGTGGATGGGGTTTGGGGATTGGGGATTGATGTTCCTTCGTTAGAGAGAGACTATTAGAGACTAAGAGTGGCGCTGCTACTTTCTAGGTTTAAGTTATTTAGTGTTTGGGCCTTTGGGCGTTGGCCTTTTAGGGGTTTTTTAAGTGACCGGTTCGGTTCGGCTCAGTTAGGATTTTTAGTGTCAAAATCGAAAACCGAACCGAACCGCAAAAAATAGCAAAATGTGATTTGTTCGGTTTTTTCGGTTTTTAGTTTGTTCGTTTTTCGGTTTTTTTGGTTTGGTTGATCGGTTTTGTTCGGTCTGGATTGGTTTTGAATACCCCTACTATAAACAAGCAAGTCAGTATAATTCAAAACATAAACAAAGTGTATTGATCATCAACTATAATTCCCAGTATATTGTTCAACCATACTAAAACTATCAGCTATAGTCTTTAGTGTCATCTTCATCCTCATCATCATCATAGTCCTCATCATGATTTTTCCTCCCATCTGTCTTAAGTTCTTGATTTCATTGATATGCTCTCTTAAATCACTCCCATTTCAATCAAAGCACACTGAAAACTTTGAATTAGCTGTATATCTCAATCCTAAAATAGAACTCTTAATGTAAATAAATAAGAAGTGCACACACAGAGCTATAAGAATAATAAAGCAGAGGAACCACCCAGAGAGTTTAGTTGCTTATTTCTGCTACCTAAAGAGTAGCTTACAGACTCCAAATAAAACAACAAATTTTATAGTACTAAAACAAAGAACTTCACAGACTATATACAGTTTCGATGTCCATACCAAAAATGAACTCAACCACTTGCCACACCTTTTGACCGAAATTATTTTGTATATCAAGCTGCAATTGTGAATTAATTACAAGAAAATATCAACACACGGTTACAACTTTTAACCCATACAAAAAAACAGCAACACCATAAATGCCAAATCTAATCATATGAGGCCTTGATAAAAAGAATCTAGTAACTATCCATTTTAGTATCAATTAAGAGTGTCACTGTTTTGATAAGTACATAATATGGAGCAAAAATAGTGAGATTCTTTATTTGCCTTTTGCCCAAGTCTACAATAGCTGCCAGTAAATATGTCAAACAGCAAAGCTGGAAAAAGTAGGACTGAAATCAGGAAGTACATGGAAGTGTAAAATAATTAACCTTTTTGAACTGGGTCTAGATTTAACGAAGCAATACATAATGAATTTATTAAGCAATATCCTAATTATTTTTACAATAAATGGCACTTTAGACCACAAAATATTGAAAAAAGCAAGTATATCCCACTTATGGTCCCATCAAATAGTGATGAAGTTAAAAATAATTAAAATATATGTTAGTATGAAAAAGGATATTTGAAACTATATCTTCAAAAAGCCATACCGTTGTCTCAATAATAACAACAACTAGATTGAGTACGAGAAGAAAAGAGACTAGGTATCCAAAGATGGGTCTCTTCACAAATTCTTTCAATTGATTTGAGGTGGGTGAATTATAGAATGGTAAATACTCAAAGTAAGAGATCTGCAACAGATTAAATAGAATTAGAGATGCTGCAAATCTTTACCCGATTTATTTCAGTTCAATTCAAACAAACTTCCCAACGTTTCAAATTTGGAGTAATTGAACTTACAGAATCCTCCTTCTGGAATTTTAAAGCAATGGCATGGCAAATATCAGCAAATTCATCCTTATTGAGCTGAACAAGAAAAAAAAAAGGTTACATGAAGGATTAATTAAGGGCACAAACAATCTGTATATACACACATTACGAGCAACATCAGCATGCACATGTAAGATAATCACAATACATATTAACAAATATTACCTTTACGTCACGACTATCATCGAGCTCATCAAATATTAACTCAAATTCTTCCTTGGTGATCTTTGGTAAAGTCCTGAATAATACACAAAATTGGAGCTCCATCATTCACATAATGTGCGAGGAAAAAATATTATACAAAGATAGGATGTCAGGAGACTAAAGTGAAAGATCAACTCATAGTGCTAGTTTCATAAGATATGCAATAGCAATTTACCAGTCACAAATAAAGAAAGATATCCCATTTCACTAAAACAGAAGTTGTAATGGCGAACTATCAGCAGCACTGATAGCAAAAGTGCAAGACAAACATCTGGTTTACAGGGACACCATAATTTGAAGCTCCAGCTAGTTACAGTATGTCATCGTTTAGGCATAGGAGCCTCTTTCCCTAAACTAAAGAACTCATCTAGCGTCAAATGGGGGAAGACTTTCATAAAAGAATTAACCCATGATAGTTTAGGAGCCTTTTGCATGTAATGGAAAGATAGCCCACTAGCACTAGTTGTTATTCCATTAACCTGAATAGAAGCCAGCATAACCATTCAACGTTCCTAACTCCACTTTATTGAAGCGTTGAAGCTTTGTCTCCCCATCATGGAAAGCTTGGATAAGCAACTTATGTGTTTTAATTTCTAAAAAAACATATTTCAAGTAAAAGCATGTTATTATAGAAAACTCACCCTTCAAAGTTTATGAGGAAATGATCAGATACTATAAAAAGGCAAACCATGAAAAACTGGAAAACATTTGCATAAAATAATTCATTGTTCTTGTGTAAAATTATATGAAATTTCACAAATGCCAAAGCATTTCATCTTTTCTAAAATCATTATGACGCAATAAATAACTATAAGATAATTTGAAACTATAATGAACATAAGAGAATAAGGTTCTACCTATATTTGTTCAACTCCTCAAAGAGCCTAATGCATTGATCTTTGTTAAGATATCCAGTACTCTGAGAAATGGAAACTCAAAATAGATTTAGAATTAACGCTGATGGTTATCAGTGGCTAAGAGAAGGGGGGTTGAATCTTAGCCCCCTTTTTGCTTGATAATACTTGCTGACCTTTGAAACCAACTTTGGAAACTTTATGTCTTTTTATCTCGTGACTAGCCACGAGAATTTTTCTTTTGTCTCGTCCCCAGCCACGAGACTTTTCTTTTTGTCTTGTCACTTGACACGAGATATTTTCGGTTTTAGCTCCTGTGCAGTCGAAACAGAAATGGAGTAGAGAAGAGAGAAAATTACACCCAAATATATCCTGGTTCAGCTGCTAAGTGCAGTGCAGCCTACATCCAGTCTCCATCACAAACATGATGGAATTTCACTATAATCTTCCTGATTACAATCTGTAAAGTGCTAACCTAACTTAAAAGGGGATTCCCACAGAATCATGAAACACAACATAGATGAACAAAGGAATTCTAAGGACATCTATGGCTTTTTCTTTTAATTTTGCACTGACAAATGAATTTTTGCCGGTATAGAAATTATCAAATGATCAATCGTAGTATAGTCTAAACCGACGCAAAATCCTTTATCAAACAATTCTACAATCTATATCCGAGAGTACTAGTCTCCCGAGTCGTTCTCCCTTGGAATTGCCAAAGTGTGCATCTTATTGATTTAGTAAGCCTTGTTGGGATTCTTTGAAGGTTTTAGCAAAATAATGAGAAACAAACAATCAATTATCAAAAGACTTGGCTTAGGGTTGGCATTAGAAATTCTATCCTTATAGTCCATTCAATGTTGATAACAATTAGGCCTTGCTTCATTTAGTTATCCCCTAGGTGTAGAGGGAGGTCAAATGAAAGCAATCAACTTGAGTCACAAGTCCTAGCATCACCTTATGGGAATCTAGCTTTAGTGCACTCCAAGCCAACTAGCAATCCCTAATTCCAAATCAACTATTGATACAACTATTCAATTTCTTCCAAGGACCAAACCCTATGCCAAGTGTGAGAATTCTACTCCATAGCTAGTGTTGTCATTTTATCAAACATGTGATGAGCAAGAAGGAAAGTCATAGTAAAATGAGAAGAAAAGTCAAATTGAAAGTATTGCAACACAAAGATCTAACAACAAGTCTCAAAGAGTAGCAATGAAAATCCAAAATAGAGATGAAATCCAAAATTACAAAGTTGAATTCTAGATTTATGAGAATTGATCAATTGTATCTACCACTTGAAATTGGAGAAGAAAATCTATGACATGAACAAAGTGGAGTGAGAATTGTAATGGATCTCACCAAAAAGTCATTGAAAATTCAGAAATTAGATGAGGATGAACCCTAGTGAAGCTTGGAATCTCCCTCTTCTTCTCCCAAAAAGTGTAACTAACTCTCCTCTCCTCCAAAATATCTAGATCTAGAAAAATGAACTAACTAAGTGTCCTTAACCCTTGTTCCTTTGGTCTTCTTAAGCTTTTTCCCGCCAAGGTGTTTCTCCAAGAGTGGGATCCTTAACTGCCTCCACGCCTAAGTCACGTGACTTCTTAAAAATCATATTCGCAAATCGGCGCGCACGCGCAAGGTACGCGCACGCGCCGTTGAGACGTCTTGAATTGTGCGCGGAGGCGTGATGCACGCGTGCGCGCCCATGAAGATCCTGGCTTAGCCGCTTCTCAAGCCGGCTCTTGGCTTTGGCTCCACGTTGCCCTATCCGCGCGGGCGCGCAAGGTGCGCGCACGCGCCCATGCGGAAACCTTCAAAGCTTAATCCTCATGCTTCCTTCCTTTATACCCGTCTTCCTTCTCTCTTTCGGTCCATTCCTACTCTATATCTTGAAACCACTTAACACACAAGTCACGGCATCGAATGGCATCAAGAGAAGATTAGAAATGTATCTATTTTAGTGCGAAATAAGCATGTTTCCATTCATGAGGTGAAACTAGGAAAGGAATGCACAATCTTGTATTTTCATATAGAAAGTGTGTGGAATCATTGATAAAACCCCTGAAATCATCACAAGATAAACCCTCAAATTGGGGTTTGTCAACCTCCCCACACTTAGATCCTAGCATGTCCTCATGCTTAGAGAGATGCAAAGAAACACAGAAGACCGAGGGATTGCAAAAGTATAAGACTCATGAAGTGCAACCTACTTATATGCATGCAACTATGACTAGTGCCACTATCCACTTGGTTGGGAGCAAATTAGCCTTCTTAGGACATATGCGAGCACATGGGGTACAATGATGGTCAAAGCATAGGACTTGCCACTTTCTAAGCATCAAATGCAATATGTGTAACCTTGCATGAGGAATGCTCGCGAGAGCCGGGAATCAAAGGATTGAGCATCGAACCCTCGGCGGAAGTGTTTGCACTCTAATCACTCGGTGTATGGGGTTTATTCTCTCAATCCTCCCCTAATCATGCTTTCCAAGAATTGTTTTTTATCTAACAATCAACAATTATTCAATGCATGCATACAATTATCATGAGGTCTTTTCCTTAGGTTGTAATGGGGTTAGGGTCAAGGTAGGGTCATATATGGCTAGTGGACTTAGGATTTGAATCTTTGATTAACTTAAACTTTCCCACCTAACCTATATAATGACCTATACAATTAAGTACTATCCTAACTACCCATTCCTCACTTTCCCACATACTCATGCATTTTCTTTTCGTTTCACAATACTTATGCATTGATTCCTCTTGAGCTTCACTTTGGGGCATTTTGTCCCCTTTTTATTATTTTTTTCTTCCCCTTTTTTTTTCTTTCTTTTTCTATTTTTCTTTTCTTTTCCATATTGTTCTTCTTTTTCTTTTGTTCTTTTGTTTTTCTCTTTTTTTTTTTATATATACAAGAGCGTCAATGCATAAGGTTTTACATTTGATCAATTCATGAGTATGTACCCAATTCCTAATATTTTCAATAATAATACAAAATACCCTTTTATTCACCCAATGTCCCAAGGTTCCCACACTTGAATGATACTCACACACACTAGCCTAAGCTAATCAAAGATCCAAATAAGGACTTTTATTGTTTTCCGCTTTAAGGCTTGTAATGTGTTAAATTAAGAACAGAGTGGGTCAATCGTAGGCTCAAATTTGGCTAACAAAGGAAGATAGAAGGTAAGGCCATTTGGGTGAGTGAGCTAATGAAATGATGACCTCAATCATATAAATGCATGAATACGCCAAATAATGGACATAAAGAATCAAACAAATCAAGGATCACAATCATAGAAAGAGAATAATGCACACAAGAAGGAAAAATAAGTGGTTATAAGATGTAACCACACCATTAGGCTCAAATCTCACAAGCTTGTGTTCTTAACTTCAAACCCATGTTCCAAAATATAATTCTTCATGCAACTTTGGCATCAAAGCATTTAAAATTTGCAATGCCATGGTTGCCCCCAAAGTGTTGGTTTCCTAAGAGAGAATTTCATTGTTCCAACCAAGCAGGCTTATCATGCGAATGGTGCCAACTAAGACCTAATCATGCAACCTATCCTACTAAAACCTAATCATGAAACCTATCCTAATTTATTCAGATTTATTCAGATGTTACCTACGGAGATCGGTCGGCCGACCTCCCCACACTTAAAACTTAGCACGGTCCTCCGTGCTAGAGGTTAGGCGCACTGGTTGATTGAGCTCCGAGTGTGCCACATCTCCAATGCCATTGCTATCACCGCTTGAAGTTGCGGTGGAGGTGGAGATATCGGGTTCCTCCATAGGTGGGGTGATTATGCTTAGAAGCCTCTTCACATGAGCATAGCGGCGTTGGTTACGCCTCTCATAACGGTCTAATTTGTTGTGAAGGTCCTCAAGGCGTTGGGCGGCCGATTTTTGTGATGTAGATGAAGTGGTAGCGTGGCCAGTTGGTGTGGGCAGTTCAATGTCCTTGGTGACTTCCGGAGGCTTGAGGCATCTCTTGGTCGGAATGATGTCACCATCGACTGGTATTGAGGTTCGCCTATCTTTAGTCTCCCGGTTGACGCCGGCTTTCGCAACTAATGCCGTCACTAAAGCGGGGAATGGTAGATTTCCCTTGGCATGAATGCACCCCATGGATTGGCGGATGGCACGCGGAACGTCGACCGGTTTCTCGGTCAAGATGCACCATATCAATAAGGCAAGCTCGGCGGTGATGGATGACCCATGTGTGCTTGGGAGCACGTAGTGAGCTAGAATTTGGGCCCATGCCGTGGCTTCTTGAGTGAGGTGGCGGACATCTAAACCCTTGGGTCTTCGCTTTATGGTCCCCCGAATCCAATATGCGTCGGGTAAAGCAATGACGCGGAGGATCGCGCTCCAATCGAATGCGCGGTCAACGCATGTAGCCAAGACTTCTTGGTAGGCGTCATAAGCATCCGTTGACGGTGCAATTCCAAGGACTTCTCGGATGGTTTTCACTGTGACCGACACTTGTTTTCGGCGTACAAATATTGATGTGAGATGAGGTGAGTGGAAGTTGGAGTAGAATTCTACCACCCAAGAGAGATTGGCCTCCGTTGGTTGCCTCAAGAGGAACCTCCAATGCCTCCGGTCGATGTGTGGCATCACAATCGGACTGAGGTGAGCCGGTAAGACTAAGAGGGGTTCCGGATGGTAATTCCTTTCAATCATTCTGGAGTAGACAAGTTCGCAGTAACGGTTGGGAAACTTGTTTGAATCCTTAGGAGGGTTGTCCTTCTCTAGAATGTCAACGGGGCCTTTAGTCTTCTTCAGGAGGGGCCTGGCCGTTAGTTCTTGGCGCACTTTATTGGAAACTGGCTTCTTGGGGCCTTTCCCCTTGTCCTTTTTGATGACCATCCTGTGGAAGCAAGAAAGGAAAAATATCAAACCCAAAGAAGTGGAGAGACATGAGCTCTATGTAATAAAAGTTATGCCATAGAATATGGGTATCTTCGTTACATGACAGCTGCAACATGTAACTAGGATAATGTGTGAAGAACAAGGCAAATAATTTTCATGTGGTGCAAGGGTAGTTTAAGCATGCAAGGAAGAGGCATGAGAAGCACACACCCTTAGGGACCATAAATGGAAGGCAAGCTAAGAAAATGGGGATGAATGGTTTGTGGAAAGTGGGGATGCACTCAAAAGTGATTGGTTGAGAGGCAAGGTAGTCACAATGAGTCCAAAATTCAAGTGTGCCTTTCATCGAACACTTGGCGTGCATCCATGAAGTAGTATTTGATTATGTGAAAGTGGGAGCAATGTAACATTCCACAATCCATTATTAATGATTATAGTGCATATTAATTGCAAGAAAATAAAGCAACACCATTCATCTATGCATGTAAGTTAGTTTGAGACCCAAATGCTCATGAAGAATTGGATTGAGAGAGAGGAGAGGGCAAAGGCATCCCAAGGGAGCAACTAGAGAAGGAGGGAAGAGAGAAGAAAAAGAAGAAAGAAGCTACCTAAAAGGTGGTGCAACTAAATGAGAGATTAATGGACTAAGAGGGGGCCTAGTATAATACCTTGTGAGATGGAGAAGGATATGGAAGAAGAAGAGAAGTGGAATGAGAATGAAGGGGTGAGTGTGTCCTTTTTATTTTTATTTATTTAAAGAAGGCGTCGATCACCGGCGCGTGCGCGGGCGGTGCGCGCTCGCGCAGGGAGTGAGGCGGACTGGGGGCGCGCGCGCACGCACAGTGCGCGTGCGCGTCCATGCGCTTGGGCTGGCGGCGCAGGAGAGGCATAGGGGTGGCATAACTCTCTGGACGAAGTACCAGAGATGGCTTCAGTGCTTTTTGGCGCGCGCGCGCACAGTGCGCGCGCGCGTCCTCGTGGTTGTGCCCCAGGCATGGGAGGGGCCTGGAGGGGGCTCAACTCTCTGTGAATTGGCCCAGAGAGGGGTGTAGAAGGAAAGGGCGCGTGCGCGGCTGCGGCGCGCGCGCGCATTTCGTGCTTGCCTTATAGGGACGCGTGCGCGCCAGGTGCGCGCACGCGGCAAAGGTGCTGGGCTGGTGGCTTAGTGTAGGCTTGAGAGTGGCTTAACTCTCTGGAGAATGTACTAGGAGGGCAGCAAGGCAATCGGCGCGGACGCGCACAGTGCGCTGGCGCGTCGATTGGCAGATTTCGCCCATATGCGCGGACGCGCCATGTGCGCGCATGCGCAGGGGGGTGGGTTTTCTAAATTTGCAGGTGTTTACACTACTTTTGACATTTCAGCGACCCCCCCCCCCCATACAGCCAATTAAGCACTATAGCAAATGAAGTCAACAAATGAAGGGGAGTTGTCATTAAAATCTAGCTAACAAACATGAAGTCAAGTGTCTATGTACAAATCTAAAAGGAGGATCTTACCATGGTGGGGTGTCTCCCACCTAGCACTTTTGTTTAACGTCCTTAAGTTGGACTTTCAGTAGCTTATAGTGTTTATTCAAGAGTTGCATCCCTCAAGAGGAACACTTCAACTTCCTTGGCGTTCTTTCTTTGCTCACCATGATACAATTTGAGACGATGCCCGTTTACCTTGAAGATGTTCGGGCTCGATGGGTGGTGCAAGTGGTAGACTCCATAAGGTTCTACTTTCTCCACTTGGTAGGGCCCATCCCACCTTGATCTAAGCTTTCCGGGTAGTAATCTCAACCTTGAATTGTAGAGAAGGACTAGGTCACCGGGTCCGAATTCCCTTCTCCTAATGTTCTTGTCATGGATGGCTTTCAACTTTTCCTTATAAAGTCTGGAGTTGTCGTAAGCTTCCAATCTCATACATTCTAATTCAGCCAATTGAAGCTTTCTCTCTACTCCGGCCCCACCCAAGCTCATATTACACTCCTTTACGGCCCAATAAGCTTTATGTTCAATCTCCACCGGTAGGTGACATGCTTTGCCATATACAAGCCGGAAGGGGCTCATGCCAATGGGTGTCTTGTAAGTCGTTCGATAGGCCCATAGTGCATCGGAAAGTTTAATTCTCCAATCTTTCTTATTCGGCTTTACAATCCTTTCTAACACATGCTTGATTTCCCGGTTGGAGACTTCGGCTTGGCCGTTTGTCTGAGGGTGGTAAGCCGTGGCGACTTTGTGGATGATGCCATATTTTCTCATGAGGCCGTCTATTCTTTTGTTGCAAAAGTGGGATCCTTGGTCACTTATGATTGCTCTTGGGGCGCCAAAGCGACAAATGATGTTGTTCCTCACAAAAGAATACACAACATTAGCGTCATCCGTTCGGGTGGGGATTGCCTCCACCCATTTTGACACATAATCGACGGCTAACAAGATGTAGAGAAAACCATTGGAATTTGGAAATGGTCCCATGAAGTCGATTCCCCATACGTCAAAGATTTCGCAAAAAAGCATATTTTGTTGGGAAATTTCGTCCTTCTTGGAAATATCTCTAAACCTAATACATTGGGGACAAGATTTGCAATAGAGAGAAGCATCTTTGAGAAGAGTTGGCCACCAAAATCCGCAATCAAGGATTTTTCTTGCCGTTCTTTGGGGCCCGTAGTGACCACCTCCTTCGGAAGCATGGCAAGCGTCCAAGATTGCTTGGAATTCGGTGTGAGGTATGCATCTTCGCATTATTTGGTCCGCTCCACACCTCCACAAATAGGGATCATCCCAAATATAGTATTTGGATTCGCTTTTCAGCTTATCCTTTTTGTTTTTGTCAAGATTGGGAGAGAAAGTGCGTGAAACCAAATAGTTTGCTATTGGGGCATACCAAGGAACCACTTCCGAGATTGCATGCAAAGCATCTAAAGGAAAGGAATCATTGATAGGAGTGGTGTTGCCTTTTGTGTGTTCGAGGTGACTTAAATGGTCCGCCACTAGGTTTTGGGCACCGCTCCTATCTTTGATTTCCAAGTCAAATTCTTGTAATAAGAGCACCCAACGAATTAATCTCGGTTTGGATTCCTTTTTTGCCAACAAGTAGTTTAGTGCCGCGTGATCCGAGTACACTACTACCTTGGAACCAAGAAGATAGGCTCGGAACTTGTCCAAAGCAAAAACAATAGCTAGGAGTTCCTTTTCGGTAGTAGTGTAGTTGGATTGGGCTCCGTCTAATGTTTTGGAAGCATAAGCTATGACATAGGGAATCTTACCCTCGCGTTGTGCTAACGCGGCTCCTATCGCATAATTCGAAGCATCACACATGATTTCAAAGGGTTGAATCTAATTGGGTCCTCGTACAATAGGGGCTTGTGTCAATGCTACCTTGAGTGTGTCATATGCTTCCATACATTCCTTGCTCATCTCAAATTCGGTGTCTTTTTGTAGTAATCGAGAGAGAGGTAAGGCCACCTTGCTAAAGTCCTTGATGAATCTCCGGTAGAATCCTGCATGTCCAAGAAAAGAACGGACTTCCCTCTCGGAGGAGGGGTAAGGTAAACTAGATATGACATTTATCTTTGCCGGATCTACGGAGATGCCTTCCTTTGATACTATGTGTCCCAAAACAATGCCTTGTTTGACCATGAAATGACATTTTTCAAAATTTAAGACAAGGTTTGTTTTGGTGCATCTTTCTAAGACTTTTTCAAGGTTACCTAAGCAATGCTCAAATGACTCACCATACACACTAAAATCATCCATGAAAACTTCCATCGATTGCTCTAGAAAGTTCGCAAATAGGCTCATCATGCATCTTTGAAACGTTGCTGGTGCATTGCATAGGCCAAATGGCATACGCTTGTAAGCATACGTTCCAAATGGGCAAGTAAATGTGGTTTTTTCTTGGTCTTATAGAGCAATATGAATTTGGAAGTATCCGGAGTAGCCATCAAGAAAACAATAATATGATTTACCGGCTAACCGATCAAGCATTTGATCAATAAATGGTAGTGGAAAGTGATCTTTTCTTGTGGCCGCATTCAATCTTCGGTAGTCTATGCACACTCTCCAAGAATTCCCCGGCAACGGCGCCATTTTGACAAATGAATTTTTGCCGGTATAGAAATTATCAAATGATCAATCGTAGTATAGTCTAAACCGACGCAAAATCCTTTATCAAACAATTCTACAATCTATATCCGAGAGTACTAGTCTCCCGAGTCGTTCTCCCTTGGAATTGCCAAAGTGTGCATCTTATTGATTTAGTAAGCCTTGTTGCTATAAGTTCACCACTTTCGTTTTTGATTGTTGTCACTCCGGACTTCTTTGGCACTACTTGGACCGGGCTTACCCATTCGCTATCCGAGATAGGATAGATGATGTCCGCTTCAAGTAGCTTAGTGACTTCTTTCTTCACCACCTCAAGAATGGTTGGGTTAAGTCTCCTTTGAGGTTGTCGGACCGGTCTTGCTCCTTCTTCAAGAAATATGCGGTGCTCGCATACTTGGGGGCTTATTCCCACTAGATCCGCCAAACTCCACCCGATTGCCCTTTTATTTTTCCTCAATACATTCAGCAATTTTTCTTCTTGTTGAGGAGTTAACTCTTGTGCTATTATCACGGGTAGATTTTGGGCTTCATCAAGGTATGAATACCTTAAGTGAGGTGGTAGTGGCTTCAATTCCATCTTCTTGTCATTCCTTGAAGTTTGAGTTTCCGGATGGTTTGTATGATGTGTGGTATTTAGTTCGCTCGACTCTTCATTTGCTTCTTCAACCATGCACTTCTCATCTAATCTTGCAAGATGCACTTCGGCTACTATGTTATCGATTGGGTCACACTGAAATAGAGAGTGGTTCTCCGGTGGATGCTTCATTGCTTCCTCTAGGCTAAAGCTTACAATTCTTCCATCTATTTCAAATGAGTAGTTCCCCGAGTAAGCATCAAGCTTAAATCTAGAAGTTCTCAAGAAGGGCCTTCCGAGTAGGATAGATGATGCTCTCTCGGTTTCGCTTGACGGCATTTCAAGGACATAGAAGTCAATCGGAAACACCAACCCCTTTATATTCACCAATACATCTTCCACAACACCTGCTACGGTTATTATGCTTTTATCCGCTAGGACAAATCTTGCCGTCGACCTTTTTAGTGGTGGCAACTTCAATACCCGGTAAACGGAGAGCGGCATGATGCTAACACATGCTCCGAGGTCACACATACAATCTCTAAATTGAACTCCATTGACGGTGCAAGTGACCATACAAGGGCCCGGGTCATCACACTTCTCTGGCAATGTTCCCATTAAAGCGGAAATAGAACTCCCCAATGGGATGGTTTCCAATTCAAGAATTCTATCCTTGTTTATGCATAAATCTTTGAGAAATTTGGCATATCTAGGAACTTGATGGATGGCATCAAAGAGGGGGATGGTTACCTCAACTTTCTTGAACATTTCTACCATTTTGGGGTCGAGTTCTATGCGCTTTTTAGCTTTCTTTGCAAGTGTTGGAAATGGAAGTGGTTGAGCGATTTCTTCTTCCAAGGTTCTTTTGGCCTTGGATGTCTCCCTTGTTGGTTGGGCTTCATCCTCAACTATTGCTTGTGGTGTCTCCTCTTCTACTACCTCTTCTATATCTATTCTCTCTTCCTCTTGTGTGGTTGTGATAGGACTTGGGTCCTTTGCTTCCTTTTCTTTTAATTGTGTACCGGATCTAAGGGTGATGGCATTGATGCCCCCTTTTGGATTTGGTTGAGGTTGAGAGGGAATGACACTTTGGATTGGGGGTTGAGGAGTGGGGGTCGATGGTGTGTCCATGCGTACAAGAAGAGCTTGTAATGTAGAGGTGAGGCCGGTGAGGCCGGAAGCAAGTGTGTTTTGTAATTCCTTTTGGCCTTGGATAATGGTCCGGAGTGTTTCATCTTGGTTGGAGGGGGTGGTTGCATATGTGAGTTGAGGAGCTTGTGATTGGTTGGGTGGTGGTCTTTGATGTGGTGGTTGATATGTTTGGTAGTTTCTTTGTGGGTTTTGTTGATTGTATGGTTGATTTTGTAAGTTGTATGGTCGGTTTTGTGAGAAATTTTGCGAGTTGTTATTCCATCTTTGACCTCCTCCATTGTTGTTGTTATCCCTATTCCCTTGTTGATGATTGTCTTTCCAATTTTGATTATTGTGTCCACTTCCTTGGTTGTAACCTCCTCCTTGATAAGGGTGCCCTTGGTTAGGATTACCTCCTTGGTAGTACCCTTGATTAGGGCGGTCATAGAAATTATGGGTGGCCGCCAAGGTGTTGTCTTCTTGAAGGTTTGGGCACTCATCCGTGTAGTGAGAGTAGCAAGAGCAAATGCCACATACTCTTTGAGGGACCAATTGTTGTTGGTTGTGTTGTTGAGATGGTGGAGGGTGTTGTTGATATGATTGAGGTTGTTGTGGTTGTTGTTGGTTCAATTGGAGTTGCCTCAAGACGGATGTCATCTCATTCAAGGATTGAGTTAGAGCGGTAGCTTCACTACTAGTTGATACCTCGTTCACGGTCCTTGGACGGTTGACTCTTCGCCTCATATGTTGATTGGATTCGGCTAAGTCAATAATAAGTTGCCATGCCTCCTCCGCAGTTTTATATTTGGACAAAGAACCATTGCTAGAAGTGTCCAAGAGGGTTCTATCTTGCTCTCGCATCCCTTGACATATGTATCCAAGCAATACTTGAGTATCGATCATGTGATTAGGGCACGCATCTAGTAGTTTGCGAAACCGTTCCCAATACTCATAGAGTGGTTCCGTCTCACCTTGCACAATACAAGACATTTCCTTCCTTAGCCTATCCATCTTTTCCGGGGGCAAGAATTTATCCAAGAACCCCCTTCTAAGTAGGTCCCAATCGGAGGTAACTTCACTAGAGAGAGTGTAGAACCATTCTTTGGCCTTGTCCTCAAGAGAGAAAGGGAAAGCAAACAACCATATAGCAACTTCATCGGACCCTTCCCGTCTAGTAGTTGAGCATATGTGATGGAAGTCCTTGAGATGTCGAATAGGGTCTTGTGCGGGAAGCCCGTGAAACTTGGGTAGGAGATTGATCAAAGCGGTCTTCAATTCAAAATTCGCATTCAAATTGGGTTGAGTTACATGAAGGGGTTGAAGGACATAATCCGGTGCACCCGCTTCCTTGATGGTAACTCTCCTTGGAGCGTCCATGGTATTAGTACCTAAAACAAAAGAAGAAGTGTTAGTGAGATTGATGGGAGTATGATTAATGCCTTCTTTGAGTGACGGTTCAATGTTCACTTGTAGTAAGGTGGTTGAGGTGGTGAAAACCTCTTCACCTTTTCCAAATCTTAGCCGCCTCCGAGCTTGTCTAATATGAAACAAAGTTCATTCTATTTCCGGATCAAAAGGGGCTAAGCTCGAATTCGGTTGTGAACGCGTCATGCAATGAAGGAGAAATGGAATTCATTGTAACGATGAGGAGTTAGTCAATTGAGCAATTTACAATGAAGTGCAACTATGTACATATATACATGCTTAATCCAAAACAATAACATGGCACACTAAGCAAAATTCCCCGGCAACGGCGCCATTTTGACAAATGAATTTTTGCCGGTATAGAAATTATCAAATGATCAATCGTAGTATAGTCTAAACCGACGCAAAATCCTTTATCAAACAATTCTACAATCTATATCCGAGAGTACTAGTCTCCCGAGTCGTTCTCCCTTGGAATTGCCAAAGTGTGCATCTTATTGATTTAGTAAGCCTTGTTGGGATTCTTTGAAGGTTTTAGCAAAATAATGAGAAACAAACAATTAATTATCAAAAGACTTGGCTTAGGGTTGGCATTAGAAATTCTATCCTTATAGTCCATTCAATGTTGATAACAATTAGGCCTTGCTTCATTTAGTTATCCCCTAGGTGTAGAGGGAGGTCAAATGAAAGCAATCAACTTGAGTCACAAGTCCTAGCATCACCTTATGGGAATCTAGCTTTAGTGCACTCCAAGCCAACTAGCAATCCCTAATTCCAAATCAACTATTGATACAACTATTCAATTTCTTCCAAGGACCAAACCCTATGCCAAGTGTGAGAATTCTACTCCATAGCTAGTGTTGTCATTTTATCAAACATGTGATGAGCAAGAAGGAAAGTCATAGTAAAATGAGAAGAAAAGTCAAATTGAAAGTATTGCAACACAAAGATCTAACAACAAGTCTCAAAGAGTAGCAATGAAAATCCAAAATAGAGATGAAATCCAAAATTACAAAGTTAAATTCTAGATTTATGAGAATTGATCAATTGTATCTACCACTTGAAATTGGAGAAGAAAATCTATGACATGAACAAAGTGGAGTGAGAATTGTAATGGATCTCACCAAAAAGTCATTGAAAATTCAGAAATTAGATGAGGATGAACCCTAGTGAAGCTTGGAATCTCCCTCTTCTTCTCCCAAAAAGTGTAACTAACTCTCCTCTCCTCCAAAATATCTAGATCTAGAAAAATGAACTAACTAAGTGTCCTTAACCCTTGTTCCTTTGGTCTTCTTAAGCTTTTTCCCGCCAAGGTGTTTCTCCAAGAGTGGGATCCTTAACTGCCTCCACGCCTAAGTCACGTGACTTCTTAAAAATCATATTCGCAAATTGGCGCGCATGCGCAAGGTACGCGCACGCGCCGTTGAGACGTCTTGAATTGTGCGCGGAGGCGTGATGCACACGTGCGGGCCCATGAAGATCCTGGCTTAGCCGCTTCTCAAGCCGGCTCTTGGCTTTGGCTCCACGTTGCCCTATCCGCGCGGGCGCGCAAGGTGCGCGCACGCGCCCATGCGGAAACCTTCAAAGCTTAATCCTCATGCTTCCTTCCTTTGTACCCGTCTTCCTTCTCTCTTTCGGTCCATTCCTACTCTATATCCTGAAACCACTTAACACACAAGTCACGGCATCGAATGGCATCAAGAGAAGATTAGAAATGTATCTATTTTAGTGCGAAATAAGCATGTTTCCATTCATGAGGCGAAACTAGGAAAGGAATGCACAATCTTGTATTTTCATATAGAAAGTGTGTGGAATCATTGATAAAACCCCTGAAATCATCACAAGATAAACCCTCAAATTGGGGTTTGTCATGCACTCTCTGCCTTTTTCCGCTCTATGGCTTTTTCATACAAATTTCACTGTTTGCCTTTTTCCATGAGACTCAAGACATGACAAAATTAAACAGAAAAATTACAAAACAGAATACATTGAAGGAGAAGAGAAATCTGTTAGCTCAGGCAGCTCTGAGAACTTTGTGCCTTGCACTCTCAAACTTTCTCCTTACTCCAAACAGTGGCTGTTCTCTCTTTTTATAGAAGAGGGAAGCCTCTACTTTTGAAGCCAATAACCAAGCCAACTTCTTCTTCTTCAAGTGACAAAACCGGTTCGGCCAGAGAGAGAGAAGAGATAATCCATGCAATAACCAACATGCAATTACCTCTAGTCCTTTCTTGGTCATCACTCTTCATCAATCCGAGCTCTCCATCCTTGGCTTGCTCTCCAAGATGGATTTCTGGCCCTTGATGCTTCATGATGATGATGACTTCTTCTACTCCACTTTTGCTTCCTTCCTCACGCAGCCACCCTAGCTACCTTCTGTGATGAGTGAACTCAAAAGTGGTGACAAGCCATCTCCTTCTCCATTTTTGGTATGGAGGAGCCAAGATCTCATCACCATATCTTTCCTTTCATGGTTGCAGATCTTAGCCACTACATTTTTTTATGTTTTCTTGCCATCATTGAGATGGTCTTGTAGCTTGCCTTCCCTTCTTTTTGATAGCTCAAAATCTCCATTGTTTGCTGTGTAAGAACCGAAGAGAAGGAAAGAGATGAGAGAGAAGAAAGAAAAAAGCAATCAAGTGTGTTTGAATAAATTAATTAAAGTGAGTTGCTTTTACTTCCCTTAGGTGGAGTAGCGTGTAGCATTGATAATCACCATCAAATCAATTTGTCAATCTCTCTCTCATAGTTCCCATGCAATAAATGATAATTAAATGAATTTGAAATCCATCACATGGTTAGAATTGAGATCCGTTGAAGGGCATAGGCAAATATCAATATTTGCTTTCCTGATGAATTGTTTTCGGATCATGCATATGGGTGTATGGCAAAATATGTTTAACTTGGGCTTGCAACAAGTAATGGATCAATTTGGCCCAAAGTAACATAATAATCAATTCATCCATACTCATCACATATTTTTGCATCAAAGCTGATGGATTTAACCAATTGGCTTTAAGTAAAGTTTCTGGCCCAAATATCATACCCATGCATTCAGCCATAATAATCACAATATCTTAATACCAAGGCTGAATTGGGCTTGCACCAGAAATTTATGTTTGGCCCAATAGGAAGCTGCATCACAAAATTATTAATTTAACAAATAAGAGTTAGAAACATTTTAATAATTTTACAATTTAATACAATTAATAATGTTTAGTCATCACAAATATTAATTTAGAGTTTTCCAAACTCATCAAATACTTTTTGTATTTACTTTTCTAAAGTATTTTTACATGTTTGACAGTGGATCAATAAACTAAAACATAGAAAATCACACTTACACGAGTATCTAAGAGATTAAAAGCTTTCTCCAACATTGCTCTTCTCATACGATCCATCTCGAAAACTTGTTTCACAAGCTATAAATAAAAACAAAAACAAAAAATAGATATGTTCAAGCACTGTTATCAAATTATTATTTGTTTTAATATCCATTCTAGAGTTAAAAAAGTTTGATTTATTCACGATTATATAGGTTAAAGAGTAAAAAAAATTGAGGGGAAATGGCATGGAAAAATTTACCTCACTCTTGAAACTATGATAAACAACGGCAAGGGCCAAGTTTGTAACGAAGTAAACCCCCCAAAAGAACAAATATAATGAAATACAAGCAACGCCAACGTGAAGCCCTTCAAAACCAACAAATTCCCAACTGTCATTTTTCTCTCTATTTTCAGTATTCCTCATCTCTTCTTTCTACTTCCACCTCTAAAAATATGAGTCAGACAGATGTGATTTCATCTTTTTTCAATTTCTAACATTATCCCGTCACTCAATGACATAAACACTTGACTATGATCTGCTGCATTTATAGCCTTTCCAGAAAAAAAGTGAAGTCATAAATTATACTCAATAGTCTTGACAAGCATACCTTCAACCGATTAATTGCATTTCTCCAATATATACGGGACCCTTCATATGATATTGGGAAGAAAGTATGTATGATTAGCACTACAACAGTTAATCCCTGTATTATACAAAAAGGTTAAGAAAATACCAGAGACAGTTAAGAGATGAATGCTAGGTAGTAGTAAATGAGATTTAACATAGATTGGAAATGTAAGCTATTTCATGTAAGTTCCAATACATGTGAAGATACAACTTTAGTACAAAGTGAACATGACAATTGTATAATCAAATAGTTACCTTTTGTTTTCAACATTAAAACAACTAAAAAGGATCTTCAGTAATTTCCCAATAAATATAGTGTCTGACTCTGAATTACCGGCACTTACCTCATAAATAAGACATTCTACATTAGTTAGATATGGCAACTGTCCCAGAAAGAAATACTCTCTATCGCTACAAGATGGTTTGGTATAATTTTCACACCACAGAGGTCTCTGTAAACAAGTAAACCAAGACACGAACTTCCTTTAGTTTCATCTGCATTTGTCTTTGGCCTAAAAGCCTCACACACAATTAAAAGGACCTAAAGTTCAACAAGCTTCTAATTACCTCCAAGAAATTTAGGACTATCAAAGCAAAATAAGCAAGAGACCACATGATATTGCATTTAATGAAAATGAAATAATATCTTGAAGAACTTTGAAAGCCTGAAGAATCAAGAATTTGCATTATCATACAATACCCTGGGAGGAAAAACAAGGGTTCTTGTCACCAACCAATTAGAAATGTTTAATATTATCAAGTGGATAACCTGAGAAACAACACAAGTATATAAACTGCATAAGGCATTAAACATAGCAAAAAATGGGTAACATTGTCTATATAAAAGAATTAATAACTATTGCCTTAGAATTTTTTAACAAACCATAGCAGTATTTTTATCAAATATAAACTAATCAGTAAAACAATCAAAAGATCTCTGTTGTTAATAGTAATTTGAACCCATTGGCAATAGTTAAGCCGTGAATCAAGCACCACCATTTCCAGCATTTGAACCCATCATGTAGCAGATAATGCACCAAACCAAAGTGAGATGAAACGAAAAAACAAATCAGTAGAAAGTAGAAACCTTATGACTTCTGTAGCTAATTTATGACTTCTAATGACTTTTACCAATTAGCTACAGAAGTCAGAAAGAATTGGTAGCAGATATCATCATGTATTTAGTTAGTAAATGAACAAAAACATAACAGAAAGGAATCTAAAGTCAGAAAGCAGAAGGCCATATACTATAGAACAATAAAGGAGCACAAAAGCAACCTGATATCTTTGGCAATCACTGTATCGCCATCTGCAGCTCCAAGATGTCGCAGAACTACCTCCTCAAGACGACTATCTCTATATACATGCTGTAATTGAGACATAAAACGCAATTAGGCAGCTTCCAATTTTTAAAAGATGCCTTTTACTCACCAATCAAGCATCAATTTTAACATGGTTGTAAAAGCAGTACCTTTTCAACTATTTTGAGTTCAAAAAATTTGCATTCATGTACCAATTTCATGTAATAATATCTCAAGTCTAACTAATCAGAAAACAACCTAAAAATCCTATTTTAAACATTTCTCAGCTATTCATAATCAAAACCTAATCTAATCCTATTTTAACAACCTAAAAATCCACTAATCAGAAAACAAATCTAACTAAACTAATTACTAAAATCAAACTAACTAAACAAAATTAATTGAACTTAACAGAAATTAAAAGAATTTTGAAACCAAAACCTGGTCCCTATGGTTCGAACAGGGGGAAAGAAAGAGGTGGAACCGCGGCTGACGGAGGAACCGATTTTGGTTGCCACGGAGATAGGGCTTGTGCGAAGGTAGCCGCGGCATTGACTGGAGGAGATGATGGCTGTAGCGCTGAAAAGATATGCGAGCTTGAGGGGCGGTGGTGGTGGAGCTTGAGCTTGCTTTGTTCTGCGAACGAGAAAGAACGAGAGAGACGGGGCCTATGTTCTACTGGTTCAGTGTTTAAAAAAGAGGAGAAGAAGGAGAAGGTAGCTGCGACGGTTAGGGTGGCCGGCGGTGGCACTGTGGGTGAGGAAAGGAGAAGAAGAAGCTCGTCGACAGAGAGGGGAATGCTAGGTTTAGCTCGTTTGATTTGGTGCTGTGAATGAATGGAGCTTGGGCAAAAACGATCATAAACAGAATATCAACATTTTCGACGAAAAATTTTAAATTATAGACAGATTTTTTGTCTGTAATAATTTAATAAAATGCAGCATTTTTGACCATTTAATTACAGACGGATTTTCTGTCAGTAATCATTTTCCACGAAAAAAAATTAATTTTTTCGATAGAATTATGGACTGATTCTCTTTTCCGTCTGTAATTTATGCTAATTCATTTTTTTTTGTTTCCGACAAAAAATTCCTCGCAAATTCCGTCTATATTTCCGTGGGATAAAATCCATCAGAAATATCCACCTGTAATAACTAGTTTTCTAGTAGTGTAAACTTTTAGATAAACAAAACATATATATACTTTCTGTATCTATGAGAATTTTATTTATTGTTTTACTAAATGGACTTTAATTATTTAATCGTATAAGATTTAATTATTTTAACAACTAATTAATTTATTTAAAATACATAAAAACATATAAATATAAACAAATTCTAGAAATATTTCATAAGAACTATTAAGAGATCCTAGTTTTAAATAGTTGAAAGTATAAGCGGCATTCAAACTTCTTAATTTACTACATTAAATAGAAAAAGTCAACTTGTACTTATATCATACATGAGTATATGATATATATCCAATAAAAGATTGATGCACTAGTTTAAGTAAATGATTTATCTTAATATAGTGGGAGTCCAGAATTTATTTATAGATCACAAACAATAAAGAAACAATTATCTAAAGAAAATACATGGATTAAATGTGTACATGTATTAATAGTATATATACATATGAATGACAACGTCATACTTGAACCAGGTCTAAAATTAAGTGATAGGCATAGCCACAAACAGGTAAGCTTTAACATTGGTAAATCATTGAGCAATACACCAATATCATATACTGTTTTTGTGGATCATGTTTCTAATTAAATCCATGGAGAAGAACTGGCAATGGCATGTTTGGAGGGAGGGGAATGAATAAGTAAGGAGTCTGAGAGTAGAGATTCAGTCATGAATAATACTACCATGCTTTTCAAATGGTAATGGAGGTTTTTATTACTTGATTTATTGGTGTAGTTATGTATCTCTACATCTTTTTCAATCGACTTTTTAGTTTTGAATCCAATTTATGTACCCCAAAAGAAATGACTTTGTATGATCTCAAAAGGGTTTCATTTGGTTAGAGGATCATTGTGCCAAAATAGAGTTGTTTTTTTATAGCACAGAAGACACCAAACTGTGAATTTTGAAGTGTAATGGAAAAGAGAGAGAAATCCAGCGAGAGGAAGAATGAAAAAATTAAATTGACTGTGTTGCGAAAACACAAAAGTCCACACTTAATAGGCGCATATAGGCAATATAGAATCCTTAATACATAACGTAGCAAAGGAGGATTTTTCCCACTTCGTTTTTTATTCTTCCAACATTGCATGACTCTCCAAAGTATGAAGCATTCCTTTAAGCTCTTTGAGGATATGGTCTGTTTTGACATTCTGGGCTTACGATTATTTTAGAAATAATGATAAACCTTTCATACGTGCTAATCAGAGAATGCGTCCACAACAAAAATGTTAACGTATATTTCTGTTTTCTTTTTGCGTGGGTGCGCATTTGAGTCTTTTAAACGCTTTATTTTTATATTTAGTAACTTTTTTTATCCTCCGAAAGCAGAAGTGATTTCTTTTTTTTTTTTTTTTGAAATGAAGAAAGCTCAACACATTAAAGTAGAGCAACAAACAAACAGACACAAAACCAACTCA
Source organism: Arachis hypogaea (assembly GCF_003086295.3). NCBI lineage: Eukaryota > Viridiplantae > Streptophyta > Magnoliopsida > Fabales > Fabaceae > Arachis > Arachis hypogaea. The sequence continues at coordinate 16,775,599 of NC_092049.1, forward strand.
AACACCGTGGTTATCAATCCTCTGTCATTTTCGGCATAGCTATCAATAACCAAACAGGATCAATACCAGTCCACTCCTTGTAGCTCAAAAACGTCCTTCTTTAAATGACTTCAACACCTGCTTCTTTATTGTTGAAACTTGAAAATTCTGTCATTGCGTTCCAACCAGATGTTCCAAATTACTGCGAAGAACCCTGTCAGCCACATCTTTTGCTCATCTTTTCTATTATGGGTGCCATTCCAACTCTCAAACAGGCCTTTAATGGTTCCCGCGATAGCCCAAGCTCTATGAAAACACCTCAATCAGGCGCACCACACCTGCCACGAAAACTCACAAAACAGAAAAAAAATGATGAACAAATTCCATCTCCTTTTTTACACAGGACACATAAATTATCACTTTAGGGAATAACGCCTAATCTACTCAACCTCTCTTTAGTATTCACTTTATTGACTAGAACAAACCACCCAAAAAGCTCAATCCCCGGAGGAACCAACCCTTTCCAGATGGAACTTGTGAAACTATAACTCGTAATCTCTTTCGAAAGAGTCTCTGATTGCAATACCTGTACAAAAGAGTTAGTAGAAAAAATGCCTTTATTATCAAATTTCCAAACAAGATTATCATCTCTCCCAGTTGATAGCTTCACTGGCCTTAACCTATCATGAAGTTGATGGACCAGTTCCAACTCCCATTGGAACAACTCTCTCCTCCAATAAAAATTCCAAATCCAATCTAATCCATCCCAAAACCCACAGTCCCCTATCATAGATCCTTGTTAGTTTGAAATAGAGAAGAGCCTTGGAAAACTTGCTTTTAGAGGGCCACCTTGGACCCAATTATCCTCCCAAAACAGAGTTCTTCTTCCATTCCCTACTTCCATCGCTAGCCCACTAATAATTTTATCTTTTACATGTTGTTCTTTTATATTCAGCTGACAAATGTCTTTCCACGGGCCACCCTTTACCGGTAAAGCCTGATTTGATAGCATAACATTAGGGTTCAAATTGTTACACGAACAAATAATCTTCTTCCACAATGGGCAGTCCTTTGAAAAATACCACCACCACTTAAACAGAAGCTCTGTGTTCCTGAGCACTGTATCTCCAACCCCCAATCCCCCAGCCTTCTTTGGTGCCTGGACCACTTCCCACTTCACTAGAGGTATACTATAGTTGCCACCCTTTGTACACCACATAATGCAATCAACTTGTCAGCGATCGCGTTCGACATCTTGTACAGGCTAAGGTAATAGATTGGTAAGCTATTTAACACTGATTTAATGAGAACTAGCTTACCTGCTTTGTTGAGCACCTTCTCTTCCACCTTTTCTATGATCGATTTCCACGTCTTCATCAAACGTGGATTCGCACCAAGAGGCACCCCGAGGTATCTAAAAGGTAAAACCGCTTGCTTACACTCCAGTAGGCCACAAAAATGCTCCATCCACTCTTGCTCACAATTAACTGACATCATATTCGACTTATCAAAGTTGATGCTCAGACCCGACATCAGCTCAAAACACCGCAACAATCTCTTGTAATTCACAATTGTCTCTGTCTCCGGAGGGCAAAACTACAAATTCTAGTTTTTACGTTTACTTTTTCAAAGTTGGACTGAAATTTATTTTCTATGTACTGATTATATCTTTCATTATTCACATGTTTATTTTTTTATAATATTTTTTTCCCAATACTCTTTTATACATATTATTATTTTTTTATAAAACTTTTATTATTTTTTGTTTATATGAATTTTTTTAGTGTTATTGTTATTTCTTTTTTGTATGGAATAATTTTTTGTTTTGTATTATGATTATATTAATTTTATTAGAGTACTAAAGAGTACTAAGAGTACTAAGAGTACTAAAAAAAATATTAAAATTTATTTAAATATTTAAAATAAAATTATAAGATAACATAAAATAAATTTAAATTCATGTCTTTTTTTATAATTTTTCATCTAAAAGCAATTTTGAATAATGTAATCTAAACAATATTTAATTTACTATAATCTATTTTGAATAAAAATTACTAAACATAAACCACATTAATACCAACTCACTTTTGATCAAAATTAATATACAAATTTTCGTTTATGGACGTTAATGCACAACTATATGATGTAAAGTCCCACTTAATTAGAGAGAGGAACCAAATATACCTTATAATTAAGTATATACATAATACAAACATCTCTCTTATAGATATATTTTGATAGGTGGATTTGAGAAACTTTGGCATCGTCCCTATTATAAAATAACCCCATAAAAATTCGAAGTGTTAAAACGTCAAGTGAGAAAGTTGGATTGTTAAAGATTGTATTGGTAATGCCGAGACGAGGTTAACAACTCCACTATGATGACATAGTTTAGATTCACCAATTTTGGCGACTTTGGTTCGCCAAGCCAAGGATGAACCTCTTATTCTCAAAGAGCCCAAAGAAAAATAAGCACACAGCTTATTTCATATTCAAATAAACTTCAACTCTATTTCATAAATAAACGTACATGAGTTATTTATATTAGTGGAAGAAGGAAAAGCCTTCATAATTTGGACGATGTAGGACTAATACATAACACAAAGTTCACTATTCTAAACAATATAGGACTTGTATTAACCTACTAACTCTACTTGCTCCTGCGTCAATTGAAATTATTGTCGAGATCGATATGCCAATGAAAACGTTGGGATTAATTAGGGGGTGGGAACATAAAGTCTTACATTGGTTGAAGAGATGAACAAGACATTTTATAAGGACGGAAGACCTCTTCCTTATGAATGTATTTTGATAGGTGAGTGTGAGAGCACTATTATCATTCCTATCATCAAGAACAATATCATAAAGTTTAAAGTGTCAAAACGGACAATTTTCTTAAGTAGCTGAACTGATACCCAATGCTACACGAGGTTTTTTACAGTCTCTTTATACAACACACACTATTTCCACAACATAAATCTTATGTAGCCTATCTAGTGTGTCAAATCTTTTTACCGGAGCAAACCAAGCAAAGGCTTCCACTTGTGGTGGCTGCAAATCATCCACAAATTGTGATTAAAACTATATTTGCACGCTTTTTCTGAAGTCCTGCCTGTCTGGATCATCAGTATTCATGAATTAGTAGAAAAATAACTATCATGTTCTGGTGCTACAACACTGTGAGAAGAGAAAGTCAATTATGTGGAGGCACCATGTGCTTGCATTTAGAAAAATAAAAATTGATTATTGACCTAGAAAATATAATCTACATGTCGTATTCTAATTTGTTTACGTTTTTATCGTAACAATACGTATGAATTTATAATAGTATCCACGCAAACACCTTTTTTAAATTGTTTTAAGGTCTAAAAAGATACCACAACTGGAAAAGGATCTTAATCTTCATTTTTAGAATTAAGTAGGTATTTATAATTGTGGAAACTAGAGAGGTATTAAGCTTATGAGTAATATCACATGTTCATATAAAATTTTAGAAGAAAGTGATAGAACATAGATTAAGACAAGAGATTCGACGTTTGGAGAACCTGCTTTGTTATTGTGGGTAGATCGATCAAGAATTTCTTTTATGTGTGTGGTTAAGAGGAATGATAACAGGGCCGTAGTAACAAGAAGAATTTACATATAATGTTTATTGAATTGTAAAAAATATATGATAAAATATCAAAAGAAGCCTTATGCAATATTCAAAAATAGAAGAGAGTAAGAAATTCATAGTCAGTAGACAAATTTTCGTTTTATAATTGTTAATGTTTCGATATCTATGGTCAGTTAAAAATTAAAATGCATTGTAATGATTAATAGACGAAAAGACCTTTAAATCGTGGTAAATATGATGCCTAAAATTAGTTACTAAATTGGTGCCTATTAGTTTTTATTTAATTAAGTCATGAATCTATTTTGAATACCATAGCGACCGCAATTAAAAAGTGTTCACATGAAGGAATTTTTATGGTATGAAAATTTGACAAAAATTTAAGACTAATCGAAATGGCGCTTCTGTAAGTAAAATTAATTAATTATTTTAAAAAGTGTTAATCTAGAAAATTATATTATATTTTTTAGCTATAATATCAACTAATTGTATTTGAATTTTTTATTTTAAATTTTAATTTTAAATCTTAAATTCTAATAATTTTATAATAAAAAAATTTAGTTAATATTAGATTAAAAATTAGTCTTCTATATTTATTTTTTTGTAAAGTTATCAAATTAACTAAGTCAACCAATTTTAGAGATGAAAATAAATATTTTTTAGATAATACATATGTAGTAAAATAAGATGTCATACCGAATTTAAGTGGGTTCACAAGATAGTAATAAGAACTAAAAAGTGCTGATCATATTAGGAACTTAGGAATTAGGATTGATGGTTTAGTAGTTGTTTGTGTTTTATTTTTGTTATTTCTTCTTTTTCTTTTATCACTAGAGTTGAGATTTTCTTTACCATTATGGCTTCTTTATCATTATTGCATTACTTTTGCGAGAAGATGATCAACAACTATAAAATCACCATGGAAAAATTAATGTCGAATTTTGATAACATTAGTTGTATCCTAGGTCCTAGCTACTGATATAAACACCCTAGCTTTATATAAATTCTTACGATAGAGTCATATAGAGCTTCGTGGATACAGTGTTAGAGAAAATGGGATTTGGACAGCGTTGGAGAAATTGGGTGAAGGAGTGTCTTACTACGGCCACTATGTCGGTACTGGTAAATGGGTCGCCATCCAAGCCGTTTAATATGGAGCGAGGCCTCTGACAAGGGGATCCTCTCTCTCCATTTCTGTTTGTGCTAGTAGTTGATGTGTTGCATCGGATGCTGGGAGAAGCTGTCAGGAACGGCCGCATTGAACCACTGCTGGTTGGAGGAGAGCATATCGCATTGTCGCATTTACAATTTGCTGATGATACGATATTGTTTTGTCCCCCAGTAACAGAGACAATTGTGAATTATAAGAGATTGTTGCAGTGTTTTGAGCTGATGTCGGGATTGAGTATCAATTTTGATAAGTCAAATCTGATAGCGGTGAATTGTGAGCAGGATTGGATAGATCATGCGTGTGGTCTGCTGGGGTGCCAGCAAGCGGTATTACCAGTAAGGTATCTCGGAATTTCCTTGGGGGCAAATCCGCATTTGGTGAAGACTTGGAAACTGATAATAGATAAGGTGGAAGAGAAACTTAGCCTATAGAAAGCAAAGGTCTTAAACAAAGCGGGTAAGCTCGTGCTCATAAAATCAGTGCTGAATAGCCTTCCGATTTATTACCTTAGTCTGTACAAGATGCCGAAGGTGATTGCGGACAAGCTGATATCTTTGCAAAGGAGATTTATGTGGTGTAAGGGGGATGGTAATGAGGGTATCCCATTAGTTAAGTGGGAGCTTGTTCAGGCACCGAAAAAAGCTGGGGGCTTGGGGGTTGGGGATGCATTGCTTCGAAACACAGCGCTCTTGTTTAAGTGGTGGTGGAGGTTTTCAACGGAGGAGTGCCCCTTGTGGAAGAAGATTGTTTGCTCGTGTAACAACCTGAACCTTGATATAATGCTCGTAAATCAGCAGCTACCGGTTAGAGGAGGGCCCTGGAAAGATATTTGCCAATTGAACATCATAGAGCAGAGGATAAAAGACAAAATGCTTACTGGCATGGTGATGGAGGTAGGTAACAGAAGGAGGACTCGGTTTTGGGAGGATAATTAGCTGCAAGGTGGACCCCTGAAAGTGGCTTTTCCAAGACTCTATGCTATTTCAAACCAACAAGGAGCTATGATAGGGGATTGTGGATTTTGGGATGGGTTCGAGTGGATTTGGAATTTCCAGTGGAGAAGGGAACTGTTCCAATAGGAGATGGAACTTCTCCGCCAGTTTCATGAGAGGTTAAGGCCGGTGAAGCTGGCAGATGGTACAGAGGATAATATGGTGTGGAGGTTTGATAGAAAAGGGGTGTTTTCTACCAGATCGGTTATGCAGGTACTTCAATCAGAGACTCTGTCAGATGAGATAATGAGTTACAGCTTTACAAGTGCAATCTGGCGAGGTGTGGTTCCTTCAAGAATTGAGCTCTTTGGATGGTTTGTGCTGGTTGGTAGAGTGAATACCAAGGAAAGATTGAGTAGGCTAGGCGTTATTATTCCCAGTGATAATATCTGTATTCTGTGTAAGAAGGAGATAGAATCGGTCAAACATTTATTCCTTTTATGTGATCTAACATGGCAGGTGTGGTGCAGTTGGTTGAGGAGTTTTGGTGAGGCGTGGGTTATTCCTAGTACTATTAGGGAACTAATTAAGAGTTGGACTGGCAGGCATAAGCAAAAACAAGAGCAGAAAACGTGGCTGATTAGCTTTTTCACAGTGATCTGGAATATTTGGGTGGAACGTAATGCTAGGATCTTCAATCATAAGGAAGCAGGTGTTGAGAGTGTAATAAGGAGGACGTTTATGAGCTACAAAGAATGGACCGATAGTGATCCTATCGGCAGTTGACATGATTTATGTAATTCTATGTAGCACTTGTTGTTAGGGGGGAGTGGATCCTCTCCAGTGGAAGAAAAACTGGATGGTATCCAGTGAAAGATCTCACCCTTCATTGTATTCTCTCTCATATTTATTTCTGGTCCCACTTGTAGAATTAAAGGTGGGAGATTACACTTTATTCTCTCCAGTGACAAAAATGGAGAGAATCCATTTCCGTTGTTAGGGTCTTTCGCTCCACTTTACTGTGTTGAGCTTCTTTTGTTTCAAAAAAATAGGTATGCATATAAAAACCAATAAAATGTAAGCTTGATGTGTTGGTTCAATTCGTTATTGGCTAAGTTACTGGGCCTCTAAAATTTCTTATTTCTCTTATATATACAAGAAGAAATATAATTGGAAAAGTATTAATTAATTTATTATTGTTTATTCTGGCCTTTAATTTTGAAATGATTACATATATATTGCTCCAGCAAATTTGAGTCCAAATAAACGTTGTCCCATTTAGCTGGCGGATATTCTCTGTGTGTAGCATGTATTATTATTATTATTATTATTATGGGAAAAGCTCTACATCCATGTAAAAAATACATGGATGTTATTCAAGTAACTTTTTTCACACACGCGTTCTTCTACCCCATAGTCGTTTGTTATATACATGCCTTATATAATGTATCGCATTTTCGTTCTTCTTCTTCTCTGTTCGCGTTCTTCTTCTTCTTCTTCAACCTAATAAAATTCGCCGTTCTCCTCTGTTCGCGTTTTTCTTCTCTGCTCGCATTTTTCATTATTGATCTGCATTGAATTCAACATAATAAGCTCCGTCGTTCTTCTTCTTCGTTTTCTTCTTCGATCTACACTTCTGAATGGAAACAATGAATGATTCAACTTCAAATCAGTTGAATGAGGTTATTACGTTGAGACAGCTAGGGAATGATTGCTGCATGCTATCACAATAATCTTAAACATTGAACAAAATAAAAAGAGACCACTGAACCGAACAACATTCATTTGGTGAATCAAAATCACAAAGGCCACCGAACAATGTTCATGTGGTGAATAAATGGTGATCAACTTTCAATCAAAAAGAATAGTATTTTTCCTCCTCTTCCTCCTCTTCCTCCTCCTCCTCCTTCTTCTTTCAAATTCGCACACGTAAGTTCTTCTTCTTCTTCTTCAGTTCAGTGGATAGTTTAACTAAGACTTTGAAATTGGTTGTTACTATGTTCAATACTTCTTTTGAATGGAGAAATACTATTCTTGTTGATTGAAAGTTGATCACCATTTATTCACCACATGAATATTGTTCGGTTCGGTGGCCTTTGTGATTTTGATGGCCTTTGTGATTTTGATTTGTAGGCAGAGTTATTTGAATTTGATTTTATATAATGGATTATGTTTCATTCACTCAGTACTATACAATTGTTTTCCCATGAGTACTGTGTTCGGTTCACCATTAGTACTGTATTCGGTTCATTCTGCAGAAAGTTGTTTGAATTTGATTTTATATAATGGATTATGCTTCGTTCACTCAGTACTATACAATTGTTTCACTATGAGTATTGTGTTCGGTTCACCATGAGTACTGTATTTGGTTCATTCTGCAGAAAGCTATTTGAATTTGATTTTATATAATGGATTATGTTTCATTCACTCGGTACTATACAATTGTTTCACCATGAGTACTATGTTCGGTTCAACATGAGTATTGTGTTCGGTTCATTCTGCACTATTCAAAACTCTTCTTCCTCACCTTCTACTACTTCTTCACCAGATAGAGAAGGAGGAAAAGACAAAAAAATACAGCAGCAACAACAACAAAAGAATGACGATAAGGAGAAAACACGTGAAGAAGAAGGAACGCAAAAAAGGAGGAGAAGGAGGAGGAGGAGGAACGCGAAGAAGAAGGCGAAGAAGACGCTCCGTGCGTAAACGAGCGTGAGAAGAAGAAGAAGCGCAGGAGAAGAAGAAGAAAAGAAGAAAAAGCGTGATGGAGAAGAGAAGAAGAAGAACTGAGGAAGAAGTAACGTTTTTTCATAATGAGCGGGCGCATGTTTTCACTTTTATTAATGCGCGTGATTCTATTTGGGATTGGCCAACTTGATTACATGTTACATGTAGCGCGCCCCTATTATTATTTGCTTCATTGGATTCCTTTTTGTCGTTGGTTTGGATATATATTTTTGGTTTGTGTACGGGAACTTCTGTTCCCTATCTCATTTGGAACATTTTAACTGTTATTTTTTTGTTATAGCCTAATTTGTTATTGCTGCTGGTGTATAACTTATGATCTGTGTGTTGGTCTAATGGCAATGTGAAGGGATGAAATATGTTGCAGAAGTTCTTTGGACTATGCTGGTGTATGTTATTGTCAATTATTGGTTTTCGCTGGTCCTTTGTATCTTAGATTTTACCTTTTAGTGATCTTGCTGCTATGGGTACTATTTTGTTTATGGTTTGGGAAAATTTAGGATATTGAGTGAATTGACTATGATTTAGTCGATGTACAGGTATTTTAATACAGAACCTCAAGAAGAAAAAATGTAATATAAATAGTTTAAATCGATAATTGCATCAGTAGTTGACTCCATGTATTTGAATTTGTAATTTTAAGTTCAACTTATGGAAACAATAGTTTCTAACTCTAAATGACAAGATTATTTTTCACTTTGAATGCACCTGATGGTCCTAGTCCACTCGATTCTATCTCTTGCAAGTGCCCATTAGCGCAAGCCAATGTAGCAAGTTGTCTCTTGTTTTTCTTAAAAAACTTAGGCTATTAAGAGATAATGGATATTCTAATTTTTTTTGTACTATTAATCACCGAAATAAACCATGCATCTGAGTATGTATGCGAATACAGTTAATTTTTTTATAATATTTTTTTCTAATACTCTTTTATACATATTATTATTTTTCATAAAATTTTTATTATTTTTTATTATATAAATTTTTTTAATGTTATTGTTATTTTTTTGTATGGAATATTTTTTTGTTTTGTATTATGATTCTATTAATTTTATTAAAGTACTAAAGAGTACTGAAAGTACTAAAAAGAATATTAAAATTTATTTAAATATTTAAAATAAAATTATAATATAACATAAAATAATTATTTAAATTCATGTATTTTTTTTCATAATTTTTCATCTAAGAATAATTTTAAATAATATAATCTAAACAATATTTAATATACTGTAATTCATTTTGAATAAAAATGACTAAACATAAACCACGTTAATACCAACCCACTTTTGATCAAAGTTAATTTTGGAAAATCAACTTTATACAAATTTTTGTTTACCAACGTTAATCCAAAAGCACATTAGAACTTTGAACTTATATTTCTCTTTTTGGTACAAGTACTTAATGCACAACTATATGATGTGAAGTCCCACTTAATTAGAGAGAGGAACAAAATATACCTTATAATTAAGTATATACAAACCTCTCTCTTGTAGATACATTTTGATGGGTAGATTCTCTCTCTTGCAAGCCAACTTAGCAAGTTATCTCTTGTTTTTCTTAAAAAGCTTAGGCTATTAAGAGATAATGGATATACTAATTTTTTGTGCTATATTAATTACCGAAGAAAAAGATGAACTATGCATCTGGTATGTATGCGCATCCAGTTAATTGTAGATGATCAATGACTTTCTGTTTATTCAAACAGAGCTTCTTCAAGGAACGAGTTCTTTGCCGGTAGAATGCAGATCAAGGAAAGAAACAAGATGATTCAGGAGCTTCACATGTAAGCTTAATTTATAGTAGATTAATTGCTTTCGAAATAGCCAAGTTATCAAAAAATAAACCGATGTATGATAAGCCTGCAAATAATGTTGAACATTATTTTTTTGCTTGTTATAGGTTAAAGAAAAGTTATTTTTCTAGAAAATGTTTGTTTAATTGAAAAGATAAGTGTAACTATTAGATTACAAGTATGAACAGGTTGGTATTAGAACGTGAAATAGATAGAGGAAAAATAAATGTCATTTAATTCATCTTGTACCTCTGTGTTGAAGTTCTTTTTGTAAGAGTATGTATCGACGATTAATTGGTGGTTTGATGAAACTAGTGCTCAGTTTTTGGTTTTCAATGATTACAATGGTGCTCAAACAACTGAACAAGCTTGCATTCTTGTACAAATTTCCTAATTTAGTTACCAGTTACTAATGCCATGAAAATTTCCTAATTTAGTTACCAATTACTAATGCCATGAAAATTAAATCATATCAGTAAAAGGTGTCATAAAAGTTTTCTTCTCAAAAGTTTAAGTTGATATGAGAAGACAATATTAATGGTTATATCTCTAACAAAAGAAACGAAAACAAATGCTTAAAAGTATTTTCAAACAAGTCATGGATGAAAGTTTTAATTATTGGATTTAGAGCATCAAATATTCAAATCCGATAGAGTAATAATATTTGAATAAAGATATCTTTTTGTTACATGAACAAAATTAATTCTCCATCATATATTTTTCTTTTTGACATACTTCGAAAGAGTGGATTATAAATTCTGTTTATTTAAACAAAGAAAGAATTTTGTTCAAATATAATTACCTAATTTAATATGGCATTGACTATTTCTTCATTTACTAGTGTTCTGGTCCAGCCCAATAAATGCTTAAGGTCCACCAAATGGACCCACGACTCGGCTGCATGGCAAGACACCCATCATGTAACACGATCTCCTGTGAGAAGATTTAGACTGTTGGCGGAAGCTTCTAAGGGGTTGGGCCCGAGTGAGATGACTCACCCGACGAATGGGAATAAAGGAGAAGGACCTACCCCTCTCCTCAAGTACGCCACTTTTACCATAATTAGCCGCCTCTTTGTACGGTCGCTTACTTTGACATCGGAGTGTCCTTACAGGTGGCCCCACTTGCCGATCCACCGACGACTCCTAGCTTCGCACCTCATCGCAGCTCTCACATCTAGGTTTTGACCCTCACCATCAACGATCCATACTCCATCGGTTCGACGAACAACCGAACAATTGAGCTGTCTGTGGGGACCTGACATGAGTTAATGATGGAGGCTTTCCGCCCGGTGGACGAGCCAGAAGAAGGGGGGCGACCGCCAAGGGCGTCGCCTCATGAGTAGGGTGAGCACGAGAACCTCTAGGAGCCGTCGACCAACCCCTTTTGACAATGGTCGCTCCCACGAGCAATCCCCCAAAAGGCGTCCATTTGGGGTACAAGCAACGACAACTCCCGGATCATGCAAGAACTTAGGAACATGATTCAAAACCTTGAGAGAGAATTGGCGGCGAGGGACTGCTACAACCCGGAGGTTAAGTGTAATACCAGCTCACGCACAGAGTCGTGGCCCAGCCATTCTCGCACCCGGTCCCCTATGAGAAGATCGAGAGAAAAGTGACAGGAAGAGGAGGACGACGGGCATGACCAAATCGACAATCGAACCCAACCCTTCTACTCCATATGCAAGTCGAGAAGACAGGAACGTAAGGAGGAGCGGAAGAGGTAGCATCGGGATCCCGTGGTGATCGGCGCCACTCCTTTTAACTTTTCCATTCTCAATGTCTGCCTTCCCAAAAAATTAGATAAGCCGATGGAAATGAGGTACGATGGTACTAAAGACTACAAGAGCACATCACGACATTCGAGGCCAGAATGAAGTTGGAAGGCGTAAGAGATACAGTCAGATGCTAGGCATTCCCCGTAACCTTGCCTGGGCTGGCAATCCAGTGGTTCAATTCTCTCCCACAAGGTTCCATAACCACATTTGCAGATATTTCTCTAAGGTTCCTAGCCTAGTTTACTACTCGCATTGCCAAGGAAAAGCACCTGATTAACCTCTTGGAGATAACACAATGGGTCAGCGAGCTCACGAGAAAATACTTGGACCATTTCAATTATGAGTGCTTAGAGATTGACGATCTCACATACTCTATGGCCAGTTTGTGTCTCACTAATGGCCTAGTGAACGAGGACATCCGGAAATACTTAACCACCAAGCCTATTTGGACAATGCAGGAGATCCAGGACATGGCAAAGGAATATATAAATGATAAGGATGTTAGCCAAGTGGTAGCTTCCAACAAATGGAAGCAAGCCACCCCCACCCACTCGTCAGGTCGTCAACTCGGAAAGGCCAAAGGACGCCCCGAGAGAAATGGCATCCGGGAGGTCGTTCAAGCCATTTCTTCGGATAGGAAAATTCACGAATTATACTCCCTTGACCGCCCTGATAGTAGAAGTCTTTCAACAAATTAGGAACAAGGGCATCCTGCCCAAGCTGAGGCAATTAAAAGACCGAACTGGAGGGAATAAGAACCTCTATTGTGATTATCACAAGAATTTTGGGCACAAGACGCAGGATTGCTTTGACCTAAAGGACGCGCTAGAACAGGCTATATGAGAAGGAAAGTTGAATGAATTTTTACGGTTCATCCGGGAACCAAGAAGAAAAAAAAAGAGAGAGTTCAGAAGAGGACCGCAGTCAGACTGTCAAGCCAAGGCAAGACCCGCCGGAGAACTCGAACACAACTCCAACAGTGGTGGTGAATGTGGTGGTCGATAGGAACGCCCTACCAAAATCAGAGTCCGCAACAAAGAAAGATGCCAAGGTACTTGCTGTGATGATGGGAGCTTCCGGAAATATCATTTGGCCCTGGAGACCGCTGGTGTGACAACCTCCCGACAGACCTGCCAATGGTGATTATAGCGAGGATCGGGACCGGTCTGGTCAAGCAAATCTTGATCGACGCAGGGGCCGACTCAAACATCTTGTTTCGAAACATGTTTGACGCCTTGAGTTTCAAGGAAGGCGATCTCAAGGACCACCGTCATGGAGTTGTAGGATTAGGTGACAACTACATCAAACCCGATGGTTCTGTCGTCCTGCCGATCTGTGTTAGTTTTAGGACGAGCAGAAAGTCCACAATGGCCAAGTTTGTGATCCTGAGAGACTCTACAGCATATAACGTCATCCTCAGGAGAAGAACCATCAACGAATTATTGGCATTCATTTGCACGAAGTTCCTGAGAATGAAATTTGTGGCGGACGATGGGTCGGTAAAGACGATCCGGGGCGACTTGGAAATGGCTGTCGCTTGTGATTACGCCAGCTTATCCCTCCAAAAGAGGTCCAAGAATGCAACCGGGGTGTTCTTAACAAATTTGGATGCTAGGATTGACGAGCACCCGAGATTCGAATCCCAGGGTGACTTGGAAACATTCTGGGTGGGGGAAATGGAGGAAGTTCACATTTGTAAATCACAACCTTCCCCATGAGTTGAAAGGACCTCTGATTGATGCCATCCGAGCCAACGGAGACCTCTTTGCCTGGACCCTCACCGACATGCCAGGATAGACTCAGACTTCATATCTCACCGTTTAGGCATGAGACCGGAGGTGCATCCTGTCGTGCAGAGGAGGAGGAAGATGTCTTTAGAAAGGACAAACAAAGTAGCAAAGCAAACAACTAGCTTATTGGAAGCCTGTTTCATCAGAGAACTTGACTATTCCACATGGCCATCGAATGTGGTTCTTGTGAAGAAGGAAAATGGAAAATGGAGAATTTGTGTGGATTACTAGGACCTTGAAAAGGTATTCCCAAAAGACTCATTCTCCCTCCCCAACATTGATGCCTTGGTAGATGCAGCGGCGGGGTACAAGTTTTTAAGTTTCATGGACGCTTACTCGGGATACAACCAAATTCCGATGCACCGACCTGATAAGGAGAAGACGGCGTTCATAACACTAGTAGGAACGTATTGTTACAAGGTCATGCCATTGACCTGAAAAATGCGGGAGCAACTTACTAAAGATTAATGAAAAAGGTCTTCAAGAACCACATAGGCATGTCGGTAAAAGTCTACGTTGACAACATGCTAGTTAAAACGACTGAGTCGGGCAATCTAGTATCCGATCTACAGGCATCTTCAACTCTATTCGGAAACACAACATGAGATTGAATTCCTTAAAATACGCTTTCAACATGGAAGAAGGGAAGTTCTTGGGATTCATGTTCACCCAGAGGGGGTAGAAGCTAACCCGAACAAATGTGAAGCCGTACTTCGCATGACGAGCCTTAGGTGTGTGAAGGATGTGCAAAGATTAGTAAGAAGATTGACGACCCTATCTCGTTTCTTCAGTGCGTCGGCTAAAGCACTGCCTTTTTTTTTACCTGATGACAAAAGGAATGACCTTTGAATGGAGCCCATCTTGCGACGAGCCTTTTAACTATTTTAAAAGGATTTTGTCCAAACCACCCGTCCTTGGGAAGCCAAGAGAAGGGGAGCCCTTATACCTATACCTGGCAGTAACAGAAGAGGCTCTGGCTGCCGCTTTAGTGCGAGAAGAAGGTAAGCAACGGCAACCCATGTACTTCATAAGTAAGGTGCTCCAAGGGGTAGAGCTGAGGTACACGAAGCTAGAAAAGGTGGCTTTCGCTTTGTTGGTCTCCTCTCGAAGGCTAAGCCAATATTTCCTGGGGCACGCGATCACGGTGAGAACTGACCAAGCGATCAAGCAGATCTTGCAGAAACTCAACCTAGTAGGGGTGATGATGGCCTAGGACCGGCTCCACCTTCCTAGGCAATCCTGTACTTCCCATCTAATATCTGGCACTTGGCCAGGATCGGCTCTACCTTCCTCGCAATGGCAGCAGCTCGAAGAAGTCTCCAATACATCCACCTCGCTTGGGCGACCAGGTTCTTGTCCCGAAAGAAGTTTTCAGTGCCCGGCAGTAACTGGGAGTCGATAAAGAAACCCACATCGAAATTCTTCTCCATCACGGAGCACTTTTCCCGGACTGGAACTCGAGTTTCTTTTCTTGGGATTGGGGATCATGAACACTTTTGGCTCCTCCTCCAGAGCACTCGAAGACTGTTCAACCCCCGCCTTTGCCATGGGCAACATCACTACCAGTGTTATGCCTGGGAGGTGGCCCAGGAAGAGGCTGAGATTGAACCTCTGGCTCGTCGACTTGAGGGATCTCGGCTTGAGGAGTAGAGGAATCAGAGTTGTCGTCATCCCCGGGAAAGAAGTGGGTCATCAAACGACTACTTGAGGTATTCCCAGCAGCCATTCCAACTACAAAAGAAAAACGAAATCAAGTTATAGAGTCGGCAATTAAGTAGCAGTATGTAAATTGGGACATCGTCAGAACAGCAGAAAAAAAAACGTAAATTTACCTATGCAGTCTGGTCTGGCTTCTTGGTCACCCATTAAGAGGTGAGGGTTGAGGGGATTGGAACCAAATATTGCCAGTAAGACATCAGCAATCTACTGGTTCTACTGACCTAAACCCTCATAGGTCATTTTAATCAAGTGGGTAGAGTTAGCGCCGAAACTCCAATAAGTCGGAATGCGCCTTTCTCCCTCAAGGGTAAATCAGAAGGGATGATGACTTCGGACGGGCCTGATTCTAAAAAAAAAAGTCTCTTTAAAGCCATGAAAAGAATATTTGAAGAGGTTGAAGATTCTACGGTTTTGCACAACACAAAAAGAATGCCACCCCTTTTTATGCTTACCTTCCCGGGAAGGGTTCGTAAGTAAGAAGAAGAAGAGAAAGACTTCGACAGTGGCCAGGAGCTCCAGGTACTTGCAGACCATCTCGAAGCACCTGATGGCAGCCCAAATATTCGAATGAAGTTAGGAAGGGGCAATATCACACCAATTTAGAAGAGCCATAATGAAGGGGAAAAAGGGAAGTCGAATTCCCAAGGTTGTAAACATGGGCTTATACACCCGCATCTAGTCTAGGACGCGTGGAGTGTCAAGGTTTAGTTGGAAGATGCGCTTTCGGGGGCCCAGCACCAAGAGTTCGTAGTTCGCCTCCTTGAGGCCACCTCTGGACAATGCTCCCGAGTCTCAGAGCTCTGTTAACTCCACTGCGGTTACCCTGGAGGACGTGCCAGTGACATCGATAGTGCACCAAGCATACCGATTTGCAGGAGGTCGTTGTGTCATACATACAGTGGAGGCACCACTTAAATTGTGAGTTTGGGAGAAGGTTTTAAGCCAAAACTAAGTTATTCTACACTTAATTCTACACTTAAACCAAATTCATTCTACACTAAACCATTCTAGCCTAAAAACACAAAAAGGAAACCTATGACACCTCCCTGGAAACTATCTAACAAGTTAGTTTCAGATACAAAAGGTTGCAACAAGGGACAAACCAATGTAATAATGACAGAAAATTAGGTAGAACAACATAAATGAAGGATCAGTCACCAATAAAAATGGATAGAGAAGGTTGCAAGAGAAAGAACAACAGCACTGCAAGGGCAGAGCGAAATCCACGACAATGACGAAGGTTGAGGGCAAATAGCGATGGCAATAAAGGAAATGGGGGCAATAATGGTGATAGCAGTTGTAAAAAGGAAATGAAAAATGAGGGGAGATAAGAGTAACAAGGGGGTAATTGTTGAGGAAGAAACGCGAAAGGTCAGGGACAAAATTAACCTTTCCACTAACTTTCAAATCACTTAAAGAGCATTTAATGCTCTAGGCATGGCAATTGAAGTGTTGCCTTCGAATAATCCCCGACTTGACGCATTGAGGGCACTATTTTGGCCCAACCCAATAAGCGTCGGAGGTCCACCAAACAAACCCACGACCCGGCTGCACATCCATCACGTGACACGACCTCCTGTGGGAGGACCTAGACAGCTGGCAGAAGCTTCTAAGAGACTGGATTCGAATGAGAGGGCCCACCCGACGAATGAGAATAAAGGAAAGGGACCTACCCCTCTCCTCAGGTATGCCACTTTTACGCTAATTAGCCACTTCTTCGTACGGACGCTTACTTTGGCATCGGAGTGCCCTTGCAGGTGGCTCCACCCACTGATCTACTGACGACTCATAGCTCCGCACCTCATCGCAGCTCTTACATCTAGGTTTCGACCCTCACCTTCAACGATCCATACTCCACCAATTTGACAAACAACCGAACAACTAGAATATGACAATGTCTATTTAATTAAAGAAATAATAAATGATGGTTTCTATGTGAGAAGATAATACATTTCTCTAGAGAAGGTTATTGTCACATTCTGTGTGGGATAGAATTTTTCTATATATCTACATTAAAAAAATTATACTAATTAATACTACTAATAAAAGATTAGTTTATGAAAACTTGTATTCTTATAGAATTTAAATAACTATGTTGTCAAGTATGATCAAATAAAAATTTGGTAGAAAATCAGATACATTTAATTTCACGTAAAGTTGATAGTCGCTAGATCACAATTTAATCAAACCTGTTAAATTATTGAACGACTTTCAATTATCAACTTCATATAGAGTTAATTGCATCTGAATTTTCACCAATAAAAATATATATAGCAGTTATTTGGTAAAAAAGAAATAACAATAACATAGTTTTTATATGATATTAGTTCAACAACAACAACAATAATAATAATATTTCATCAAGAAAGTAATTCATTTAAAACTGTTGTGAAATATTTGTTACTGCAACACTAAAATAATATAATATAAAATAATGATAAAGAAAATATTATTTATTTATTAAAAAATATATAATAGATAATTACATGCAAATATTCATGTCAAAGTCAAAATTATAATTAGGAAGCTAAATGTTAATCAAATTAAAGCACTTTCTTGTTGATTTTCCATCCTTTAAAAGACACAAAAAGAAATGTTGTGAGAATTGCTCTTGCGGAATAGAAGATGATGGCTTTGAATCCTCTACGGAGAAGAAAATGGATTTGAACAGGTGGTAGAGACAAAACCGTAACACTAGTAAAAAGAGCATTAATTAGAATAAGATAAATAATTTTTATTAAAATAGAACCGGGTAAATAAGATAAAATTAAATAGAATAGTAATAGATAAAGTGATTAACTTAAATACTAGTAATGAAGAATATTTTAAAAATAACAATTAAATAGGTATAATAGAAGGTAGCATTGCACCAAAAAAAAAAAATAGTCATAATAATATTAATTAAGAACTAGCAAATAAATCCCACGCAATGATAAACAATGTACAGAAACATTTGAAGCGATGATAAGTTATATAGTTATATATCATCTTTATTTTAATGATGATGATTACGAAAAATAAAATCTAGTTATATTGTATTTGCACCACTGTTTCCATCATCAGACACTGTCTCCTCCATGGCACTGCTGCATGCTCGGCCGCCGTTGCGCGGAGGTTTTCCCGCGCGTTTAAATTTTCCCACCCAGCTACCTGAATATATTTGAAAAAAACAAGGTAAAATCTTTTTTAATATATACTAATTTAACAGTACTCTACAAATGTTCATTGTCACTAACAAGACTAAAACAAATAAAATAAATGAAATATGTCAAATGTACATAAATTAACTTTGAAATAGAAATTGATATGAATGTAACACATTAAAATGTGACATGGAGTGACTCTATTTTTGATAGGACGTAAGAAAGTCCAATGCCATTGGATTTCTAAGTTAATCTGCTTTTTTTAGACTACGAAAATGCTTCTTGTAGATTGCAAAATGAAAAATAATAAAAAAGAAATTCCACATATTGCAAAAAGCTTCACATCTATATTCGTATATTTTTTCAATAAATCTCATTTTTAGGTGTTATATCAAATTTAGATCAATCATGTTATGTATATACTAAAATCAATCACTAGTATAAAATATATGTTAGAATATAAATACATATTAAAAATAAATTAAACTATAAATATATTTATACACAAATACATTAGTGGCTGATTTTAGTATATAAATAATATTTTTTAATTTAGTTTTACTCTAAAATGTATCATGTTGTTGCTTTTGTATATCCATAAAAATTTCTTTATCAAACCATATCCCAAACGGACCCAAATAAACTGTTCCAATTCATACCACCAACAATACCAAAACAAATTGAAGATAGAGATGAGTGAGTGAGTGAGATGGTGCCTACCAATACCATTATTCCCTCGACGAGAAGCGTTGGGCTCAATGACCTTAATAGCTCCATTGGACAGTCCAACTGCAAATTGATTCGGCTCCTGTGGATTTGCTGCAAGTACAACCGGATACACATTTTCGCTACACAATACATCAATACAAATAAAGGTTAAGGTATGTAGTATATATATATAAATGTCATTACGAAATATGTATGTCTTATAAGATTATAACTACCTATTTTTTTACAAGCGAGATAAGATGTTACAAATTTTACTAATCTAAAACACAATAGAATAAAAGAAAAAAAAAACATTTGAAGTACCTATTTGGTATGTTTGGGGTCATGAGGTAAACAGATGGAGCGATACGACATCGTAGCATCAAGGTGTCAGCATTAAATATTACAATGTTGCCATCGGTGAGAGCAGTATAGATCAATTTGCCATTGCCCGAGTATGTAGCACATGATATGGAACCGGACATATGAGCCTTTGGAACCCACTGCAATAACAATAATAATCCAAACACACAAAATAGTTTCATTGACACTAAATTGAAAACATGGACTGCGATGTTTTGAGGCATAGATGCCTATATTATTACCTGCATAACCAGTTCCATTCTTGATGCATCATATAGACTTAGCACCTCGCGGTGGCATACCAGCAAGTTTATCTGATTACAGTGAAATTGCACTTGAGTATCGCCGGTAACTGGACTTTCGTCGCGCAAATACATTTTCAATGATTTCTTCAAATTCCATGTGTCAGTGCTCCAAAAGAAGATCTACAAAATAAAACGTGCATGAATAATTATATTTCTAACAGATAACCAGAAAACTCGAATCGGACGATTAACCATTCATACCTGAGCATCGGCATCTGATGAAACCAAGACAGCCAGCAGCATTGAGAAAGCTAAACTAGTGATGCACTTCTCATCGCCAGTCAATTTAGCTTTGACCTAAACGCCAAATAATTAAGGAGGGTACATGCATTAGTATATATGATTAGAGTTATAAACAGTGATGGATTCAAAAAAAATTTGATAGTAGAGAGAAAATATATATAGCATGATAATTTTTATAATAAAAATATTATATTTTTGTAAAAAATTAGCTAGTAAATTATCTATTATAAATTTGTGTATAAATATATATATTATTTAACTTATTTTTAATATATATTTTATATTTTAAAATTATTATGTACAAATAATTATTTTTTATATATACATAACATAATTGTTGGTATAATTATATTTTGTTATTATAAAATATGATTAGTCTTCTCAATATTCAATTATAAATAAAAAAACTAAAATAGTAATTTAAATAATAATATATAATTTAAAATTTTATTTTTTATATTTTATATTTTAAAAAGATTGAATAATTTTTTATTGACAATATAATTAAAATGTCTCATTTTTATATATATGTTGTTAAACAATTATTTAAAAATATTTAAAACCCATCTTTCATACAATTAGTTTTGATCTTAATGATATTTACAATTAAAAAAATTTATTCAATTATTGTAATTGTTATGAAAAAATTAAAACTAATTTTAAAAGAAAAAACATTAATGAATAGATAATATTTTTTTAAGTCGATTTTTAAGAAACAACACCAATCTCATTTAAATTTGAGAATTTATCATTATAATGCACATCTAATATAAAGTTTTTAAATTGATTATCAAATGTCAAAAATTGAATAAAAAATTATTATAGAATCAAATTTAATAATTTAATAAAGAGAAATAAAGATTATTATTATATACTATTTAAAAAAATTCAAATTCTAATGAGACGCTTTAATATAAGTAGATCCGTTCCGTCCCTGGTTACAAATAAACAACAAAGTCTATTCCCAAACATTCCTTGCTTGCGGGTTAAGTAATTACCTCTTCCGACTGAATGTTGTAAATATGGATGGAGGAATCTTCCTTTCCAATTGCAACAACGTTATTATCTTGAGGGTGAAATGCAAGGCAAGTTGAACGAGGTGGTGGCGACATGAAACTCACCATTACCTGAATCACACATATGGCAATACTTTGTCACACCTCACAATCAGTGTACTTTGTTCATCACTCACATGCCATATATATTATTACTTATTAGATATAGATATATATTTTATATGATATAAAAATACAAAATCAAATATAGTCTGGTAGTAGTAAGGTGAAGATACTAGTTATATAAATTACCTTAAATGAGAGCATGTTGAAAAGTGTAAGTTTTCCTCCGCATGCTGACAAAACATAAGAATCGTTCCTTGAGATGATTGCACAAGGAATTGCGCCTTCTGAATTTTCTGGAACATCGTTTGTCATGACAAAACCGGAATTCGGTCGCCAAAGTACTGGACAAGCACTTGCCATCGCCTTTTATTCATTTAAAATAAAAGGAAAAAGTCAGTCACTCGATCAAAGTTTATATGAATATCTGAATTTAATTGTATAAGACACAGATAACTCTATGAAAACCTTTCCAGTAGGATTCAATTCAGTTTGATTCCATCGCCACAGCTTCTGAGTCCCATTGGAACCAACAGCGAGAAGGCCAACTCCGTTATTCATGTAGACAAGACGAGCAACCTTGTCGGAACAAATTAAATGTACATCCATTATTATTAATCACATGCTAACTACTCACTTAAAAATATTTTTATGTAAAAATGATTATTCAGAACAAAAGTATTATCTGCATACAGAAATAGATGTATAGTTTAATTCTTCTTTAATACGTATTTTATATTTTAATCCATACTTTATCTTAGAAATTGATTTTAATAATGGGAAAGTCTAGGGGCCAGCAATTTTATTGTTTTTTAGCAAGCATGTAACCAGCAGAGAAAGGTGAGCCATTGGATGAAATCTCACACCAATCTCACACCATCAAATCATCATTGATGGCTAATTGATGTCTACAAATCACAAATGTTGCTGGCCCCTAGCATTGCTCTTTAATAATTGATATATACATATGATATGATATGATTGTTTAGTTAAACATATTAAATTATCTACCAGTTATTTTTTGGAAGACAACTTTACTTGGCGCGAGTGATCACCTAATTAATCACATATCAACCGTGCAAACTATAAAAGAATGTAAACGTAAATGTATACCTTGGCTGTGGGATACATGGTATCGGGCAGAGTAATCATTTGACATTTAAGTATTTCTGGTAATTCCGTAAAAGATTTAGATCTACGAGCAGAGCTACTCTCTCCGAGTTCCAAATGAGTCATGGCTGGATTGGTATTCGCTTTGGACGAAACCCGGCAAGACCAAGCTTGAATGGCCCTTAAGTGCTTGATGCCGTCGGCGTTAGCAAAAATCTTTACCCTGCCATCTGCGGTGGTTACAGCAAGCAGACTCCCGATCCTATTAAACCTCACTCGGGGAACACTCTGTATCCATGAACCATGATCCACCATTACAAACGTCTAGAAACAATTAAATAATTAAATAATTAAATTAATTAATACTACTCACTGATAAATTGCCATCAACATGTACACTAGCTAGAATATTAGGGTTGTCCAACTCCCAGAACTTTATCAGCTTGTCTTCGCCGGCAACCAAGAAGCGATTCTTGGTCGTGTCGAATTGCATCATGCCCATCGATTTCTTTCCGAATCCAGCATAGGTTCTCTTTATAACTCCATCATTTTCATTCCACTCAACTAGGAAAGAATCTCCATTGTTTTTACTTATCCCGCAACAAAACAATCTGAGAGAGGATAGAGCATAATATTAAGTCAACTAATTAACGAAACAAATACTCATTATTAAGTCAGTCAGTTAAATTCTTACTTAGTTCCATCGGCGCTATAGAGCATTGTGGTGCAGTATTTTCCATGAGCATCAAATTCCACTTTTGTGTCCGAGTTATCAAACAACCATGCCTTTATTTTTCCATCAACACTACTTGAAAATATGTACTGCGCCCATGCATATAACATTTGTTACATTCATCAGTCAATTATTCATTCCCGTGAAAAACATACACAAGATCACAATCAATATCAGTGTTAGAAAAATTTGACCTCAACGTTTTCCTTCACATTCATACAAATAGAATAAACCGCTGCTTCGTGACCTTGGAAGTTAAACAGGTTGTGTCCGGTTAAGTCCCACACCTAATTAAGAAAACTTTCTCATAATTAGACAAGCCATTACAAATGAAACATGAAACTTTTTTTCTAGTAGTTAGGGTTTGAACTTTAAACTCGAATCGTATCTATAAGACCTTAGATTCAAATCTAGAAACTTTTTCGTCACCTTTATGAGCTTATCATCCCCGCAAGTTACCATGCATAGCTGTTTGTGTGGGGAAGAAAACGCCAAATCATTGACACTGCCAACATGAGCATCAACCTATAAAAGTCAAGTATATACATTAGTAAGAAATTACATAAATCTCTATTACATTTATATCAATCATAATTATTAATCTAAATATATAAATGTATACATTAGTAAGAAATTCATAAATCTCTGTTACATTCATATCAATCATAATTATTAATCTAAATATATAAACAAAGTACCTCCAAATGCTCTTTTAAGTCATTAGGTGCTTGATAAGTATACAGATGAACCAAATGCTTTGTGAAAGCAACCCCTAAACACAGTTATTATAAATCATTAGCAGAAATTTTATAAAAGACATATACTCTTTTCTCTGAAGAAATGTTTAAATGACATTTTCTTCTTTTCGGTTTGTAAATGTTTTTTTCCTGGTATATAATTAAAAAAAATATTAATATAAAATATATATTTATTATATTATCTTTGTTTGTAAATATTTTTTTGTTGTATATAACTCAAAAATGATTAATATAAAATATATATTTATTATTAATATAATAAATTTTATTTTTAATCATGAAATATATAAAAATTATAAATTAAATATTTTTATAATAATTTAAAAGATTTTATATTATTATTTAAATCAACCCAATATTATTACTAATTTATATATATTTATAATAATTATTAAATGATATTTTAATTAAATAAATTTAAATATATTTTATTTTAATTTTATATTATTATTATTTAAGTTAACCAAATATTATTATTAACTTATATATCAATATAATGATTATTAAAATGTATTTTCATTAAAGAAAAAAAATTTGGAATCAACCATTTTCAATTAGCATTGGATTTAGATTAGACTTCTTATTTTGGGAGATTTTTTTTTTTTTTTACCAAAGATAGGAGACTCGAACCCGCAACCTCTGGAGATTATGCCATTTGAGCTATTACTCATTGGCAAAATACATTGTGTTATCTAAGTATTTTTTTTATTAGAAATAATATAGACTTAATTATAATTAATTTTGTAATAAGAGTACATAAAGAGTACATAAGATATAACTATCTAATAAGTATTTTTTAGGTTTATAATCTAAAAAGTTTTTACTTTCAAATTTTAGAGTAAAAATCTAAATAATATTTATTAAATGATTACATTTTATGTACTCTTATTAATTACAATTGAACTTACATTATTATTAATGAAAAATATCTAAAAAAACACATTGAAATATACATTCTTTTAATCTTATAAAATAATATTTTATAAATAGAAAAAGAAAATATTATCTTCATATCTCTCTAGTTTTAATTCTCTCTAGTTTTAATTCTCATTGTCCTCATCCTCAATTAACAAAAACATAAATGCATTTACCAAGATATCTGCCGTCAGCGCTCCATGATACACGGCAAACGGATATATTCGAGTCCTTGGCATACGCAGCCTATACAACCGTTTGCAATTATTATTGCTAAAGTCCAATAGCAAATATATATGCAACATTCCAAAAAAATTAAAAATAAAAAAATACTTATGAAAGAGAGAGAAATTGAAGTGTTAAATTAGTAAACCTGAAATAGTCACCAAAAAAATTAGTAAACCTGAAATAAGACCGAGCAAGTAGCACTGTTCCAAATGGCAAAAGGCTTTAAGATTGGCCTCTCATTGCGCCCTACTTCCCAGAATGAAATTTCACCACTTACAGTTCCAATAAGAAGTGAGGAATGAAGAGAAGGATGAAAATCCATGCTTGTAACCGTTGATCCTTGATTCAATGTACAAAACAACGTTCTAGTAAGGTCATCAAAAGACCGAGGGACTTGTTGACGGACCATCCCAGAATTCGTCGTCTGTATACATTATTTGGATGCTTTAAATTCATCCAGACAAATAATAACAAAAAGAAAACATATTCGGCACCTATTCGCAAGCCTTTGTCATAGAAATAAAAATTATAATACAATAAGTACCTCTGTTGCTTGTGGAACAGATCGCAACCGTTTTCCTCGCTGCTCGTCATTCGTAGGAGTAGGTGGTGTCCTGGAATGCTTCAATGCAGACACTACAAGAATTTGACATAAAAATGTTAAAAATATATTCATACATATACCTCTATCTCTAAGTTTAAAGTTTTAAAATAAATGATTTCACGGCCACAATCTAAATTTAAAAGTTGAGAAATTCATTTTCATTACCTAAGGTTTGGTTCAAGGGAACAGACGTCCCGGCCCCAGTCGCAGCCGCAACCGCAGAAGGATTAACAGCTGCTGGGACTGATGGTGACCTTGCCGCGGCTGAGCTTGCACCGGCCGGACCAGGAGGAGAGCATGTGTGGTCAACGAATAGAGTCCTTATGTCCGGATTCGGCTTTGGGTTCTTGCAAAGCTGATGTTGCCAATTTAGACTTGTATAGATATAGAGAAGTCAAGTCAATCAAAGAAGTCACCAACGTTAAAACATGTTACCATTTTCTTACGGAAATTCTTTACTACCTCTGATTAATAAGTGTTCGCAACCTTGATGGCTTCAATGAAGGAAATACAAGCTTGTCATTCAAACGGGGATTTGCGTCAATCAGTTTCTTAAGCTCTACTATCATTGTTTTCCTAGCTGTTTTGGTATCCCCATATTTTGATAACTGTTCATTATCCCTGCCATTATCCATCAATCAAAACCCATTTCATTTTTATTCGTGGTGCATGCTACTAATTAAATTAAGGGTAAAATATACCTTTTCTTTGGATGTTTGTAATTTTATTAAAAAATACTTTTAATATTTAATTTTATTTCTAATGTTTTTAAATTGTGTCAAAATTATTCTTAAAAATTTTTAATTTTGTCTCTGATATTTTACATAAAATTAATATCTAAGAGTAATTTTAACACAAATAAAAAATATTAGAAATAAAAATAAATGCAGCTAAATATTAAGAATATTTTTAAAAAAATCCACAAATATTAGGTTAAAAAAATATATTTTACCTTTAAATTAATTAACTTTTAGTCGCAGGCAGATATATACATAAATATGTTACCTAAAGTTTTCAAGGGTTAACAGATATGTGATTTCTCTGTATAATTCTTCATTGTATGTTTGGAACACTTTCAAATCCTTCCCCAGTATTTCAAGAGCTCTTGTTTTCTCCTTACTACAAATTAGATGAAATTGTTCCGATTAGATTGAGGTAAAACAAATCCAAACAAATAAATTAATATTTGGTTTTTAAAATTTTAATTTTAAGAAAATCTGAACCAAATTGAATACTGCTGATGATAAGATTAATTTTAATATCACAACATTACAACTTAAGCAATTCCAATATCAAATTACTTCTACCGAGTATATAAACAAAAATACACATAAAAAATTTATAGAAGAAATAAAAGTACACTCAAAATTACTTAATTTTGTTAAAATTATTTTGTTTAAATTAATTTAGACTCTACATCACAAATATTTAATTTTATATCTTAAATTATAAATTTTAAACTTTAAAACTAATTAATGTTGACTAATTAAAAATTAATTATTTATATATTTTCAAATATTATAAAATTGTATGATATACTTCAAAAATTATTTATACTTCTGTTTTTAACATTTTACTGGTCTAACATAAAATTGCAACCATATATTTAATCATTATCAAATCTCAATGCAACAGTTTAAGAAACCATTTTCTATTTGCTTTTATCTCTAAATTCATCAGTGCATATACATACAAACTGATTGAATATAAAGTCACCAAAGAAAAAAAGTGATTGAATATAAAATCTTTTAGTTATTTTAAAATATTTGAAATATATTTTTTGTCCACTACTTTATAGTCTTTCAAGTATATTTTTTATCAAAAATATTTAGTAATAAAAGAATATCAATCAAATAAGACAATAAATAAATAAAAATTAAATAAGATAAATTTAAATTATTTGGACTAATTATTTTTTATCTTCCTAACATCATACTTTTTTATTTACCCTAATTCTAATATAAACAACATAGTTATTGAATATCAAGTACTCATAACAATCAACACTAGATATCATGGTAGCAAAGCATTCAAACAATATGAAAGATGAAAACATGAATTTAAGAAGGGTTTGCAACGATTTAATAAAAGATTGTGGCGGTTCAAATGAGGCTATAATTAGAAAAAGAATATAACCCAATATCCTAGTCGAACAATTAAATTATCTAAACCAAACGGATTTCATTGTAGTGGTTTGGTAAAAATCTATCGAATTCATCATTGTAATAGATTTGCTAGTTCATCCTTCAAATAGTGTGCCTAAGCTTGTTGATTGTTCACTTAAATAATGATGTTTTGTTGAAAACATGTTAAAACTTTACAAAAAAAAATATTTATTTTACAAATTAATTACTTTATTTCCCTACTTTTTCTCAACTAAAAATAACAGTATAAATACTAATATTTTTCTCAACTAAATACTAATATAACACAATTTAACAAAACTCATGCGTCTTCGCATCTTAATTATTGTCTTTATATAAAATATTTTCGTATAAATAATTACATATAAATATATACACACACAAAAATGTGAATGAAAGTAGTACTAATATAAAAACACAAATAATATAATAAACCTGTCCAAGGCTTCGAGATATTTCTGCTTCCTTATTTCAAAGCACATTTTCATGGAGTAACGATTATCAGTCAATTTGGTGAAACCAGATAGGTAATTCTCAACTTCTTCCCACTCTCCGTTTAGTGCTTTCTCTTCAAAGTACTTCATATCAAAGAAGTATCCAGATTCCTGCTGCAACCTACATCACATGCAAACAACAAACAAAAAATAATAATAACAATCACATTCAATTTCCAATTTACTAATTATTTTATAAATGACATCATTGATAATTCTCTTAATTGACATAATTATTATTTCAATTTATGGATACGGCTTTGTTAGAGGATAATGAAAATTAATTAATAATTAATAAAAAAATGTATACCAAAAATTTAAATTTGTATGTTCAATACTTTTAATAACTAATTTTTTTATTATTCTCCTAAATTTATTTCTAAGAGAGTTTTCTTTTCCTGGGGTTCATATATCCTTATGGGTGTTGTCAGCCCCAAAAGATAAAAAGGATGTGGGACTCAATTTAGTAGTGATATTTTTTTTTTTCTTTAAGATGTATATTAATACCTAGGAAAAAATTTAGATTTGATCCACATTCAAAATATCATCATATCGAATTAAATGTGTGTTTGAGGTTCGGATCTAATCTGATAAAAAAAAATTAGCATTTTTTAAAGAATAAAAAACTTTTTTTATTATTCTCTTAAATTTGTTTATTTCTAAAATATTATTAAATA
This sequence comes from Arachis hypogaea, assembly GCF_003086295.3. Lineage (NCBI taxonomy): Eukaryota > Viridiplantae > Streptophyta > Magnoliopsida > Fabales > Fabaceae > Arachis > Arachis hypogaea. Next base: position 16,804,660 of record NC_092049.1, read on the forward strand.
ATATTTTTTAAATAATAAAAAAATAAAATAACCAAACATAGACAATCATATCCAGAACTAGAACAAAACAAAATAGAGGTGAGGGCCACAAAGCAACCAGAACTAGGAATTAATGCAAGTAAAACAGAAAAAGCAGACTAGCGGCAAAAAATGCAGGAAAACTGCGGGCTTTCTGGCATGGTGACAAACGAGGCCGAAGGAGTGAGGAATGACTAACGGTGAGCCATCTAACCTTTAGCATGGTGGTCGGTGCATCATTATAACTAGTGATGAGAGGCACTTAAGGGGATGCATGGCCAAAATGGAAGATAGTGAAAAATAGCATTAGTGATGTTTGAATTAGGGTTACGTTACTTTCACAGAGTACAAATCTTTTTATTTATTTATAATATTTTTTAATTATTTAATTAATCAATACAGCAAATATATCTATAAAATCTAATAATCAGATCAGATCTGATAGAAGTGTAGATGGACTAATATCTGCAAAGTTCAAACCAAATACAGATTTGTTTACCCATTATCACAATGAGCAGGTAAAATACATAGAGAAAGCACAAACAAGATGAATAAATATATAATAGCAAACATCAGTAACATGAGAGACAAATGAAGCACAACAGAGAAAATATATCATTAGTGAGCAACAAAGACTGGAGAAGAAGTAGAATAATACACGAGTAAAATTATGGATTGAAACAGAACAAAGAAGGCACGAAAGATTAGAACAAGTAGAAGGACAAAATCAAATAATAGAGGAAAGACTGATGCATACAAAAAAAAGGTTATAGTTGAAACATTTTTATGTTTTTTTAATAAATTTATCAGATATACATGTATAACGTTTAAATTTGATATATCGTCCAGAAATACATCAAATAATATTCAATAGATCTGAATATCAAATTTTATCAAAGAAAATTGGATCAATACCAAATTAAATTTTTATGTTGGTCGATTATGTATGTTGTTCTACAACTCATAAGTTAAAGTATAAAATTATTTTTATTTTTTCAATAAACAAAAATTGAATTATGTTCTCCCATTAAAAGTTTTTTATTTGTGTATTTTTTACAAGGATCTTCAGTAAGACCAAGTTTTAAATTAAAAAAAAATTAAAAAAAATTATTCATCAATTTTTTTATACTTATAAAATTTCTCTCTTTTACTTTTTAAGTTTATTAGCAATCTAATAATGTATCAGATACAAATTAAGTCTAGATTCATAAATTGCCAATGAACCTTACAAATATATAAAAGACACATATTATTAAAAAGAACAAATATATTATGTCTTAAATATGATACACAATACAATCACATAGAAATAAATTTATATAAGTAAATATTTTGAAGAAAAGGAGAACGGTGTTTACTTGTGAATAGTGTCCTTCAAATTCTCTTCTTGAAAGAATTGGAGAATGAGGAACACCAATTCTCTGCTTAAAGATGACATTTTGTCTCACCCTTCTTACAGCAAAAACTATCACAACACCCACTAAAATGAAGAGATGAAGAAACTTTTGAAATCTAGAATTTTAAAAGTTGAAAATCAAAGACAAATTATAAACGTTGTTTAAAAAAAACTTCAAAAAGGGTAATTAAAAAGAGAAAAGGAAAACACAAAAGAGAACCAAAAAGAAAGAAAAGAAAAAATGAAATTAAAATATGCAAGAGAAAGAAAGAGAAAAGAGATATTATGCCTTAATTCTTTAAGTGTATGATATTGTTATACTCTCTACCAGGTGTTTTATAGTGATTTTTTTTGAAAAACTTATAAGTGATAAGACATGGTACTTATAAAAATTTGGATAAATATTTATACTTATTATTTTGTTAAAATGACATAAGCCTAGTAGTCAGCAACAAGTAAGCAGTTGTATTATTTTATAACAATTTTTTTTATTTTGAACTTTGTACCGTAAAATGACATAATCTCTCAATGAACTTCTAGAAATTACACTATAATTAAATATTTGCTATACAATAAATGCATAAAATATTGATAAATTTAATAAAATATTATTCATTAAAATTTTATAATACTCATTAATATTTTTTATTATACTTATTAATGTTTTTGTAGTATAACCATTATTTTTTCTTTTTTTTTAATTTATTTAATATCAATATATCAATCTTTGTTAACATGATTATTGATTAAATTTTTTATACAAATTTAATAAAGTTACACTAGTATTCATTAAATTTAATAAAATAAAAGATATTCATTATATTATAAAAATATTAATGACTATAACAAAAAAATATGAATGAATACTATAAAAATTATTAATGAGTAATTATTTGATTGTACTCGTTAATATTTTTTTATAGTAAATTTTTACAAATTTAATAAATGCACACGTCAGTACATATTGGTATACTAGTATTAATTAAATTTAAAATAAATAATATTCATTAAAATATAAAGATATTAATGAGTATAATAAAAAATATTAATGTGTAATTATTTTATTGTAGTCATTAGTTTTTTTAATAATGTAATAAATATTTAAATATAATATAAAATAGAAGAAGAAGGATAAATATGATAAAAAATAAAAATAAAAAATGATTGAGAGTACGGTACAAAAAATTTTATAGTCAACGGTGCACATGGAAAGTAAAAAAAATTTATTATAAATATTTAATAGAGATAGATGACACTTTTAAATTTTGTATAAATTATTATTTTTAAAATTAACAAAAATACACTACATTATTTCCTAGATATTTTTCCGTTAACTTATTCATTATATTGTTAGAGACTATTTTAATGCACAAAAATTATCTCAAAAATCACTTTAAAAATTCACTCTATGAAAATATAAACTAATTTAATATTTATAAAATACTCGAATAGTTTATAAATATTGAAAAAGACGGTTCATTAGATAACTTTGTTAAATCTAATTCAACTGTTTATATGAGCATTAAAGTTATTTATATCTTTTTTTATTATAATTATTAATTTATAAATTTTTTATAGTTAAAAATAGTAATTTATTCTCTAAATCAATTTCAAAAGAAATTCTTATGTACATTGTAGAGGAAAAGTAGTGATACAGTGATTATTCTTCCATATCAATAGACTAATAAAGTGCCACAAATAATTAAAGAAGAATGTGAAAGATATATCAAAAATACAAATGAGTAATTGTAATCAAATATAGAGTAAAAATTTTATGTTCCATAAAAGATAATAAAACCTCTTATTTTAAAATCTCTATTAAATATAAAAAGATATTTTAAAGTAAAGAAATGGATAAAGTGATAAGTAAAAAGATTAACTATTATTAAATTTATGACCTTTATTAATTTTTTTTGTAATGAATCTTACTATTTTAATTTAATAATGATTTAATATTTTATTTAATTTCTCATTTTATTAATCTTATTAATTTAGGAAAGTATGATCCCTAATAATTGCATTTAATAAAGTTTGACGCACTTGAATAATTTTAGATTTTTTTTCTTTCAAAAAGGATTTTATTGGAAGCAAAATCTTTTAAATTCCAAAATAATAATTTAGAAGATAGATGTTATTAAATTTTTAAGATCTGGTCATCGCTTGTGGTTTGTAGTTGCATAATGATAAAAATCTTGTCACTAAATATTCTATAGTATGAGGAAAGTTTAAATGGTGCCTAACTTCTTTTCCGTTTTTTTGGTGACTAAGAGCTTGTTCAGGTGAGTTTCTAAAAAAAAGATTTTTTTTGAATTATTTTTTTTTAAAAGATCTTATGTAAAAGTAAGAGTAATTTTATGTTTAGATATCTCATACAAAAAGTTGTTTTTATCTATCGATTATGTTTGAATATAATAATATAAAAGTACTTTTTTGTTTATTTATTACATGAAAAATATCTTTTTTTAAGAGAAAAAGATCTTTTAAAAAAAGATGTAAATTACAGCTTCTCAAAAAAGATGTTTTTTTTTTATTTTTCCAGTACTTTTACTTTTACTACTAGAAATTTACCAAACACGCTAAAAAATAAAAAAAGATATTTTTATCAAAATAATGACGCCCAAACAAGCACTAACTTCTTTTCCGTTTAAGTCTAAATGATATATTTCTTCTCTTTTTTTAATATTTTGAAATGTTTATTCTTCATTTGTTTGTGTTTAGAATTTAGATGATAACATCAATTTTTTCTTCTATTTATTTTATACACCAAAATAATTAAGAGAAATATAAATAGTGTTTTTTTTTCTTTTTCCATTTAAGTCAAATTATACTTCCTTCTTTTCAACTTATTTATCATTTTTGGACTTTTGTTTGGGTATTTTAATATTTTTAGATATTTATTCATTTGTGATATTTAGATAATATATTATAATAATATTTTTACACTAAACTTATTAATATTAATATATTTAATATGATTTAATTTGTATGTAATGTTGTTCTTATATATATATAAAAAAAGAATATTCAGATAACCATTATAATAATATAATAAGAGTATTTGACTCAATTACTCATTATCTAATTATCTATCTCATAAGTTATACAATTATAATTATTTAAATGGATGAATTAAAGACTATTAATTCAATAATTATTCAATAATTAAATGAGAATTTATTGATGGATTTAATTAATAAATGAAATATTTTAATATGATCTATTCAAATAGCTTAGCGTGTATAAGTACTATTTTAACTAAAAAAAACTTTCTTTTTCTTCAAATCCTAATTATTAAAAATTTCTTAATCCTCTCTTTAATTCATTGTCCTTCTAGCACAGTCTTTAACTTGTTAAAAAAACATATTTTATTTATTCAAAAAGTTATTTTTATTTTTTAATGTATTTAGTAAATTTTTATAAATAAAAGTAAAAATATTTAAAAAATAAAAAAATTAGAAGTTATAATTTATATTTTGTTAACAAATTTTTACTTTTAAAAAAAATTTAACATAATACATAAATAAAAAATAATTAGTTAAAATCGTTAATATAATTATTTATGTTCTTACATCTTCAATTTTATTAATCATTTATACTTTAATTATTAATTTACATTTTTTAGAGTACATTTTTATAGTGTAATCAGATAAACAATTCTAAAAAAAAATTATTTTTGCCATCTTTGTATGAGTAGTGTCCTAAATTTATAGATTTCACATTGGTTGAGATTATTATTAAGAGAGCGACAATGCATTCACTTCTTTTAAAAAAATTAATATAAGTGAGAGAGAACAAAATATTTAATGCAATATTAAGTCAAATATTGTAAAAAGAATAATTATTAATAAAATTTATTTATCTTGTGTCCTAAGATCACATGTTGATATTATTGCGAAATTGAGATTTAAAAAAAAATATTTTGTATTGATTTAAAAAATTTAGTATTGTTTAAATTAATATTAATTATAATCATTAATATAATTATTTATGCTCTTACATCTTCAATTTTATAAATAATTTATATTTTTATTATTAATCTACATTTTTTAGAATATATTTTTTAAGTATGACAGATAAACTACTTCAAAAAAAATTTATTTTTGCTTTCTTTATGAGTAATACCCTAAATTTATAGGTTTTATATTGGTTAAGATTATAATTAAGAGGTCAATAATATATTAACTTCTTTTAAAGAAATTAATATAAGTGAGAGAAAAATATATTTAATGCAATACTACGTCAAACATTGTAAAAAGGATAATTGTTAATAACGTTTGTGTATCTTGTGTCCTATAAATATACGTTGATATTGCATCTTCAAACAGAATTTATAGAAATTGATATGGTCCTAATTATTTTAGTTGATGATAACGTCGGAGATGAAAAAAGTTGATGTTTTTATCTTGTTGTATGATTCTTGTTTTATCTCTTTACTCTATTTTGTATGTTGAGATTTTTTTATCCAGAAAAAACTAACTATGGAATTTACTATAGAATTTTTCTTTTCATTTGCATAAATTAACTTGCCTTTTTCTTTTCAGCCGGCTGGTTATATGGCCAGTTTAGTCGGTGCGCATATTATTATTATTATTATTGTTATTATTTTGTCTATTCTTATAATTTTATCAAATTTTTAATTAAATTTTTTATATATATTTTTTAAATTAGATTCCTATATTGTATCAGATTTCGTAACTATATCTTTATTGTAATAAAAATATTAAAATTAATGAAATATTTTATTGAACTATACAGAATATTTAGCATATTCGGTATAGTTTAACGAAATATTCATTTTGTTCGTTGAAAAAATTTGTAATTAAGTGTTAGATATATTTATTTTGTTTAATAAAATATTTTGTTAATTCTAACGTTTTTATTATGGTAAAAATTATTATAAAATTTGATATAGTATAAATATTCAATTATTAAAAAAATATAAAAATTTAATTAAATTTAATAAAATTATAAAATTAATAGAATAATTAAACTTTATTTTTTTTTTTTTTCAAAACTATTAGAGATTTATTGATAAAAATCAATACATGTGTCCACACGGTACAAGGACAAAAAAGAGAGAAAGAGGGGTAATCCCAAATTGGCCTCAAAGGGGAAAAAGAAGTATTACTTTTAAAAGGGAAAGTGGAACTGAATAAAGAAACTATTGCAAAGCTCGTGAGACCTTATTGCAATTTTGAAGCTTGTAACGCTTTTAACGGTGTGCGTGGTTCAAAGATTAAATTTTATTATTAAGAATATCATTATTAAAAATATAATGTTTAGGAAGATTATTTAGAATATAAAATTTATTTATTTAATTATAAAATTTAATACATTAGAATATTATGTAATAATTTTAAAAAAAAATTAAATTTTTATTTGGTTGAGTTTAAATATTTTGGTCATATTATGTAATATGTCAAAATTATCTTTAATTATTTAAATTAAAATATTAATGACTAAAAGTTAAATATAAATCTAATTAAATATTATATTTTTTACATTGATTTTTTTTAATTTACAAAATATTTCTAATAATAAATTTATTAAAATATCCCTAATAATAAATATTTAGTTAAAATTATTATTTACTCTAATTTTTTTAAATTTACTAAAATATCCCTAATAACAAATATTTTTAATTAAAATTATTATTGATTCAATTTTAAATTTACTAAAATAATACTCCTAATATCAAATATTTTTAGTTAAATTATTATTGACTCTAAATGTTTTTAAATTTACTAAAATACTACTAATATCAAATATATTTAATTAAAATTATTATTGATTCTAGTTTTTTTAAATTTACTAAAATACCCCTAATAATATCAAATATCTTTAATTAAAATTATTATTGATTCTAAATTTTTTTAAATTTACTAAAATATTCCTAATAACAAATATCTTTAGTTAAATTATTATTGACTCTAAATTTTTAAAATTTATTAAAATACCCCTAATATTAAATATGTTTAATTAAAATTAACACAAAATACGTATCTAAATTTTCAAAAATTTCATAATTTATAATTCGTCTCATAATCCATAATTGAACTTATATAAAATAAATCTCTAACGATTCTAACTACATATGTATTAAAAAGCTTTACTATTATCCAAATTAAAGTTACAAAGAAGTCTCAAAAGTTAACATTTACTAACAAACATATATGCACAACTCTTGTACAAGAACGCAAACAAATCAATAAAATGAAATCAATGTTACAATAGACAACCTCATACATAGAAAAATGAACACAATTATCGTGTAGATGTCTTTTCCTCCATTGGTTCCACATTTCTTGTGCAAGTTGATCCTTCCATCTACCTCAAGCATTGCTTGTCTCAATATGGTGGATCGTCCTCCCATATACTCTAAGCATATTTTGATCTATTATCTCATCAATAGGATCCACAACCATCACTCTTCTAATGTGATTATGTAAAAGGTAACATGCAGTTATAACTCTTCCTTGAGTTTTAATAGGATAAAATGACCTTTCCCTTAAAAGTTCCCATCTTGCTTTCAATACTCTAAATGCTCTTCAATGACATTTCTAACTTGTGAGTGTTTCATATTAAAAAGTTCTTGGGCTGTACTAGGTTGATTATGTGGATTAAAATCACTCAAATGATATTTTTTCTTTTATAAGGTGCCAAAAATCCTTCACAATTCATGTATCCAACATCACATAAGTAATAATGACCTAGTGTGACATACACAATTGAACAAAATTAATGAAAGATCAGATGGTTACTTTGATAACATACTAAAGTCTCAATAAAATATCTTGGGAAACACTAAACCAATTACAAAATAGTGCATCTCGCAATACCCTAGAATCTACAGCTGAACCCTCCCAACCCGCCAGTACGTAGATAAATTGCATATCGGGAGCAACTACTCCAAACACATTGGTTGTTATGTCACCTTTTCTGTTTCGATATCTAGGCTTATCAGCCTCAAGGACATTGACTTTGATATGAGTGCCATCTAAGGCTCCTAGGCAATCCTAAAATCCAAAAATAAAGATCAATTAACTCAATTATAAAGAACACCAACCATATGAGATTTAATAACATTAGCAAAATAAATTACCTTGAACCATTTTCATCATTCATCCATTCTATCCTGGCTAAATGGTTAAGGTTTCTTCAGTAAGAGATTATGACATCTAAAAATAGCAAGCAATACATCATTAAACCGCCTACTAATTGTTTCTTCAGATCTCACAAATTGTCGCTTTATTACTCTAATTTTGACGTCATGTGCTATAATATGTAAAAACATGGCAACCATTTCTTCCACACCCATATTCCTACTTGGTTCTAACCTTTCAAGCCTTTTAAGCATGTTACATAATGCATGAAAGGCACATCTATCCATTTTTGTATTTTCTATACATGTTAGATCACTAAAATAAATAATCCTATCAACACTAACATCTCTTATTACTTGCCTACTATAACTATCATTCCATTTTTTTTTCTTTTTTCTTAATTGCAATATAATCAAAACATAGTAAATCATCAACAACTTAACCATAAGATCATTCATTAATTCAAAATGTAAAATCAAGCAGGCAATAACTTTCATCTTCTGTTTGGAATCTATTCTGTAAAAAAATATTAAAATATTTAGCTAGAAGACTTAAATATTTATTTATTCTATATAAACTTTTTCTATCATTTAAAAAATAAAATTAATAGCCATACTTCAAACTTATTCGAAATATTTAGCTTATTGCATAAATCATAATTCAAAACTAAGCAATGAGATCAGACCATAGAGATATACATTCAGCACTTAACTTCCTTTTAATTTGATTTTTTAGAATTTTAATTTGACTTATTATTATGTTAAAATTTTTTATATTTTATTTTTCTGCCTTTATTAATTTGTAGTAAAAGCTAAAATGTCTGTCTAAGAACTATCTAATAAAGAAAGAATGAAGGCAACCCTATCATCAAGTATTTCAATTTCATGAAGGGTTAATTTGTAATAAAAGTTAAAATGGTTCTGTCTAAGAACTATCTAAAGAAGAATGAAGGCAACCTTATCATCAAGTACTTCAATTTCATGAAGGGATAAAGACACACACTGTTTTGATAATTTATTTTGATAGATCAACTCCAGTATTTAGAATTTCAACCAAATACCTAATGCCAAACCAACATTACATATTTGTACTCATTAGTCATGACATAGCAAGTAATAACAATGGCAGAGAATAAGAAATGATACTTGCACTATTTTATTGTACACCTTAAGTGAACACCTTAAAGTAAATTTTTCTGCATTATCTCTCTTAACTTTCACTTTCAAATTTAAAAATGGAAGGTGTACACAAAATGTGTACACAAGAGTAATACATATAAAGTGGCTTTCAAATTTTTCTGCATTATCATAACTTGAATGAGTTAATACTCAAAATGGCCCCTGAAATTTGGAGACAGACTCAATTTGACCTCTAAAATTTTAATTGACTCAATCTGAACCTCCAAATTTGAATAAGTGACTCACATTAGCCCTTCTGTTAATCTCTATTAATGACACGCTTACCTGGAACGTTAAGTGACACGTGGGCTTGACAGGTGGCCTTATTAAACGACGTCATTTTCTCCTTCACGTAATCTCTCTTCAAACGACAGCGTTTTCTATTCTGAGGTTAAAATTCAACAATACCAATGATCAAACCACTCAAAACAGGAAAACTATTCTTCTTCTTCTTCATTCTCTCGCATGCACCATACTGTGGAAGATCAATATCACTGCTAGTGTACGGTGCCGACAAAGCTTGTCGCACGCGATCTCGTTTGCTAGCACGAGGAAGAAGAAGCTGCGCACCAAGCATTCTATGTTTGGGTTCAATGTTATGTTTTTTATCTTCTCTTGGTTGGGGTTTACAGGCCATTAATTTGTGCTCTATTTGATGTTCAAATGGATTGGGTCCATTGTGAAAGAAGATAGTTTTAGTTATTGATCCTCTTTTGTTAGGGTTTTTTTTTAAAGACTAATTATGATTAATGTTAACTGTGTTACAGAGAAGAAAGCACATCTAAATTAGTGAAGTCTACCACTTCTTTATGTACCAGTTTCTGTTTATAGATGATTACAATAGCTGAGCATTTTTTCTGAAAATATAAAATGAGAAATTCATGAATGAGTAAATAGATTATGCTTGTCAATGTGATAATGTGGAGCTATTAATTATGGATAACAAAAAAATGTGTAGCTGTTGTTACATGGATAAATTTTATATATGAATTTTTATATTTTCTGTTCTAAAAAAATATTGATTGGCATGTTAATGTAGAATCATCTGATGCATGATATAAAAGGCCTTGGATGTTGAAGTTAATTTGTTAATTGCTTGAATTATATTTGTAGATGGGTGATTTGATAACCATTGTCTATCATCACGGAGGCAGCTTTGTTACAAAGAATGATGGCAGTGTAGTTTACGAAACGGACAATACAGATGAATTAACTGGACTAGATGAAGATAGATTGGATGTATTTTTACTGAGGGATTACTACAAGGAGCTTGGTTATTCTGACATTGTTGAATGTTGGTGGCTTATTCCTGGGAGACCTTTAAAGAATGGACTGAGAGCACTTTCACATGATAAGGAATTGTTAGAGATGTGCTATCTTGCAAGAATGAATCAAGGAAAAGTCTACTTATATTTTGAGCATGGAGTTTTCCAACCTAATGATAATGAAGTACCTGAGTTAATAGAGTTTACTCCTATTGCTCCTGAAGTAGACAAGGATGCACCTATCACCATACCAAATCCAACAGGAAGCTCAAATGATGTCTCAACTACAAAGTCCAATGAAGAACCAGCAGTCCAGACCAAACCTAAAGTATTAGTCCAGGACCAAGAAGATCCACCAGTCCAGACCCAACCCGAGTCACCAACCCAGGCCCAACCCAAATCACTAACCCAGGCCCAACCTAATCCACCAGCCAAGCACAACTTATCTAAACCCAAGCCCACCTCAACCAAATCCACCACCACCAACATCAAATCCAAACCCAAGGCCAAATCCAAACCCAAACCCAAACTCACTCCATCCAACACTACCAAGACCAACCACGCATCATCTAAATCTGCAAGAAAACCCAAACCCAAGAACAAACCCTCATCATCTAAAGTCACAATCACTAAGCCTACAAACAAGCCTCAACCCAAATCCACTTTAGTGAATTATGCCAAAACCAAACCTATTACCAGATCATCTGCTAGATCAGCAAGTAAAATAGTGAAAAGTCAGGATGGTGGAGACCGAACCAGTAGTAGTAGTGACTCATATAATTCTGTAGAAGACAGCCTATATAGGCTAGACCCATTTGAAAGCTCAACTGACTCTGATATTGATGGTGGAATTTCTGAAGCAAAGAAGAGGGATTTGAAGTTCAAGCATGCACCGGGGTTTGCTTGGAAAAAAGGGAAAGAAAAAGTGTTAGTGGAAGATGATAAAATTGTAGTAGAGAATTCTAATGAGGAGGTGGACTGGTTACAAGTGTTAGGGAAGAACCATGGTTCACATTATGATGCTTATGATCCAATGCATGATGACGCTGATGGAAAAGACTCTTGGCAATCGGAAGAGTTAAAAACCCCCCCAGATACTGAAGATGAAATTAGTGACGAAGAAAGTGATGACATGTTTCTAATATTCTCACAAGGTGCTCGGTTTGGACAGCTGATGCTCCAAGTTGGAATGAAATTTAACACTAAACAAGAATTTATGAAGCTGTGAGGGACTTTACCATTCAAGAGGGGAGGCAAATAAAATTCAGAAGAAATGAAAGCTACAAGGTGAGTGCAGTTTGCAAGTGGAAGAATGAAGAAGTTAAATGTCCATGGGTTGCATATGCATCTAAGGGCCATGAGGAGACGTGTTGGCAGTTAAAGACGTTCAATAATGAGCATGTATGTCCTAGGATGAACAAAAATAGGGCAGCAAATAAGGAGTGGCTTGCTCAGAACTTAGTCAAGAAGTTAAGAAAATACCTTAACTTGAAGCATTGTGAGGCAGCAACTTATTTTAAGAGGAGATGTGACCTAGATTTGAACAAGTCCTCCTTGACTAGAGCTTTAACAGATGCAAGGAATGCAGTGTATAGTGATGTAGCCGCACAGTATGGTAGGCTTAGAGACTATGGTGAGACATTGCTTAAGAGTAATCCAGGGTCAACAGTTAAAATTGGAGTGATTCCACAGATTGAAGGCGACCCAATATTTTAAAGAATGTATATTTGTCTGGATGGTTGCAAAAAGGGGTTCAAGGCTAGATGTCAGCCATTGATTGGTTTAGATGGAGCTTTCTTAAAGACGCATTTTGGAGGACAAATACTTTTAGCTGTGGGACAGGATGCCAACAATCATATATATCCGATTGCTTGGGCGATTGTAGATGTCGAAAATAAGGAGAACTGGAGGTGGTTTCTAGAATTGCTTCTTGAAGACCTTGGTGACTATGAACAAGATAAACAGAGCTTTATATCGGACATGCAAAAGGTAATCTAAACTTGGGCTTTATACAACTTGTTTACAAATTTAATTTATTTTAATTATATACTGTAGAGTACTTAAGAGTTTTAATTACACTATTATTTTTGACTTGTTTTAATTAAGAGTTTGATATTAATATATACTATTATATTCAAAATTAAACATGACTTATTAACATATCATAAGGACCTGCTCTCCCTCTAGGAAATACTTATACATACTTGTTTGAAAGCATTTATGTTATTTAAATTTTTTATATATCATTTAAACATATATAAATTAGAGTTGAATCATTTAGAAGAGTTGAATAATTTGTTTCCGACATATTTAAATAAACATGCGAGAAATTAGTGGAGAGTTATGAGTACTGGCACTTAGTATTGGAATTATGTACTATAGAGTACTTAAAGAGTACAAATTCAACTTGTTTCAATTTAAGATGTTTAGTTTTACTGTTAGCATTTTACTAATTACACACATTGTCATAGACCTGGAATACATAGAACACGCAATCTTTTATTTTATTGGGGTTCAATAATAGTTCATTAAAATTATTTCAAGGGTCAGTTTGAGTTCATTAAAATTATTTTAGGGCCAACATAGGGCACGAAAGTTAAATTGCTCTTACTATTTGGTTTAGGGGTTCATACCAGCTGTCAAGAAATTGTTGCCTACGGTTCACCACAGGTTTTGCGTATGGCATTTATGGAAGAATTTCAATAAACAATGGAAGAAGTTGGAGTTGAGAGGAATGTTGTGGGACTGTGCTAGGGAAACTACTCGCCACGGGTTTGAACAGAAGATGCTTAGACTAAAGAGGAGAAATGAAGAAGCATGGGCATAATTGGACAAGTGGCCTAAAAAGTCATGGACAAGAGCATTTTTCAGTCATGGACCAAAGATGGACAACATTTGTAACAACGACTGTGAGGTATTTAACTCAAAAATAAGGAGTTCAGAGCGAAGCCAATTATAACACTACTAGAGGAGGTTCGAATGTTTGCAATGAGGTCAATTGCCAAAAATAAAGTCAAATTGTCTCACCATATTGGCAAGCTACCCCCAATCCGATAAAGTCGGCTGTAGAAGATCATGAAAGACTCGCAAAAATGGACACCTATATGGTGTGGAGATGATGGCTACCAAAGGTTTGAAATTCACGGCTGGCCTACTAACATGGCAGTTGATTTAAGCAAAAGCATCTGTACTTGTAGATTTTGGCAGATAACAGGTCCAACATGATATCTTAACTAACATTTTTAACGTATGGCATTTAAGAATTATAGACTATGACTAATTAAAATTTGAATCTGTAGGCATGCCGTGTGTCCATGCATGTGCAGCAATTTCAAGGATAAATAAAAATCCTGAAGACTTTTGTCATCATTGGTTGACTATGGAGGCATATAGGGCTACATACATGCATTTTCTAAATCCAATACCGGGTGAGAAACTGTAGGAAAAATCTAAATACAACAGACCTCAAGCACCTAAAACTAGGAGAAGGCCAGGAAATTTTAAGAAGAAAAGGAGAAAGGACGCTTATGAGGAGCCTTCGAGCAGTAAGAAGTCTAAAATTGCAACAAAGTTAAAGAGAATCTACAAAGAATTTACTTGTACCTACTGCGGTGTTAAAGGACACACTAAAAGAAGCTGTGCTCATAAAAAAGCTTATGATATTGCATGTGCTCTTGCTGCAGCAGCAGCAGCTGTTGTAGCTAAATCCAAATCCCAAGATGGAGCTAATGCAAATGCACCCGATGATGCTACGACAACTGCTGGTATACAAACTGCGGATGCTCCACAGGCTTCGGAGATTGACATCACCCAATCCACTGTTTCACAACCACAAATTATATAGCAGGTACCATTATATAACACATTAATTAATTACATTTATGAAAATATCATGTGTTTATTCATCATCTATCAAATATTTCTAATTACTTGTAGGTGCATCCACCTCCACCTCCACTCACAAGGCTGGATAAGCTGCCACATACAAGAAGAACAACTTTCGGTGTGGAACCAATGCAAGGAGCTAGTTCTGGGACAACGCCAAAGTTTACAGAATTTATAAAATTTTTCCCCACTCCGGGCTTCAAAGCACCAAGGAAGAAATAGAGATTAAATTATGTTATCTTTTGTGGATGAATTGATAAATGTAATCCAAAGTTGTGTGTTTTGAGGTTATTTTGTGGCTGTTTTGTGACTGAAATTTGTGTCAGTGGTTGTTTATATCTTTTGTCATGTCTTGTATAGGGCTTTGTTTTGGAACTTTTTAAATAGCCCTTTTGTTTTGTGATCGTAATGATGACATTCTAGACATCACTCTTGGTTTATCATGTGTTACAATGGTTATTGTCATGACTATAGTTGACCTATGAAATCAGATTCAAGGTTTATTATTATAACTTATTTTGCAATTTAAAGATTTGGTAGATAAATTACAAGTTAGTTTATTATTGATATTTGCAGATTTGTAATCAGTCTCTTGTTTATTCTTACCATTTTACTTTTACAGGCTTAGTCACAACTTTTAATTTACAGAATCATACCTATTTGTAATATCCTCACTGAATTTGTAGGTTTAGTCAAAACTTACAATTTACAAAACAGATTTGTATTTAAAAAAATATAATTGTCGTGACATTAATTCAATTTTATTCATCACTTTCCTACACCCAAGGTATAGCCAATGGCTACAACTACAAACAAAACAAGAAAAAAACTCAAAATACAATTTCATACTTTAAAATCCTAATTTCAGCTTCTATTGCACTAATCTTCCAACCCACGTTCATCTTCCAATACTCAATGCTATTTTCAGTTTCATGTCTGCCAATCATGTCTTCTTCTTCCACGCCATTTTCTCACACAAAAAGTCCACACCATCTATTCCCAGAGGTCTATCACAACAAGAACCACAAAATAAATTATGCATGTATTACAAAAAGAAGATGTAAATTTAAGAAGGAAACAATTCAAGAACTCACATTATAGTTTGGACATCCAAAAAATAGTCTCTCTGGATTTACTTCTGTTCCAGACCAATGAAGAACAGGACACATTCCACAACCACACCAGTGTGAAACCTTTCCAGATCTAGCTCGATTTGGATTCCTATCCAAACTTCCATGTGAATGAGATCTGTTGCAGCTTTCGAAATCTTGGCTGGTGCTCCTCATCATCTTCTCCAACATCCAAACAACGATATCAATTTGAAAATTTGGCACTTGTTAGGGTTTTATATTCATTAAAAGGGGGGCTAAATTGAGTCGAAAATGTTTTTTTCTATGTCAGCAAGGTTTAATAAGGCCACGTGTCAAGTCCACGTGTCACTTAACGTTCTAGGTAAGCGTGCCATTAATAGAGATTAACAGAAGGGCTAACGTGAGTCACTTATTCAAATTTGGGGGTTCAAATTGAGTCAATTAAAATTTTGAAAATTAAGTCTGTCTCAAAATTTTAGGGGCCATTTTGAGTATTAACTCTAACTTGAATACTTGATATTCATAAAACATAACATACTTCTCCAAAATATATAAAGTGGCTTTTTATTTGCTCAAACATTTATTTTGTTAAGAAATGATTATAATAGAAAGATCCAAATGTTCCCAAAGAAGCTATCAACAAGATACGACTACTAAGGAATGTAACGATAATTAGTATGAACAGAATGGAACTCTTTAAATAGCAGTAAAGTCAGATGTATAGCTCAGAGATGAAAATAAATGAAATCATAAAAAAAGAGAAAAAACAAGTAATGCTTTACAGGATATGCAAAATGTAGCCATTCACGCTTATATAGATATGCAATTCACGAAAAGTAATGCTTAAATATAATCACTCCTTTGACAGAGACATATGGTAAAGCCAAAAAGAATCAAAAGCAAGCTCAAAAGCCATTGAAATTTCTTCTACCATACAAATAAAAAAATCAAAATTTATCATTTCCTGCAATGAAATTATAAAAGCTATATCCAAGTTACCAGTCTAACAAACTGATTGTACTTTGTAAGAAAAAGACTATTCACAAGATGGTCTAAAATAGACAAATGGATTTACACATTCCAAGAAAAACTTGGGTATATAGTTAAATAAGTGTTGTCATCAATTTATCCACAAACAAAGAATCTACAATGTCTAGTATAAGAAACATAAAGCCACATAGCAGAAGATGGCATCTCATTTGCTCTGTGGGATTACTATGTGTTCATAACACACGCAACGGAAGAAAATAAAGTAATCTTAAAGATCTATTTTGTGCTTAATTTTTATTCCAATAATTTAATATATAGATCAGATCTAAATACCTTTAGACGCTTTGGTAAAAATCACTTTCTCCTTCGATGGTACGAAGGCGCTATGCATATCCACACCGAGACCAACCTTTGCTATCAACTCCTTGACCAATGGACATCTGATCTAAATTAAGAAATCTCTTACAACTCTTTGCATGCCATAAAATTCTTCTCCAAGAATTAGGCTCACATACGTTTATGTGTGTAGAGGTAAAGGAATAAAAACTCTTTGTTATTCTCTTTTCATTCTTGTTTTTTTCTCTACTCTTGGCATACATATATATAGTATGAGATTTGTTACTAATTTTAAATTTGAACCTCAATTCAAATTTAAATCATATCTTGTTATTTTAAACTTGAATCTTTCAAATTTATGAATCATATCATAACTCACTTTGAAACAGAATCAGTTAAGATCTCATCCAAATTTAGAATTCAAGTTTAGAAATAGAATAACTAATTATTCTCAAATCTCATTTAATATTCTCAATTATCATACTATTATTATATTCTTGGTGCTAGCAAAGAATATAATAATATTCTATTTGAATTAATATAATTATTTATTTGATCAAATCGAAATAATAATTAAATAATTCTACAGCAAAGATTAGAACACTCGTTAGTGTGTGACCCCATAGGTTCAATACTAAGCGGGTAGTAAATTAGTCATACTAAATTTACTAATCAAGGTTGGCGTCTAGCAACACTCCTCAACGACCCGATAGTATGAAGTAATATATTTTTACTAAGAACCTCAGAAGAACAAAGTATAATTCCTTCCATCTTTCCAGCTCTTGGTTAACCCTTAGAGTATGGTTTAATTGTCAAACTCTAACTTGTTACCATTATTATAATGAACTGTGAATGACTTAAGAAACTCATTTCTTCATTCATTCAATCTTCTTGGCCAATGTTTTATTCATCTCAGTCATTATAATCATATAGCTCAAACTCTTTACCGAGAGTTGACGGATTCCTTATTGACTAATCATTAATTCTACAAGTATTTAAATCATACCCAATATCCATTCAACTAGCACCCTAGGGTATTAGGTGTCCGGAATCAAAGTATAATAAATACATTGTTAATTACTATGACAGTCACAGGTCAAAGGAAACTCTATTACTGTGTTCATCTTGAGAATATCCTATTGACAAATATACGGTAATTATAACTATTAGGAATTCTCAAAGTGAGTCAGTTCAATGGTCATATCTCTATATGCACCATCTATATATATAATTTAATAAATGAGATCTATTAATCTTCATCCAATGAAGACCATTATATATATATTGATCTTTCCGAATTATTAATGTCTTTTTTAATAATCCTATGACCAAGAATAATTTAAATTAAATTATAAAAGATTTATCTCTCAATATTATGATCACTATCACAATGATAAATCTCTAAATTTAATCAAGGACTTTATTATATTAATATTTTAATATAATAATAATAACAAATTATTTGACACATGATTGATTGGATTGTGGTCATACTCCTTATTCCCAACAATCTCCCACTTGCACGAGAGCCAATCATGATAGATTGGATCTTGGGCATACTATTATCATAATAATCTCTCACTTGCACTAGAGCCAATCAATCATGTGTATAATTTTTCAATGCACATTTGTGTTTATCAAAATTCTTTTGACCTTAAACACCTTAACGTTTGATCATGTTTGCTTGACCTTTTGTAAAATACACCTAGTGCATAATAAATATCACATTTTCTCAAAACATGAAATCTCCTACTACAATAGTGCATAATTTTATTTTAAGGACAATCCTTATTGAACATAATTATAAAAAATCTAAGTAACCATTAGATCTATCTTTATAGAATTGTATCATTATACAAATAGGCTACTTTTTCGAAAAATTAGTTTGACGATCAAACGTTTTTTATACTTTCAGAAAAAAGTATATCCTCTATTGAGTGGTATACAATTCTAATAAAAGTAATTGTACTCTCACTCTTTCTTTAAGATGGAATCCCTTTTCTAAAAAGGAGTTTAACCTCTTATCACAGACACTTTGTCATAAGAAGAGTGATAAAAATAATCTCATTATTTTTTTAGGATAACCAATAAATCTCATTTATTGGACCTAATATCAATTCTATTGTTGTACAATCTCTTAATACATATAAGACATCTTCAAACTCTAATGTTCTGGAGTTTGAGTTTATGTCTTTTCCATATCTCATAAGAAAAAAAGTTGATTTAGTGAGAAATTTGTTAATTTAGCAACATTTCTAAAACGTAGTCCAAATATTTAAAAAACAGTGATCCTCAGCTAAATCAAATTCCATGTTTCTTTAAACATGATGGAGTACATAGAGTACTAGTATTTGTGCGTTGAGAGAATCTCATCCTCTATTTGAATAGAATATCAATTAGATGTTAGATATTTTACTTTAAGCTCTTATAATAAAAATACTCAATATCTTTATTATTGGTCAAACCAACCCTTAAGAGCAATTTTGATTCGCATCCTCAATACTCATATTAGATTTTTCAAAAAAGACCACAAACCTTAATCATATTAGGGCCAATTATAAATTATTTGTAACAAAAAAAATCTCTTTAAATACTTGCAAGAACAATTCTCACAAAAGCCATTTGCCTAATGGCATTTCAACTTCTAAAATTGTTTAATTCAAAGTATATTGCCAAATACTCCCACTAGTTCAAATAAAATCTTTGATAGTCATACTATCTTACTTTGGGCACCATACATCTTCTCAAGATGTTCAGTAATAAATAGTGGGTATATGCTTTTGAAATTGGAACTCATGGTTGTCAAAACAACCCATATTGCAGTAAAGCAATATTTCAAATACTTCACAAGTACTGACTATTCTATCACCAATTTTATTGGACAATATTATTTCAATAGGATTATCATGTCCATGATAACCTTTTCATACATAAGAACAATTCTCAATGTATAGCCAATTTATTACTTTCAAAGTATGCCATAAGAAAGATGGACATATTTAAAAATTTAAAAATATGAAAGTAAATAAGAAATCTATATTTCTGACAAAATTATTTAGAATCGTGAATGAGTACCTTGGTTGTCAAGTTGTTACTCATACCTATTCCAAATAAATATGATTAAATTGTATCACATACAATTATAATCCTAAATAATATCTGGTTGTCAGACAATTATTTAACTGAATTATATTTTATACCCCTAGGTTGTCTAGGTTCAAGTATAAAATTAATTCTCCTTATACATCATCATATGCATAAATAAATTCTATCTTTGAGTATAAGTCTCCTGGTTGTCAGGTTGTTCCTTGTAAACAAGAGATAAATTTATTTTTTTGGCAAACTCCTAACTTTTAGAATTTATCTCAATTGTTAGAGAATTTTTATCAGTATTCATGGATTAAATTTTATACTCCCAGGTTGTCTAGGCAAAATATAAAATTAAATCCCTAATACATCAAATGTATATACTGATTATTATCTTGAAAATAAAACTCCTGGTTGTTAGGCTGCTCTTTATAATCAAGAACATTAGAAAAATTATTTTCTAAAACTATAGTGTTCAAAACACATCAATCAAATCAAAATTTGATTTTTCATGTACTAACGTTTATCCTTCAAAATTATCAAATCAAATTTGACCTTTATATATACACTTATATATATAAGAAACAAACAAAAATATTTTGCATCGTATTTCTTTTATTGTGATTAAATTCACAATAAAATTTAATCAATAAATAAAATCAAACAAAATATTTGATTATAAACATAACTTTTATATTAAAAAAATGATAATTTAATCACAATTAAATAATTAAAATAAATTAACTATTAATTTATTAGAAAACCATCTCAATGGAAATAACTGCATCGCATGCTTAAAAAAAAATTGAATTATTCCTATTAATTCACAAATTTAAGAAAATAGGAATAAAAATTTAAACACAAAAAAACCAAAGCTCTGATACCACTGTGGGATTACTATGTGTTCATAACACACGCAGCGGAAGAAAATAAAGTAATCCTAAAGATCTATTTTGTGCTTAAATTTTATTCCAATAATTTAATATATAGATCAGATCTAAATACCTTTAGACGCTTTGGTAAAAATCACTTTCTCCTTCGATGGTACGAAGACGCTATGCGTATCCACACCGAGACCAACCTTTGCTGTCAACTCCTTGACCAATGGACATCTGATCTAAATTGAGAAATCTCTTACAACTCTTTGCATGCCATAAAATTCTTCTCCAAGAATTAGGCTCACATACGTTTATGTGTGTAGAGGTAAAGGAATAAAAACTCTTTGTTATTCTCTTTTCATTCTTGTTTTTTTCTCTACTCTTGGCATACATATATATAGTATGAGATTTGTTACTGATTTTAAATTTGAACCTCAATTCAAATTTAAATCATATCTTGTTATTTTAAACTTGAATCTTTCAAATTTATGAATCATATCATAACTCAATTTGAAACAGAATCAGTTAAGATCTCATCCAAATTTAGAATTCAAGTTTAGAAATAGAATAACTAATTATTCTCAAATCTCATTTAATATTCTCAATTATCATACTATTATTATATTCTTGGTGCTAGCAAAGAATATAATAATATTCCATTTGAATTAATATAATTATTTATTTGATCAAATCGAAATAATAATTAAATAATTCTACAGCAAAGATTAGAACACTCGTTAGTGTGTGACCCCATAGGTTCAATACTAAGCGGGTAGTAAATTAGTCATACTAAATTTACTAATCAAGGTTGGCGTCTAGCAACACTCCTCAACGACCCGATAGTATGAAGTAATATATTTTTACTAAGAACCTCAGAAGAACAAAGTATAATTCCTTCCATCTTTCCAGCTCTTGGTTAACCCTTAGAGTATGGTTTAATTGTCAAACTCTAACTTGTTACCATTATTATAATGAACTGTGAATGACTTAAGAAACTCATTTCTTCATTCATTCAATCCCCTTGGCCAAGGTTTTATTCATCTCAGTCATTATAATCATAGAGCTCAAACTCTTTACCGAGAGTTGACGGATTCCTTATTGACTAATCATTAATTCTACAAGTATTTAAATCATACCCAATATCCATTCAACTAGCACCCTAGGGTATTAGGTGTCCGGAATCAAAGTATAATAAATACATTGTTAATTACTATGACAGTCACAGGTCAAAGGAAACTCTATTACTGTGTTCATCTTGAGAATATCCTATTGACAAATATACGGTAATTATAACCATTAGGAATTCTCAAAGTAAGTTAGTTCAATGGTCATATCTCTATATGCACCATCTATATATATAATTTAATAAATGAGATCTATTAATCTTCATCCAATGAAGACCATTATATATATATATTGATCTTTCCGAATTATTAATGTCCTTTTTAATAATCCTATGACCAAGAATAATTTAAATTAAATTATAAAAGATTTATCTCTCAATATTATGATCACTATCACAATGATAAATCTCTAAATTTAATCAAGGACCTTATTATATTAATATTTTAATATAATAATAATAACAAATTATTTGACACATAATTGATTGGATTGTGGTCATATTCCTTATTCCCAACAGCTCTTTCAAAAAATCATAGTAACTTTATACTAAAAGAATGATAAGCAAAATTAAAAGAAAATAAATTAAAAATATTACAATGTGAAACAACATCAGAAAACTTGATACAGTACTATGAACTATTAAGCTCAACTTAAGAAGAGCACTTGAAATGGTTTAAAATTGCAATTCAAAACTATAATTGCAACTGAATTTGCCTGCACACACTCAACTTCAATCCTAATAACAATAATAAAATTATCTGATCAGTTCCATGGCTTTGTTTCCATCAATAGCAACAACTCTGAATACCAATATATATAGTCAAGCATATACATTCATAAATGAATAATTGAATTTATATAAGGATTAGTGATTGCACATTATCAAGAACAGGATATTAGTAATATCACTAACTATATAATAATACAGAAATTCAATTGAATGTGAAATTTGGAAATTTGGAAATACATTTGTCTCACTAGCCATAAATTCAAGCAGCCACAATGACCCCTCTAACGGTAATAGACATCAATGTGAAATTTGGAAATTTAGACCTACGAGTAAAGCTCCGTCTCTATTGTATTGACTAGTTGGGTCAGTGGAGTATGACAGAAATGGATAAAATTCCTATATTTATTTACTTTGTACTCAACTTCATTCTATCCAACTAGAATATTTTGTTTCATAATGGAAACTACTTACATTGCAAAGTCTAGAAAATTGATTAATATCTTTTCATCAAATCATCAAAATCGGTGACAACAAGCTTAAACTCTTTATTTGAGGCAAATCATCAAACACGTTGTTTACATGCAACATAATCACAGAGAGCATCTAAGAAATCAAGCAAAATAAAAAATAACTAATCAAATTAGCAATTTATTACAAAAAATTAGTGTAATATGATGTAGAAAGCATAATAAACCCAAACCTTAATGAGAGATTCGAAGAGAATTTAAAGAGAATTCGTAGAGAGAAGCAATGCGAATATGAACTCGAAGAAGAGGAGACCAGCTTTCTGTTTAAGGTAACGATGCGCCGGTGGTGCACGAAATTGTGATCTCAGGCAACGGCGCCAAAAACTCTGTACGCACGTCTTAATAAATTGTTTTTCATTCACAACTTCGATACAACTAACCAGCAAGTGCACTGGGTCGCCCAAGTAATAAAATCTTACGTGAGTAAGGGTCGATCCCACGGAGATTGTTGGTATGAAGCAAGCTATGGTCACCTTGTAAATCTCAGTCAGGCGGATATAAAATAGTTATGGAGTTTTCGAAAATAAATAATAAATAGACAGAAAATAAAGATAGAAATACTTATGTATATCATTGGTGAGAATTTCAGATAAGCGTATGGAGATACTTTCGTTCCTCTGAACTTCTGCTTTCCTGCTGTCTTCATCCAATCAATCGTACTCCTTTCCATGGCTGGCTTTATGTAAGGACATCACCATTGTCAATGGCTACTTTTCATCCTCTCTGTGAAAATGGTCCGATGCGCTGTCACTGCATGGCTAATCATCTGGAGGCATCACCGTGGTCAATGGCTGCATCCTATCCTCTTGTGAAAATGGTCCAAATGCTCTGTCACAGCACGACTAATCATCTGAGGTTCTCGATCATACTGGAATAGGATTCACCCTCCTTTTGCGTCTGTCACTACGCCCAGCACTCGCGAGTTTGAAGTTCGTCACAGTCATTCAATCCCAGAATCCTACTCGGAATACCACAGACAAGGTTTAGACTTTCCGGATTCTCATGAATGCCGCCATCAATCTAGCTTATACCACGAAGATTCTGATTAAGAGATCCAAGAGATAATCATTCAATCTAAGGTGGAACGGAAGTGGTTGTCAGGCACACGTTCATGGGGGAATGATGATGATTGTCACGTTCATCACATTCATATTGAAGTGCGAATGAATATCTTAGAAGCGGAATAAGTTGAGTTGAATAAGTACTTTGCATTAATTCATGAGGAACAGCAGAGCTCCACACCTTAATCTATGGAGTGTAGAAACTCTACCATTGAAAATACATAAGTGAAAGGTCCAGGCATGGCCGAATGGCCAGCCCCCAAAACGTGATCACAGGATCAAAAATACAATCCAGGATCTTCCAAAGATTTCTAATACAATAGTAAAAAGTCTTATTTATACTAAACTAGTTACTAGGGTTTACAAAAGTAAGTAATTGATGCATAAATCCACTTCCGGGGGCCACTTGGTGTGTGCTTGGGCTGAGCTTGAATGTTACATGTGCAGAGGCTTCTTCTGGAGTTGAACGCCAGGTTGTAACGTGTTTCTGGCGTTCAACTCTGGTTCGTGACGTGTTTCTGGCGTTTAACTCCAAACTGCAGCGTAGAACTGGCGTTCAACGCCCTTTTACATCGTCTAAACTCGGCCAAAGTATGGACTATTATATATTTCTGGAAAGCCCTGGATGTCTAATTTCCAACGCAATTGGAAGCGCGCCATTTTGAGTTCTGTAGCTCCAGAAAATCCACTTTGAGTGCAAGGAGGTCAGAATCCAATAGCATCAGCAGTCCTTCTTCAACCTCTGAATCTGATTTTTGCTCAAGTCCCTCAATTTCAGCCAAAAAATACCTGAAATCACAGAAAAACACACAAACTCATAGTAAAGTCCAGAAATGTGAATTTAACATAAAAACTAATGAAAACATCCCTAAAAGTAACTAGATTCTACTAAAAATATACTAAAAACAATGCCAAAAAGCGTATAAATTATCCGCTCATCAGCCGGCGCAGCTCCGGTGGCGGTGGCGTTGGTGAAGCCTCCACTGATTTGGCGAAAAACTCAAACCTTAATATGAGATTTGAAGAAAATTCACAAAGAGAAGTAGTGCGAACATGAATCGGAGAAGAGAAGGAGACGAATCTTCTGTTAAGAATAACGGCGGCGCCGGTGCCGGCTCCGGTGGCGGTGGCGTTGGTAAAGTCTCACTGATTTGGGAGAAGAAAAATGCTCTGCTAGGGTTCCATTTTTCAGAAAGGAACAAAAAGAAGGTGAAACCTAATTAAATAATAGGGGTAATTTAGTCTTTTTCTTCTATTATACACATTCCATTCCCATTGGAATTAAAGATGACTAGGGGGTTGTGGGAATAAAATTGGTGGTAATTTAATTCCTTGGAATAAAACATACCCAAGAATAATTTTTTAAATCTTGAACTAAACATGGGAATAAGACATTCCCATCTCAAAATTTCTGGGAATATACTTGTATTCCCTCCAATCACACACACCCTAATATTCATATTCTTATACTCGAATCATAAGTTAATAATAATAAGGTAGTATAATTTAAGATGGAGTTATAATACATGTATATTTAGAAGGAATTAAGGCTGTGTTTGTTTCTGAGAACAGGACAAGACAAGATACTGAGAACAAGACATAAAAGATAGAGACACAAAATTTTGTATTCTTGTATCCTGTTTGGTGATAAACTAGAATAAATTATATATGAAAATATAATTTATTCATTTTTTTCATTCAAAAATTTTGAGATGAAAAATATAATAATTACAAAAAATTAACAAGAATAATAAAAGAAAAAATGAAAAATAAGTTGTGTCCCTTGTTAGTGTCTCTGTGTCTTTCCTGTCAGAATGGACACAAAATATACTAATTCAGTGTCCCTGGACACATTGTCTCTGTCCATGTCTCCTCTTCAAACATGATTTTGTATCTCTGTATTTCTGTCTCAGTGTCCTGTCTCTGTAAACAAACGCAACCTAATAAACGAGAAGTCTGAAAAGAGTAAAAGAAAATCGTGAGCACCAACACTCACGTATCAAAAGTATCACATTCGAATAAGCAGGGTAAAATAAAACTTAATGGAGAAATAGAGTAAAGACGGAATATATATAGCTATGTATAATAGCCATTAGTCACGACCCACGAAGTTTTGGTCGGCCAGGGTTACAACAGTAAAAATAGTTGATAACAATCCTATCTCTCCCAAAATACATCAATGCCTTTATAGACAAGTTTTCAAAAGAATATATATACATACATCATTAGAGTTTTCCAAAAGAAAGAGGGAGAGAAAAATCAAAACAAGATAAAAATACAAAATTTAAAATAACTTCACTGTCTTCCAGACGAACTCCAGCTCATTGTGGAGCACTAGGACCTGCATTTGAAAAACAATGGATATGTGGAATGAGAACTCCCGATCCATGGATTTTCAGTATGGTAAAAATGTCAAATAGATACAATATAAGGTAACAGGAACTCTCTATGCCATCTTAAACTCCCATACATCATTCGTTCCATTCTAGGTTCTCACTAATCCGTAATTAGGGGGAGAATTCTAATCTAATTCACTTTTATCAAAGTTCCACAATTATTTACCTCCATGTTTTCACAATTCACTAAACTCTAAACAGAACAACTCTCAACGTCAACCAACACCAGCATGAGGGACCTCTTAGTTATACAAACACAAGCAAGGCAATCAAGTAATTCACAAGTATTTCAATTAAAGCAATTAGCATATAATCTTGTAATGGGTACAAATAAACAAGCCATGACAAGTAGCAAACCCAAACAAGTCAAATAAATGCAAATGATGTATGCCTATCATATGGATGATGATATCATCTGTCGGTTATACAGGTGAACCCGACATATCCGGTAGCTAACCCTGGACAATCCCTGCTTGCGCGCATCTCTCAAGAGTAATTCACATCTCTTGGAGGATAAAATCTGGAAAGATCTAAGTGTCCGACTACATCTTATGATGGAGGGTCAACATCTGGGAGCAAGTAGAATCACTCTACTGCGGCAATTAAGTGTAATCACTCAACTGTACTTCCCAAGCAGGTATGTCTCAAATTAGAGTTAATTTCATTATTGACTTCTTTCTCAATTTCATTTCACTCCATTAATAATCATAATCATCCTCAGTCATTACCCTAGCTCGTTTTCCTTATTGTTCTCATCATATCTTGATCATACTCAATCATCATTCTCTCTCAATCTCATAATCATCATCATACCTCAATCAAAAATCAATTATCACTCATCATCATTCCTTATCATTATATTCATCCTCATCATACTTGACTTCACATTTAGTTCATCTTTCTTCAACTCACTATCTCAACTCATTCAGTCTCATTCCTAGCTCATCTACCCTGAATTTCACTGACTCTAGACTCATAACAGGATTTAGAGAGGTTTAGAATATTTGAAAATGGTTAAAAATACAAAAAATATATTTTCTGCAAAACTAGGTGGTTGTGCATACACATGCCTCATGCGAACGCATGAGTTCACTTTTGCACGTACGCATGGTACTCGTATGGTATGCGCACGAAACCTTTTAAATTCTGAAATGCCCATCATGCGTAGGAATGGGTCATGCATACGCATGACCTCAAAATTCTGCAACTTCTGCAGAATTCAGTTTTGAAACCAAATTTTCAAATGTTGATAACTTTTCCTACAAAATTCATTTTACAACTATTCTTAAACCATGGAAAAGATTATTGAATAAATTTTCACAAAAATCTAATATTTCATTGAATTTTCAACTCCGAGGATCGAGTTACGGCCCGCCAAAATTGGCCAAAAACTCGTTTTTACCAAAAAATAGAAAATTTTCATTTCCAAGAAGTTCACAATCCAAACCAAGCCAAAGCTATACCACATTCATCACTAAACAATCTCAACATAGATTCCTTCATTCTCTACTCCTCTAAGCATTCATCACATAACAAATTAACTTCCAGTTTATTAATCCATCTAAAAATTTTCATTCACAAATTCACTAAATCCTCATTATATCCACAACCAATTCAAACCACATTCTAGACCTCCTTAATAATACATCATCATTCTCAAATTATATCAAATTATTTATCATATAAATCGCCCATTTTCATCCAATTCTAAGCCGAATCATGTATTCCAAACCGATTTAATAAACAACTAAAAAATCCAACAACTTTTCACATATTCAATAAAAATTCAATAATTACTAATCCAAACATACTTCGCACCAAAATCACACATTCCAATCCATCACACTTACCCGAACTTACCTTTCACGGCTTTTGGCCCAAAATTTACGATCTCTGACCCAATATTCATTAACTCATCAACTCAATAATTCATCATTTCATCAATTCATAATTTCAATCATCAAGCTCCTAACACATTCTCACAACTCATAAACAACCAATCACCAAATCAAAATTAAAATCAACACTTCATCAATTACAACATTTTAATTCCATCCAATCACACAATTCAAACTTATTCCTAAGGGCATCTAGCCTTGGACTTCATGTCACATTACATGGTATTTAAATAAAACTTAAATTGTACCTTAATGGCGGCAGTTCCAAACCCTTGAGTCTTTTTACTGAAAATTACAACGTTCACCAAAACCTCGCTGCTTGATCCATAACTCAACCCCGCACCGACCAACACAACAATTTCGCTATTCACAACAAAAATCCACAATTTCTCAACCTAGGGTTCATAAGATTAGAAAATTAAAAGGGGATAAAGCTTTCTTACCTTAACTTGCTGAGATTGGTGATGGAACCCACCAATAGCTCATACTAAAGCGCCCCTAAATAACCAAAATTACAAGATTTCTTCAAAAACCAAACCAAAAACATAAAATTGGAAAGAATAGGAAACTAGGCATAGAATTTGAAATTTCTTACCACTTTATTCAGATAGAATCAAAGATCTTGACGAGTGTTTCTCATGGCCGCAAACGGCTCGTTAATCGAAGCTCCAGAGAGAAAATTATGGAGGATTGAAGTTTGTGGAGTTAGGGTTTGTGTTCTTCACCTCACTCTCTTCTCATTTTAGCGTGACTTTCACAAATGAGGGGGTGATGATGCTGAATTACCAAGTAAATGAAGGTTATATATGTGGGATTGATCCCACTTGGATCGGTTCACTCGTTTTAGCCCGTTGGCTCAATTTTGGGACAAAACCTTTAAGATTGGTATTTTAATTCGTATTCTAATTATTTCTACTTCCCAAATTATAAATTTTAGCTTCTTAATCTTCTTCACTTATAATTAATTGTCTCACTCACAGTGCTGGATAGACTTAAGCCGGTATTGCTGGCTAAAATACTAGTACGCGTTTTTATGCATTTTTTCGTAGAAAATTATTTTTTCCAATCGAAAAAGTTCTCCGAATCCAAATATTATTGTTAAAATTTCAAAATTCTAAGCTTTAATTTCCGATCCCATCTCAGCACATTTTAATTATTTTAATTTAATAAGTAATTATCTAATTAATTCTTTTATAATTTTTCCGGGTCTTACAAAGCTCGAGTTGAAGCTTTCTTGCCGAGGCCACAACGTCTGCTGGAGGACGACACAGATGTTCAAAAATCCAAGAATTTCTCTCCTTCTAGATCTGCCAGAGAAGAATTGCAACAAGTTGGGCGATGGATTTTGCATCGTGACTAAGTTGGATGGCCGACAACACCGCGAGACACCACTGACTAAAATCCTCCATTTCCACTCTAGGTAAGTACCTAGCTAGGCCAGATTATTTCCATGTCTCTCTAGCTTCCTTGCAATTAACCATGTAGTAAATTTGGGTTTTTGGTTCTGATTGACAACAGGGGCAGGTTCCATCTGTTGAAGAAAACCGGGAAGGCATGAGATGGAGTACATGAAGTCGTTCATGGCAAGTCTTCCACAGGAAAATCTTGGATTTATGGGAAATTTTTAGTTTCTACAAAGATATCCAAATGTCTTTTCTTTTCATAATAGGGGGGCAAATGTTAATTGGTTCATGAAGGAAACCATAAGCAACTTGGTAGCCCAAAACAACATTGTATTTTCCTGATATGTGAAAAATTCATTTTAATTTATCGAAATCTTCTCTAACTTCAATTGATAGAATTCGATCACTAATGTGTTGAGGAAATATTTGCTGGATTAAAGTTTGATTCCATTGTTTGTTTTCAGAGAGAAGATCTTTGACTCGAAGGATATTATTGGGTTGAAGCATCGCCGAAAGAGGGATTGTAAACGGGTACTCCTTAGGAAGCCGTGGGTCACTCAAAATTCTGATGTCAGAGCCTGTTCCCACACTCCACAACAATCTCTTCTCCACTACTTTGCGGCCCTATAAGATACTGCGTCAGTCCCACGAAGGTGTATTCCAATTTCTGCCTTTAAAATATCACAGTATCTATGGTATTTTCCTTTTAAAATTCTAGAGAGAATAGAATTTGGTTGAGATGCTATTTTGTAAAACTGTTTTCCAAGTAAAACGAGATTTTGAGCCCTTATGTCTTTAATTTCCAGACCTCCTTCCTTCTTTGGTCTACTCATAATGTTCCAACTAATCCATACCATTCTTCTTTCCAAGCCTCTTTGAACCCACCAAAATTGCGATAAAATACTATGAATTTCTAATATTAAAGAATCTGGGAGCTTGAAGCATGACAATGTGTGTATATGAACCGCTTCTCCAAGCAAAACTCGTCGACCCGCTGCTGAAAGCAAGTTACATTTCCATCCCATAACATTTTTCCTGACCTTTTCTTTAATGCACTGAACGTGGCTTTCTTTAATTTATTAACAAGTGACCGAAGGCCAAGATATTTATCTTTCACTCCAATACGATTAATATTAAGATCAGTGGCTAATGGAGACCAGCGTTGTTGGGGAGTATTATAGCTGAAAAAAATAGCAGATTTATTCAGATTAACCCGTTGACCACTGAAACTTTCGCAATTAACTAGTAACTCCAGAATATTCTCACAACAAGCATTAGTGGCTTTGCAAAACAAAATAGAGTCATTTGCAAAAAGAAGGTGGTTCACTCTAGGGCATTTTCTAGTGACTTGGACTCCTTAAATTGAACCGTTTTGTTCTGCCTTGTGTAATAGAAAGGAAAGTCCTTTTGCATAAAATAAAAAAAGGTATGAGGATAGAGGATCACCTTGCTGAACGCCTCTATTTGGCCTAAAAAAGCCATGGGGTTGTCCTTCCATAACGACAGAATAAAAAATGATAGTCACCAATTCACATATCCAACCAATTAAGATGTCATTAAAGCCAAGTTTTTTCAACATAAACTACAAAAAGTGCCAGTCAACTCTATCATAAGCTTTACTCATGTCTTGCTTAATTGCCATTTCAGCTTCTAAACCTTGGCATTTATTTTTAAGATAATGCATATATTTATGAGTAATGAGAATATTAGGGGGTGGCAATGGGTAGGGTAGGGTAGGGTTTGGATCCAACCCTAACCCTACCCTTGGGTTGAGATTTTTATATAAATTTAACCCTACCCTACCCACGGGTTGAGAATATCCCAACCCTAACCCTACCCGCTCTTAACCTGCGAGTACCCGACCCTACCCGTGGGTTACAAAAAATATACAACATCATTATATAACTTGATGATAATTTAAAATAGAACTGATTTTTATGTAAAAAAAATATTAAATTATCAATTAATGATTTTCTTTTAGTGGTTAAGGATCTTTTGCATTTAGTGAGAGGTCTTTGATTCAATATCCACTTAAAACATATTTTTATATAAGTATATAACATAAACATATATAGAGTGCGGGTTGGTCGGGTAGGGTTGAGGTTCAACCCGCACCCTACCCGACCCGCACGAGAACCCTACCCGCTGCGGATCGGGTTGGCAACCCTACCCGATCGGGTGGGGTCGGGTTGGGTACCCGCAGGTAGGTATATATTGCCACCCCTAGAGAATATTGTCAGATATCAGCCGACGTTTGATAAATGCGCTCTGGTTAAGACTCACTAACTTATTCATTATGCCTTGTAGCCTATGAACAAGAACTTTTGACACGATTTTGTAGACGACAGTAGATAAGCTAATAGGTCTCACCTGAGTCATATTAGAGGCATCCGAGATCTTCCGAATAAGGCAAATGCATGTGTGGTTGAAGCTTTTGAGAATTATTCCTCCTGCAAAGATACTACGAACTGCACGAAACAAATGCCCACTCAGAATATCCCAATAATTTTGAAAAAATTTGGCGGTCATCCCATCATCTCTAGGGGCACTCTGAGGGTGCACACTGAAGGTAGCACTTTTGATTTTCTCCATAATTATTAGTCTTCATAACCTTCGACTCATGGAAGATATAACCTTAGGTTCGAAATCAATGAAGAAAGGCTCTAGATTCGCTAGGCATGATGATGAAAAAATATCTGAAGGTTCTTGATGGCCTAGAGAAGAGGGTTGAATCTATGGCCTCTTTAAAACTTGATTAATAAAGCTTCAAATCAAATCTTTTATCTTAGCTTCTGTTTGGTCTATGTATACAATTATGCAGGAGACAATTTCGTTTTGTCTCATAAATCGTGAAAAACAGAATCAGAGCAGAGAGGAAGAAGATGACACAGCCATGTATCCTTGTTCAGTTGCCAAGTATAATGCAACCTATATCGATTCTCCACCAAAACGTTGGTGGAATTTCATTATCTTTCCAAGTATTACATACACCAAGTCCCTAGGACTCAACATAATCGTATTTGAGACACTCAAGCTTCAACATAAACTTGACTTGGCTATGTAACTACTTAGACTCAACACACTAAGTGCTCACCCAACTTAGCAAGGGATACCTCTCAGGTACATTACACAAAACAGAAATGCAATAAAAAAGAATCTGAAATCACTCTAGGCTTTTCTCTCAAGTGTTTCTCTCAGCCTTTTCTCTCAGTGGCTTTTATCAATATCTCTCTCTTTTGCCTTTTACCACATAATGAATACAAAGAAAGATATAACATTGAAATAGAAATACAAACAGTAAACCATGAAGGAGATGATGATTTACAGCCTCGGCTCTATGCACTGAACCCAACTTCTAGACTCAAAACATTGTTCTTTATCTTAGCGGAGTGCTCCCTTTAGTGTAGGTGCAATGCTTCTAAGACTTCAAACTCTATTGTGAGGTTTCATTCTTCTCTCCAATTCGAGTTCTCTTTCCTTAGGTTTTTCAAATAAAAAGCATTTTTCTTTTTATATCTTGTTTAAGCCACGGCTAGGGTTTTCTTCAAAAAATTTAACGTCTTGATCCTTGGGCTAGCCCAAATATTCTCTTCTATTTCTTCAATCAACCCCAAAAATTAGAGGTTTGGAATCAGGGCTCAACTCTGTAGCAGACACAGCAGCACCATGATTTACCTTTTTCAATGGGCTTAGCAAAATCCAAACTCTTAGATTTGTCCTTTGCCTTCAAGAAACACTTTCAACCATTGACTCACAGTAGAGAAACTTTACTACCACTTTCTTCATTTTGCCCGAAATGGTGGTGCAGGAGGAAGGAGAAAATGTGAAGTAATTAACTTGCATATTAAAGGAAACTAATTACCTTTAACTTCTCTAAACTTGGCTTAGCTTGCTTTTGATTCACTTGATTTGACATTAGCTTCCTTGATTAGCTTTTCTTTTCTTCTTCTTTAGGGTTTGAACACAAAAGTGAAGCGCTCTCTCTTTTGATCTTTATCTAAAATGAACTTGTCTAAAGCTTAGGGTTGCTTTCCTTTTGCTTGGAAGATAATGGGTTGGGCTAGTGATTCATTTTCATACAGCTACTTTGGTTCATTTGGTTTCAAATGTTTGGGCTGTAACAATAATAATTTGGGCCTGCATACCTAACCAGCATCATCAAACCCACTTGGGTTATTAACCCAAATCAACATGTTTGTGATCATCAATGTGTTATTTTTTTTTAACTCAACAATCTCCCTCTTGATGACAAACATAATATTCAAGGTAATAATCAAAGGATTTAACATAGATAAGTTTCAGAAGCTTTCCTTTCATGATACTATGTATTTTTATGTGCTCCCCTTTTCTTTCACAAGGGTTGCTCCCCCTTAATGTGTGCTCATCTACTATTTTCTGTTCAATATACACACAAAGAACACAACTATACATGACAAGCAAATGTTGCATAGAATTATCTTGTATGACAATATTGTCAGCACCTCAATTATTAAATCAGTAGCATAACCAAAATAATTCATCATGCATCATGCATTTTCTTTTCACAAACTCAATTAAACATCACCTAGATATAAAGCATTAAAACTAACCACCAAATCATTAACACTAACTAAATTAACAAGTTTCAACAATTAAATTCATCACACTCATCAAAATTACTCAAAGCTAAACCATAACTCCCCCTTTTGTCATCAAGGGAAGAATCAGTGTCAAGAATTAGGCCTGCATAGAAGACATTAGTCCTTAAAATCCACTTAAACTGAATTAAAGTAAGTGCAAATAAAACAGTCTTTAAGTCTTATAGTAATTCTTAAAATAAGGCAGTGTCTAAAACTAAATTGTTTCATGAAACAAAGAGCAATAAAATAGAAATCTTCAGCAAGAGATATTCCTAGGCATCCGAGCCATCCTCTTCAGAGTCCAGTGGTTCTTCTTGATCCGTTGGCCATGGTGTCATCCTCATGTATATTGTCCACATATTTCAGGAGAACAACCACTCTATCTCTTGATTTTCTCAAGGCATTTTCATTCCTTACCACAAGATTTTTTTTTTTGGCTTGTGGAAATGAGATGGTTGGATAAGTTCACAAACTCTTGCAAGACATCTTTAACAACTCCATACAGGAGTGATTTGTGACCAGTTGAGACAGATGTTTCAGAAGTTGAATAAAGAGGAATGTCATCAAGTTCATCTTCATCATCATCAATGACAAGCTTTTCAGTTCTTGTAGGTCTTTTCTTTTGCTATTTCACTGCACCACCCCCCTTTTAGATAAGAGTGTCTATTTTCAAAAGTCTCAGTGGTTAGGTCAACATTAAATAATTCAAAAATACAAGTTAACAACATGCCGTAAGGAAGAGACGCATTCCCGTCGCTCCTTATGCAATCATGCATATGCCTCATCATTAAATAAGCAAACAAAATCTCAGTTTTCGTAATGATAGCATATAAAACTAATGTATCACAAAATGAAACTGTTTGATAAGAACCGCTTTGGGGTAGAATGATATGGTTCACAATGCAGTGGAGTTGAGCATGTAGAGGGCCGAAAGCCTTATGATTCAGAGTGAAACCATCAATCAGAGAAATATTTTCACAAACATAAGACAAAGCATCTTGATATGACAAACACAAACCTTCATCCCATTTACCCGAGGTATAAACACATACACCCACATCTGTATATCCAAGGGCATCACTTAAGGTTTCACTATTCAAGTTCAACTCACGCCCTTTCACATAGGAATGAATGTTGTCCTCATGATAAGTCATATTTGCATAAAACTCACGAACAAGATCAAGATACACAAACTTTTTAATTTTGAAAAGATGGTTACAATCAAGAAACTCTAAATTTTCTACAAAAACAAAACCTTTCTTTTTCAAAGTGAGCAAATCAGCCAAAAAGGTAGGGCACAAAGGGCGGTGAGTAACAACACCTCTGTAAAATTCATAGTTCATAGTAGAAGAGAAACGAAGAGTGTTGTAATGAGAGTGAGAATTCATGATGTGAGATTCTTTAGCAAAAGGGTCTATATTTTGGGGGTTCCTTCACTGAACGAAGAGGGATATATGGTTTACCTCATTGAGGGTGTTAAGAAGCAGATCTTGGCTTTGGCCTTGAAGGTTCAGGAGGGGCTTCTTCAGTGGCTGGACACTTCCCCTTCAAAGAACTAGGGCGAGATGGTGCACTTGATGGAGCCACTGCCTAAGACGAAGATGGATACCTTGGAGTAATCTTCATGGGTGCCATGGGTTCGGTGCGAGGAGGAGAAAGAGAAGGTGTGGGTGAAGGAGTGAAGGTGGGATCGCGAGAGTGAGATAATGCTTGAGACTTTTCAGGAATTCTTGGAAGTTGCTGAGTGTGGGTGCCTCTTCATGTAGCGGTTTTCTTCTTCATTATTGTGGCACAATAATTTTGCAGTTTTCAAAACAAATGAAGGTAGTGAAAAACTGAAGAGGCATGCAAAGGAATATGAATGGGTTTGATTTGGTAACTACTACACGTTAATGGTTTCTTGAAAACATGCCTGATCAGAGCCTTTGACACCTTTTGAAATGACATGACCTAATGTTGAAAAAGTTTTTATTTAAAAAAATTGTAAAAAAATGACTTTCATAAAAGACAAAGAAAAGGAATTTGAAATAAAATTAATATATGACAAAACCAATGAGGCCCACATTCATATAAGTTAACTCTTGTTGGACCCAAAAGAGGTTGTGTTTAAGGAAACACAAAGGACCACATGAAATCTGAAGAGAATGGTTGGCCCACATGAATCTAAACTTAGAATAAACACCAGATACCACATTCTTTGATGATGGCTCTTCATTTTTCTAGAATTGTCTCATCCTAACCTGAGAAATAAAAACTTTAAACAAGGCATCAACAACATTTAAAACAAAGAATCATAACTAAGAATGCCGAAACTAGTTCTTAACTTATGAATTTAGTGAAAATATCAGCTAATTGTTCCTCTGATTTAACAAATTGAATGTTAATATTGCCCTTTTGAACATGTTCCCTTATTGAGTGAAATCTCACTTCAATGTGTTTTGTTCTAGAGCGAAAAACTGGATTTTTAGAAATATTTATGGCACTCATATTATCACACAACAAGGAAATATCATCAGCATTCAATTTATAGTCAGCAAGCTGAGTTTTTAACCACCACAATTGTGAGCAACAAGAAGAAGTAGCGATGTATTCGGCTTCAGTAGTGGAAAGTGCCACTGTAGATTGCTTCTTGCTTGACTAAACATTCAAGGATTTGCCTAAAAAATAGCATATATCCGACGTGCTCCTTCTATCAACTCTATCACTGGAAAAATCTGCATCATAATAACCCACTACAGAAAATTCATCAAACATAGGATACCATAAACCAAAGTTAGATGTTCCATGTACATATCTAATGATTCTCTTTGTAAATCCTGAGTAATTAGTAAATAATTAATCAATAAATTAATTATTATTTAAAGAAACTAAAAAAATTAAATTTTATAGTTTAATGAGGTAGAAATAATTAAAATATGAATTTTAACACTAATTTTAAAGAATTTTGCCAAAGATTGAATCGAACGAGCCAAACTTGTTGGACCGAACCCAAATCGAGCCCAAGGCCCAACCCATTCACACTCTTATAAGTGGCTTCAGCCACTTATCCCTCAAGGAAAGGGGATTCACGTTCTTGAGTGAAGAACGATGCCGAAATCCCTAACCCTCACCACCAAAATTTCAATCGTCCATAACTTTCAATCCGGAGATCCGATTGACAAGCCGTTAGCGGTTATGCGTTCATCTCAAAATTCTCTACAAAATTTACTGAACAATTTGGTAAGAATATAGTGATTTCTAACTCAGCCACTCTTCCCTAGTTTTGAAATTTAAGGTTTTGATTTTGAAAGATTATGTGATTTTGATGTCCTAGGATCGAATTAGCTCGTGGATAGTATTGGACTTTGTCTATTTGACTCATGGGTAATGGTAAAAAAACCCTAACCCTTGTGAATTGGTAATTTAGTGAGTTCAATGTTGATTATTGTGATATTATATGAATTAGATCATGTATCTTGTTGAATTGAAGTTAAATTGGTGGATATTGGAAGCTTGGAATTGAATCCTGGGAGCTGGAAATTCAATTGGTGAGGAGTTGGAGCTTGGAGCTTGAGGAACAGTGGATAATTGAGGTGTTCCGGGCTTGGGGAAGAATCAGCCAAGGTATGATTTTGGTTTCTCGTAGTTAATGTTTAATGTCACGTGAAAACTTAGGCTAAAAGACCTTACGATAGGAATGAACTGAATAAATTATTGATGGATTGTTTAAATGGTATATGATGTGTGATTCAATTTTATGAACGGTTTGTTATTGGAGTTGGTTAGTTTTTAGAAAAGATTTAATATTAAAAATTAGTTTGATATTGAAATAATTTGATAATAGAAATGATTTGAATGACCATAGGTTCTTGGTTTGGTGGTTGGGACCTTTGAAGGGTGGCAAAAGTCCAAGTTTTAGAGGAGATGCTGCCAAAATTTTTATGAAAATAGGAGGCTTCGCTTGAAGTGGTTATTTAGAAAGATTTGATTTTTAAGGATTTTATAATTTGATTTTGACTTATTAAGAAAAGGATTACGTTTTGAGTTTGAATTAATTAGAAAAAAATAAATTATGTTTGAGTTGGGATTTTTGATGGACAAAATGAGAGGTATGATGATTATGATTGAATTTGAATGAATGTGAATGATAATAATGAATTCGAGAATGAATATAAAAATAAATTGAATTTGATTAAGAGTTGAGACCCCAGGTAAGAGGCAGTGGCATTGTCCACTTGCTCCGGGAAAGAGATGAGAAAGAAGAATGATGAGAGTTGAGTTTGATTATGAAGTGCTGAATGTTGAGATTATATGAATGAACTTGATTTGAAATAGTTTTGTGGGGATTTTAGTTATTTACCGCCCACCAAATTTTAAAGAAAATTATTTTGTCAGGATCGTGGTTATTTACAGCCCACTAGATTTGATAAGAAATTGTTTTGAGATTTGAAAACGTCTATGGGGATCGAGGTGGTTTACCCCCCGCAAATGGTGGGGATCGACGTGGTTTACCACTCACCAGGTGAGGATAGTTGTACTGTATTTCTCACCAATTTTCAATAGGACAATGTCTGGATTAGCTACCGGACATGTCGGGTTGGCTATATAACTGACAGATGAGACTCATTGGCCATACGAAAGGCATTCATCGCATATGTATGTTTTATTTGATCGTGGATTAATTGGGCTTGCCTATGTGATTATTATACTTACCTACTATATTTGCTACCTGATGTATCTGTATCCTACTTGTGTTTGCTTTGTCTGTATTGCTTATCTGTGCACCGGAGTTTCGGAGGGCTGGAGGAAGCAGAAAGTGAAGGGTTAAATTAGAAATTGATTCAGGACTTGAGAACCTTAGACAATTACCTACTTTCTAGTTTAGTTTATTTTCCTTAAGTTTAATTCTGAGAATCGGAGTTCTAGGAATGCCTCTAGCTTTCCCAGAACCTTTTATATTAACTATGTGAACACCTTTACCATACTGAGAATCTCCGGTTCTCATTCCATACTTATTGTTGCTTTTCAGATGCAGGTTAGGAGGTACCTCACTAAGCGTTCTGGAGACTCTGTGGAAGCGAAGAACTCTGGGGACTTAGGGTTGTATTTTATTTATGTTTATATATGTATATAGATTCTTCCTATTGTATTTTATGTTTGTCCCTCTTAGAGGTTGACTTGGAGAAACAGGTTGTCAGTTTTACGAGTCTGGGATATTTTGGGTTATATGTATGTTTTTATATATACCCTGGATGGCCTCTACTTTGCTGGTCGAGTTCGGAGCTTGATATTTGTATTTTGGAATTCTAATCTATGTTTATAGTCTTTTAGCCTTCCTTTCAATCTTGCTTATCCATCTACGCTGATCTTTCATGAGCGACACGATTTCTATTTTGATTTTGCTTAACTTTTTTTTCAAGGCTCCTAGTTATAACTTCTCTCAACTATATCTATGTACATATTTTATTTTTAGAGGTTGTAGTAGCTCACCACCCCTGATTTACGTCCTAGGTGTAAAGCTCTGTGTGATAGGGTGTTACATTATAGTATCAGAGCAGTTTGTTCCTATAGAGCCTGAGGGACATACTGACTATGCTTCTGAGCATACTCTAGCTGTGTGTAAATGCTATTTAGGATGTCTGCTTGACATATATAGCATAGATGTTCATGAGCATACTTTTGGAGAATTGAAACACTAGACTTGAAATATTAATACTGATCACCATAATATCAATTGTTCAGTGTAGACAAGATCTAAACGGCGTCTCATGGACACGAACGAGGTTATACGGTTGATTTTAAACTGCTCTAGAGAATATAGTTGCTGCTGTGCGAGCTACTACTAAAAATATGTAGCAAACAAACTAGGAACGATGAAGGAGGCAGTAATAGACTTGGTGGTGGAGACAACCAAGGAATTTGAACTCGTGCAGCTAAAGTAAAGGTCAATGGCTTTTAGTTAGAAAGGTAAAAAGGTTCAAGGAGATGTTTTGGTGGAAGCGAGTGAAGATTTGAGTTCATAGTGATTTATAATCAGAGTGGCGCTGTGGAAGCACGGTGATTTTGATGGCTCTAGGGTAGTAGTGACGAGAGAAAGGAGACTTTGACTATGGGATGGTTTTGAGGATTGATGTAGGATCAAGGAATGAAAAGTGTGAGTGCATAGTTTAGGTTATAATGGATTGACCCAGATTAAGAGATTGAGGAATTGGTTGGTGTTTGACATAGTCGAGAAGGAATTGATGTTTAAGAACTCTTGAAGGGTAAGGAAGTTTGTAGTCATTGAAAAAGAGATAGACGAAGCTAAGAGTGAAACAAATGGATATGACTTAGGTGTGAATTGGGAATAGGGTGTTAAATTGGTGTTGGAGAATTGCAAGATGAATGGTAAGAGGTCGGTTGAATCTTAGGGAGCGTATATGAAGATTTGAGCGTAAATTTTTTAGGGTGAACATTTTTGTTAGGGGGGTAGGAAACCCCAAGTAATTAGTAAATAATTAACTAATAAATTAATTATTATTTAAAAAATATTAGAAAATTAAATTTTATAGTTTAATAAGGTAGAAATAAGTAAAATACAAAATTTAACACTAATTTTAAAGAATTTGGCCCAAGATTGGGCCAAATAGGCCGAACCGGTTAGACCGAACCCAAATCGGGCCCAAGACCCAACCCATTCGCACTATTATAATTGGCTTCAGTCACTTCTCCCTCAAGGAAAGGGGATTCACGTTCTTGAGTGAAGAATGACGCCGAAATCCCTAACCCTCACCACCAAAATTTCAATTGTCCATAGCTTTCAATTTGGAGCTCCGATTAACAAGCTATTAGTGGCTACGCGTTTGTCTCAAAAATTTTTACAAAACCCACTGAACAATTTGGTAAGAATCTAGTGATTTCTCACTCATCCACTCTTCCCTAATTTCAAAATTTAAGGTTTTAATGTTGAGAGATTATGTGGTTTTGATGTTCTAAGGTCGAATTAGCTCGTGGAAAGTATTGGACTTTGTCCATTTGAATCGTGGATAATGGTAAGGAAATCCTAACCCGTGTGAATTGGAGATTTAGTGAGTTCAATGTTGATTATTGTGATATTGTATGAATTAGATCGTGTATCTTGTTGAATTTAAGTTAAATTGGCGGATATTGGAAGCTTGGAATTGAATCCTGGGAGATGAAAATTCAATTGGTGAGGAGTTGGAGCTTTGGAGCTGGAGGAACAGTGGATAATTGAGGTGTTCCGGGCTTAGGGAGGAATTGACCAAGGTATGATTTTGGTTTCTCGTAGTTAATGCTTAATGTCACGTGAAAATATAGGCTAGAAGACCTTAAGATAGGAATGAATTGAATGAATTATTGATGGATTGTTTAAATGGTATATGATGTGTGATTTGATTTTATGAACGGTTTGTTATTGGAGTTGGTTGGTTTTTAGAAAAGACTTAATATTAAAAATTAGTTTGATTTTGAAATAATTTGATACTAAGAATGATTTGAATGACTGAGAGGTATTTGGTTTGGTGGTTTGGACGCTTGAGGGGTGGAAAAAGTCCAAGTTTTAGAAGAGATGCTGCCGAAATTTTTATGAAAATAGGTGGCTTCGTTTGAAGTGGTTATTTAGATTTGGATTTTTAAGTATTATATAATTTGATTTTGAATTATTTAGAAAAGGATTACGTTTTGAGTTTGAATTAATTAGAAAAAAATGAATTATGTTTGAGTTGGGATTTTTTATGGACGGAATGAGAGGTATGATTATTATGATTGAATTTGAAAGAATGTGAATGAATTTGAGAATGAATATAAAAATAAAATTGAATTTGATTAAGAGTTAAAACCCCGGGTAAGAAGCAGTGGCATTATCCACTTGCTCCGGAAAAGAGATGAGAAAGAAGAATAATTAGAGTTGAGTTTGATTATGAAATGCTGAATGCTGAGATTATATGAATGAACTTGATTTGAAATTGTTTTGTGAGGATCGTGGTTATTTACCGCCACCAGATTTGGTAAGAAATTGTTTTGTGGGGATTGTGGTTATTTATCGCCCACGTGTGTGCTATTTTTCAATTGAAAACATCTGTGGGGATCGAGGTGGTTTACCACTCACCAAGTGAAGATTGTGGTACAATACCACTCACCAGTTTTCAAGAGGACGATGTCTGGGTTAGCTACCAGAAATGTCGGGTTGGCTATATAACCGACAGATGAAACTCATCGGCCATAAGGCAGGCATACATGATATGCATATGTGTGTTTTGTTTGATCGTGCATTAATTGGGCTTGCCTATGTGATTATTATACGTACATTTTATATTTGCTACCTGCTGTATCTGTATCCTATGTTTTTACTTTTTTCTGTATTGCTTGTCTGTGCACCGATGTTT
Organism: Arachis hypogaea; assembly: GCF_003086295.3. Taxonomy (NCBI): domain Eukaryota; kingdom Viridiplantae; phylum Streptophyta; class Magnoliopsida; order Fabales; family Fabaceae; genus Arachis; species Arachis hypogaea. The sequence continues at coordinate 16,848,009 of NC_092049.1, forward strand.
CGAAGGGCTAGAGGAAGTAGAAAGTGAAGGGTTAAGTTAGAAATTGATTCAGGACTTGAGAACCTTAGAAAATTACCTACTTTCTGGTTTAGTTTATTTTCCTTAAGTTTAATTCTGAGAATTGGAGATCTAGGAATTCCTCTAGCTTTCCCGAGACCTTTTATATTAACTATGTGGACCCCTTTACCATGCTGAGAACCTTCGGTTCTCATTCCATACATATTGTTGTTTTTCAGATGTAGGTCAGGAGGTACCTCACTGAGCGTTCTGGAGACTTTGTGGAAGCGAAGAACTCTGGGGACTTAGGGTTGTATTTTATTTATGTTTATATATGTATATATTCTCCATCTTGTATTTTATGCTTGTCCCTCTTAGAGATTGACTTGGAGAAACAGGTTGTCAGTTTTACGAGTTTGGGATATTTTGGGTTATATGTATGTTTATATATATACCCTGACTGGCCTCTGCTTCGCAGGTCGAGTTCGGAGCTTGATATTTGTATTTTGGAGTTCTAATCTATGTTTATAGTCTTTTAGCCTTCCTTTTGATCTTGCTTATTTGTCTACGCTTATCTTTCGTGAGCGACACGATTTTTTTTCGATTTTACTTAACTTCTTTTTCAAGGCTCCTAGTTATAACTTCTTTCAACTATATCTATGTACATATTTTATTTTTAGAGGTCGTAATGCCTCACCATCCCTGATTTACATCCTAGGCATAAAGCTCTAAGTGGTGGATTGTTACATTATGCTATCAGAGCAATTCGTATTTGTAGAGCCTGAGGGACATACTGACTATGCTTCTGAGCATACTCTGGCTGTGTGTATATGCTATTTAGGATGTCTGTTTGACATATATAGTATAGATGTTCATGAGCATACTTTTGGAGAATTGAAGCACTAGACTTGAGATATTAATACTGATCACCTTAATATCAATTATTCAGTGTAGACAAGACCCAAAGGGTGTCTCATGGATGCGAGCGAGGTTATACGGTTGATTTTAAAGCTGCTCTAGAGAATATGGTTGCTGCTGTGCGAGCTACTGCTAAAGGGATGGAGCGAACAAACTAAGAACGATGATCGAGGCAGTAATAGACTTGGTAGTGGAGACAACCAAGGAATTTGAACTTGTGCAGCTAGAGTAAAGGTCAATGGCTTTTAGTTAGAAAGATAAAAAAAATTCAAGGAGATGTTTTGGTGGAAGCAAGTGAAGATTTGAGTTCATAGTGGTTTATAATTAGAGTGGCATGGCAGAAGCACGTTGATTTTGATGGCTCTAGGGTAGTAGTGACGAGAGAAAGGAGACTTGGGATATGGGATGGTTTTGAGGACTGACATAGGATCGAGAAATGGAAAGTGTGAGTGCATAGTTTAGGTTATAATGGATTGTCCCAGATTAAGAGATTGAGGAATTGGTTGGTGTTTGACATAGTCGAGAAGGAATTGATGTTTAAGAACTCTTGAAGGGAAAGGAAGTTTGTAGTCATTGAAAAAGAGATAGACGAATCTAAGAGTGAAACTAATGGGTATGACTTAGTCTTGAATTGGGAATAGGGTATTAAATTGATGTTGGAGAATGGCAAGATGAATGGTAAGAGGTCGATTGAATCTGAGGGAGTGTATATGAAGATTTGAGAGCGAATTTTCGAGGGCAAAAATTTTTGTTAGGGGAGTAGGAAACCCGAGTAATTAGTAAATAATTAACGAATAAATTAATTTTTATTTAAAAAAATTTGAAAATTAAATTTTATAGTTTAATGAGGTAAAAATAATTAAAATATGAATTTTAACACTAGTTTTAAAGAATTTGGATCAAGATTGGGCCAAATGGGCCGAACCGATTGGACCGAATCCAAATCGGACCCAAGACCCAACCCATTCACACTCTTATAAGTGGCTTCAGTCACTTCTCCCTCAAGGAACGGGTATTCATGTTCTTGAGTGAAGAACGTCGCCGAAATCCCTAACCCTCACCACCGAAATTTCAATCGTCCATAACTTTTAATTTGGAGCTCCGATTGACGAGCCGTCGCGACCACGCATTCGTCTCAAAATTTTCTACAAATTCCACTGAACAATTTAGTAAGAATATAGTGATTTTTCACTCAGCCACTCTTCCTTAATTTCAAAATTTAAGGTTTTAATTTTGAGAGATTATGTGATTTTGATGTTCTAGGGTCGAATTAGCTCGTGGATAGTGTTAGGCTTTGTCCATTTGAATCGTGGGTAATGGCAAGAAAATCCCAACCCTTGTGAATTTGTGATTTAGTTAGTTCAATGTTGATTATTGTGATATTGTATGAATTAGATCGTGTATCTTGTTGAATTTAAGTTAAATTGGTGGATATTGGAAGCATGGAATTGAATCCTGGGAGATGGAAATTCAATTGGTGAGGAGTTGGAGCTTTGGAGCTGGAGGAACGGTGGATAATTGAGGTGTCTGGGCATAGGGAGGAATCGGCCAAGGTATGATTTTGGTTTCTCGTAGTTAATACTTAATGTCACGTGAAAATATAGGCTAGAAGACCTTAAGAGAGGAATGAATTGAATGAATTATTAATGGATTGTTTAAATGGTATATGATGTGTGATTCGATTTTATGAACAGTTTGTTATTAGAGTTGGTTAGTTTTTAGAAAAGATTTAATATTAAAAATTAGTTTAATTTTGAAGTAATTTGATAATAGGAATGCTTTGAATGACTGAGAGGTGTTTGGTTTGGTGGTTTAGACCCTTGAGGGATGGCAAAAGTCCAAGTTTTAGAGATGCTGCCAAAATTTTTATGAAAATATGAGGCTTTATTTGAAGTGGTTATTTAGAAAAATTTGGATTTTTAAGGATTATATAATTTGATTTTGAGTTATTAAGAAAAGGATTACGTTTTGAGTTTGAATTAATTAGAAAAAAATGAATTATGTTTGAGTTAAGATTTTTGATGGACGGAATGAGAGGTATGATGATTATGATTGAATTTGAAAGAATGTGAATGAATTTGAGAATGAATATAAAAATAAAATTGAATTTGATTAAGAGTTGAGACCCGGGTAAGAAGCAGTAGCCTTATCCACTTGCTCCGGGAAAGAAATGAGAAAGAAGAATAATGAGAGTTGAGTTTGATTATGAAGTACTGAATGCTGAGATTATATGAATGAACTTGATTTGAAATTGTTTTGCGGGAATCGTGGTTATTTACCGCCCACGTCTGTGTTGTTTTCCAATTGAAAACATCTATGGGGATCGAGGTGGTTTACCGCTTGCAGATGGTGGGGATCGAGGTGGTTTATTGCTCACTAGGTGAGGATTTTGGTACTGTACCACTCACCAGTTTTCAAGAGAACAATGTCCAGGTTAGCTACCAGACATGTCGAGTAGGCTATATAACCGACAAATGAGACTCATCGGCCATAGGGTAGGCATACATCATATACATATGTGTGTTTTATTTGATCATGCATTAATTGGGCTTGCCTATGTGATTATTATACTTACCTGCTATATTTGCTACCTGTTGTATCTGTATCCTACTTGTTGTATGCTTTGTTTGTATTGCTTATCTGTGCACCGGTGTTTCAGAGGACTGGAGGAAGCAGAAAGTGAAGGGTTAAGTTAAAAATTGATTCAAGACTTGAGAACCTTATACTGTTACCTACTTTCTGGTTTAGTTTATTTTCCTTAAGTTTAATTTTGAGAATCGGAGTTCTAGGAATGCCTCTGGCTTTCTCGGGACCTTTTATATTAACTATGTGGCCATCTTTACCATGCTGAGAACCTCTGGTTCTCATTCCATACATATTGTTGCTTTTCAGGTGCAGGTCAGGAGGTACCTCACTGAGCATTCTAGAGACTCTGTGGAAGTGAAGAACTCTGGGGACTTAGGGTTGTATTTTATTTATGTTTATATATGTATATAGATTCTCCATCTTGTATTTTATGCTTGTCCTCTTAGAGGTTGACTTGGAGAAACAGGTTGTCAGTTTTACGAGTCTGGAATATATATATATATATATACTCTAGTTGGCCTCTGCTTTGTAGGTCGAGTTCGGAGCTTGATATTTTTATTTTGGAATTCTAATCTATGTTTATAGTCTTTTAGCCTTCCTTTCGATCTTGCTTATCCGTCTATGCTTATCTTTCGTAAGCGACACGATTTTTGTTTCGATTTTGCTTAACTTCTTTTTCAAGGCTCCTAGTTATAACTTCTTTCAACTATATCTATGTACGTATTTTATTTTTAGAGGTCGTAGTGCCTCACCACCCCTGATTTACGTCTTAGGCGTAAAGCTCTGTGTGGTAGGGTGTTACACTCTTTATAGCAGAAAGATGTGATTCTTTCAGTTGTGTTTGGAACCTTGAACAAATTCTAACACTTTACACAATATCAGGTCTAGAGGATGTTAAATACATAAGTTAGGCTATTATGCCTCTATAACTAGTCTCATCAACATCTTTCTCAATTTCATCATTTTCTAACTTTGAGTTAGGGTGCATGGGAGGAGTGCCCATGGGTTTGGCATTTTCCATACCAAACTTCTTAACTAATTCCTTGGCATACTTCTCTTAGTTAATGAAAGTTCCATTTTCAGTTTGTTTAATTTGAAGTCCTAGGAAAAAATTAAGTTTACCCATCATACTCATGTCAAATTCACTTGTCACGAGTTTTCTAAATTCAGTACAAAGTGATTCATTTGTCGATCCAAAGATTATGTCATCAACATAAATTTGGACTAGAATGAAAGAATCATTAGAGTTTTTGATGAATAGAGTAGTGTCTGTGGTGCCTCTTTGAAAACCGGTTTTTAAAAGGAAAGAACTAAGTCTTTCATACTAAGCTCTTGGAGCTTGTCTTAAGCCATAAAAAGCTTTTGAAAGTTTGAAAACATAATTTGGAAACTCTTCATTTTCAAAACCCAGGGGCCGTGTCACATGCACTTCTCTATCAATCACACCATTTAAGAAAGCATATTTTACATCCATTTGAAACAATTTAAAGCCATAATAGGCAGCATAGGCTAGGAGAAGCCTTATAGCTTCGATTCGGGTCACAGGAGAAAAGGATTCATCAAAGTCGATCTCTTCTTATTGATCATATCCTTGTGCCACCAATCTTGCTTTGTTCCTAACAATGCCTCCATCTTCACCCAATTTGTTCCTAAAAATCCATTTAGTGCCAGTCACTTTCTTCCCTATAGGTTTAGGAACAAGTGTCTACACTTGATTCTTCTCGAATTGTTGAAGTTCTTCCTCCATAGCCTTTACCCAAGAAAGGTCTTCAAGTGCTTCTTTAATATTTTGAGGCTCAGTTTGTGATAGAAAAGCCAAATTTGTTTGTTCTGTAACCTTTCTAGAGGACGATCGAGTTGTGACACCTTAAAAGACATCCCCAATAGCGAATTCTTGTGGATAGTTCTTCAGAAATTTTTATTCACGGGGCCTTGAGAATTTAGGAATAGATTCGGTTAAACTGGGATCAATGGAACTAGTAGTATTCCCAGGGATTTTACCAATTGCAAGAGATAAAATGGAATGGTTTCCTGCAGAATCATCTGCAGCAGCTGAAACAGGCTGAGGTTGCCCAGAATTATCATTTTTTTTATTTTGGGCTTCATTTTTGTTGCTCTCTACTTGATTTCCTGCATCACAGTCTTTCAAAATACTTTGAACAAGGTTAGAATCACAAAATATAACATGTATAGACTCCTGAATGATTTTAGCATCTTGCTAGTAAACTCTATATGCTTTGTTAGTTGTGGATTATTAACCTACAAAAATACATTCATATGCTTTTGGTTTAAACTTTTCTAAATTATTTGTTGTGTTTAAAACAAAGCATTTGCATACAAAAATATGAAAATAATTCAAATTTGGTGGTTTTTCTTTCCAAAGCTTATAAGGAGTTTTCTTTAAAAATTTTCTTATGATTGTTTTATTCAAAATGTAGCATGCCGTGTTCACAGCTTTAGCCCAAAGGTACTTGGGAACTTCACTTTCAGATAACATGGTTCTAGCTATTTCTTGAATGCTTCTATTTTTTCTTTCCACAACACCATTTTGTTGAGGTGTTCTTGGACAAGAGAAATTATGTGAAATTCCAAGTTCATCACAAAAGGATTCAAATAATTGATTTTCAAACTCTTTACCATGATCACTTCTAATAGAAGTTATCTTTAAATCCTTTTCATTTTAAATTCTTTTGCTAAAAACCTCAAAGGCCGAAAATACATCATTTTTGTTTGCAATAAATAAAACCCAATCAAATCTTGTATAATCATCCATAATCACCAAACCATAATGTTTACCACCCAAACTTTAAGTTCTTGTTGGACCAAAAAGATCAATATGTAATATCAAGTGATCTTTTAGTAGAAATGCCTTCCTTTTAGTAGAAATGTGTTCTTTTTGACAAGCATTACATGTGATGTCTTTGTCAAACTTGATTTTAGAAAGACCTTTCACTAAATTCCTTTTAACAAGCTTGTTTATTTGAAACATACTGGCATGACCGAATCTTTTATGCCATAGCCATTTTTCAGATTCTTTTGAACGAGCTACATTTTGATTCTTTAGTTCATCAAGAGTGAGGCCATACACATTATCACACCGGTTTGTAACAAACAATACTTCATCAGTCTTTTCACTCACAACAAGACATTCTAATCTTTTAAAAAATTACCAAGTAACCCAAGTCATATAATTGTCTAATACTTAAAAGATTGTGATTCAAACCATCAACCAAGAAAACATCATCAATGAAAGTAGAGAGATCTTTACCTACTTTTTCAATTGCAATGATTTTACCTTTACCGTTATCTCTAAAAGTCACAAATTCTCCATCATACTTGTTGAGTTTGACGAAGAATGTTGACTTACCCGTCATGTGCCTAGAGCATCCACTATCCAAGTACCACATGTCTTTCTTTGGATGCTAGGCAAATCTGCTTATACTCTTAAGTAACCTTAGGTATCCAAACTAATTTGGATCCTTTGAAGTTAATCCATCTTGGTTGCTCAAATGCATTGAAATCACAAATAACCTTGTAAGTTTTGTTTCTTACTACTCTTTTTTTGTCAATAAAGCATTGGGAAGAAGAGTGGCCAGGTTTATTGCAATTAAAGCAGTGATTTCTGTGTGCATGTTGTTGAAAATAATTGAAGTTTTAATGTTGATAGTGATTAAGAGATTGAACTTTTTTGGTTTTTGAAAAGGGTGCATTTGTTTTGACAAATTCATTTCTAGCATTAGCACCTCTTTTTGCAACATATCTTATACCAGAATTTTTTGAAGTAAACAGGCTTCTTGAATATGATGGTCTTTTGTCAAAGTGTGATTTTTTAAAAACAACCTCATTGTTTGTGAAGTAGCCCAGATAAAAAATTTTTGAACCAGGTTCGGTTCTTGAGAAAGATGCATTTTCATCAAAATATGGCTTTTCAGAGGCAGCATCATTGTTAGAGAGATACCCAAGACCAGATTTATCAAATAAGGGTTTTGTTTTTGAAGATGATGCCATGATTTTAGCAAAAAGTTTTTCAAAAACTGCATCATTTTTTGTTACATATCCCAAACCTGATTTTTCAAACAATGGTATTTGATTAGCAAGTAGTTTGTCCAAGTTGCTTGAACTATGTGCAAATTTTACTAAATCATTATTCAATCTTTTAATCATTTCATTCAATCTTTTAATTTTAGCAACAAGTTATTGAGAAGGATCAACAATGTGCTTTCCTTTAAACATTTCAATTTCAGATTTCAAGAATCTATTTTCTTCAACAAGGACAATAGCACATTCAGTCTCCTTTACTTTTCCTTTCAAAAAATCATTTTTAGTTTTCAAAACTTCATTTTTAGATTTGCATTTGTTGTATTTATTCAATAATTTTTTAGAATGGTGGATGAGATTAGGGGTGTTCATGGTTCAGTTTTTTCATAAACTGAACTGAAACTACACTAAATTATTTTAAATGGTTTAGAAACTGAACCAAACTACTTTGTCAAATAAGAAACTGGTTTTAAACCAGTTTACAATACAGTGCACCAGTTTAAACCAGTTCATAAAAATAAAACCAGTTTTAATTGAAAAAACCAGTTTAAACTGGTTTATAGGCTAAAACTAGTTTTAACTTTTAACATATATAAAATTAGTTTTTACATTTTCTCTCTCCCACTCTCTCTCCTCTTCTCTCCCTCTCTCCCCCCTCTCTCTCCCTCTCCCCTCTCTCTTTCTCTCTCACTCTCTCTCTCTCTCTCTCTCTCTCTCTCTCTTTTTCTCTCCATCTCTCCCCCTCCTTTCTCTTTCTCCCACTATCTCTCTCCTTCTCTCCCTCTCTCTCCTTCCCTTTTTCCTCTCTCTCTTCTTCTCTCCCTCTTTTCCCTCCTTTCTCTCTCTCCCTCCTCTCTTTCTTTTCCTTTTCTCTCTCTCTCTCTCTCCCCCTTCCCCTCTTTCTCCCCTCCACTCTCTTTGTCTTTCTCTCTCTCCCCATCCTCTCTCCCTCGTTCTCTCTCTCTCTCCCTCTTCCTCTCTCTCTCTCCTCTTCTCTCCCTCTCTCTTCCTTCTTTCTCTCCCTCTCCTTCTCTCCCTTTCTCTCTATCCTTTCCCTCTCACTCTTCCTCTTCTCTCTCTCTCCCCCTCTTTCTCCCCTTCCCCTCTCTTTGTATTCCTCTCTCTCCCCCTTTTCCTTTTCTCTCTCCCCTCTCTCTTCTTATCTTCCTCTCTCTTCCCCTTCTCTCTCTCTCCCCTGCCCCTCTTTCTCCCCCTCCCTTTCTTTCTCTCTCCCTTTTCTCCCTCTATCCTTTTCTCTCATTTTCTCTCCCCTATCCCTCTTCCTCTCTATCTCTCTCTCTCCCTCACTCTCTCTGCTTCCCTCTTTCCCTCCTATCTCTCTCTCCCTCTCTCTTTCTCTCTCACTTTATCTCCTTCCCTCTTCCCCTCCTCTCACTTTCTCTCTCACTTTCTCTCCTCTCTCTCTTCTCTTTCTCTCTTACACTCTTTCTCTCCTCCTTCTCTCTTTCTCTCTCTTTCCTCTCTCTCTCTTTTTCCTATCTCTCCGTCTCCCTTTTTTTTCTTTTTCTCTCCCTCCTTCTCTCTTTTTTGGAGAAAAGAGGAGAGAGAGAGGGATATAGAGTGAGAGAAGGTTGAGAGAAAAAGAAAAAGAGAAAAGAAGGGAAGAAAGAGGAGAAAGAGAGAGAGGAGGGCGAAGAAAGAGAGAGAAGAGGAGAGAAAGAAGGAAGGGGGAGAGAGAAGGAGAGAGAAAGAGAGAAAAGGGAAAAGGAGAGAGAAAAAGAGGAAGAGAGAAGGGAGGGGAGAGAGAGAGAAAAAAGGGGAGAGAGAGAGAGAGAGATAGAAGGGGGAAGGGAGGGGAAGCGAGGGAGAGAAGGGAGAAAAAGAAAAGAGAGGGAGAGAGAGCGAGAGGAAAAAGAGAGTGAGAGGGGAGGGGAAGAAAGAGGAGAAGGAGAAAGAGAGAGGAAGAAAGCGGGGGAGAGAGAGAGAAAGAAAATGGGAGAGCGAGAAAAAAGAGGGAGAGAGAGAGAGAGAAGAAGAGAGAAGGGAGGAGAGAGAGAGGAAGGAATTGGGAGAGAGAGAGAGAGAGAGAGAGAGAGAGAGAGAGAGAGAAAGAGAGAGATGGGAGGGGGAGAGAGAGGAGGGAGAGGAGAGAGAGAGAAAGAAAGGGAAAGAGAGAGGAGAGGGAGAGAGAGAGAGAGAGAGAGAGAGAGAAAGAGAGAGATGGGAGGGGAGAGAGAGGAGGGAGAGGAGAGAGAGAGAAAGAAAGGGAAAGAGAGAGGAGAGGGAGAGAGAGAGAGAGAGAGAGAGAGAGAATGGAGAGAGAGAGGGGAGAGAAAGAGAAGAGAGACAGGGGAGAAAGAGGAGAGAGAGAGAGGAAGGGGAGAGAGAAAGTGAAGGGAGAGAGAGAAAGAGTATGTAGAAACTAATTTTAGAGTTTAAATAAAACCAGTGTTAATTTGGTTTAAAACTAAACTGAACCATAAAAACTGGTTTTTAATAAACTGGTTTTCATAAAAACTATGGTTTCAGTTCAGTTTTTTATTTTAAAAAACTGGTTTATTTAAAACAGTTTCAGTTCAGTTTCAATTCAGTTCAGTGAAACCAGTTTTTTTGCACACCCCTAGATGAGATCATCAACAATGACATGTAAATCTTTAAGAGATAAGTCATAGTAATTTACCTCTTCTAATTGATCTTCACCAGCCATGAAACAGACTTGAGCTTCATATTGGGAGTCTTCTTCCTCATCCGAATCATTCTCTAGATCATCTCAAGAAGTCATGAGCACTTTCTTCTTTTCTTTCTTCACCTAGTCCTCTTTCTTGAGCTTTGGATAGTTGAACTTGAAGTGTCATGCCTCCTTGCAATTGTGACAGATTACTTTGCTCAAATCCTTCTTGTACTCCTTTGAACTAGATCCCTTGTATTATCTGCCTTTGTTCTTCATCAGTCTTCTTAGTCTCTTAGCAAAAAATACAAGTTTATCGTCTGAAAAACTGTCACTTGAATCACTCTCCAAAGACTTAACTTTTGATTTTAGGGCCACTCTTATTTTCTTAGTGTCTTGGGTTGTGTGTGTGGATTCATATGCTAGAAGTTTCTCTCTCAACTCATCATAGGTTAATGGACTTAGGTTGTTGCTCTCGGATAGAATAGAAGCTTTTGTTTTCCATTCTTTTGTAAGGCTTCTAAGGACTTTCCTCACCAGAGTGTCATGCCCATAGCATCTAGGCTGTTTATGATGATTGAGAATCTCTCAAACATCTCATCAATGCTTTCTCTATCCTTCATGGTAAACATTTCATACTCTTTTCGCAACATATCAATCCTTGTTTCTTTGAATTGTTTGTGCCTTCATGAGTGACTTCGAGTTTCTCCCAGATTTCTTTTGCCGTTTTACATTTAAACACCTTTCGATACTCCTCAAAGCTAATAGCACAGTGCATCAAGTTAATGGCTTTTGCATTCATCTCTACTTTCTTTTTGTCATCATCATTCCATTCGGCTTCCTCCTTTGGAGTCACCACTCCATCAACACTTGTCTTTGTAGAAATTTTGGGACCATTTACAACTATCTTGCATATGTTGTAATCGATTGATTAAATGAAGATCTGCATCCTTTCTTTTTAATAAGAATAGTTCTTCCCATTGAAGAAGGGAGGCGTGTTGTTTAACTGACTCTCTGTTAGAGTGTAGGCCACAGTAGTTGTACCTATGTTGTTCGCCATCAGACCTTTCCTCCAAGTTGTGAAGCTTGATTCTTGAGACCGGGCTCTTGATACCAATTTAAGGTTCTTGATGGCCTAAAGAAAGGGGGTATTGAATCTATAGCCTCTTTAAAACTTGATTAATAAAGCTTCAAACCAAATCTTTTATCTTAGCTTCTGTTTGGTCTGCGTATATAATTATGTAGGAGTCAATTTTGTTTTGTCTCATAAATCGTGAAAAACAAAATCAGAGCAGAGAAAAAGAAGATGACATAGCCATGTATCCTAGTTCAATTGCCAAGTGCAATGGAACCTACATCCAGTCTCCACCACCACAACGTTGGTAGAATTTCACTATCTTTCCAAGTATTACATACACCAATTTTTTAGGACTGAACATAATCCTATCTGGGAGACTCAAGCTTCAACATAAACTTGACTTGGCTATGTAACTACCTAGACTCAACACACTAAGTGCTTACCCAACTTAGCAAGAGATACCTCTTAGGTACATGACACAAAACAGAAATACAACCAAAAGAAATATGAAATCACTCTTGACTTTTCTCTTAAGTATATTTTTCAGCCTTTTCTCTCAATTTTATAATATAATATAATTAACTAAATTGACACAAGAAAAAGAAAACTTTGTTGTTTGAAAATTTGATAAAAATAAAAATTTTATTTTTAATTTTGTTATGCAAGCTTTGAAGGAAAAAGCAATTCTACAAAATGTATTAAGTTGTAGCTTTATTAAAGCTATTTAAAAGAGATTGATTCCATCTTGAGTTAAAATTTTTACTTAGTTACGAATACTATGAATATATTGATCAGATTGAGTATTATTTTTTTCTAAAGATAACTTGTGTGTATTGTGTAGTAAAGATGTTAAAATGTTTGCTATTTGTTTGTTACTTGTGAGTATTTTTGACAGTAATAATGTTTTTGGACCTATGAAGTTGGACGTTTTTAGACCTTCTCAAAAACTATAAAAAAAAATATTTTGAGAGTTGGATAAAGGTGATAGTGAAAAAAATTTGTAAAAATAGAAAGAAATAAGAAGAAATCTTAGAATAAGATGTTAGTAGATGTTACAAAGTTATTGCATCTTTAAACAGAAATTACAGATATTGTATTGATTTCTTTAACTATTGATGATAATATCAAAAATGAAAAAAATACTGATATTTTTGTCTTCTTTTATGATTCTTGTTTTATCTTTTTACTCTGCTTTGTTTGTTGAGTTTTTTTTTTTTCAAAAAAAACTATAAAATTTGCTATATAAGTTTTCTTTTGATTTGCATAAATTAACCTCCTTTTTCTTTTCAACCAGCTAGTTATATGACCAGTTTATTTCGCTTGCAGATCTTTATTATTATTATTATTATTATTATTATTATTATTATTATTAAGGCATCTTTTTTATTATCATATTATCTTTTCTTTGTACATGATAATTTGATGATTTACAATAGAAAGAAAAAAAGTACATGTGGGCCAGTTTTTTTCACAAGTTATCTTAAGTGTTTTACAATCTTAACCAAAAACAAAGAATTCCTTTACAATAAAATATAAATAAAAAGAGACATAAAATACAAGACAGCTACTGCATCTTGTTCTCTTTAATGTTGGCCTGGCTATAACCTAAAAGGAAAAGCTGGATATTAAAAACTAAGAAGTGAAAGAAAGTCTCATTATTCAAACTCGTTATAGTTAATTCGCGAGCTTAGTTGGTTTAACATCATTATTACTTTTTTGGTCCACTGTAGAATAATATTGTACTAATCAGTAATTCACTATATTATATTAAATAATTAATAATTAGTTTAATTATTTTTTTAGTTTTTATAAATTTTTTAAATATGTAAATAAAATTTTTATATTTTAAAAATTTTAATTAAATTTTTATACTAATTTTAAATTTATAATTAGATATTTATTAATAGAAAATATTACTTATCATTTTTATTTATCTTACATCACTAATGAATATGTCTCAGTATTTTCTGTTAAGTTAAGTTAAACATTTTTGAAACGACAATGATATAATTATAAATTTAAAATTAATATAAAAATCCAATTAAAAATTTTAAAATATAAAAATATATATAAATTTAATATAATTATAGAGACTAACAGAATGTTTAATATTAATGATTTAAATATATAAATAAAAAGAGAAAAATAATGTTATCAAAATATTATAAATGAAAACATCTTAATGTTAGATGCATTTTTAATAGAAAAACCCTTACTCATTCTTGGCACTATTTAATCTTTTTGCTTAATAAGCTATCATACATGGACATTGATGCTGAAATGATACGGGACACTATACGAAATACGCTGATATGCAAATTTTAAAATCTTATAAGATACGAGAATACACATATATATAAAATATAAAGTATTTTTTAGATAAATCGTAATAATATTTTTATATTTTATTGATATTAAAATATAAATTAATTTTTAATTATTTTTAATGTCTTATTTTAATTACATCAAGTATTTAAAATATTTTTTTAATAAAAAATAATATATACTATATCTAAAATTATTTCAAGAATATATGTTAAGAATAAGACTAAACACGTTGACACATAATGGTCTTTAAGTATATCCAAGTGTGTCTGGAGAAGAATTTTTTATTTTTTATTAAGATACGGTTGGACACAGCAGACATGCGTGTTGGACGAGTATCGATGAATATTGTATCTAAAATGTGTCTAACATGTGAATACGACAACTCAACAAAGTGTTCATCTTCATAGTTAATAAGTTATTGAGAGAGTACCACTAACACTCTTCTATTATAAACCAGTAAAACATCTCACTTTGTTAATTTTAATTTTATTTCGAAATCAAATAAAAACAATTTAAGATCGACATTTAAAATAAAAATAAATGATGATCGAAATAAATATTAGATAATAAAAGATACTTTATAAATACCAAAATTAATCACTATGTAAAATATTTTGAAAATAACATATATATTTAAATTTTTATCTATTTAAATATTAAGAGAATGAATTAAAAACTACTAATCATCACTCAATAAATTTATTGTGAAATTAAGATTTTGATAATAAAAAAACAAAATATTTTTAAAATTAAAAAAAAAATTAAATTTTTTATTTTTGAATTTTTTATTTAAAAATTAATTTTTTATTTAAAATAAAAAAATAAAATAAAGTCCAGCAATATCTAATAAACAAAAATTTTTAAAATGTATTATTTTTAAATTTTAAACTAAAAAAGTAATTTTTCACTAAAACTAGAAAAATAAAAAATTCTAAAAATATAGAATTAACAAAAAATTTTAAAAAGTTTAAATTTTTAAAATTGATTTATTCTAAATTTGTGAAAAAGTCCGAGAGATGCAGCATTATCTGGTGAATAATAAATAAATACCAAAATTAATCACTATGTAAAACATTTTGAAAATAACATATATATTTAAATTTTTATCTATTTAAATATTAAGAGAATGAATTAAAAACTATGAATCATCACTCAATAAATTTATTATGAAATTAAGATTTTGAAAAAAAATTATTTTGTATTGAGTTAAAAAATTTAGTTCTGTTTGAATCAATATTAATTAGAATCATTAATATAATTAATTTTATTCTTACATCTTTAATTTTATTCATAATTTATATTTTTATTATAAATTTACATTTTTTAGAGTACATTTTTTAAGTATGACCGAATAAACAATTTTAGAAAAAAAAAGTTATTTTAATCATTTTTATATGAGTGTGTCCTAAGTTTATAAGTTAAAATATTGGTTGAGATTGTTATTAAGGGGTCAATAATACATTAACTTCTTTTAAGAAATTAATAAAAGAGAGAAAAAATATTTAATATAGTACTATATATGTCAAATTTTATGAGAAAGATAATTATTAATAAGGTTGATTTATCTTGTAAGAACACATGTTAATTAAAACAAACCAAATAAAAATTTTAACTCGACATAAAACTAATCCCTTTCAAATGGCTTTAGTATAGTAATAATTTGATATATCTTCTAAAAATATCTCTGCCTACAAAACTTGCATACAAAAATTAGTAGTAAAAATTTTATTTTTATTAAATGTTTATACAAGTCTTATTTATCTCGTGTCAATTTAGTTAATTATAATAGATTATGAAATTGATAAGTTTCAATTTTTATTTATGGAGATCTCTTCTTCATTAAAAATTTTAAATTTACTCTAACTGATCTCAAAATTTATATTTTCGTATGGTAGATTCTCTTTAGTTCGAAGCCAAAAAGCTTAAAAGAAATCTTTAAATTATCACAATCCAACTAATTATCCTTTTAGAATATGAAAATTACTCCTAATGATTAAAAATAAGAAATACTATGTATCATAACGTTTAACTAACGTAAAAGTTAATGAATTTACCCTTTAGTTTACAAACTCGCAAGCATTAATAATAATCAGATTTCTTAATTTGAAATATCAGTATGTGTTCTTAGGATATAAGATAAATAAATCTTATTAATAATTATCCTTTTTATAATATTTGATGTAGTATTGCATTAAATATATTTTTCTCTCGCTTATATTAATTCCTTTAAAAGAAGTTAATGCATTGTAGACTCTTAATAACAATGTTAAATGTAAGATCCAAAACTTTTGAAAAGTCCTATTTTAAATCAATCTCAAATTATATATTTATTTATGGTTTTAATTTCAAAAATTATTTTTAGTGAAAATAATTAAAGACAATTAATTGAATTTGAAATAAATTAAGGTTTTTATTCAAACTCTATACCTATGAGTTATTTTTCTATTTATGATTTAAAGTTCTAGAAATTTGAAAATAATGAGGTTTGGCTATTTAAATTAGAATTTTGTTTAATTTCATAATTATTGAATTATTTTCTATATTTAAATTATAAAGTTGGTAGTTATGAGATAATAAGAATTTTATATGATTCAATTTTAGATGCTTTATATTTATATCATTTAGTACTTTAAGTTAAAGATAAAGAAAATTAATTATATTATCTCTAATTCTTGTATTTGAGTACTAATTCGAAAATAAATCATAATTTGATAATTAGATAGTATTTTTATAAATATTATTATTGGATTAAAATAGATGTTCAATTACTTTATTACCCCTAATTTTATTCAAAATTACTAAACTATTCCTAACCCTAATTTCTAACCACACACTCACCTCACCCACACTTGCCGCCACTCTCCTCACTCAGCACAACACACATACAACGCACTACACTCTTCTTTACACACACAGCAACAACTTCAAAAAAAAAAAAAAAGAAACATAAAGAAAGAAAGGGGAAGAAGGAAGGGGGACCGAGGAAGGAAGGAGAGGGGGAGAAGAGTGAGGCGGCACGGTGGGTGTCACTGCCACCGTTGCCGTCGCTGCTGACAGAGGAGAGAGGAGATCTGAGAGAGAAGGAGAGTGCCGCGAGGGGAGCCGCCGCGCCGTTCAAGACCGCCGTCGCGTCGCGTCGCCGTTTGCGCCAGCGCCGAGGAGACCGTGCGGGGAGGAGAGAGAGCGAGATATGAGGCCGAGCTGAGGTCCAACCACCGCGTCGGAGACCTTTTCGTGTCGCCAGCGTCGCAATCACCGTGAAACCCGTCGCCACCGCTGCTGTACCCGCGTCGTCATTATTCTCATCCTGGAGTCGGTTGCCGTCACTTATGGCAGAGCCAGAGAGAGAAAGAGAGAGCGAGCTCGGGAGCAGAGGAGAGAAAGGAGAGACCCGCGCCAGCCACCACTACTTCTACCGTTCGAAACCCTACTGCCGCCGCCGGGGAACAAACTGTTGGTAAGGGTTTTAAAGTTTGGTTTATGTTCTTTTGGGTTCCGGGAACTTTTATCGTCACTGCATGTTTATTTCAGTTGTCAGCCGCAGCTGCTTGTTATTCTGAACTGCTGCACCGTTGTTGCCGCCGTTCTGGTCATCGGGTGTGGCGTGGGTGATCACCGGAACCACCATCGGAGTTACCGTTATTTCAATTTAGTCGTTCGTCCTTCTTTGGGTAAGCGATGCATTCCGAAACCTTTAAATTAGCATTTCTGTTTTAAGTTGTTTGAGGATCTGAGGTCTTGGTGTCATAGGATCGAGTTACGGGTCTTGATAGCTGAGTTTTATGGCTGTTGCATACAGCATCAAGGTGCTACGTCGTCACCGGAGCTGCTGTTGCTCCGTTTTCTCGATTATTCGTAAGCCCAGTAAGTTGTTCCTTGTTCCAAACTCTTTTAGTTACTTTTCTATTATAGATTATTAAGTTTTACGCGACATTAACGTTTTAGGATTGAGCTAAGGCTGTGTTTAGAGGTTGTGGCTGCTGTGGGGACGGTCGGTATTGATGCTGTTGCTGTGGGATAAGAATAGAAATGCAGTTTGTCGCGTAGTTGAATCGCGAACGAGGTAGGGGTTTTTCTTAAATTCTATTTTATATTACAGAGTTGTTATAAATAGATATTGACACAGAAAGATATACTTTTGTGATTATATTTGTCTTGTGAATGTGATGGTTTGTTATACTGAATTATTGGTTGCTTGATTGCTTGAGTGAAGTACGGTTGTTGATAAGAAATGGGTTTGAAAAGTTATTTACTTAATTATTATGAAAAGTGATTTTTCTTGGTTTGGAGTTAAAGCAGTTTGATTTTGAGTCGGTCTGATTTTATAAATGATTTAATACTTGAGCTGGTTTGATTTTAAAAAGAGTATTATTATTGGAATTGGTCTGATTTGAGAATAATTTGATATTGGAGCTGATTCAACTCTGGAAAATGTTTGGAATTTAGAAATGGTTGAGAAAAGGTTTGAGAAATGTTTGGGTGGGACCCGAAAAGGGTGGCAGTGTCCGAGTTTTAGAGGAGATGCTGTCGAAATTTTATAAAATTGAAAGTTTTGCCGAAGTAATTATTTAAAAAGATATAGTTTTTGAACGTTATATGTTTTAAGATTGATTTATTTAGAAAAGAAAGAATTATGTTTTGAATTGAGATTGTTGATTAACGAAAAGAAGGATGATGAGGATTGATTTGAAATATGATTTTTGAATGAATTTGTAAATGGGATATGGATTGACGAATGATGATGATATTGAGAATGGCTTAGATATTGATGAATGATGAATGAATTATTTATATGGCTTATGAATTTGAAATATCTGAGATATGAGGTTCCCTGGATTAAGTGTCGTGGCTTGCCACCACGTGTACCAGGTTGAAAACTCGATACTCTGTTGACCCTACGACGTAAGTGTGACCGGGCACTATATAAATTTCTGGGAATGATACCCCCATTAAGTAATATTGATTATTTGAGAAAAAGCTATGCATAGACTCTTGGGGATGCACGTCGGGGGACAGTCTAAGGACAATTCAGACTTGTCGGGTTGGCTGGATAACCGACAGATGAGCCTCATCAGCCATAGGACAGGCATGCATCATATGCATTTGTATGCTTTGCTTGGGTTTGAACTTGTTTTGGTTTGCCTAATTGCTAAACTGTTCTTAACTGCTACTTGAACTATTTGCTGTAACTGCTACCTACTTGTGCTTTTCTTGTCTGTCTTGCCTGTGTTTGTCCTGGCGTGCTACATTTGAGAATGAACTTGGATGCTGAATTAATGATTGTGTTGTTTGATTGCGTGGTTGATTTCTGATTGAGATTTTCTTATAAGAAAGGAAAGATTTTGGATTTCTAAAAGATTAAACATTGTTTCTTTGAAAAGGGTTTTGAACGATTTCCTATTGGTTTTAAAAGGTTCATAAGGCAATGATAATCACTGAGCTTGAAAACAGTTTCTTATTAAATATATTCTTATAACAACTTTGAAACTCCGTGGTGAGACCGTGTGGTTAGGTTCTCACCCCCCTACAGCTTTACCTTTTCAGGAACCGGATGAAGAAGCATTAAGAAGAGATATACTGCGTTTGGTTTATAAGATGTTGTATTAATTAGATTATTTTCTTCCCTCATCTTTGTTATTATGAGTTTGTAAGAGAGATAGGAATTGTATGTTTTATATGTATATTATATTATGAGTTATTTTATAAGGAGTCTTGTATATGAATCTATGCCCGCTTGTATTTTTCTTAAGATAAAGTGTTTATTTTTTGTTTTTCTAAGAAATCAGTGATACAGTGTTGAGTCACAGGCTCCTATTTTAGTATTTAGTATGTAAAGTAGTCGTAATACTTCTTGCTATCAGAGTAGCGCAGCCGGAAGCATGACTTCTGATAGTGAGGGTGTTACATTATGGTATCAGAGCGGTCTTTCCTGTAGGGTCTTGGGAATAGACTGATTGTGCTTCAATTGCATACTCTGAAAGTCTGTCTTGTAGTAGGTCTTGTTTGAATAACAAGAATTAGAGCTTATGCACATGACGGTATATTGATTAATGCCATTAGTCTTGCATTGCATTATTCTTGGTATTAAGTTTGGCCGGCTTAACACTAGTGAATTATGTATATGGAAGCACCAATGGGTTATCATAGATAATATGCGAGTCAGAGGTAATGCGAATCGCGGGTTTTGGGAACATTAGGAGTTAATTCTTGAGGTTACTCGGTTAGGTGTCTTGAACTCTGCGAATATCACGTATCTTATTCCTGCTTTGTATGCTCTAAGGTTCTTATCTGCGATACTTTTCTTGGAAAGTGATCAGATTATCTTTCAATCCTACTCTCTTGCTCACGTACGCTCTTGTTTGATCCTGACTGCATATGCCTGTTTAAAACCCTTGGCGTATTTACCTTCTTTATTTAGGCACTTCCTCTTGAATCATGTACTCTTTGATATACATTTGAATATGTTTTTATGCAGTACACATTTTTAAGTTTATATTTCGAGTCCTTTGTAAACAAATTGTAACTTAGTTTTCTTCTTATTTGATGATAATTACAGCTATTCTTTAAATCTTAACAAAATCGCTTTTGATTGGAAATATACAATTGCTTTTAATTTGATATATACTTCTTTATATAAACGTTGAAAGTTTCTTATACAGTTTAAAACTAATTATTTCTAATACCTCGCCTGTTTCTTCACTGATTTATGGAAATGTATATATACTTTAAATACAATTTGATTTTCTAACAATTTTATTACAATTTTTACTAATATCCTTATTTGATTATATATTTAGATATTTTTCAAAGAAAGGTTTTTATCTCTTCCCATTTGGTTTTTGTTTGGTAGACTGATGAGCGGATAATTTATATGCTTTTTGGCATTGTTTTTACTTAGTTTTTAGTATGATTTAGTTGGTTTTTAGTATATTTTTATTAGTTTTTAATTAAAAATCATATTTCTGGACTTTACTATGAGTTTGTGTGTTTTTCTGTGATTTCAGGTATTTTCTGGCTGAAATTGAGGGAGCTGAGCAAAAATCTGATTCGGGCTGAAAAAGGACTACTGATGCTGTTGGATTCTGACCTCCCTGCACTCAAAGTGGATTTTCTGGAGCTACAGAACTCCAAATGGTGCGCTCTCAATTGCGTTGGAAAGTAGATATCCAGGGATTTCCAGAAATATATAATAGTTTATACTTTGCTCAAGGATAGATGACGTAAACTGGCGTTCAACGCCAGTTCCATGTTGCAGTCTGGCGTCCAGCGCCAGAAACAAGTTACAAGTTGGAGTTCAACGCCAGAAATAGGTTACAACCTGGCGTTGAACGCCCAAAACAGCCCAGGCACGTGAGAAGCTTAAGTCTTAGCCCCAGCACACACCAAGTGGGCCCCAGAAGTGGATTTCTGCACCATCTATCATAGTTTGTTCATTTTCTGTAAACCTAGGTTACTAGTTTAGTATTTAAACAACTTTTAGAGGTTTATTTCGCACCTCATGACATTTTAGATCTGAACTATGTACTCTTTGACGGCATGAGTCTCTAAACTCCATTGTTGGGGGTGAGGAGCTCTGCAGCGTCCTGATGAATTAATGCAATTATCTCTGTTTTCCATTCAAACACGCTTGTTCCTATCTAAGATGTTCATTCGCGCTTCACTATGAAGAAGGTGATGATCCGTGACACTCATCACCTTCAATCCATGAACGTGTGCCTGACAACCACCTCCGTTCTACATCAGATTGAATGAGTATCTCTTAGATTTCTTAATCAGAATCTTCGTGGTATAAGCTAGAATTGATGGCGGCATTCATGAGAATCCGGAAAGTCTAAACCTTGTCTGTGGTATTCCGAGTAGGATTCAAGGATTGAATGGCTGTGACGAGCTTCAAACTCGCGATTGTTGGGCATAGTGACAGACGCAAAAGAATCAAGGGATTCTATTCCGACATGATCGAGAACTGGTGCACGAATTGTGAATCACACTTTTCACAACTCGTACCACTAACCAGCAAGTGCACTGGGTCGTCCAAGTAATACCTTACGTGAGTAAGGGTCGAATCCCACGGAGATTGTTGGTTTGAAGCAATCTATGGTTATCTTGTAAATCTTAGTCAGGAAGTCAACTATGTTTATCAATTGAATTGTGAGTAACCAGTAGAGCATAAATTAAAAGTTACTTGTTGTGCAGTAATGGAGAATATGTTGGAGTTTTGGAGATGCTTTGTCTTCTGAATCTCTGCTTTCCTCTGTCTTCTTGTTCACGCACGCACGCCCCCCTATGGCAAGCTGTGTGTTGGTGGATCACCATTGTCAATGGCTACCTTCCATCCTTCCAGTGAAAACTACGCTCACGTGCTCTGTCACAGCACGGCTAATCACCGGTTGGTTCTCGATCCGGTTGGAATAGGATTTACTATCCTTTTGCGTCTGTCACTAACGCCCAGCCTTCAGGAGTTTGAAGCTCGTCACAGTCATTCAATCCTTGAATCCTACTCGGAATACCACAGACAAGGTTTAGACTTTCCGGATTCTCATGAATGCTGCCATCAGTTCTAGCTTATACCACGAAGATTCTGATTAAGGAATCTAAGAGATACTCATTCAATCGTATATAGAACGGAGGTGGTTGTCAGGCACGCGTTCATGGTTTGAGGAAGGTGATGAATGTCACGGATCATCACCTCCATCACAGTTAAGCGCGAATGAACATCTTAGATAGGAACAAGCGTGTTTGAATGGAAAACAGAAATACTTGCATTAATTCATCGAGACACAGCAGAGCTCCTCACCCCCAACAATGGGGTTTAGAGATTCATGCCGTCAGAGAATACAAAGTTTAGATCTGAAATGTCATCAGATACAAAATAAGTCTCTAAAAGTTGTTTAAATACTAAACCAGTAGCCTAGGGTTACAAAATATGAGTGGACTATGATGGATGATGCAGAGATCCACTTCTGGGGCCCACTTGGTGTGCTGGGGCCCACTTGGTGTGTGCTGGGGCTGAGACTTTAAGCAATTCACGTGCAGAGGCCATTTGTGGAGTTGAACGCCAGTTTTTGTGCCAGTTTGGGCGTTCAACTCCAGTTTTTGATCCTTTTCTGGCGCTGGACGCCAGAATTGGGCAGAGGACTGGCGTTGAACGCCAGTTTACGTCGTCTATCCTTGTGCAAAGTATAGACTATTATATATTTCTGGAAAGCCCTGGATGTCTACTTTCCAATGCAATTGGAAGCATGCCATTTCGAGTTCTGTAGCTCCAGAAAATCCAATTTGAGTGCAGGGAGGTCAGAATCCAACAGCATCAGCAGTCCTTTTTCAGCCTGAATCAGATTTTTGCTCAGCTCCTTCAATTTCAGCCAGAAAAATACCTGAAATTACAGAAAAATACACAACTCATAGTAAAGTCCAGAAATATGAATTTTTCCTAAAAACTACTGGAAATAAACTAAAAACTAACTAGAACATACTCAAAACTATATGAAATTATCCCCAAAAAGCGTATAAAATATCCGCTCATCACAACACCAAACTTAAACTGTTGCTTGTCCTCAAGCAACTAGACAAATAAAATAGAAGACTAATAGGTTGAGAAGCAATAATATCTCAGAGTTTTTGATTGAAGCTCAGATCCTAATTAGATGAGCGGGACTAGTTGCTTTTTGCTTCTGAACAGTTCCGGCATCTCACTTTATCCATTGAAGCTCAGAGTGATTGGCATCTATAGGAACTCAGAATTCAGATAGTGTTGTTGATTCTCTTAGTTCAGTGTGATGATTCTTGAACACAGATTCTTTATGAGTCTTGGCCGTGGCCCTAAGCACCTTGTTTTCCAGTATTACTACCGGATACATAAATGCCACAGACACATAACTGGGTGAACCTTTTCAGATTGTGACTCAACTTTGCTAAAGTCCCCAATTAGAGGTGTCCAGAGTTCTTAAGCACACTCTTCTTTTTGCTTTGGACCTTGACTTTAACCGCTCAGTCTCAAGTTTTCACTTGACACCTTCACGCCACAAGCACATGGTTAGGGACAGCTTGGTTTAGCCGCTTAGACCAGGATTTTAGTCCTTTAGGCCCTCCTATCCACTGATGCTCAAAGCCTTGGGATCCTTTTTATTACCCTTGCCTTTTGGTTTTAAGGGCTTTGGCTTTTTCTACTTGCTTTTTCTTTTTTTTCTTTTTTTTTTTCTGCAAGCTTTGTTCTTTGCTGCTTTTTCTTGCTTCAAGAATCATTTTTATGATTTTTCAGATTCTCAATAACATGTCTCATGTTCATCATTCTTTCAAGAGCCAACATATTTAACAGTCTTAAATAACAAATTCAAAAGATATATGCACTGTTCAAGCATTCATTCAGAAGACAGAAAGCATTGCCACCACATTTAACTAATTAGAATTTCTCTTATTAAAACTCGAAATTTTATTGCTTCTTATTCAAAAGATCTACTACTTTATTCATGTTTGCTGATGATGAGAAAAATAAACTATAGCTTAATTGGAGATAAAATCAAAATAGATACTAATTACTACTATATGACTCCTAAGGTAAAAATAAGAACAGTTATCACAGAGTTAAGGCTAAGATTAGAACTCAACAACCTTGAGGTTTGGGAAGTGGATGTTCCTCTAGTCTGTGAGGTGCTTGGTCCTTCAAGAGAGAATTTCTGGCGCTTCAGTTCCTTTAAATCACGCCCTTGCTCCTCTTGGAGTGGGTTGTTTTCCTTTAGGGGCCATGATCTTAGTGATCACGGATAAGCACACCAAACTTAGAGCTTTGCTTGTCCTCAAGCAAAAGAAAAAGAAGGAGATGGGTAGAAGGAGAGCTCCTCCCCACCATCCTGGCGTTTGAACGCCCAAACACTGCCTGTTTTGGGCGTTCAACGCCCAAATGCTGCTCTCCTGGGCGTTCAACGCCCAGTTGTTGCCCTTTTCTGGCGTTGAACGCCAGATAGCTATCCTTACTGGCGTTCAGCGCCCACTGGATGCCCATTTTGGGCGCTGAACGCCCAAAATGGCCTTCACTGGCGTTTTCTTGCCAGTAAGCTCCCTATCTCTGTTTTGTGTGTAGATTCCTTCTGTAACCCTGTAAACTTATGCCAATGATTCTTTACCTTAGTGTCAGTGAACTTTATATAAACAAATAAAAATAAAAATAGGGCAGAATGCTTAGAGGATTGTTGCCCCATGGCTGGGTTACCTCCCAGCAAGCGCTTCTTTATTGTCTTTAGCTGGACCTTGCTGAGCTTTTAATCTAGCTTCAGCTTTGAGCATTCTTGCTCAATTTTGCCTTCAAGATAATGCTTGATTCTTTGTCCATTGACAATGAACTTCTTATCAGAATCAATATCTTGAAGCTCCACGTAACCATATGGTGACACACTTGTAATCACGTATGGTCCCCTCCACCGGGATTTCAGTTTCCCGGGGAATAGCTTGAGTCTAGAGTTAAACAACAGGACCTTCTGTCCTGGTTCAAAGATTCTAGATGACAGCTTTCTGTCATGCCATTTTTTTTATTTTTCTTTATAAAGCTTGGCATTTTCGAAAGCTGTGAATCTGAATTCCTCTAGCTCATTTAGCTGGAGCAATCGTTTTTCTCCTGCTAATTTGGCATCTAAGTTTAGGAATCTGGTTGCCCAGTAGGCCTTATGTTCCAGTTCCACGGGCAAGTGGCATGCCTTACCATACACGAGTTGGTATAGAGAGGTCCCTATAGGGGTCTTGAATGCTGTTCTGTAAGCCCACAGAGCATCATCCAAGCTCCTTGCCCAATCCTTTCTACGGGTATTTACTGTCCGTTCCAGGATTCTCTTTAATTCTCTGTTAGAGACTTCAGCTTGCCCGTTGGTTTGTGGATGATATGGAGTGGCCACTTTGTGGCGAATTCCATACCGAACCATGGCAGAGTAAAGCTGTTTATTGCAGAAGTGAGTGCCCCCATCGCTGATTAACACTCTAGGGACACCAAACCTGCTAAAGATATGTTTCTGGAGGAATTTCAGCACTGTTTTGGTATCATTGGAGGGTGTGGCAATAGCCTCAACCCATTTTGATACGTAGTCAACTGCCACCAGAATATAAGTGTTTGAGTATGATGGTGGGAAAGGTCCCATGAAGTCAATTCCCCATACATCAAACAACTCTATTTCCAAGATTCCTTGTTGAGGCATGGCGTAACCATGAGGCAGATTACCAGCTCTTTGGCAACTGTCACAATTACGTACAAACTCTCGGGAATCTTTATAGAGTGTGGGCCAATAGAAGCCACATTGGAGGACCTTGGTGGCTGTTCGCTCACCCCCGAAATGGCCTCCATATTGAGATCCATGGCAATGCCATAGGATTCTCTGTGCTTCCTCTCTGGGGACACACCTACGGATAATTCCGTCTGCACATCTCTTAAAGAGATAGGGCTCATCCCACAAGTAGTACTTTGCATCAGTAATTAGTTTCTTTTTTTGTATTCTATTGTACTCCTTGGGTATGAACCTTGCAGCTTTATAGTTTGCAATATCGGCAAACTATGGTGCTTCCTGAATGGCAAATAGATGCTCATCAGGGAACGTCTCAGAGATCTCAAGGAAGGGGAGGGACGTCCCTTTCACTGACTCTATCCGGGATAGATGATCAGCTACTTGGTTCTCTGTCCCTTTTCTGTCTCTTATTTCTATATCAAACTCTTGCAGAAGCAATACCCATCTGATGAGCCTGGGTTTTGAATCCTGCTTTGTGAGTAGATATTTAAGAGCAGCATGGTCAGTATACACAATCACTTTTGATCCTACTAAGTATGATCTGAACTTGTCAATGGCGTAAACCACTGCAAGTAGTTCTTTTTCTGTGGTTGTGTAATTTTTCTAGGCATCATTTAGAACGCGACTGGCATAATAAATGACATGCAGAAGCTTGTCATGCCTCTGTCCCAATACTGCACCAATGGCATGATCACTGGCATCACACATTAACTCAAATGGCAATGTCCAGTCCGGTGCAGAAATGACTGGTGCTGTGACCAGCTTAGCTTTCAGCGTTTCAAACACCTGTAGGCATGCTGTGTCAAACACAAATGGCATGTCAGCAGCTAGCAGATTGCTTAGAGGTTTTGCGATTTTTGAAAAATCCTTTATAAACCTCCTATAGAATCCTGCATGCCCCAGAAAGCTTCTGATTGCCTTAACATTGGCAGGTGGTGGTAATTTTTCAATTACCTCTATTTTTGCTGGATCCACCTCTATTCCCTTGTTTGAGATTTTATACCCAAGAACAATTCCTTCAGTCACCATGAAGTGACACTTTTCCCAGTTTAAAACTAGGTTGGTTTCTTGGCATCTTTTCAGAACAAGTTTCAGGTGATCAAGACAGGAGCTGAATGAGTCTCCATATACTGAGAAGTCATCCATGAAGACTTCCAGAAATTTTTCCACCATATCAGAGAAAATAGAGAGCATGCATCTCTGGAAGGTTGCAGGTGCATTGCATAGCCCAAAGGGCATCATTCTATAAGCGAACACTCCGGATAGACATGTGAATGCTGTTTTCTCTTGATCCTGGGGATCTACTGCAATCTGGTTATAGCCTTAGTAGCCATCCAAAAAGCAGTAATAATCATGACCTGCTAGTCTCTCTAGCATCTGGTCTATGAATGGTAAAGGAAAATGATCCTTTCTGGTGGCTGTATTGAGCCTTCTGTAGTCGATACACATGCGCCACCCTGTAACTGTTCTTGTAGGAACTAGTTCATTTTTTTCATTCTGAATCACTGTCATGCCTCCCTTTTTTGGGATGACTTGAACAGGGCTCACCCAGGGGCTATCAGAAATGGGATAAATAATCCCAGCCTCTAGTAATTTGGTGACCTCTTTCTGCACCACTTCCTTCATGGCTGGATTTAGCCGCCTCTGTGGTTGAACCACTGGTTTGGCATTATCCTCCAATAGGATTTTGTGCATGCATCTAGCTGGGCTTATGCCCTTAAGGTCACCTATGGACCACCCAAGAGCTGTCTTGTGTGTCCTTAGCACTTGAATAAGTGCTTCCTCTTCCTGTGAATTTAAAGCAGAGCTTATGATCACTGGAAAAGTGTCACCTTCTCCTAGAAATGCATATTTCAAGGATGGTGGCAGTGGCTTGAGCTCTGGTTTAGGAGGTTTTTCCTCTTTCAGAAGAAAGTTCAGAGGCTCTTTCATGTCCCCTGAATCCTCCAAATCAGGCTGAACATCTTTAAAGATGTTTTCCAACTCTGATTCGAGACTCTCAGCCATGTTGATCTCTTCTACCAAAGAGTCAATAAGGTCAACTTTCATGCAGTCTGTTGATGTGTCTGGATGCTGCATGGCTTTGACAGCGTTCAACTTGAACTCGTCATCGTTAACTCTCAGGGTTATTTCCCCCTGCTGGACGTCAATGAGGGATCGTCCAGTTGCTAGG
This sequence comes from Arachis hypogaea, assembly GCF_003086295.3. NCBI lineage: Eukaryota > Viridiplantae > Streptophyta > Magnoliopsida > Fabales > Fabaceae > Arachis > Arachis hypogaea. Next base: position 16,876,019 of record NC_092049.1, read on the forward strand.
AAAGGTCTTCCTAGAATGAGAGTAGCACTCTTGTGCTCCTCCATTTCCAGCACAACAAAGTCAGTGGGAAAGGCGAATGGCCCAACTCTGACAATCATGTCCTCAATCACGCCTGATGGGTATTTAGTGGAACCATCAACAAGTTGGAGACATATCCGGGTTGGTTTAACTTCTTCAGTTAAGCCAAGCTTCCTGATAGTGGATGCAGGTATTAGGTTGATGCTTGCCCCAAGATCGCATAAAGCTGTCTTGGTGCAATCACCTTCTAATATGCATGGTATCAGAAAACTCCCAGGGTCCTTAAGCTTTTCAGGAAAGCTTTTCAGAATGACTGCACTGCATTCTTCAGTGAGGAGAACTCTTTCTGTTTCTCTCCACTCCTTTTTATGACTCAAGATCTCTTTCATGAACTTGGCATAAGAAGGTATTTGCTCAAGTGCCTCTGCAAAAGGAATCTTTATTTCAAGAGTCCTTAGATAATCTGCAAAGCGAGCAAATTGCTTATCCTGCTCCTCTTTCCGGAGTTTTTGAGGATAAGGTATCTTGGCTTTATATTCCTCAACCTTAGTGGTTAAAGAAGCCTTTTTAGAGGGGTTGTTATCAGCACTTGTGTGTGTCTGATCCCTCACTGGCAATTGAATGCCAGAGTCAGAAGCTGGAGTGACGTTAGACGCCAGCTCACTGTCTGTTCCTGGCGCCTGAACGCCAGAAATGTGCCCCTGTTGGGCGTTCAACGCTGGATTCTGCCCCATTTGGGCGTTCAACGCCAGATTCTTGCCCATTTCTGGCGTTGAACGCTAATCCTGCTTTGTTTCTGGCGCTGAACGCCAGTTTTGGGCATGGTCTGGGCGTTCAGCGCCAGCCTTCCACCCATTTTCTGGCGTTTTAGTGCCAGAATTATTTTTCCCTGGGCTCTTACTGTCCTCAGAGGAATCTTTGGTGGGTCACTCATTTCTTGAATTTTTGATGCCTTGAGGTGGGGTATTTAATGTTTTCCCACTTCTTAATTGAACTGCTTGGCATTCTTCTGCTATTTGCTTTGATAGCTGCTGCTTTGTTTGCTTAAACTGTTCGTCCATATGTATATTAGCTATCCTTGTCTCCTGTAACCTGTCTTTGAATTCAGCTAGCTGTTTTGTTAGAAAATCTAATTGCTGATTGAATTCAGCAGCTTGTTTTACAGTACTGAATTCAGCAGTTACTGTTTTAACCTCTTCATTCATGGAAGGGTTGCTGCTTAGATACAGATGCTGATTCCTGGCAACTGTATTAATGAGCTCTTGAGCTTCTTCAATTGTCTTTCTCATATGGATAGATCCACCAGCTGAGTAATCTAAAGACATCTGAGCTCCTTCTGCAAGCCCATAGTAGAAGATGTCTAACTGAACCCACTCTGAAAACATTTCAGAGGGGCATTTTCGTAGCATCTCTCTGTATCTCTCCCAGGCATCATAAAGAGATTCATTATCTCCTTGTTTGAAGCCTTGGATGTCCAGCCTTAGCTGTGTCATCCTTTTTGGAGGGAAATATTGATTCAGGAATTTTTCTGTCAGCTGTTTCCATGTTCTTATGCTGGCCTTTGGTTGGTTATTTAACCACCTCTTGGCTTGATCTTTTACAGCAAATGGAAACAGTAATAGTCTGTAGACATCCTGATCTATTTCCTTATCATGTACTGTGTCAGCAATTTGTAAAAATTGTGCCAGAAACTCTGTAGGTTCTTCCTGTGGAAGACCGGAATACTGACAACTTTGCTGCACCATGATAATGAGCTGAGGATTCAACTCAAAACTACTAACTCCAATGGAGGGTATGCAGATGCTACTCCCATATGAAGCAGTAGAGGGGTTAGAATATGACCCCAAAGTCCTCCTGGACTGTCCATCTCCACTTATGTCCATGATGGATATGTGGATATAACTTGGACTGATTTACCTTTTTATTTATTTTATTTTATAAGAAGTAAATACTTAAATAAAATAAAATAAATAAAAAGAATTTGAATTTTAAAATTTTTTTTTTCGTAAAAAAAGTTAAAAATAATTAGTTAAAAAAAACAGAAATTTTTGAAAAAGAGGGGAGATATTTTCAAAAATTTGAGAGAGAGAGAATTAGTTAGGTAGTTTTGAAAAAGTTAAGAAACAAACAAAAAGTTGGTTAGTTAGTTGAAACAAATTTTGAAAAGATAGGAAGTTAGAAAAGATATTTTGAAAAGATATTTTTGAATTTAGTGAGGAGAGAGAAAAACAATAAGATAGTACAAGATTTAAAATTTTTAGATCTAATGCTCCTTGTTTTCGAAAATTTTGGAGGGAAAAACACCAAGGAACACCAAACTTAAAAATTTTAAGATCAAGACACAAGGAAACTCAAGAACACTTTGAAGATTCACAAGAACACAAGAACATGAAGGAAGAACACCAAACTTAAAATTTTTAGAAAACCAAACCAAAATTTTCGAAAATCAAAGGGGAATCAACAAGAAAACACCAAACTTAAGATTTGGCACAAGATTTAATAGAAAAAATATTTTTGAAAAAGAAGGTTTTGAAAAGAGTATAAAAGATTCTAACCCAATCAAATTAATGCTCTAGCCAAATGAGTTATGGGACCTTCAAAAATTTTAAGAAAGATTATTTTTGAAAACACCAAACTTAAAGTTTGGCACAGGATTTAATAGAAAAATTATTTTTGAAAAAGGTTTTAAAAAAAATTATGATAGCCAATTATCATGAACATAAACACCACGTTCTAAATAACTGAGCTATAAATTTAAAGTGTTTTAACAAGGGATAAATAATAAAAGACTCTAAACCAAAAAAAGAGAAAATTTTTCCTAATCTAAGCAACAAAATAATCCGTCAGTTGTTCAAACACGAACAATCCCCGGCAACGGCGCCAAAAACTTGGTGCACGAATTGTGAATCACACTTTTCACAACTCGTACCACTAACCAGCAAGTGCACTGGGTCGTCCAAGTAATACCTTACGTGAGTAAGGGTCGAATCCCACGGAGATTGTTGGTTTGAAGTAATCTATGGTTATCTTGTAAATCTTAGTCAGGAAGTCAACTATGTTTATCAATTGAATTGTGAGTAACCAGTAGAGCATAAATTAAAAGTTACTTGTTGTGCAGTAATGGAGAATATGTTGGAGTTTTGGAGATGCTTTGTCTTTTGAATCTCTGCTTTCCTCTGTCTTCTTGTTCACGCACGCATGCCCCCCTATGGCAAGCTGTGTGTTGGTGGATCACTGTTGTCAATGGCTACCTTCCATCCTTCCAGTGAAAACTACGCTCACGTGCTCTGTCACAGCACGGCTAATCACCGGTTGGTTCTCGATCCGGTTGGAATAGGATTTACTATCCTTTTGCGTCTGTCACTAACGCCCAGCCTTCAGGAGTTTGAAGCTCGTCACAGTCATTCAATCCTTGAATCCTACTCGGAATACCACAGACAAGGTTTAGACTTTCCGGATTCTCATGAATGCTGTCATCAGTTCTAGCTTATACCACGAAGATTCTGATTAAGGAATCTAAGAGATACTCATTCAATCGTATATAGAACGGAGGTGGTTGTCAGGCACGCGTTCATGGTTTGAGGAAGGTGATGAATGTCACGGATCATCACCTCCATCACAGTTAAGCGCGAATGAACATCTTAGATAGGAACAAGCGTGTTTGAATGGAAAACAGAAATACTTGCATTAATTCATCGAGACACAGCAGAGCTCCTCACCCCCAACAATGGGGTTTAGAGACTCATGCCGTCAGAGAATACAAAGTTTAGATCTGAAATGTCATCAGATACAAAATAAGTCTCTAAAAGTTGTTTAAATACTAAACCAGTAGCCTAGGGTTACAAAATATGAGTGGACTATGATGGATGATGCAGAGATCCACTTCTGGGGCCCACTTGGTGTGCTGGGGCCCACTTGGTGTGTGCTGGGGCTGAGACTTTAAGCAATTCACGTGCAGAGGCCATTTGTAGAGTTGAACGCCAGTTTTTGTGCCAGTTTGGGCGTTCAACTCCAGTTTTTTATTCTTTTCTGGCGCTGGACGCCAGAATTGGGCAGAGGACTGGCGTTGAACGCCAGTTTACGTCGTCTATCCTTGTGCAAAGTATGGACTATTATATATTGCTAGAAAGCCCTGGATGTCTACTTTCCAATGCAATTGGAAGCATGCCATTTCGAGTTCTGTAGCTCCAGAAAATCCAATTTGAGTGCAGGGAGGTCAGAATCCAACAGCATCAGCAGTCCTTTTTCAGCCTGAATCAGATTTTTGCTCAGCTCCTTCAATTTCAGCCAGAAAAATACCTGAAATTACAAAAAAACACACAACTCATAGTAAAGTCCAGAAATATGAATTTTTCCTAAAAACTACTGGAAATAAACTAAAAACTAACTAGAACATACTCAAAACTATATGAAATTATCCTCAAAAAGCGTATAAAATATCCGCTCATCAAGAACCAACAGATGATTAGCCATGCTGTGACAGAGCATTTGGACCATTTTCACTGAGAGGACGGGAAGTAGCCATTGACAACGGTGACACCTTACATACAGCTTGCCATGGAAGGAGCCTTGCGTGTGTGGAGAGGAGTACAAGAGAAAAGCTAAAATAAAGAGGACAAAGCATCTCCAAAACCCCAACATATTCTCCATTATTGAGTAACAAGTATTTATTTTATGCCCCTTGACTCCTACAATTAAAACTAAGAATTAGTATTGATATTATATCCTGACTAAGAGTTACAAGATAACCATAGCTTGCTTCAAGCCAACAATCTCCATGGGATTCGACCCTTACTCACGTAAGGTATTACTTGGATGACCCAGTGCACTTGCTGGTTAGTTGTGCGGAATTACATAGTGTGAAGTAATTTTCGTGCACCAAGTTTTTGGCGCCGTTGCCGGGGATTGTTCGAGTTTGAACAACTGGCGGTTCGTCCTGTTGCTTAGATTAGGAAGATTTTGTCTTTTGGGTCAGAGTCTTTTATTATTGTTCTTGTTAAAATTTTAGAATCCTTATTTTCTTTTTCAAAAAAAAAAATTTCGAAACTTTATTTTTTATTTTATTTTATTTTATTTTTATTTTTACTAATAATTGAGTTTTTCTGTTTGAGTTTAGTCTTATATTTTAAGTTTGGTGTCAATTGTATGTTTTTATTTTCTTTTAAATTTTCGAAACTGTGTTCATTGTTCTTTCTTAATCTTCAAGTTGTTCTTGTTTATTTTCCTTGTTTGATCTTTAGTTTTTCTTGTTTTGTGATTTTTCTTGTTTTTCTTGTGCATTTCGAATTATTAGTATCTAAAAAAAAAAATTTACTTATTGAATACCTTGTTAAAGCACTTTAAATTTATAGCTCAATTGGCTAGAGCGTGATGCTTATGTACTTGGTAATTGGCTATCTTCTTTTTTAAAAACTTTTTCAAAATTAATTTTTCTTTGAATAAATCTTGTGTCAAACTTTAAGTTTGGTGTTTTCTTGTTGATTTTTCTTTAATTTTCGAAAATTTTGTTTTGGTTTTCTAAAAATTTTAAGTTTGGTGTTCTCTTCATGTTCTTGTTGTTCTTGTGAGTCTTCAAAGTGTTCTTGAGTCTTTCTTGTATTTTGATCTTAAAATTTTTAAGTTTGGTGTTCCTTGGTGTTTCCCTCCAAAATTTTCAAAAATAAGGAGCATTAGATCTAAAAATTTTAAGTTTTGTGTCTTTTTATTGTTTTTCTCTTTCCTCATTGAATTAAAAATATCTTTTTTCTTTATTTTAATTGATTTTTCGAATTTTACTTTTAAAAATTCAGATTTTATTTTAAATTTTTTTATTTTATCTTATCTTAGTTTTAAAATTTCAAAATTCAAATCTTTTTAAAAAAAAATCATATCTTTTTCAAAATCTTATCTTATCTTATTTCAAATTTCAAATTGCAACTTTCAAAATTCAAATTTTAAAATTCAAATTTCAAATTTTCAAATTTATAATTTAATTTTCAAAACTTTTTAATTTAAAATTCCTTATCTTCTCTTACCTAGCCTATCTTATCTTTTCTAATCTCAAATTTTAAAATCAAATTTTTTTCATATCTTTTCTTTTTTATTTTTTTATTATTTTATTTTCTTACAAGTATCTTTAATTTTAAGACATATCTTTTTCAAAACTTCCTAACCAATTTCTCTCTCTTCATTTTTTTTTTGAAAATTCTCACCAACATCTTTTTCTAATCTTTTTAATTAATTAATTTAGTTTTTAATTTTTTTTATTTTTCTTCAAATTTTCGAATTTATAGTCAATTTTTCATTTATTTTCTTTTATTTTATTTAATTTTGATTTCGGTTTTCAAAAAAATATATATTTTATTTGCAATCTGCATTATCTCCCTTTCTCCATCATGGACCTAAGTGGAAATGAACAGTCCAGAAGGACTCTGGAGTCATATGCTAACCCCACTACTGCTTCATATGGGAGCAGTATCTATATACCCTCCATTGGAGTCAGTAGCTTTAAGTTGAATCCTCAACTCATTATCATGGTGCAGCAAAGTTGCCAGTATTCTGGTCTTCCACAGGAAGAACCTACAGAGTTTCTGGCACAATTTTTACAAATTGCTGACACAGTACATGATAAGAAAGTAGATCAGGATGTCTACAGAGTATTACTGTTTCCATTTGCTGTAAAAGACCAAGCTAAGAGGTGGTTAAATAACCAACCTAAGGCTAGCATAAGGACATGGAAACAGCTGTCAGAAAAATTCCTGAATCAATACTTCCCTCCAAAATGGATGACACAGCTAAGGCTGGACATCCAAGGCTTTAAACAAGGAGATAATGAATCTCTTTATGATGCCTGGGAGAGATACAGAGAGATGCTAAGAAAATGCCCCTCTGAAATGTTTTCAGAGTGGGTGCAGTTAGACATCTTCTATTATGGGCTTACAGAGAAAGCTCAGATGTCTTTGGACCACTCAGCTGGTGGATCTATACACATGAGAAAGACAATTGAAGAAGCTCAAGAGCTCATTGATACAGTTGCCAGAAATCAGCATCTGTACCTAAGTAGTGAGTCTTCCATGAAAGAAGAGGCTAAAACAATAACTGCTGAACTCAGTCCTGCAGAACAAGTTACTGAATTCAATCAGCAATTAGATTTTCTAACAAAACAGCTAGCCGAATTCAAGGAGATACTACAAGACACAAGAATGGCTAATATGAATATGGAAGTACAGTTGAAGCAAACAAAACAACAATTATCAAAACAAATAAAAGAAGAGTGCCAAGAAATTCAATTAAGAAGTGGGAAAACATTAAATACCTCACTTCAGAGCAGCAGAAAGCTAAGAAAAGAACAACTGACAGAGGATGAGCAAAATACTATCCAAAATCTCTCTGAGGACAGTAAGAGCCCAGAGAGGAATAACTCTGGCGTTCAAACGCCAGAAAAGGGTGCAGAGCTGGTGTTAAACGCCCAACCCACGCACAGTTCTGGCGTTCAAATGCCAGAAACAGGTAGGAAGTTGGCGTCCAATGCCAATCAAGCTTCCAACCCTGGCATTCAAACGCCAGTGAGGGATCAGACACACACAAGTGCTGATAACAACCCCTCTAAAAAGGCTTTCCCAACCACTTCTGTAGGAAATAAACCTGCAGCAACCAAGGTTGAGGAGTACAAAGCCAAGATACCTTATCCTCAAAAACTCCGCCAAGAGGAGCAGGATAAGCAATTTGCTCGCTTTGCAGACTATCTCAGGACTCTTGAAATAAAGATTCCGTCTGCAGAGGCACTTGAGCAAATACCCTCTTATGCCAAGTTCATGAAAGATATCTTGAGTTATAAGAAGGATTGGAGAGAAACTGAAAGAGTTCTCCTCACTGAAGAATGCAGTGCAGTCATTCTGAAAAGCTTCCCAGAAAAGCTTAAAGATCCCGGGAGCTTTATGATACCATGCATATTAGAGGGTAACTGCACCAAGACAGCTCTATGTGATCTTTGGGCAAGCATCAACCTAATCCCTACATCCACTATCAGAAAGCTTGGCTTGACTGAAGAGGTCAAACCAACCCGGATCTGTCTTCAACTTGCTGATGGCTCTATTAAATACCCATCAGGCATAATTGAGGACATGATTGTCAAGGTTGGGCCATTTGCCTTCCCTACTGACTTTGTAGTGCTAGAAATGGAGGAGCACAAGAGTGCAACTCTCATTCTAGGAAGACCATTCCTAGTGATGAGCGGATAATTTATACGCTTTTTGACATTGTTTTTAGTATGTTTTTAGTAGGATCTAGTTACTTTTAGGGATGTTTTCATTAGTTTTTATGTTAAATTCACATTTCTGGACTTTACTATGAGTTTGTGTGTTTTTCTGTGATTTCAGGTATTTTCTGGCTGAAATTGAGGGATTTGAGCAGAAATCAGATTCAGAGGTTGAAGAAGGACTGCTGATGCTGTTGGATTCTGACCTCCCTGCACTCAAAGTGGATTTTCTGGAGCTACAGAACTCGAAATGGCGCGCTTTCAATTGCGTTGGAAAGTAGACATCCAGGGCTTTCCAGCAATATATAATAGTCCATACTTTCGCCAAGAATAGATGACGCAAACTGGCGTTCAACGCCAGCTCTCTGCCCAAATCTGGCGTCCAGCGCCAGAAAAGGAGCCAAAACCAGAGTTGAACGCCCAAACTGGCACAAAAGCTGGCGTTCAACTCCAAGAAGGACCTATACACGTGCAACACTCAAGCTCAGCCCAAGCACACACCAAGTGGGCCCCGGAAGTGGATTTATGCATCAATTACTTACTCATGTAAACCCTAGTAGCTAGTCTATTATAAATAGGACCTTTTACTAGTCTTTTTGACAATCTTTGATCAGTTGTATACCATCTTTGGACGCCTGGTTCTTAGATCAGAGGGGCTGGCCATCTCGGCCATGCCTGGACTTTTACTTATGTAATTTTAACGGTAGAGTTTCTACACTCCATAGATTAAGGTGTGGAGCTCTACTGTTCCTCAAAGATTAATGCAAAGTACTACTGTTTTCTATTCAATTCATCTTGTTTCGCTTCTAAGATATTCATTCGTACTTCAACTTGAATGTGATGAACGTGACAATCATCATCATTCCCTATGAACGCGTGCCTGATAACCACTTCCGTTCTATATTAGAATTGAATGAGTATCTCTTAGATCTCTTAATCGGAATCTTCGTGGCGTAAGCTAGAATGATGGCGGCATTCAAGAGAATCCGGAAAGTCTAAACCTTGTCTGTGGTATTCCGAGTAGGATTCAATGATTGAATGACTGTGACGAGCTTCAAACTCGCGAGTGCTGGGCGTTAGTGACAGACGCAAAAGGAGGGTGAATCCTATTCCAGCATGATCGAGAACCGACAGATGATTAGCCGTGCTGTGACAGAGCATGTGAGCATATTTTTCACTGAGAGGAGGGGATGTAGCCACTGACAACGGTGATGCCCTTGCATAAAGCCAGCCATGGAAAGGAGTAAGACTGATTGGATGAAGATAGCAGGAAAGCAGAGGTTCAGAGGAACGAAAGCATCTCCATTCGCTTATCTGAAATTCCTGCCAATGATTTACATAAGTACCTCTATCCCTATTCTATTATTTAGTCTTCGAAAACACCATTATCAATTTATATCTGCCTAACTGAGATTTGCAAGGTGACCATAGCTTGTTTGATACCGACAATCTCCGTGGGATTTGACCCTTACTCACGTAAGGTATTACTTGGACGACCCAGTGCACTTGCTGGTTAGTTGTATCGAAGTTGTGAACCATGGTATTGGCACCATGTTCTTGGCGCCATTGCCAGGGAAAGAAAGAGCCATGAATTTTACATAATTAAAGTGTAATCACGATTACGCGTACCAAGTTGCTCACGTTGCCAGGGATTGTTCGAGCCTGGACATCACAATTTCGTGCACCAAGTTTTTGGCGCTGTTGCCGGGGATTGCTTGAGTTTGGACAACTAACGGTTCATCTTGTTGCTCAGATTAGGTAATTTTCTTTTTATTTTATTTTCAAAAAAAATTTTTTTTCAAAAATATTTCAAAATTTTCTCACCTGTTTTCGAAAAAAATTTTAGATTCAAAATTTTTTTAAGAATGAATTCTAGTGTTTCATGAAGCATGTGAAGCCTGGCTGGCTGTAAAGCCATGTCTAAATTTATTTGGACTGAGGCTTGCAATTTGTTATCAAGAGCAATATACTCTGATGTTAAATGCTGAAGCTTGGATGGCCATTGGCCATGTCTAGTGTTTTGGACTGAAGCCTTCATTGGAAGCTTGGCTGGCTCATGAGCCATGTCTAATTCCTGGACTGAAGCTTTAGACTAAGAATGCAAGATTCCTGGAATTCATGTTAAAAATTTTGGAATCCTTATTTTTTCTTTTTCATATAATTTTCGAAAAAATCCAAAAAAAATTAGAAAACCATAAAAATCAAAAAAATATTTTGTGTTTCTTGTTTGAGTCTTGAGTCATATCATAAGTTTGGTGTCACTTGCATATGCATCTTGCATTTTTCGAAAATATCATGCATTCATAGTGTTCTTCATGATCTTCAAGTTGTTCTTGGTAAGTCTTCTTGTTTGATCTTGATGTTTTCATGTTTTGTGTCTTTTCTTGTTTTACATGTGCATTTTTCGTTTCTTAGAGTCTAAACATGAAAGATTTCTAAGTTTGGTGTCTTACATGTTTTCTTTGCATCAAAAATTTTTCAAAAATATGTTCTTGATGTTCATCTTGACATTCAAAGTGTTCTTGGTGTTCATCTTGACATTCATATCATTCATGCATGCATTCATTGTTTTGATTCAAAATTTTCATGCATTGAGTCTTTTTGTTGTTTTTCTCTCTCATCATAAAAATTCAAAAATCAAAAAAAAAAAAACAAAAAAATATCTTTCCCTTTTTCTCTCATCAAATTCGAAAATTTGAGTTGACTTTTTCAAAAATTTTTAAAATCAAGTTGTTTCTTATGAGTCAAATCAAATTTTCAATTTGAAAATCTTATCTTTTTCAAAATCTTTTTTCAAAAATCAAATCTTTTTCAAAATTCTTAGTTATTTTCGAAAATTTCAAAAATATTTTTCTTATTTTTATACCAAATTTTTGAAAATAACAATAACAATTAATGTTTTGATTCAAAAATTTGAAGTTTGTTACTTGCTTGTTAAGAAAGATTCAAACTTGAGTTCTAGAAATCATATCTTGTGATTTCTTATGAATCAAGTCATTAATTGTGATTTTAAAAAAATCAAATCTTTTTCAAAAACAATTTCAATCATATCTTTTCAAAAATATCTTCTTATCTTTTTCAAAAATTTGATTTCAAAATATCTTCTCTAACTTCCTAACTTCTTATCTTTTCAAAATTGATTTTCAAATTTGTTTCAACTAACTAACTAACTTTTTGTTTGTTTCTTAACTTTTTCAAAACTACCTAACTAACTCTCTCTCTCATTTTCGAAAATATCTTCCTTCTTTTTCAAAAATTTCTTTTTAATTAACTAATTATTCTTATTTTTATTTTTGATTTTAAAAATTTTCGAAAAATACTAACATTTTTCAAAAAAACCATTTTCGAAAATCACTAACTCTTTTTCAAAAATTATTTTCGAAAATTCCTTCTCTCTCATCTTATTCTATTTATTTATACATCTACTAACATCTCATCTCACATCTCAACCCTCCTCACAGTTGTGTTTCTTCCATTATATTACATTCTTTGTCTCCTCCTCTTCTTCTACTCACACAGAGATCCCTATACTGTGGTATAAAGGATCTCTATTATTATTATTTTTTTCTGTGCCCTCTCCTTTGTCATATAAGCAGGAGCAAGGATAAGAACATTCTTGTGGAAGCAGATCCAGAACCTGAAAGGACTCTGAAGAGAAAATTAAGAGAAGCTAAATTACAACAATCCAGAGATAACCTTTCAGAAATTTTCGAACAGGAAGAGGAGATGGCAGCCGAAAATAATAATAATGTAAGGAAGATGCTTGGTGACTTTACTGCACCTAATTCCAATTTACATGGAAGAAGCATCTCCATTCCTGCCATTGGAGCAAACAACTTTGAGCTGAAACCTCAATTAGTTTCTCTGATGCAGCAGAACTGCAAGTTTCATGGACTTCCATCTGAAGATCCTTTTCAGTTCTTAACTGAATTCTTGCAGATATGTGATACTGTTAAGACTAATGGAGTAGATCCTGAAGTCTACAGGCTCATGCTTTTCCCTTTTGCTGTAAGAGACAAAGCTAGATTATGGTTGGATTCTCAACCCAAAGACAGCCTGAACTCTTGGGATAAGCTGGTCACGGCTTTCTTAGCCAAGTACTTTCCTCCTCAAAAGCTGAGCAAGCTTAGAGCTGATGTTCAAACCTTCAGACAGAAAGAAGGTGAATCCTTCTATGAAGCTTGGGAAAGATACAAACAGTTGACCAAAAAGTGTCCTTCTGACATGCTTTCAGAATGAACCATCCTGGATATATTCTATGATGGTTTATCTGAGCTATCAAAGATGTCACTGGACACTTCTGCAGGTGGATCCATTCACCTAAAGAAAATGCCTGCAGAAGCTCAAGAACTTATTGACATGGTTGCTAATAACCAGTTCATGTACACTTCTGAGAGGAATCCTGTGAGTAATGGGACGCCTATGAAGAAAGGAGTTCTTGAAGTTGATACTCTGAATGCCATATTGGCTCAGAATAAAATATTGACTCAGCAAGTCAATATGATCTCTCAGAGTCTGCATGGAATGCAAGCTGCATCCAACAGTACTCAAGAGGCATCTTCTGAAGAAGAAGTTTATGATCCTGAAAACCCTGCAATAGCAGAGGTAAATTATTTAGGTGAACCTTATGGAAACACCTATAACTCATCATGGAGAAATCATCCAAATTTCTCATGGAAGGATCAAAAGCCTCAACAAGGCTTTAATAATGGTGGAAGAAACAGGTTTAGCAATAATAAACCTTTTCCATCATCCACTCAGCAACAGACAGAGAACTCTGAACAAAACACTTCTAATTTGGCAAACTTAGTCTCTGATCTGTCTAAGGCCACTGTAAGTTTCATGAATGAAACAAGATCTTCCATTAGAAATCTGGAAGCACAAGTGGGCCAGCTGAGTAAAAGGATCACTGAAATCCCTCCTAGTACTCTCCCAAGCAATACAGAAGAGAATCCAAAAGGAGAGTGCAAGACCATTGACATAAGCACCATGGCCGAACCTACAAGGGGAGTGGAGGACGTGAATCCCAAGGAGGAAGACCTCCTGGGACGTCCAGTGATCAATAAGGAGCTTCCCTCTGAGGAACCAAAGGACTTTGAGGCTCATCTAGAGACCATAGAGATTCCATTGAACCTCCTTATGCCCTTCATGAGCTCTGATGAGTATTCCTCTTCTGAAGAGAATGAGGATGTTACTGAAGAGCAAACTGCCAAGTTTCTTGGTGCAATCATGAAGCTGAATGCCAAATTATTTGGCATTGATACTTGGGAAGTTGAACCTCCCTTGTTCATCAATGAACTAAGTGATCTGGATCAACTGACATTGCCTCAGAAGAGACAGGATCCTGGAAAGTTCATAATACCCTGCACCATAGGCACCATGATCTTTAAGGCTCTGTGTGACCTTGGTTCAGGAATAAACCTCATGCCCCTCTCTGTAATAGAGAAACTGGGAATCTATGGGGTGCAAGCTGCTAAAATCTCATTAGAGATGGCAGACAATTCAAGAAAATAGGCTTATGGACAAGTAGAGGACGTGTTAGTAAAGGTTGAAGGCCTTTACATCCCTGCTGATTTCATAGTCCTGGATACTGGAAAGGAAGAGGATGAATCCATCATCCTAGGAAGACCTTTTCTGGCCACAGCAAGAGCTGTGATTGATGTTGATAGAGGTGAAATAGTCCTTCAATGGAATGATGACTCCCTTGTGTTTAAAACTCAAGGATCTCCCTCTGCAACCATGGAGAGGAAGCAGAAAAAGCTTCTCTCAAAGCAGAGTCAACCCAAGCCCCCACAGTCAAACTCTAAGTTTGGTGTTGGAGAGTTTCAACAATGCTCTGCACATCTGTGAGGCTCCATGAGAGCCCACTGTCAAGCTATTGACATTAAAGAAGCGCTTGTTGGGAGGCAACCCAATTTTTATTTATCTAACTATATTTTTCTTAGTTATATGTCTTTGTAGGTTCATGATCATGTGGAGTCACAAAATAAATATAAAAATTGAAAACGGAATCAAAAACAGCAGAAGAAGAATCACACCCTGGAGGAGCATCTGTCTGGCGTTCAACGCCAGAACAGAGCATGATTCTGGCGCTGAACGCCCAAAATGGGCAGCTTCTGGGTGCTGAATGCCAGAACAGGCATAGTTCTGGCGTTCAACGCCAGAAATTGCACACAAATGGGCGTTGAACGCCCAAAATGGCCACCAACCTGGCGCTGAACGCCCAGAGTTGTGTGCAAAGGCTTTTTTACATGCCTAATGGGTGCAGGGATGTAAATCCTTGAACACCTCAGGATCTGTGGACCCCACAGGATCCACTCAGGATCTGTGAACCCCACAGGATCCCCACCTACCTCCACTCACTTCTTCTCACCACTCTCCTTCACACAACCCCATAAACACTCTTCCCCAAAAACCCTTCACCAATCACCTCAATCTCTCTTCCCCATCACCTCTTCACTACTCACATCCATCCACTCTTCCCCATAAACCTACCTCATAAACTCCACCTACCTTCAAAATTCAAAACCAATTTCCCACCCAAATCCACCCATATGGCCGAACCTTAACCCCCCTCCCTTCCCTATATAAAGCCCTCCATTCTTCATCAAATTCACACAACACACCCCTCTACACCCTTCTTGGCCGAAAACACTTCCCACTCTCCCTCTCCTCCATTTTTTCTTCTTCTTCATCTATTCTTTCTTTTATTGCTCGAGGGCGAGCAATATTCTAAGTTTGGTGTGGTAAAAGCATAAGCTTTTTGTTTTTCCATTACCATTGATGGCACCTAAGACCGGAGAATCCTCTAGAAAGGGGAAAGGGAAGACAAAAGCTTCCACATCCGAGTCATGGGAGATGGAAAGATTCATCTCCAAAGCCCATCAAGACCACTTCTATGACGTTGTGGCAAAGAAGAAGGTGATCCCCGAGGTCCCTTTCAAACTCAAAAGAAATGAGTATCCGGAGATCCGACATGAAATTCAAAGAAGAGGGTGGGAAGTTCTAACAAATCCCATCCAACAAGTCGGCATCCTAATGGTTCAAGAGTTCTATGCCAATGCATGGATCACCAAGAACCATGATCAAAGTAAGAACCCGGATCCAAAGAACTATGTTACAATGGTTCGGGGGAAATACTTAGATTTTAGTCCGGAGAATGTGAGGTTGGCGTTCAACTTGCCAAACATGGAAGAGAACGCACGCCCCTACACAAGGAGAGTCAACTTTGATCAAAGGTTGGACCAAGTCCTTATGGACATATGTGTAGAAGGAGCTCAATGGAAGATTGACTCCAAAGGCAAGCCGGTTCAACTAAGAAGATTGGACCTCAAGCCTGTAGCTAGAGGATGGTTGGAGTTCATTCAATGCTCAATCATTCCCACTAGCAACCGGTCTGAAGTTACTATAGACCGAGCCATCATGATCCATAGCATCATGATTGGAGAAGAGGTGGAAGTTCATGAGATTATACCTCAAGAACTCTACAAGGTGGCTGACAAGTCCTCCACTATGGCAAGGTTAGCCTTTCCTCACCTCATTTGCCACCTATGCAATTCGGCTGGGATTGACATAGAGGGAGATATCCTCATCAAAGAGGACAAGCCCATCACTAAGAAAAAGATGGAGCAAGCAAGAGAGCCCATTCATGGAGCTCAAGAGGCGTATGAAGCTCATCACCATGAGATCCCGGAAATGCCTCAAATGCACTTTCCTCCACAAAACTATTGGGAACAAATCAACACCTCCCTAGGAGAATTGAGTTCCAACATGGGACAATTAAGGGTGGAACATCAAGAGCACTCCATCATGCTTCATGAAATAAGAGAAGATCAAAAAGCAATGAGGGAGGAGCAACAAAGACAAGGAAGAGACATAGAAGAGCTTAAGGAAATCATTGGTTCCTCAAGAAGGAAACGCCACCATCACTAAGGTGGATTCATTCCTTGTTCTTATTTCTTCTGTTTTTCGTTTTCTATGTTATGTGCTTATCCATGTTTGTGTCTTCATTACATGATCATTAGTAGTTAGTAACTTTGTCTTAAAGTTATAAATGTCCTATGAATCCATCACCTCTCTTAAATGAAAAATGTTGTAATTCAAAAGAACAAGAAGTACATGAGTTTTGAATTTATCCTTGAACTTAGTTTAATTATATTGATGTGGTGACAATGCTTCTTGTTTTCTGAATGTATGCTTGAACAGTGCATATGTCTTTTGAAGTTGTTGTTTAAGAATGTTAAATATGTTGGCTCTTGAAAGAATGATGACTAGGAGACATGTTATTTGATAATCTGAAAAATCATAAAAATGATTCTTGAAGCAAGAAAAAGCAGCAAAGAACAAAGCTTGCAGAAAAAAAATAGGCGAAAAAAAAAATTAGAAGAAAAAGAAAAAAGCAAGCAGAAAAAGCCAAAAGCTCTTAAAACCAAGAGGCAAGAGCAAAAAGCCAATAACCCTTAAAACCAAAAGGCAAGGGCAAATAAAAAGGATCCCAAGGATTTGAGCATCAGTGGATAGGAGGGCCTAAAGGAATAAAATCCTGGCCTAAGCGGCTAAACCAAGCTGTCCCTAACCATGTGCTTGTGGCGTGTAGGTGTCAAGTGAAAACTTGAGACTGAGCGGTTAAAGTCAAGGTCCAAAGCAAAAGAAGAGTGTGCTTAAGAACCCTGGACACCTCTAATTGGGGACTTTAGCAAAGCTGAGTCATAATCTGAAAAGGTTCACCCAATTATGTGTCTGTGGCATTTATGTATCTGGTGGTAATACTGGAAAACAAAGTGCTTAGGGCCACGGCCAAGACTCATAAAGAAGCTGTGTTCAAGAATCATCATACTGAACTAGGAGAGTCAATAACACTATCTGAACACTGAGTTCCTATAGATGCCAATCATTCTGAACTTCAATGGATAAAGTGAGATGCCAAAACTATTCAAGAGGCAAAAAGCTATAAGTCCCGCTCATTTGATTAAAGCTATGTTTCATTGATAGTTTGGAATTTATAGTATATTCTCTTCTTTTTATCCTATTTGATTTTTAGTTGCTTGGGGACAAGCAACAATTTAAGTTTCGTGTTGTGATGAGCGGATAATTTATACGCTTTTTGACATTGTTTTTAGTATGTTTTTAGTAGGATCTAGTTACTTTTAGGGATGTTTTCATTAGTTTTTATGTTAAATTCACATTTCTGGACTTTACTATGAGTTTGTATGTTTTTCTGTGATTTCAGGTATTTTTTGGCTGAAATTGAGGGACTTGAGCAGAAATCAGATTCAGAGGTTGAAGAAGGACTACTGATGCTGTTGGATTCTGACCTCTCTGCACTCAAAGTGGATTTTCTGGAGCTACAGAACTCGAAATGGCGCGCTTTCAATTGCGTTGGAAAGTAGACATCCAGGGCTTTCCAGCAATATATAATAGTCCATACTTTGGCCAAGAATAGACGATGCAAACTGGCGTTCAACGCCAGCTCTCTGCCCAAATCTGGCGTCCAGCGCCAGAAAAGGAGCCAAAACCAGAGTTGAACGCCCAAACTGGCACAAAAGCAGGCGTTCAACACCAAGAAGGACCTCTACATGTGCAACACTCAAGCTCAGCCCAAGCACACACCAAGTGGGCCCCGGAAGTGGATTTATGCATCAATTACTTACTCATGTAAACCCTAGTAGCTAGTCTATTATAAATAGGACCTTTTACTAGTCTTTTTGACAATCTTTGATCAGTTGTATACCATCTTTGGACGCCTGGTTCTTAGATCAGAGGGGCTGGCCATCTCGGCCATGCCTGGACTTTTACTTATGTAATTTTAACGGTAGAGTTTCTACACTCCATAGATTAAGGTGTGGAGCTCTGTTGTTCCTCAAAGATTAATGCAAAGTACTACTGTTTTCTATTCAATTCATCTTGTTTCGCTTCTAAGATATTCATTCGCACTTCAACTTGAATGTGATGAACGTGACAATCATCATCATTCCCTATGAACGCGTGCCTGACAACCACTTCCGTTCTACATTAGAATTGAATGAGTATCTCTTAGATCTCTTAATCGGAATCTTCGTGGCATAAGCTAGAATGATGGCGGCATTCAAGAGAATCCGGAAAGTCTAAACCTTGTCTATGGTATTCTGAGTAGGATTCAATGATTGAATGACTGTGACGAGCTTCAAACTCGCGAGTGCTGAGCATTAGTGACAGACGCAAAAGGAGGGTGAATCCTATTCCAGCATGATCGAGAACCGACAGATGATTAGCCGTGCTGTGACAGAGCATGTGAGCATATTTTTCACTGAGAGGAGGGGATGTAGCCACTGACAACGGTGATGCCCTTGCATAAAGCCAGCCATGGAAAGGAGTAAGACTGATTGGATGAAGATAGCAGGAAAGCAGAGGTTCAGAGGAACGAAAGCATCTCCATTCGCTTATCTGAAATTCCTGCCAATGATTTACATAAGTACCTCTATCCCTATTCTATTATTTAGTCTTCGAAAACACCATTATCAATTTATATCTGCCTAACTGAGATTTGCAAGGTGACCATAGCTTGCTTGATACCGACAATCTCCGTGGGATTCGACCCTTACTCACGTAAGGTATTACTTGGACGACCCAGTGCACTTGCTGGTTAGTTGTATCGAAGTTGTGAACCATGGTATTGGCACCATGTTCTTGGCGCCATTGCCAGGGAAAGAAAGAGCCATGAATTTTACATAATTAAAGTGTAATCACGATTATGCGTACCAAGTTGCTCACGTTGCCAGGGATTGTTCGAGCCTGGACATCACAATTTCGTGCACCACCTAGCAACTGGACGAACCCTCATTGACGTCCAAAAAGGGGAGATAACCCTGAGAGTCAATGAGGATGAGTTTAAGTTGAATGTTGTCAAAGCTATGCAACATCCAGACACATCAGACGACTGCCTGGGCGTTGATATTATTGACTCCCTGGTGGAAGAGGTCCATATGACTGAGAGTCTCGAATCAGAGCTAGAGGACATTTTTAAAGATGTTCAACCTGATCTGGAGGAACCAGAGGAAATAAAAAAACCTCTGAAAACTCCTCAGGAAGAGGAGAAACCTCCTAAACCCGAGCTCAAACCACTACCATCATTCCTAAAATATGTATTTCTGGGAGAAGGTGACACTTTTCCTGTAATCATAAGCTCTGCTTTAGGGCCACAGGAAGAGAAAGCACTAATTCAGGTGCTAAGGACACACAAGACAGCTCTTGGGTGGTCCATAAGTGATCTTAAGGGCATTAGCCCAGCCAGATGCATGCACAAGATCCTATTGGAGGATGATGCTAAGCCAGTGGTTCAACGACAGAGGCGGCTAAATCCCGCCATGAAGGAGGTGGTGCAGAAAGAGGTCACTAAGTTACTAGAGGCTGGGATTATCTATCCTATTTCTGATAGCCCCTGGGTGAGCCTTGTCCATGTTGTCCCTAAGAAGGGAGGAATGACAGTGGTTCATAATGAAAAGAATGAACTGGTTCCTACAAGAACAGTTACAGGGTGGCGTATGTGTATTGACTACAGAAGGCTCAATACAGCCACCAGGAAGGATCATTTTCCTTTACCATTCATAGACCAGATGCTAGAGAGACTAGCAGGTCATGAATATTACTGCTTTTTGGATGGCTATTCAGGTTACAACCAAATTGCAGTAGATCCTCAAGACCAAGAGAAAATAGCATTCACATGTCCTTCTGGAGTGTTTGCCTACAGAAGGATGCCTTTTGGTCTGTGTAATGCACCTGCAACCTTTCAGAGGTGCATGCTCTCTATCTTCTCTGATATGGTAGAGAAGTTTCTGGAAGTCTTCATGGATGACTTTTCAGTATTTGGAGACTCATTCAGCTCCTGCCTTAACCATTTAGCACTTGTTTTGAAAAGATGCCAAGAGACCAACCTAGTTTTAAACTGGGAAAAATGTCACTTTATGGTGACTGAAGGGATTGTCCTTGGGCATAAAATTTCAAACAAGGGAATAGAGGTGGATCAAGCTAAAGTTGAAGTAATTGAAAAATTACCACCACCTGCCAATGTTAAGGCAATCAGAAGCTTTCTAGGGCATGCAAGATTCTATAGGAGGTTTATAAAGGATTTTTCAAAAATTGTAAAACCTCTGAGCAATCTGCTAGCTGTTGACACACCATTTGTGTTTGACACAAAGTGTCTGCAGGCGTTTGAGACCCTGAAAGCTAAGCTGGTCACAGCACCAGTTATTTCTGCACCAGATTGGACATTACCATTCGAACTAATGTGTGATGCCAGTGACCATACCATTGGTGCAGTATTGGGACAGAGGCATAACAAGCTTCTGCATGTCATTTATTATGCTAGCAGTGTTTTAAATGATGCCCAGAAAAATTACACAACCACAGAAAAAGAATTACTTGCAGTGGTTTATGCCATTGACAAGTTTAGATCCTACTTAGTAGGATCAAAAGTGATTGTGCACACTGACCATGCTGCTCTTAAATATCTACTCACAAAGCAGGATTCAAAGCCCAGGCTCATAAGATGGGTGTTGCTTCTGCAAGAGTTTGATATAGAAATAAGAGACAGAAAAGGGACAGAGAATCAAGTAGCTGATCACCTGTCACGGATAGAACCAGTAGCAAGAGCATCCCTCCCTCCTACTGAGATCTCTGAAACCTTTCTGGATGAGCAATTGTTTGCTATTTAGGAAGCTCTGTGGTTTGCAGACATTGCAAACTATAAGACACAAGGTTCTCCTTCTGTAACCATGGAGAGGAAGCATGAAGAGCTTCTCTCACTGCAGAGTTAACCAAAGCCCCCACAGTCAAACTCTAAGTTTGGTGTTGGGAGGCCACAACCAAACTCTAAGTTTGGTGTTGAACCACCACATTCAAACTCTAAGTTTGGTGTTGGGAGGTCCCAACCTTGCTCTGATTATCTGTGAGGCTCCATAAGAGCTCACTGTCAAGCTATTGACATTAAAGAAGCGCTTGTTGGAAGGCAACCCAATGTTATTTAATTATATCTATTTATTTTCCATGGCTATTTTATGTTTTCTTTAGGTTGATGATCATGTGAAGTCACAAAAACAAATGAAAAATAAAAAACAGAATGAAAAACAGCACACCCTGGAGGAAGATCATTCTGGCGTTTAAACGCCAGAAACAAGCATCTGTCTGGTGTTTAACGCCAGAAACAAGCACCAAGCTGGCGTTTAACGCCAGAAACAAGCATCAGTCTGGCGTTAAACGCCAGAAACAGGCTACATTTGGGCGTTTAACGCCAGAAACAGGCAGCAGTCTGGCGTTAAACGCCAGGATTGCACAGTAAGGGATTTTTGTACGCCTAATTGGAGCAGGGATGCTAAATCCTTGACCCCACTGGATCTGTGGACGCCACAGGATCCCCACCTACCTCACCATTCAAATTCAAACCATTTTTCTCCCAAACCCACCCATTCAGACACTTCTATCTCCTCCATCTTCTCCACTTCTCTCTTCTTTTGCTCGAGGACGAGCAAACCTTTTAAGTTTGGTATGGTAAAAGTATTGCTTTTGTTTTTCCATAATTCAGTGGTAGAGCAATTGACTGAAGATCAAAGAGCTATGAGGAAAGAGCAACAAAGGCAAGGAAGAGACATAGAGGAGCTCAAGAGCACCATTGGTTCTTCAAGAAGAGGAAGACGCCACCCTCATTAAGGTGGACCCATTCCTTAATCTCCTTGTTCTTATTTTCCTGTTTTTCGTTTACTATGCTTCATGTTTAATTATGTTTGTGTCTTTACTATATGATCACTAGTATCTAAGTGTCTATGTCTTAAAGATATGAATGTCCTATGAATCCATCACCTTTCTTAAATGAAAATTGTTTTCTGAAAAAGAAAAAGAAGTACATGAATTTCGAATTTTAAAATAGTTTAATTATTTTGATGTGGTGGCAATACTTTTTGTTTTCTGAATGAATGCTTGAACATTGCATATGTCTTTTGAATTTGTTGTTTATGAATGTTAAAATTGTTGGCTCTTGAAAGAATGATGAAAAAGGAGAAATGTTATTTGATAATCTGAAAAATCATAAAAATGATTCTTGAAGCAAGAAAAAGCAGTGAAGAACAAAGCTTGCAAAAAAAATGAGAAAAAAAAGAGATCAAGAAAAAGAAAAAGCAAGCAGAAAAAGTCAAAAGCTCTTTAAACCAAAAGGCAAGAGCAAAAAGCCAATAGGCCTTAAAACCAAAAGGCAAGGGTAATAAAAAGGATCCAAGGCTTTGAGCATCAGTGGATAGGAGGGCCTAAAGGAATAAAATCCTAGCCTTAGCGGCTAAACCAAGCTGTCCCTAACCATGTGCTTGTGGCGTGAAGGTGTCAAGTGAAAACTTGAGACTGAGCGGTTAAAGTCGAGGTCCAAAGCAAAAAAACAGAGTGTGCTTAAGAACCCTGGACACCTCTAATTGGGGACTTTAGCAAAGCTGAGTCACAATCTGAAAAGGTTCACCCAGTTATGTGTCTGTGGCATGTATGTATCCGGTGGTAATACTGGAAAACAGAGTGCTTAGGGCCACGGCCAAGACTCATAAAGTAGTTGTGTTCAAGAATCAACATATTGAACTAGGAGAATCAATAACACTATCTAAATTCTGAGTTCCTATAGATACCAATCCTTCTGAACTTCAAAGCATAAAGTGAGATGCCAAAACTGTTCAGAAGCAAAAAGCTAATAGCCCCGCTCATCTAATTAACACTGATCTTCATAGATTTTTTGGAATTCATTGTATATTCTCTTCTTTTTATCCTACTTTGTTTTTAGTTGCTTGGGGACAAGCAACAATTTAAGTTTGGTGTTGTGATGAGCGGATAATTTATACGCTTTTTGGCATTGTTTTTACTTAGTTTTTAGTATGATTTAGTTGGTTTTTAGTATATTTTTATTATTTTTTAATTAAAAATCATATTTCTGGACTTTACTATGAGTTTGTGTGTTTTTTTGTGATTTCAGGTATTTTCTGGCTGAAATTGAGGGAGCTGAGCAAAAATCTGATTCAGGCTGAAAAATGACTGCTGATGTTGTTGGATTCTGACCTCCCTGCACTCAAAGTGGATTTTCTGGAGCTACAGAACTCCAAATGGCGCGCTATCAATTGCGTTAGAAAGTAGACATCCAGGGCTTTCCAGCAATATATAATAGTTCATACTTTGCTCAAGGATAGAGGACGTAAACTGTCGTTCAACGCCAGTTCCATGTTGCAGTCTGGCGTCCAGCGCCAGAAACAAGTTACAAGTTGGAGTTCAACGCCAGAAACAGGTTACAACCTGGCGTTGAACGCCCAAAACAGCCCAGGCACGTGAGAAGCTTAAGTCTCAGCCCCAGCACACACCAAGTGGGCTCCAGAAGTGGATTTCTGCACCATCTATCATAGTTTGTTCATTTTCTGTAAACCTAGGTTACTAGTTTAGTATTTAAACAACTTTTAGAGGTTTATTTTGCACCTCATGACATTTTAGATCTGAACTCTGTACTCTTTGACGGCATGAGTCTCTAAACTCCATTGTTGGGGGTGAGGAGCTCTGCAGCGTCCTGATGAATTAATGCAATTATCTCTGTTTTCCATTCAAACACGCTTGTTCCTATCTAAGATGTTCATTCGTGCTTCACTATGAAGAAGGTGATGATCCGTGCCACTCATCACCTTCAATCCATGAACGTGTGCCTGACAACCACCTCCGTTCTACATTAGATTGAATGAGTATCTCTTAGATTTCTTAATCAGAATCTTCGTGGTATAAGCTAGAATTGATGGCGGCATTCATGAGAATCCGGAAAGTCTAAACATTGTCTGTGGTATTCCGAGTAGGATTCAAGGATTGAATGGCTGTGACGAGCTTCAAACTCGCGATTGTTGGGCATAGTGACAGACGCAAAAGAATCAAGGGATTCTATTCCGACATGATCGAGAACCAACAGATGATTAGCCATGCTGTGACAGAGCATTTGGACCATTTTCACTGAGAGGACGGGAAGTAGCCATTGACAACGGTGACACCTTACATTCAGCTTGCCATGGAAGGAGCCTTGCGTGTGTGGAGAGGAGTACAAGAGAAAAGCTGAAATAAAGAGGACAAAGCATCTCCAAAACCCCAACATATTCTCCATTATTGAGTAACAAGTATTTATTTTATGCCCCTTGACTCTTACAATTAAAACTAAGAATTAGTATTGCTATTATATCCTGACTAAGAGTTACAAGATAACCATAGCTTGCTTCAAGCCAACAATCTCCGTGGGATTCGACCCTTACTCACGTAAGGTATTACTTGGATGACCCAGTGCACTTGCTGGTTAGTTGTGCGGAATTACATAGTGTGAAGTAATTTTCGTGCACCATAGACTTCACCTATTTTATTTTTAATTTGAATTTGGTTTAGCATACCACATTGTTTATGCAATTGTTGTTCTTTTAGAAAAAAAAAATGTTGGACTCATGTCTTCTTGTGAATAGACCAATTTCTTCCTTAAGCTTTTCATTTCTGAGAATGTCATATTTGATTCTGTTTTTAATTACTCTCTCTTTTTTTTTTGAACGTCATCATTAGTCTTAGTTCTCCATTTCTTGTGAATCTCATGCTCGTCCGAGTCAACTTGAATTTGTTTCCATCTAATGCACCATTTGTCCTTTTATTTGTCTTTCTTTAGTCAAAGATTCTTTCTTGAGAATTTTCTATTGATTAAGTTGTCTTTCCTGACGCGTTTTGTATTCCTTTGGACCAATTGGAAACTTATTTGATAATCCATGCCTATTGAGTTCTTGTTCGAATTCCCTTGATTTAAAGATTCTTTCTTCCATGGGCTGATTTCCTTTTAAGCGCATCGTAATTTTCTTAAATGATTTTTTTTTGCGAGGTGGTTATTCCAGGTATACTTTCAAAATTTTGTTTTGGACCATTTTGACAAAGATTTGAGTTCTTTTGAAGAAATTTAAGTTTTGAATCAACTTTTTAAGTTGATGAGTTCCTTTTTAAGTTTTTCGTTTCTATGAATGACATGCTTTATGAATCCTAATTGAAATCCTTTGATTTAAGTTCCTTTCTTAAAATGAGTTAGTTTCTTTTTTAGCATATCTTAATATTATTGAACATCCTTATAAAGTTGTGACTTCAAGTATATTACTGGAGTTTTGTTTTAAACCTTTTTAAACAAGTTTTGATTTATTCTTATGCAAAGTTGTCCCTGGCTTTAAATTGCTTTACTTGAGCAGTGCCTCTCTTTGATGTGATTTGAACTTATTTTGGGGTAATATAACCATCTATTGAAGTTTTAACAAAAGCACTTTCAATTCAGCCTACACTCCTTTACCTTATACTTTGAAAATCTCTGTATGTGATTTAAACCTATTCGATTGTAATGCATCATCTTTTCTTTTATGAGTAAAACTTTATGTCAGGTTTTCTTCCAACAAGATTATAGTTTTCATACATGCTTGAAAAAGAAGAGAAAATACAATTTTGCTCTTAGCCAAATTAATCTTTCTATTTACAAAATTTGTGTAATCTATTTTCACTTGAATTTATATTGAAATAATGCCACATTTATGCTTTTATTAATCTTTTGAAGGATGTTTGTTACCCATTTTCTCTTTTAGAACATGAAATGATTTCCCCTTAAGTTTTTCATTCTTTTACGAACAATGTATTCGAAAATATTTTTAAACCATACTCTTGAGTTCTATAAACTTTGTCTTTGGTTTGGATATTCTTCTGTAAACCTCTTATTTTTTTTTATTCAGCTTGAATTCGTTTCAAAATACTGTGTTGTTTTTCATCTTATTGGTCCTATTGAATCCCTTCGACTCGAGAGTTACCCTTAAAGTTATCAGTTGATTCTCTTTCCAGCATTCTTCATTACTTGTTTACTCTTGTCTACTTGTGATTTCAACAATTTTTTCAAATTCTCGTGAATATGATCCTTGCCGCTTTTCTTTCTTTTCTAAGGTCTGTTATCCTTCTGAGTATACTCGAGATTAGTTTTGGTATCTTGTGTGACTGTTGGACTTAGTAAATGACACATTAATTCTTTAGGGTACGTTTGGTGGATGCAAAAGGTGAAACTCGTAAATGTACGACATCACAAGAAATTGTGGAACCTTGTTTTATGTGACATAGTTCTGTTGATCTGGAATTTATGACCAGTAATAAGGTTTGCAAAGTGTTTAACGAAGTTAAGAACCGTCAGATGAGTTGCCCAATGAAATACGGTTGAAAATGGTGGAGATAAATTATGTTGAAATTTGAATAGTTGAATCACTGAAGTTGGTATGAGATTAGTATGTGGACGTTAAGTACATCGTTTAAACCCCGGCAGGTTTCATACCTTTTGACGCCTTGCCTTACCATCACATATTTGAAAACATATTATCTTGTACATCAAGCCTATTTTGTAACTTCTGTTTGTATCACACTTATACCCTTTAATACCCTTATGCCATATGAAAATCCTAGTATTTGAAAAAAAAAAAAATATATATATATATATATATATATATATATATATATATATATATATATATATATGAGAACTTTTTGCCTTTTCTTTGAATAAGTTCAAGAGTGAAGTAATATGAAATCTCTTTTATTTTATATCAATTTTCGAGGACGAAAATTTTTATAAGGTGGGTAGGATGTAAGACCCAAGACTTTTGAAAATTCCTATTTTGAATCAATCTCAAATTATATATTTATTTATGGTTTTAATTTCAGAAATTATTTTTAGTGAAAATAATTAAAGGCAATTAATTGGATTTGAAATAAATTAAGGTTTTTATCCAAACTCTATACCTATGGATTATTTTCCTATTTATGATTTAAAGTTCTAGAAATTTGAAAATAATGAGGTTTGGCTATTTAAATTAGAATTTTATTTAATTTCATAATTATTGAATTATTTTCTATATTTAAATTATAAATTTGGTAGTTATGAGATAATAAGAATTTTATATGATTCAATTTTAGATGCTTTATATTTATATCATTTAGTACTTTAGGTTAAAGATAAAGAAAATTAATTATATTATCTCTAATTCTTGAATTTGAGTACTAATTCAAAAATAAATCATAATTTGATAATTAGATAGTATTTTTATAAATATTATTATTGGATTAAAATAGATGTTCAATTACTTTATTACCCCTAATTTTATTCAAAATTACTAAACTATTCCTAACCCTAATTTCTAACCACACACTCACCTCACCCATACTTGCCGCCACTCTCCTCACTTAGCACAACACACACACAACGCACTACACTCTTCTTTACACACACAGCAACAACTTCAAAAAGAAAAAAAAGAAAAGAAACATAAAGAAAGAAAGGGGAAGAAGGAAGGGGGACCGAGGAAGGAAGGAGAGGGGGAGAAGAGTGAGGAGGTGCGGTAGGTGTCACTGCCACCATAGCCGTCGCTGCTGACAGAGGAGAGAGGAGATCTGAGAGAGAAGGAGAGTGCCGCGAGGGGAGCCGCCGCGCCGTTCAGGACCGCCATCGCGTTGCATCGCCATTTGCGCCAGCGCCGAGGAGACTGCGCAGGGAGGAGAGAGAGCGAGATCTGAGGCCGAGCTGAGGTCCAACCACCGCGTCGGAGACCTTTTCGTGTCGCCAGCGTCGCAATCATCGTGAAATCCGTCGCCGCCGCTGCTGTACCCGCGTCGTCGTCGTTCTCATCATGGAGTCGGTTGCCGTCACTTATGGCGGAGCCAGAGAGAAAGAGAGAGCGAGCTCGGGAGCAGAGGATAGAAAGGAGAGACCCGCGCCAGCCACCACCACTTCTGCCGCTCAAAACCCTGCTGCCGCCGCCAGGGAACGCACTGTTGGTAAGGGTTTTAAAGTTTGGTTTATGTTCTTTTGGGTTCTGGGAACTTTTATCGTCACTGCATGTTTATTTCAATCATCCGCCGCCATTGCTTGTTATTCTGAACCGCTGCACCATTGTTGCCGCCGTTCTGGTCACCGGGTGTGGCGTGGGTGATCACCGGAACCACCATCGGAGTTACCGTTATTTCAGTTCAGCCGTTCGTCCTTGTTTGGGTAAGCGATGCATTCCGAAACCTTTAAATTAGCATTTCTGTTTTAAGTTGTTTGAGGATCTGAGGTCTTGGTGTCATAGGATCGAGTTACGGGTCTTGATAGCTGAGTTTTATGGCTGTTGCATACAGCATCAAGGTGCTACGTCATCACCGGAGCTACCGTTGCTCCGTTTTCTCGATTATTCGTAAGCCCAATAAGTCGTTCCTTGTTCCAAACTCTTTTAGTTACTTTTCTGTTATAGATTATTAAGTTTTATGCGACATTAACGTTTTAGGATTGAGCTAAGGCTATGTTTAGAGGCTGTGGCTACTGCGGGGACGGTCGGTATTGATGCTGTTGCTGTGGGATAAGAATAGAAATGCAGTTTGTCGCGTAGTTGAATCGCGAACGAGGTAGGGATTTTTCTTAAATTCTATTTTATATTACAGAGTTGTTATAAATAGATATTGACGCAGAAAGATATACTTTTGTGATTATATTTGTCTTGTGAATGTGATGGTTTGTTAGACTGAATTATTGGCTGCTTGATTGCTTGAGTGAAGTACGGTTGTTGATAAAAAATGGGTTTGAAAAGTTATTTACTTAATTATTATGAAAAGTGATTTTTCTTGGTTTGGAGTTAAAGCGGTTTGATTTTGAGTCGGTCTGATTTTATAAATGATTTAATACTTGAGCTGGTTTGATTTTAAAAAGAGTTTTATTATTGAAATTGGTATGATTTGAGAATAATTTGATATTGGAGCTGGTTCAACTCTGGAAAATGTTTGGAATTTGGAAATGGTTGAAAAAAGGTTTGAGAAATGTTTGGGTGGGACCCGAAAAGGGTGGCAGTGTCCGAGTTTTAGAGGAGATGCTGCCGAAATTTTATAAAATTGAAAGTTTTGCCGAAGTAATTATTTAAAAAAGATTTAGTTTTTGAACATTATATGTTTTAAGATTGATTTATTTAGAAAAGAAAGAATTATGTTTTGAATTGAGATTGTTGATTAACGGAAAGAAGGATGATGAGGATTGATTTGAAATATGATTTTTGAATGAATTTGGAAATGGGATATGGATTGACGAATGATGATGATATTGAGAATGGCTTAGATATTGATGAATGATGAATGAATTATTTATATGGCTTCTGAATTTGAAATATCTGAGATACGAGGTTCCCTGGATTAAGTGTCGTGGCTTGCCACCACGTGTACCAGGTTGAAAACTCGATACTCTGTTGACCCTACGACGTAAGTGTGATCGGGCACTATATAAATTCCCGGGAATGATACCTCCATTGAGTAATATTGATTATTTGAGAAAAAGCTATGCATAGACTCTTGGGGATGCACGTCGGGGGACAGTCTAAGGACAATTCAGACTTGTCGGGTTGGCTGGATAACTGGCAGATGAGCCTCATCAGCCATAGGACAGGCATGCATCATATGTATTTGTATGCTTTGCTTGGGTTTGAACTTGTTTTGGTTTGCCTAATTGCTAAACTGTTCTTAACTGCTACTTGAACTATTTGCTGTAACTGCTACCTACTTGTGCTTTCCTTGTCTGTGTTGCCTGTGTTTGTCCTGGCGTGCTACATTTGAGAATGAACTTAGATGCTGAATTAATGATTGTGTTGTTTGATTGCGTAGTTGATTTCTGATTGAGATTTTCTTATAAGAAAGGAAAGATTTTGGATTTCTGAAAGATTAAACATTGTTTCTTTGAAAAGGATTTTGAACGATTTCCTATTGGTTTTAAAAGATTCATAAGGCAATAATAATCACTGAGCTTGAAAACAGTTTCTTATTAAATATCTTCTTATAACAACTTTGAAACTCCGTGGTGAGACCGTGTGGTTAGGTTCTCACCCCCTACAGCTTTACCTTTTCAAGAACCGGATGAAGAAGCATTAAGAACAGATATACTGCGTTTGGTTTATAAGATGTTGTATTAATTAAATTATTTTCTTCCCTCGTCTTTGTTATTACGAGTTTGTAAGAGGGATAGGAATTGTATGTTTTATATGTATATTATATTATGAGTTATTATGTAAGGAGTCTTGTATATGAATCTATGCCTGTTTGTATTTTTCTTAAGATAAAGTGTTTATTTTCGATTTTTCTAAGAAATCAGCGATACAGTGTTGAGGTACAGGCTCCTATTTTAGTATTTAGTATGTAAAATAGTCGTAATACTTCTTGCTATCAGAGTAGCGCAGCCGGAAGCGTGATTTCTGATAGTGAGGGTGTTACATCAAACAATATGAAATCTATAAACTTAGATACCACTTATATAAATATGACAAAAATATTTTTTTAAAGTTGTTTATACTTTAAAAATGTTCTCTTAAAAATATAGATTAATAAAAGTATAAATTATGAATAAAATTAAAGATGTAACAATAGAAATAATTATATTAATGATTTTAATTATATTAATTCAAACAACATTGAATTTCTTAAATCAATACAAAATAGTTTTTTTTTCAAAAGATCAATTTTATAATTAGGGGTAAACGCGGGTCAGATCAGATAGGATCAAATATGGCTAAAATCTCGATCCGATTTGTACTAAAATTATCGAATCGAATCCAATATCCGTAGTTTTTCAATCTTGGATCTAATCCGATCTGCAATTTGCGGATTGGATCGGATCGAATATCGAATATATCCACAAAACATAAAAATAAAAGTTTTTTAATTAAAAAATATCAATAAAATTCTTTTTTCTACTCTTTTAAATATTTTTACTCTTAAAAATAATAATAAATATACTTTTCTTAAACAATAAAAATAAAATAATACAGCATATATGATCATTATTAGTTAAAATAAAATATAAAAATAATATTTATTTATTTATTTTTGTGGATCCGTGGATATGCAGATACCTACATAAAATCCGCAATCTGATCGTATTCGTGCATCGAAGCCTTGCAGATCGGATCCATATTTGCAATTTTTAAATCGTATTCGAATAGACACCTGATGCATGAGCATCTTTCCTTTATTTTCTGTTTATTTTAAGTGAAAATGTAATAAGTTTTAATCTTATTTTAGTGTTTGAAACCTCTTTGAATGCTACTTTGAGTTGCTTTGGTGTTTCAATTATTTCAAGTGAAGCTCGAATCGGTTTGGCAGAGTTCATGTGCAAGAAAAGAGAAGAGTTTGGAAGCTGCCAAGCTGCCGCTAAACGCGGACCTAGCCGAATTTGGCGTTTAGCGCCAGCAATGCGGATCACACTTCACCAGAAGAGCATCTTTAGTTGGATTTAGCTTTTAATTGTTCTATTTTATTTTATTTTAGTTATTTTTAATTACAAACAAAATCTTTTAGGTTTAGAATTTATTATTTTGTTTTAATTTCAAATCAAATTAGGTTAGATATAAAAGGAAAAAGATTCAGTCCTTCGAGGGGATCTTCTCTTTTACGCACTTTCACATTTTCTGAACCCTAGTTTTCTCTCTGAGTCATGAGCCACTAAACCTCCTTGGTTAAAGTTAGGAGCTCTGTTTGTTTCTATGGATTAAGACTATTATTATTCTATTTTAATTTATGTATTGATTCAGTTTCAAGGATTACTTTCGTTCTTCATCTTATGAATTTGGGTATATCGGAAGAACAACCCTTATTCTATATGTATTCTTGTAATTCTTGGAAGAGTTATCTCACTTGAATACTAGCTTGAAAGCAAATTCTTCCTAAACTGCTAATTGCTTGGACTTAACGGGATACATGACATACAATCCTCTTATATTTGGGTAATTAGAGTTTTTGTGGTTAATAAACTAGAATTGAACCTAACCCTCTAATCTATATTAAGTGACCAAGAAATTGGTGGTTGACTAGTTAGAGGAGACTAAATCACTAAGGAATTAGGGTTTAGTCAATTACAATTTGCCATGAAATGAATCTTGCATGATTAAAATAGTTGGTAAGAAATCTTAATCTGGAAGAATAAAGAACTCCAAAACCTTAACTATATTCTCATATACTTTTCACACTAATTTCACTGTTTGCGTTCTTACTCTCTGAATTACTATTTAATACTTTTGAACCTCAAAACACCATTTTCTGCTTGCCTGACTAAGTTATTCATTCGACTATTGTTGCTCAGTCCATCAATCCTCGTGGGATCGACCCTCACTCACCTGAGGTATTACTTGGTACGACCCGGTACACTTGCTGGTTCAGTTGTGGACATTCTAATTCAGCACCAAATTTTTGGCGCCGTTGCCAGGGATTGACTGTGATTGACAACCAACCATTGTTTGATTGCTTAGATTAGGCGTTCTTAGTTTTTAGTTTTTATTTGTTTTTGTTCTTTAAATTTTTGAAAATTTATTTTGTTTTAGTTAAAATTTTTTTTTAATTTCTGAATTAAGTTTGGTGTCTCCTTATAAATTTTTATTTTATTTTTCCTGATTAATCTTCTTTTCATTGTTTTTGAATTTAGTTGTTAATTTCTCTTTATTACTTTTTGAAATTTTAGTGTTCTTTATTTAGTTCATTTTATTTTATTTCTTTTACACAAGATACCTCACTGGGAATTCTCTGCACTCTGGCGTAGAGATTCCTACCTTCTCTTTATTTTCTGTTGGTTATGAGCAGGAACAGGAACAAAGAGCCTCTTTTAGACTTTGATCCTGAAATTGAGAGGACCTTGAGGTGGTGTTTGCAACAAGCTAGAGCTTGTAAAGCCGGTGAAGACCTCAGGGATAATTTTGATAAGGAAGTTGAAGAGTCCACTATGGAGCCCAACAACAACAACAATGCAGTTAATACTAATGTTGTTAATCCTCCTCCTAATATGCCTGCATAACCTAGGAGAACACTTGACTCTTATACTGCTCCTAGCCCATATTTCTATGGGAATAGCATTGTTGTCCCCCCTATTGCTGCAAACAACTTTGAGCTAAAACCTCAGTTAATTTTTTTGGTGCAGCAAAATTGCTAGTTTCACGGACTCCCAAGGAAGATCCCAACTTGTTTATTTCTAATATCCTGCAGATCTGTGACACTGTAAAAACTAATGGAGTCCATCCTGACATCTACAAGCTACTTCTCTTTCCATTTGTTGTACGGGACCGAGCTAAACAGTGGACGGACACTCAACCCAAGGAGAGCTTGGACACTTGGGATAAGGTGGTCAACCGGTTTCTGACCAAATTCTTTCCTCCTCAGAATCTGATTAAGCTGAGGACGGATATTCATACCTTCAGGCAGAAAAAGGGTGAATCTCTTTATGAAGCTTGGAAAAGGTATAAGTTGATGATCAAGAAGTGTCCTCCTGATATATTCTCTGACTGGATACAGTTGCAGATATTCTATGAAGGAGTCTCAGAGACAGCTAGGATGTCCCTGGATAATTCTGCAGGAGGTTCAATCTATATGAAAAAGACCCCTGATGAAGCTATGGAGTTGATTGAAATGGTTGCTAACAACCAGTACTTATACTCTTCTGAGAGGACTTCTGTGAAGAAAGGAGTCATGTAGTAGGATACCTTGGATGCTATTCTTACCCAAAACAAGGCTATTTCTCAGCAAATTAATGCTATTACACAACACTTGAGTAGAATACAAGTCTCAGCAGTCAGTACTTAAGACACTTCTTATGATATGAGTGGTGGCTTCCCTCAAGGTGAGACTTATGGCTATGGCCAATTTACTTTTGAATAGGTTAATTTCATGGATAATGCCTCTAGACCTTCCAACAATGATCCGTTTTCTAAGACATAAAATCAAGGGTAGAGGAATCATTCTAACTTTGGGTGGAGAAGCCAATCTCAGAGGCAACCAAAATTCAATAATTCTCAGGATGGTTTTAATCAGAATACTTTCAACAACCGTCAATTTCAAGCCTCTCAGCCATACCAAGCACCCTCTCAGTCTCAGAATCCTCCTAACTTAGCCTCTATAGTTGCAGAACTCTCCAAGAACACTCATAGTTTTATGCAGAAGACCAGAGCTTCACTTCGGAACTTGGAGATACAAGTGGGTCAGTTGAGTAAGCAAATACCTGAGAGGAGGAAGTACAGGTTACTGAAGAATCAGAGAAAACAGAAGCTCCAGAAAAGACTGAGGGTACCACAGTACATGCTCCACCCAAGGCACCCGAGCACAAGCCGAAGTTGCCATACCCTCAGAAGCTCCGAAAAGAAACCAAGGACGAGCAATTCTCACAGTTCTTGGAAGTTTTTAGAAAGTTGCAAATCAATATTCCTTTGGCTGAGGTTTTGGAACAAATGCCTCTCTATGTTAAATTCACGAAAGGCTTACTCTCTAAGAAGAAGACCTTAAATGGAGATGAAATAGTGGTCCTGGCCAAGGAATGTAGTGCAATAATTCAGAGCAAATTGCCAAGAAAGATGCCAGATCCATGGAGCTCTCAGATTCTATGCACTATTGGGAACACAACCTTTGACAAAGCCTCATGTGATCTTGGTGCAAGTATCAATTTAATGCCCTTGTCTATGATGAAAAAGCTACAAATCCAAGAGGCACAACCAACAAGGATAGCATTACAAATGGTAGACAAATCTCTAAAACAGGCACATAGACTAGTGGAGAATGTCTTGGTCAAGGTTGGAAAATTTTTTCTCCCTGCAGATTTTGTAATCATTGACATGGGAAAGGATGAGAATGACTCTATATCCTAGAAAGACCATTCCTGGCCACTGAGAGAGCTCTAATTGTTGTGGAAAAAGGTAAATTGGTTTTGAGGATGCATGAGAATTATTTGGTATTCAAGGTTTTTAGACCATTATATCACTCTGGTGAAGGAGGAACTTGCATGAAGAGGGAACTCACTAACCCAAGTCTCCAAGGATTCCTGACTGAAGTAAAGCAGAGTTTACAGCTCAAGCCTCCTTTGGTGGGAACCAATACAATTCCTCCTAACATCAAACCTAAGTTTGGTGTTGGGTGTGCATTATCCACCAAGGAGAAAGGCCCCAAGAAGAAGGTACCCAAAAAATGGAGAAACAAGAAGATTCCCACTAAAGACTTCTCACTAGGAATGAAAGTGGTATTCACTAAAAGCCCAATCTTACCTCATACAATGAACATGATCCTATCTCTAGAGCATATTGAGTTAATCAATGAGAGCACAGGAAAAATATTCACAGTGAGAGGTGGGGAGATAAAGCACTATGATCACCCCTCTCTTTAGCAGAGTTGACCATCAAGCTAGTGACGGTAAAGAAGTGCTTGTTGGGAGGCAACCCAACTCTGAGTACCTTTGATTTTATTTTCAATTTAATATGCATTTATTTATAATTTTTATTCATAGTTTTTCTTGGTTTTATGATGTTTGTGGTCATGCAAAGTGTTTAGAATAGGAACAGAAGAATCTAGAAGAAGAACAGAACACCCTGAAGAGGATCTCAATTCGGGTGCTTTGGCGCTAAATGCTATGCTGGGCGTTTAGCACTGAGGAGCACGTAAATCAAGGTGGAGTTGCGTCGTGTTGGGTGTAAACACGGACTTGGGCGTTTAGCGCCAGATGGGCAGCAATGGTGCTAGCGTTAAATGCCAGGGAGCACATTTAACGCCCTGGATGGCACGAATCTCAAAGCTTCCATGCCTCATATGGCGCTAAACGCCACCTGGGCGTTTAGCACCAAGCCTCGTCCCTCAAAAAAAAATTTTTTTTTGGAGATACTGGCGTTAAACGTCAGGGAGGGCGTTTAACACCCTAGATGGCATCCATTTTACAGCGTTGTGGCGCTGAACGCCAAAGCTGGCATTTAGCACTAGCAACGCAGGTTTCGAATTTGAAAAAGGGGTTTAACCGTTACCAACGATTAATTCCCCACCCCCCTTTGACCATTCAACCCAACATCCCCACTCCCTCTCACCCCCTACCCACTTTCCCATCCCCATTCATTCTCCCATATGCCAACCACCCTTCACATCACCCAATCATATCCCATCAATCCCACCAAATCTCTTTACCCCATTCCCCAACGGTGACACCCCCTTCCTCATTCAACCCCATTTAATTCCATTTCATCCTCACCCTTTCTCACTATAACCGTGCCCCCATCCCTCCCTCCTTATATATACCCCATTTTTCTATCTTTTTTACCACACTACAATTCACCCAATTTACTTGCATCCATCCTCTTCAAGGAAGAGAAAAGAAAACGCTCCTGCAACCGGTCCATTCAAATTTAGCCGGTATTTTTCTAAGACCCACAAGGATCACTTTAACGAGATTGTGAGCAAAAAGAAGGTGATCCCCGGAGGTCCGATTTGATTTGCAGCCGAATGAGTATCCGGAGATCTGAGAACAGATTCTGAGGAGGGGTTGACATATGCTATGCAACCCTGTGACAGATGTGGGTGTTCTGATGGTCAAGGAGTACTATGCCAATGCTTGGGTGACTTACAAGAATATCAAGGGCGTGAACCCCAACCCAAAGAACTGGCGTACTATGGTCTGAGGGAGGATTCTAGAGTTTGGTTCGGAGAGAGTGAGGGATATACTTCAGTTGCCACCATCCAGAGATGACCCTCACTCATACACTCAGAGGGTCAATACTGATCAAAGATTGGACTAGGTCCTCACAGATATATGCCTTCCCAGAGCACAGTGGAGGAGGGATGCTAGAGGTCAACCATACCAGTTGGGAAGACATGATCTGAAGCTGGTTACTCGAGGATGGTTGGAGTTCATACAGTGCTCCATCATCCCTAGGAGGTTACCATCAACCGAGCTATGATGATTCACTACATCATGCTCGGTAATGAGATGGAGGTACAGCGTGTGATCCCTCAGGAGTTGTATAGCATAGCCGCGAAGGCCTCCACCTCTGCTAGATCGGCCTTCCCTCACCTCATTTTTCGCCTGTGAGAGGCCGCTCGAGTCCGCATTGACGAAGATACCCCTATTGATGTTGACAGACCAATTACTAGGAGGGGTATGGAGTATTCCAAGGAGCTTGGACGAGCACTGTCTCAGGAGCTAGTTCCCCCGCCTTAGTAGAAGTAGCCTGAGATGCCTCAGGGATATTATTTCCCCCCTCGTGACTATTAAAATCAGTTGACGACATCTATGGGCAGCTGACGTCGTCTGTTGACCAACTGAGGATAGAGCATCAGGCCACTCTGCCCTCCTTCAGCAGCTAGTGGAGGAACAACAGAGTCAGAGGCGAGAGTTGGAAGAGCTGAGGCACTGGAGAGGATTCCCAGGAGGGAGCAGCCACCAAGACTAAGGTGGTTGAGTTTCATTATCTGCTGCTTTATCTATTTTCTATTTTTCCAGTTATTTTATCTTGCTTTCTGTTATCTGTTTGAATTCCTTTGCATGACTATTAGTAGTATTTTATTATTTTTCTAGCTTAGTTTTTTAATTTGATATTTTATGTTTATTTTAAAAAAATGTCTCATGTATTGCTCACTGAGCTTGAAAAAAAATCAAAAGAAAAAGAAAAGAAGTAGTAAAATACATGAGACTTGAGTTATATATTCTGAGTTGTTCTAGTTGCTTTGATATGGTGGTATTATCTATAATTCTGAATGTAAAATTGATATTGAAGTTAAGAGTGTTAATTCCTGAGATACAGAAACTTAGAGAAATATTATGGATTCTCTAAATTGAGTAAGACATTGATCCTTGAAGCAAAATAAATAGCAAAAAGAAAAATAAAAAGCAAGGTCCAAGGCTCTGAGCATCAATGGTTAGGAAGGTCAAACATGATTAAAAGCTTAAAAAGTTGTTTTTCTAACCATATGCTTGTGGTGTGAAAGTGTCAAGTAACCCTTGAGATAGAGCACTAAGAGCCGAGACCAAGTGCAATTACAAAGTATGCCAAAGGCTCTGAGCACCACTGACTGGGAGGAATTAAAAGAAAGATAAGAACTCAAAGAATTCTCCAGTTAAGTGCTTGTGGTGTTGTTGTGTCAAGTTAAGCCTGAGACAAAACACTTAGAGTCACGGCTAGGCTCAAGGTGCAAAGCACCAAAGAAAAGAAAAGAAAAAGTTGTTTTCAAGGATCAATCAGAGCTTAAGGAGGAAGAGAATCCATAATATCATTCGAATTCTAGTTCTGAATGATATCAATATTTCTGAGCTTCAAAAGATAGTGAGATGCCAAACCTATTTAAAATCACAGTGGCATTAACCCCACTCAGTAATTGGAATGGAGCTTAAATGAACACTCAAGTCTTAAGCAATTTTTCTTCTCAGCCCTACACTGTTTTTAGTTGCTTGAGGATAAACAACATTTCAAGTTTGGTGTTGTGATGCGTGAGCATCTTTTTTTTATTTTTTGTTTATTTTAAGTGAGAATTTAATAAGTTGTATTCTTATTTTAGTGTTTGAAGCCTCTTTGGATGCTACTTTGATTTGCTTTGGTGTTTCAATTATTTTAGGTGAAGTTCGGATCGATTTGGCAGAGTTCGTGTGCAAGAAAAGAGAAGAGTTGGAAGCTGCCAAGCTGGCGCTAAATGCGGACCTGGGCGTTTAGCGCCAGCAACTCAAAAACGCGTGGCGCTAAACGCCAAGTCTAGCATTTAGCGCTAGGAAGGCATAACCAAAGGAGGAGTTTCTGCCCATAAGGGCGCTAAATGCCGAATCTGGCGTTTAGCGCCAGCAATGCGGATCACACTTCAACAAAAGAATATCTTTAGTTATATTTAACTTTTAATTGTTCTATTTTATTTTATTTTAATTATTTTTAATTACAAACAAAATCTTTTAGGTTTAGAATTTATTATTTTGTTTTAGTTTCAAATCAAATTAGGTTAGATATAAAAGGAAAAAGATTCAGTCCTTCGAGGGGATCTTCTCTCTCACGCACTTTCACATTTTCTGAACACTAGTTTTCTCTCTAAGTCATGAGCCATTAAACCTGCTTGGTTAAGGTTAGGAGCTCTATTTATTTCTATGGATTAAGACTATTATTATTCTATTTTAATTTATATATTGATTTAGTTTCAAAGATTACTTTCGTTCTTCATCTTATTATGAATCTGGGTATATCGGGAGAACAACCCTTATTCTATATGCATTATTGTGATTCTTGGAAGAGTTATCTCACTTGAATACTAGCTTGAAAGTAAATTCCTCCTAAACTGCTAATTGCTTGGACTTAGCGGGATACGTGACATATAATCCTCTTATATTTGGGTAATTAAGATTTTTATGGCTAATAAACTAGAATTGAACCTAAACCTCTAATCTATATTAAGTGAGCAAGGAATTGGCGGTTGATTAGGTTAGAGGAGACTAAATCACTAAGGAATTAGGGTTTAGTCAATTACAGTTTGCGATGAAATGAATCTTGCATGATTAAAATAGTTGGTAAGAAATCTTAATTCAAAAGAATAAATAACTTCAAAACCTTAACTATATTCTCATATACTTTTCACACTAATTTCACTGTTTGCGTTCTTACTCTCTGAATTACTGTTTAATACTTTTGAACCTCAAAATACCATTTTCTGCTTACCTGACTAAGTTATTCATTCGACTATTGTTGCTTAGTCCCTCAATTCTCGTGGGATCGACCCTCACTCACCTGAGGTATTACTTGGTACGACCCGGTGCACTTGCCGATTCAGTTGTGGATATTCTAATTTCGCACCAACACCACGGATATGCAGATCGGATCCGATCCATGAACACCCCTATCCACAGCAATATCAATATGTGTCCTTAGGACATAAGATAAATAAATCTTATTGATAATTATCTTTTTTATAATATTTGATGCAGTATTACATTAAATATTTTTTTCTCTTATATTAGTTCCTTTAAAAGAAGTGAATGTATTATTGACCCCTTAATAACAATCTTAGCTAATGTGAAACCTATAAACTTAGGGCAACACTAATATAAAGATGGTAAAAATATTTTTTTAAGTTGTTTATCTGGTCACACTTAAAAAATGTACTCTAAAAAACATAAATTAATAATTAAAGTATAAATTATTAATAAAATTAAAGATGTAAAAAAAAAATAATTATATTAATGATTCTAATTAATATTAATTCAAATGACATTAAATTTTTTAAACTAATATATTACAATTTTTTTAAATTTGAATTTTACCAGAAGATTATTGAGTGACGATTGAAAGTTTTTAATTCATCCTCTTAATATTTAAATAGATAAAAATTTAAATATATATGTTATTTATTTTTTTAAAATTAAAATGTAAAATATTTAAAAGATGCATTTTATTTAAAAATTAAAAAGATAATTTTTAGGAGAATGATTTAGAAATCTTAATCATTTTTCAAACTTATATATGTGCAAAACAAAATAACGTATGTAAACATAATAAATACATTGTTGAGTTTGAAAAAACAAAAATAATAATTTTAATAATGACTAAATATTATAATTTTAGGTTAAAAATTCAATTATGTGTGTAATTTATTTGGCTATTGTGCAGGACAAATGTAATAAAAATACAATTATTTAGGCCTAAGAACAATTGCAAACATTCCACTCCCATATGGGCCAATTGCAACAAGCCAACTCCTATTATCTTCTCTCTGACCTATAAACAAATGATCAAAATACTGTCATCTATCTTCAGTTTGTGACCCACGTGACTAACCCTAGATTAAGAAAAAAAGAAATTTTTTCACAAGTAAAAAGGTTTTTCAGCTAAGGGTTCAATTAAAAGAGAAAAAGTGATTACCGAATTCAAGTAACAAAAAAGAAAGAAGAAGAAAAGTCAAAAGCTAGTGCACAAAAGCAAAAATCAAATCAAAAGTTAAATCAGAATAACATTTTTATCTTTATGTTTTCATTGTAGCTGGTTGAAGTTGCCTTCTTTTTGTATGCATCATTCGAATAAAAAGAAAAAAAATAGAGATTGTGTATCACTACTACAAATCAAAAGTCAAAAATAAAACTTGGAGCCAAAAAATGGATGAATGGCTCAGATCCTTAAAGGCAAAAAAAAGAAAGAAAGAGAAGCAGTAAAGTAAGGTAAGGATGCATGCCAACTTTAATCACTGCTGTTGTCCTATCTCTCCTCTGCGTCTCTGATATGAATTTTGGAGAAGAAAAACAAGTCAACGATGTTCAATCAAGCTCAAGTTTTGGAAGCTTTACTCTTCTTTAAAAAGGGTAAACAAACAGAAATTAAACCAAGGAGAGTGAGCACACTGTTTGAAACTTTATAGCTTTCAAGTTATCCCTTCTTCTCCTTCATGACTTTACAATGAATATTTTGTTCTTTAGTTTTATCTTTCTTTGTTTCTTATCAATAGAAAAATGACATTATGTGAGGTATTAAAAAAAGTCATTGAGAGAAAAGGCAAAGAGAGTAATCTTGGAGAAAAGTCATAAAATTATTTCAAATTCTTTTGTTTATATTTCTGTTTTGTATTCATGATTCTGAGAAGATTTTTTTGCTAAGTTGGGTGAGCACTTAGTGGTTGAAAGTTTAGGGAGTGAACCTAGCCAAATCAAGGTTGGGTAATTTGTCCCAGATAGGATTGGGTAGAATCCTAGAAAATTGATGATTGTAATCTTCGTGAAAGATAGTAAAAATTTCACCACAATTGTGGTGGAGACTGGATATAGGCAACATTATATATGGTGGTTGAATCAGGATATATAGCTGTGTCATTTTCTCTTTGTATACTCAAAAGTAATGTGTTTTTTCTATTCTGTTTCTGGTTTTATTCAATATGAGACAAAATAAAATTATTTTCTGCAATATTACAGACTCAACATCAACACTGAGATTGAAGTTAAAGTGTACAAATTTTAAAAGAACTCATAAATTTAACCTCTTTTCTTTAGGCCATAGAGAACTTTTATACATAAAAGTTTTTAAATCATTAAAGTTAAATACTCTAGTAATCCCTACAATTACGCTGAATTTATAATTATATTTTTATATTTTAAAAGTTTTTAATATGATCTCTACAATAAATTTAAATTTGTAATTACATTCTTATCGTTCTAAAAATGTTTAACTTAAGGAAAAATGTTGAGACATATTTGCTAATGGTGTAAGATAAATGAAAATAATAAATAACGTTTTGTATTAATAGAGATCTAATTATAAATTTAAAATCAGAATAAATGGTCAAATTAGTCCCGTAAAGATCACTCATTCTTCAAATTAGTCTTTGAAATATTTTTTTAATCAAATTCATCATTCAAATATTTTTAGTTTAGTCATTTTAGTCTTTTGGTCACTTTCGTTACTAATGGAATCAAAAATTTGTTAATATGACACGTTAAGGAACACCACAACACACACTTAATAGTCTTAATTAATTAGTGATTAATATGATAAATTTATGAAATTAGATCAAATCAACTCTAAATTAAGAAATTCTAATGATTAAGTTCTTCTCTCAATTAGGTTTTGATATGATCTAATTTCATAAACTTATCATACTAATAATCAATTAAAATTTCTATGTGTGTTGTAATATCACTTAACGTGCCACTTAATAAATTTTGGCACCATCAACAAAGAAAATGACAGAAAGATTAATGTGATTAATTTAAAATCTTTAAGGGATAAATTTGATTAAAAAAAATTTTGATGACTAATTTGAAGAACAAGTGGTCTTTTAGAGACAAATTTGACGATTTATCCTTTAAGATTAGTATAAAAATTTAAATTTTTAAAATATAAAAACTAAAAAAGTAAGTTAACGAATCATTAATTATTTAATATCATATAGTGAATTAGTGATTACTATCTTCAGTGAACTGAAAAGAGTGATAATGATCTTAAACCAACTAAGCTCACGAATTAACTGTAATGAGTTTGAATAATGAGTGCGTCTTCACTTCTTAGTTCTTAATATCCAAGTTTTTTATCTAGGTTCAAGTCAACATATTTAAAGAACAAGATGCAGTCATTGTTACGTATTTTATGTCTCTTTTTATTTTTAGAAAAAATCTAGGGGCCAGCAATTTTTGTGTTTTCTGGTCAGCACTTAACCATCAAAATAAAAGTGAGTGATCTCCCACTATTAGATATAATCTCACACCATTAAAAATATTATTGATGGCCAATTGATGGTTATAAAATACCAAAATTGCTGGCTCCTAGCATTTCTCTTATTTTTATTTTATTATAAAGGAATTTTTATTTTTGATTGAAATTGTAAAATAATTAAGATAACTTATGAAAAAAACTAGTCCATACGTACTCTTTTTTTCTATTGGATATCATAAAATTATCATGTCCAAAGCAAAAATAATAAAATAATAAAATCATCTTAATACAAATAATAATAATAATCATAATTATAATAAAGAAAAAGATATACTCACGAACTAAACTGGCCATATAACTAGCCGACTAAAAAGGAAAAGGGAGGTTAATTTATGCAAATAAAAAAAAATTATATAGCAAATTTCATAGTTAGTTTAAAAAGAAAAAATTCAACAAATAAAGTAGAGTAAAGAGACAAAATAAAAATCATAAAATAAGATAAAAACACCAATTTTTTTTTATCTTTTATATTACCATCAATAATTAAAAGAATCAGTATAATTCCAATTTCTGTAATTTCTGTCTAAAGATACAATAGTTTCAGCAATACTTAGCACCTTATTCTAAAATTTTTTTGTTGATTTTTTTTAACCAAATATTCTAAATAATATAATAGAATAAATTGATCACAAGCTATCCAAGCAGGGGCGGAGACTCACTATGGAAAAGGGAATAACGGTCTCCCTAAATTTTAATTTTTTTTCATATAATTATATATAAATTTTAATTTATCTCTCCTAAAATTTTTATTTTAGTTTTATTTTATTATAAAATTATCTCCTTTTTAATGTTCGATCTAGTTCTACCCCTGTATCCAAGTCTCAAAATTCAAGGACGCCGGCTTTAGAGGCCAAACAATACCACACATGCCAAGATAATACTCACAAGTAACAAACAATTACCGAATATTTTTAACATTTTTACTACATAATACACATACATAAGTTGTCATTAAGAATAA
Source organism: Arachis hypogaea (assembly GCF_003086295.3). Classification (NCBI taxonomy): domain Eukaryota; kingdom Viridiplantae; phylum Streptophyta; class Magnoliopsida; order Fabales; family Fabaceae; genus Arachis; species Arachis hypogaea. The sequence continues at coordinate 16,920,258 of NC_092049.1, forward strand.
AAAACATTCAATCTACTCAACTTATTCTTAGTATTAATTCTATTAATTAAGACAAATTAAACCAAATAAAAATTTCAATTCAAAATGTAACTATTCTTTTTCAAATGATTTTAGTAAAATTATAACTTGATATATCTTTTAGAACTGTTTCTACTTGTAAAATCTGCATAAAATAATTAATAATAAAAATTTTATTTTTATCAAATTTTTATACAAGTCTTTTTTTTCTCGTGTCAATTTAGTTAATTGTAATACACTACGAAATGAACTCAACAATTCTAATTTTCATTTATAGAAATCTTTCTTTCGTTAAAAATTTCAAAACCACTCTAATTGATCTCAAAATTTACATTTTTGTACGGTTGATTTTTTTGGTTTGAAACTAAAAAAAACCTTTAAAGAATACATTGTAACTAATTATCCTTCTAAAATAGGGGCGTTCTAGCGTACAGACGCAAGTTGGGGAAGGTGTACAGAGAATTTGTTTTTTGTGCTGGAAAGAGGACGCGTGTGAGGTTGGATTTTGTAACGGAAAAGAGTTCGACGGTGCGGGATTTGATGTTGGCTTAGAAGGCTTACAAGAGGTGAGCCTAGCCGATGCTATTAATTAAAGAGGGATATGGAATCAGGAATGGATTGATGGGTGGGTCATTCTGGATGTGGGCTTTGGGAGAAAAATAATTTTGGGTCAATTTCGGAAGAAAAAAAAATTGAGTTAGGGTGGGAAAAGGGAAACAGTATGCAGGAGTAGTTTCCTAACCAAAGTCCCACCCACTTTCTCCGTTGCAAAGGTGGATGTGGCCAATGCTTCCCTGATTTGAAGAGTGGTCGTCCCCGGCGGCACTTGCGCAGGTCTGGGCACCGTGTTAGGGTCGCAGCGCAGGCATGAGGTTGTGTTCGAGTCGTTGTCTCCAGTGCTGAACGCGGCTCCCCACGCTGAAGGATGGAGTGAGCCGTACTTCGCACCGGCTGATTTTAATAAATAGTTGTCGTATATATTAGTATAATAGATATAAATTTATTAATAAATTATTAAAATTTGAGAATAATTATTACTTTAACATAAAGATAAAATAAAATATTTATGATAGAGTAAAATTAACATAATACTTATTATTCCTGTTTCATATTATTTTAGAATAACTGGATATTCTTAAATTGTTAGTAAAAATATGCATTTTAAATTTTAATTTTAATTTTTTTACTTTTTTTTATTTCTTATTTACATAGAACCGGGTTAACCAGTTCAATCAGTTATCCACCAGTTCAATGAATAATCCAGTAACCTACTAAATTAGTAGGTTTGATCACCAGTTCGGTTCTGACAACTATGATCAATAGAACTCGATTTTACCCCATGGGTGTTATATTTTTGGAAGAGTCAGAGACGCAGGAGGAGTGGATTAGAACTGGTTCTAACAGTGATAGCGAAGAAAGATAAAGGTCATTTCAGAAACCCAAATTCTTGGACTTCCACAATCATTATTTTTCCTTAAAATCGCTCGACGGAAAACTGCCGAACTAGGCCAGGAATCGGCCAGTTGGGCCATACCTGCCGATAAAGTCCCGGCTGGGCCGAGCCGGTAGCCTGCCGGTTAGGATATAACTACGTTGTTTGGTAATTTGAAGAAAAAAAAAAAAGAGAAAACGTATCCACTCGTGAACCAACCCCGCTCTTCCCCCAATCATTCACTCATTTGTCACTACTCACTCCCTGCACTGGACAACTCTGATAGCAAAGGAAAACCCTACCCCTTCATCGCCGCCGCTGTCCCCAGGTCCTCAGCGTCGCCGCTTCTACCTCTTCCCCGTGTGGTTTTAATCTTGGCTGGCACATCATTTTCATCTTCCTCTTTCCCGGGTAGTTCGGCACGTCGTGTTTTTCTTCGCTGGCTTCTCGGTACGGATTCTAACTTAGTGGCACTGCTTTCAATTCTTCGCCTCCGCTTCTTCCTTCTACTTTCTAAATGTTCGGTCTTCTTCTTCGTCGGAAGTTCAGAAATTATTGTACAACTTTTGTTCCATTTCTCCTTTAATGTTTTGTGTTTGGCTAATTTTTCTCTCTACAAACAGAAAAGTGATTTTGTTCATAAAACCACTTTTACAACAAGCAATAATTTCTAGCTTCTCCGTTGCACTAACGTGCGTCTAACCACTACCTTCAACATTTATGTTTGTTATACCCTACTTTCTCCTTTATACAAGATATTGCATTATTTATAGAATTCTTATTATTTTTCTCTAACTGAAATCTTTTTTTATTATTTATTATTTATATTTTTTGTTAATTTTTTTATTTGACATTATATATTTTTAAAGTTATAATCTTTGTGTATTATATTTATTATTATCTTTTTATAATACAATTTATTGATCTCATTAGGTCAATTAAATTAAGCAAAAAAATTTAACCATAAAAAGTTAGTAAATGGGAGTTTGCGTAAAATTGATTTTGCAAACTTGATTTTGATAAAAATAGTTACTTTGTGTTAAAGTGATTTATGTTTGGTAATTTTTGTATCAAATTGATTATAGTAAAATAAATGTTATTTGGCTTATACCATTGCAAATCACTTTTAGATAAAAATTTCCTAAAATAGATCTCAACTTAAATAATTTTTTTATATTATCCTATCATTCTAATTTACATATTTAAATAGATCTTATTAATTAATTTTATAATCGAATTTGTATTTACTTACTAAAATAAAAATAATATATAAAAATAGATAAAATATATTTAAAAATAAAAATAAAACAATATTAATTTTAGATATATAAATTTTAAAACAATATATTTTTATTTTATTTTTTTATAAGAATCATAATCTATGTTATAAAAAATTACACTAACACATAGTATATGAGAATTACAATTATAAAAGAGAGTACTAAAAATAATAAAAAAAATTAAATTTTTACTTTATAGTAACTGAAACAACTCTGAAAATTTTTTATGATCTTTTTATATAGTATATTTTAAGTATTTTTAATATGCTATAATTTTTTACTATTTTTATTATTTATAGTTAATTTTTTGTTTAATTTACTTTACCTAATAGAATCAACAAATCATATCATACAAACATAATACACAAAATTCAGAATTATAAAAGTGTATAATATCAAACAAACAGTTAAAAAAAATAAGAATAATAAATAATAAAAAAATAGAGCTCCTATAAATAGAAATAAAACGAATTTTATAAATAATATAACAACATACATGAAGGATGAAGTTGGTAAAAGATAAATAAATAGTTAGTATCCATAGCTAAAAACTCGTTAGGAATAGTTGCTTCTTGTAAACTTCGATTTTGGTAGCAAAATCACTTCTGCCTTCATGAAAAAAATTTTACCAAACCAAAAATTAAAGCTTTTAAAAAGTCTAAACGTGTTTCTTCTCTTCCAACAACTTCTCAAAACACACCCTATCTTCAGTGTTAAAAAAATAATTAGTGTGATTGCATTCCTTCTTTCACTTCCTTAATTTTGTTCGACTTTATTTGGGTCATACAAAGTTTTCTTTTGTTTGGTCAACCTTCAAACAACACAAGTAATTAATGTTCCAATATGCTTGTAACTCATGCCACCCTTACAAAAATGATGACACCACGGCCCACCCATATCCAAGGCCACACATGGAGCCCATCCAAGCACGGCCCAATGCTCCACATCTTACCGCAGCTACTTCTACCCAAACGGAGCCAATTCTCTTCCCTCACATCAGCTAATCGGCTACATGGTGGCTTCACATTACACCGTTTTCCATGGACACCTGTCAGCACCACATAGTCCCAAAAGGAATATCTGTATCCTCACATCTGTATACTATAACCCGCCTCTAGAATATGAAAATTACTTCTAATGATTAAAAATAAGAGATACTATGTATCACATCATTTAACTTACACCAAAATTAAAGTTAATGAATTTACGACCCTTTAGTTTATAGACCCGCAAGCATTAACAATAATTAGATTTTTTAATTTATAATATCAACATATATTCTTAAGATACAAGATAAATAAGATTTATTAATAATTATCCTTTTTAAAAGAAGTTAATGTATGTTGACCTCTTAATAACAATCTCAACAAATATGAAACCTATAAACTTAGGCATCTCTCCTATAAAAATGATAAAAAGTAATTTTTCTAAAGTTGTTTTTCTGGTCACATTTAAAAAATATACTCTAAAAGCCGTAAATTAATAATAAAAATATAAATTATGAATAAAATTAAAGATGTAAGAGAAAAATAATTATATTAATAATTTTAACTAATATTAATTTAAATGATACTAATTTTTTTAAAATAATACAAAATAATTTTTTCAAAATCTTAATTTCATAATAATATCAATATATATTCTTAGAACACAGGATAAATAAATTTTATTAATAATTCTTCTTTTTTCAATATTTGACGTAGTATTACGTTAAATATTTTTGAGATAATACTCAATTTGGTCCCTAAACTTACACGCGAGTCTCAATTTAATCCATGAAGTTTCAATTGCTTCTATTTAGTCTCTAAACTTTGTGAACATAACTCATGTTAGTCCTTGAAACAATTTTCAACGTACAAACGTTAACAAAACACTGTCGTGACAGCTGGATGCCACACTAAACTTTGTAAAATGATGTCGTTTTGGTTTTGGCACTCAAATAACCTAAAAACAACATCCTAAATGGTGTTTATTAAAATTTTACCTAACAAAATAAGTAATACGATGCCGTTTTGAGCTATTTAAATGTCAAAACCAAAATTGCATCATTTTACAAGTTTTAACGTGACATGTGATAGTCTACAACAGCACTCTATTAACGTTTTTATACTAAAAATAGTCTCAGGGACTAATATGAGGCACATTTATAAACTTTAGAGACTAAATAGAGATAATTGAAACCTCAGAAACTAAATTAAAACTCACATGTAAGTTCAGGACCAAATTAAGTATTATCTCAATATTTTTTCTTTCACTTATATTAATTCCTTTAAAAGACGTGAATGAATTGTATCCCTTAATAAAAATATCAACAAATGTGAAACCTATAAATTTAGGGCATCACTCATATGAACATGGCAAAAATAACTTTTTTTTAAAATTGTTTATTGGATCACACTTAAAAAATTACTCTAAAAAATGTAAATTAATAATTAAAGTATAAATTATTAATAAAGTTGAAGATGTAAGAACAAAAATAATTATATTAACCATTTTAACTAATATTAATTCAAACGATACTAAATTTTTAAATTAATATAAAATATTTTTTTAAAATTTTAATTTTACAATAAATTTATTGGGTGATGATTGAGAGTTTTTAATTTATTCTCTTAATATTTAAATAGATAAAAATTTAAATATATGTGTTATTTTTAAAATATTAAAATGCAAAAAATTTAAAATATTTTATTTAGAAATTAAAAAGATAATTATTAGGAGAATGATTTAGAAATCTTAATTGATTTTCAAACTTATATATGTGCGAAATAACACATGTAAATATAATAAGTACATAGTGATTAATTTTGGTATTAATAAAATATTTTTTATTATCTAATATTTATTTTTATCATTATTTATTTTTATTTTATGTGTCAATCTTAAATTGTTTTTTATTTGATTTTAAAATAAAAATTAAAATTAACAAAGTGAAATATTTACTGATTTATAATAGAGTGTTAGTGGTACTCCTTCAAAAACTTATTAAGCGAAAAGATAAATAGTGCCAAGAAAGAGCAAGGATTTTTCTATTAAAAGTAAATCTAACATTGAGATATTTTCATTTGTGATATTTTAATAACATTATTTTTCTCCTTTTATTTATACATAATTGTTTTTAAATCATTAAAGTTAAATATTCTGTTAATCCCTATATATAATTACATAAAATTTATAATTATATTTTATATTTTAAAAAATTTTAGTTGGATTTGTACATTAGTTTAAAATTTGTAATGACATTCTGGTCGTTCCAAAAATATTTAACTTAACAGAAAGTATTGAGACATATTCACTAATAGTGTAAAATAAATAAAAATGATAAATAATATTTTTTATTAATAAAGATCTAACTATAAAATTAAAATTGTTAACTCGACAGGAGTGGCAGGAGGACTTGTGCTAGTTTGGAAGGATAGTATCAATGTTCAAATTATTAGCAGTGAAAAATTTTTTGTGGCAGTCGAAATTAAGGAAGTCGGAAGCAGTGAGGTATGGACGTTCATTGGTGTCCATTTGAGTTGTTCGGAACAAATTTGATCCTTACAGTTTGAGGAGCTTACAACAATGAGCCAACACCTGGAAGGAAAAGTGATAATAGCAGGCGATTTTAATGCTATAACAAGCCAAGCGAAAAAGGAGGGTGGAGGCCAAAAATCAGCAACCACCATTGCAACATTCACTAATTTTATTGACAGTAACGAATTAGTGGATATTGGAATGGTGGGGCGCCCTTTCACGTGGACAAATCGAAGACAAGGAGAGGATTTGGTGAAGGAGAAGCTTGACCGCTATTTAGTTGGGATGAAATGGAAGTTGAAGTTTCCGAATGCAGTGGTGCACAGGCTCACAGAGTCAGGCTCGGATCATGCTCCAATTTTGATGGAAACCGAACCTCAATTCTGGCAAAGTAAAAGGCGGTTTAAATACCAGGAATGTTGGTGTGGAGAAGAGGATGTCAAGAGAATTGTCAGTGAAGTGTGGAGAATGGAAGTTATAGGCTCGGCTATGTTTTCCTTGGCCCAAAAGTTAAAAGTTTGTAGACATAGACTAGTTTAATGGCAGAAAACTCACAAAGCAAACTCCGGGAAAGAAATTGAGGATCTTCAAGCTAAACTAGAGGAGTTGCGGGTGGCTGGAATCAATGGGGGAGAGGAGGTTACCAGTTTATAGGAGAAGTTGGAGCTGGCATATTTGAAAGAAGAGAGCTATTGGCGAGAAAAATCTAGAGTCAAGTGGTTAAAAGAAGGAGATCAGAACACTAGATTCTTTCACCAGAAATTTCAATCAAGGATGCGAAGGAACAGAATTTGGAGATTAGTGGGGAGGGACAATGAGATTGCATCGAAACCGGAGGATATTGCAAAGGTAGCTGAAGACTACTTTTGCGATATTTTTACTTCTTCTTATTCGGCTGATCCGAATCCATACTTAGAGGATTTGGAGCCTAAGGTTACAGCTTCCATGAACCGTAGGCTCCAAAGGCCAGTAACTATGGACGAGGTCAAAAGAGCTACATTTAGTGTTTATGCTTAGAGTGCTCCTGGTGATGACGGGTTTACAGCTAAGTTTTTTCACTTTTTCTGGGATATAGTTGGAGGTGATGTTTTTAAGGCAGTGAGAAGTTTCTTTCACAGTGGTAGAATTTTAAAAAGCTTCAATCATACTCAAATTTGTTTGATTCCAAAGGTGCCAGATGCTAGTGACATGACTCAGGTACGACCGATCAGTTTGTCTTCAGTTATGTATAAAATTATTTCTAAAGTTATGGTGCACCGATTACAAGGTATTATGAATAAAATTATAAGCCCAAATCAGAGTGCGTTTCTCAAAGGTAGACTCATTTCAGATAATATTCTAATTGCCCACAAATGTATGCACTATTTGAAAAATAAGAGAAGTGGGGCAGAGCATGAGATGGCTATTAAACTAGACATGAGCAAGGCTTATGATATGGTTGAATGGCATTTTTTATGGTATATTATGGATAAGTTGGGGTTTGATGCTAAATGGATTAACTGGACTAAGGAATTGGTAACGACTGTTTCTTACTCTGTCGTTGTGGAAGGTCAACCTTTTGGCTATTTTAGGCCAAATAGGAGCATCCGACAGGGTAACCCCCTATCTCCATATCTCTTTCTTTTTTGTGCAGAAGGGCTTTCCTTCTTGCTACACAAGGCAGAGCAAAACAGATTAATTTAAGGAGTTCAAGTTAATCGGAGATGCCAAACAGTTAATCACCTTTTGTTTGCTGATGATTCAATCCTTTTTTGCAAGAGCGCACCTAATACAAGCCAAAGTATTCTAGAATTGCTAGAGATCTATGAGGGTTTCAGTGGGCAAAAAGTCAATTTGAATAAGTCGGCTATCTTTTTCAGTCACAACACACCTCAGAACACAAGACTAGCAGTTGCTCAGACACTAAATATTGAACATATCGGAGCACAAGACAAATACCTGGGACTGCCCTCTATAGTTCAAAAATCAAAGAAAGCAACCTTTGGAGCTATCAAGGATAAAGTTCAGAAGAGGATTATGGGTTGGAAAAGAAGTCTATTGTCATCAGGTGGCATGCACACGCTATTGAGAGCGGTGGGAGAGGCGATTCCTATTTATACACTCTCTTGTTTCAAGCTCCCGGACATGCTGTTGACTGAGATTCATAGCATGCTCTCGCAATTTTGGTGGGGTCAAAAAGGCGCAGAACGAAGAATGGTTTGGATTAAATGGGACACAATGACGAGACCGAAGAAAGATGGAGGGCTGGGGATCAAGGACCTAAGGGCGCAAAATTTGGCTTTATTGGGCAAGCAATGTTGGCATCTAATGAAATACCCTAATTCTACTCTATCAAGAATGATCAAAGCTAAATATTTCAGATATACAGATTTTCTACATACAGAGATAGGAAGCGTACCGTCGTGGGGCTGGAGAAGTGTCCTTGAAGGGCGTAAGGTGATCGAGAAAGGCTTGTTATGGAAAATAGGCTCTGGCACTAATGTTCGCATCCTCCATGACCCCTAGCTCCCACCACCAGTGCCCCTTAATGTCCCTCAAAATGCACTTACAATCCCGCCAAATCTGTAAGTGTATTACGTTAGTGTGTTACTAAATCCTGATAGAAACTGGAATAGAAATCTGATTGAGTCGATTTTTTCAGTTGATATATGCAATAAAATTTTTTCAATCAAACCAACAGAGGAGGAGGATGAAGTTAATTGGTGTTGGACAAAATTTGGTATATATGAAGTTGGGTCAGGATACAAAATTGCTTATAGATTTTTTCATTTTCCTACTTCATTGAGGCCCCAGAACATACACAACAGAGTCTGGAATAGCATTTGGGAGTTAAAATTACCACATAAAATTAAAATTTTTCTATAGAAAAGTCTTCATGAAAAGCTTCCGGTGTTGCAATAAGTTCACAGCCGGTTCGCATCCACTCCTGCCACTTGTCCAAGATGCATGTTGAAGGCTGAATAAATTTCTCATGCTTTGTTCCAATGCCCCTGTCTTCAATAATATGGAGCCTAAACTTAATAACCCCTGACCTATGGATGAGAGAAGAAGAAACTTTTTTCAATTGGTGGCAATGAGGCTTATCCTGAGCAGCGGCTCAATTCGATGGTAGACAAAAGACCCTCCTCATAGCGGCGCTGTGTTGGAGCACTTGGAAAGCGAGGAATCGGTGTGTTTTTGAGAAGGTAATAAGCCCGGCACCAGAGATAGTGAAAGAAGCCAGCAATTTAGTGCGTGAACTCGTGAGCCATACTTGATAGATGCTATTAATTTTCTTTACTCTTACTTTACTCTTCTTTAAACTCTTAGTCTTTCAGTCACAATTAGTGATAAATAAAAATACTCAATTCTTTTGTACTTCCTTATGGAAACACTTTTATTTTATATTAATAAAATAACATTTATCTTTAAAAAAATTATAAAATTAAAATTAATATAAAAATTTAATTAAAAATTTTTAAAATATAAGAGCCTATTTATAAATTTTAAAAAATATAGAAAATAAAAAAATTTAACTAATCATTAATTATTTAATATCATATAATAAATTAGTGATTAGTACAATAATATTCTACAATCAACAGAAAAGAGTTTGAATAATGAGTTCGTCTTCACTTCTTAATTCTTAATATCCAGGTTTTACTTTTAGGTTATAGCCAAGCCAACATATTCAGAGAACAAGACACAACTATTGTCACACTCTTTTGTTTTCTGTTTTATTATAAAAAAGTTTTATGGTATGGATAGCATTAAATATCTACACCTATAAATATTATGTGGATATCGTAATTGATGAATACGTTTGGGGTTGTCTATATTTATAGGTTCAGTTGATAAGACAACATATCAAGCACTATCAGTATTTTTACAGATTTACTGCACAATATACGAAAAATTAATAAGACTAATGAGATGCTAATTATTTTTGACAAGTTAAAACTAATGAACAAGTTGTATTTTTTTTTTTTTTTGTCTATGTGACTATGACTGGTTTTTAAGTTTGGATCACCATATTTGGTGCAGTTGTGCAAAAATTGTTGGGTTTTTTTCTCTTCTTTGTGAAGCTCAAGCGCAACATTTTGAGGGTGTCTCTTGCACCTATTGTGCCACAACCCTAGTTCAGATTTTTGGGGGTCATTGAGAGTAAGAGAGAGTAGCCACCAAGTGAGAGAGAAAGGGAAAAACAGAATTTCCGTTTTTGCCCAAAGTAGTAAATTTCAAATGTCAGTTTCTTAGTTGTTCACCGTTGGATCGGCTTTAAATTTAAACTGCATGTTCTTATCATATTGTTCTTCATTTTGGTCAGTGGAGATGTTGATTGGAGATTTGCAGTGAGAGAAATTGGCTTCGCAAGAGAGAAATTAGGTTTCCCGTTTTTACACAGAGCAGCAATTTTGGAACGACAGTTTCTCATTTTTTCACCGTTGGATCGACGTGAAATTTGAACTGTAGATTCTTCACATCTTGTTCTTCATTTTGGACGGTGGAGATTTTAATTGGAGATCTGCAGAGGGAGAAATTGGCTTCGACAGTAGCTCTGTTTTTTGGGTATATTTCATCTTCTTGCTTTTCATTTGTGAGCTTTGGTGCTTTGATGTTTTGGCTGGTTATATGCACATTTTTGTGCTTTGTTTGAGACTCTCTTGTACCTCATTTGATTATAGTGGAGCTATTTCATTGGTCTGGACGACTCGTGGTTTTTACCTCTCACATTGAGGGGGTTTTCCACGTTAAAATCTTGGTGTGTTCTTATTATTGCTTTACTTGCTATATTTGCTTGTTATAGTTGCTGCCATATTGTGTTGTGAGTGCTTCCATATTGTTCTTGTGTTGGACATTTGTGTCGTTTCCGCTGCTAGGCTCTTTCATACTGGCATCAGAGCTTGTTGGTATTTTTCTGGGCTTGTGATTTTGTGAACAATGAAAGCTAATACTAATACTAGTAGGATGATCACTCTTAATGGTCCTAATTATGATTTGTGGAAGTCAAAAATGGAAGATTTGCTTTATGTCAAGAATTTTTATCAACCAGTTTTTGGTACAGAGAAGCCTAATGATAAATCTGATGATGATTGGACTTTGTTGCATAGACAAGTCTGTGGATATATTAGGCAGTGGGTTGACGATAATGTGTTGAACCATATTATTGGAGAGACACATGCTCGGACTCTTTGGATTAAGCTTGAACAGTTGTATGCTCGAAAAACTGGGAATAACAAGATGTTTTTGATCAAGCAGTTGTTGGCTTTGAAGTATACAGATGGGACATCAATGACAGATCACTTGAATAATTTCCAAGGAATTATGAATCAGTTATCTTCCATGGGTATCAAGTTTGATGAAGAGGTTCAAGGATTGTTACTTCTTGGCTCCTTACCAGACTCGTGGGAAATTCTCAGAATGTCATTGTCCAATTCTGCTCCTGATGGTGTAATCTCTATGGATCTTGCCAAGAGCAGTGTTTTGAATGAAGAGATGAGAAGAAAGTCACAAGGTACATCGACTATACATTCAGATGTTCTTGTTTCTGAGTCTAGGGGGAGAAGCAAAAGTCGAGGTCCTAAAGGTAGAGATCAAAGCAGAAGCAAGTCTCGAGGAAAGTATAAGAATATTGAGTGTCATCATCGTGGTCAAAAGGGACATGTGAAGAAATTTTGTTGGCAGCTAAAGAAGGAGAAAGCCAAGGCAAGTAAAGACAAGAGCACAAATAAAGATGATGGTAGCAAGGAAGGCAAGGTTAATGTAACTCATGATGATTTTCTTGTTGTTGAGGAGTTTGAATCTGTTAACCTTGTTGATAATAGCACTAGTTGGGTGATTGATAGCGGTGCTTCTATTCATGTTACATCTAGGAGGGATTTGTTTACGTCCTATACTCCTGGTGATTTTGGTGATGTAAAAATGGCTCATCAAGGTGTTGCAAAATGTGCCGGTGTTGGACAGGTTTGCTTGGAAACCTCCAACGGTACCAAGTTGACTTTGAAGCGTGTGAAGCATGTTCCAGATATTCGGTTGAACTTACTTTCTGTTGGTAAGTTGTGTGATGAAGACTTGGATAGCTCATTCTCTCGTGATAGTTGGAAGCTCACCAAGGGTTCCATGGTTGTTGCTAGAGGTACTCGACACTCTACTCTTTATTTAACTCAAGCAAAGATTGTGAAAGATGTTGTTAATGCTGCTGAGTTTGTTGATGAAACTGATTTATGGCATAAGAGACTATGTCATATGAGTGAGAAGGGCATGAATATGTTATCCAAGAGGAATCTTTTATCTGGTTGTAAGGTTTCTTTGCAAAAGTGCAACCATTGCTTTGCTGGGAAACAAAACAGGGTTTCTTTCAAGAGCCACCCACCTTCAAGGAAGTCAGAGATACTTGACTTGGTGCATTCTGATGTATGTGGGCCGATGAAGACAAGAACACTTGGAGGGTCTATCTATTTTGTAACCTTTATTGATGATAATTCTAGGAAATTATGGGTTTACACTTTGAAGACCAAAGATCAAGTTTTGAATGTGTTCAAGCAATTTCAAGCTTCTGTTGAAAGAGAAACTGGGAAGAAGTTGAAATGCATTCGTACTGACAATGGTGGTGAGTACTCAGGTCCATTTGATGCTTATTGTAAAGAGCATGGTATAAGACATCAGAAGACTCCTCCGAAGAGTCCTCAGTTGAATGGCTTGGCTGAAAGGATGAACAGAACATTGGTTGAAAGAGTTAGGTGCTTATTGTCACAGTCTGGATTGGCAAAATCCTTTTGGGGTGAAGCTTTGAGCACTGTTGTTCATGTCTTGAACTGGACACCGTGTGTTCCCTTGCAATTTGAAGTGCCAGAGAAGGTATGGTCAGGTAAAGATGTTTCTTATGATCATTTAAGAGTCTTTGGATGTAAAGCTTTTGTTCATATTCCTAAAGATGAGAGATCTAAGCTTGATGTAAAAACTAGGCAATGGATTTTTATTGGCTATGGCATGGATGAGTTTGGTTACAGGTTTTATGATCCTGTTAACAAGAAGGTGATTCGGAGTAGAGATGTTGTCTTTGTTGAAGACCAAACATTGAAGGATGTTGATAATGCGGAAAAGCCAATGGTTCAGCCTAGTGATGCTTTTTCTGACTTGGATATTACTCCCTCTATGCCTATGGTAGAAGATGGTAGAGTTGAAGCTCAAAATAATGAGCATGATACAAGTGCAGGTGAAGATGGAACAGTTGATCCAATACTTGATGAAGTTGGTGATGATGATCAAGATGAAGAACCAGCTTTAGAAATTCCTGCAAATGCACTTAGAAGGTCTACAAGAGAGAGAAAGCCTTCGTCAAGGTATTCTCCACATGAGTTTGTTTTGTTGACTGATGGGGGAGAACCTGAATGCTTTGGAGAGGCTGTTGAAGATGAAAGCAAAGCTCAATGGCTTGAAGCTATGCAAGAAGAAATGAAGTCCTTGCTTGAGAATGATACCTATGAGTTGGTGAAGCTACCGAAGGGTATGCGAGTTTTGAAGAACAAATGGGTATTCAGAATCAAGAATGAAGAACACAATTCTAAGCCTCGGTATAAGGCTAGATTGGTTGTTAGAGGCTTTAGCCAGAGAAAAGGTGTTGATTATGAGGAGATCTTTTCTCCTGTTGTGAGGATGTCATCCATTCGTGCTGTGCTTGGATTAGCAGCGTCTCTTGATTTGGAGATTGAGCAAATAGATGTGAAGACAGCTTTTCTTCATGGTGATTTAGACAAGGAGATCTACATGGAGCAACCGGAGGGCTTTGTTGTTAAAGGAAAGGAAGATTTTGTGTGCAAGCTTAAGAAGAGTCTTTATGGGTTGAAGCAAGCTCCAAGACAGTGGTACAAGAAGTTTGAATCTGTTATGGGGAAGCATGGTTACCGTAAGACAACTTCAGATCATTGTGTATTTGTGCAAAAGTTTTCTGATGATGATTTTATCATTCTTTTGCTTTATGTGGATGATATTTTGATTGTGGGCAAGAATGCTTTGAGGATTAATGAGTTGAAGAAACAGTTGAGTAAGTTCTTTGCTATGAAGGACTTGGGTCCTGCCAAACAAATTTTGGGCATGACTATTACTCGTTATAGAGATTCCAAGAAGCTTTATTTGTCACAGGAGAAGTACATAAAAGAAGGTGCTTCAAAGGTTTGGCATGAATGATGCCAAATGTGTTGCTAGTTCTTTTGCTCCTCCTTTTAAGTTAAGTACCAAGCAGTGTCCAACCACTGATGAGGAGAAACAAGCAATGGATGAAATTCCTTATGCCTCAGCTGTTGGAAGCTTGATGTATGCTATGGTGTGTACTAGACCAGACATTACTCATGCAGTTGGTACTGTGAGTCGTTTTCTCTCTAATCCAGGTAAAGAACATTGGAATGCTGTTAAATGGATTATGAGATATCTCAAAGGTACAACTAACTTGAGTTTGAGTTTTGGTGGTGAGAAACCTTTGCTAGTTGGCTTTACTGATGCAGACATGACAGGAGATATTGATTCTCGAAAGTCTACTTCAGGTTATTTGGTCAAGTTTGCAGGGGGAGCTATTTCATGGCAGTCAAGGCTACAAAAGTGTGTTGCACTTTCTACCACAGAGGCAGAGTTTATTGCAGCAACTGAAGCATGTAAAGAGTTGTTGTGGATGAAGAAGTTTCTTGCAGCACTTGGTTTCAAGCAAGACCGTTATGTGTTGTTGTGTGATAGCCAAAGTGCTATTCATCTTGCCAAGAATTCTACTTTTCATCCAAGATCTAAACATATTGATGTTAGGTATCACTGGATACGGGATGTGTTAGATTCAAAGTTGTTGGAACTTGAGAAAGTTCACACTGATGACAATGGTGCTGATATGATGACAAAAGCATTGTCAAGAGAAAAGTTTGAAACATGTTGTTTGATCGCCGGAATGGCGAGAGCCTCCACCTAGTCGAGAAGGGGGAGATTTGTTGGGTTTTTTTCTCTCCTTTGTGAGGCCCAAGCCCAACATTTTGAGGGTGTCTCTTGCACCCATTGTGCCACAACCCTAGTTCAGATTTTTGGGGGTCATTGAGAGTAAGAGAGAGTAGCCACCAAGTGAGAGAGAAAGGGAAAAACAGAATTCCCGTTTTTGCCCAAAGTAGTAAATTTCAAATGTCAGTTTCTTAGTTGTTCACCGTTGGATCGGCTTGAAATTTAAACTGCATGTTTTTATCATCTTGTTCTTCATTCTGGTCGGTGGAGATGTTGATTGGAGATTTGCAGTGAGAGAAATTGGCTTCGCAAGAGAGAAATTAGGTTTCCCGTTTTTACACAGAGCAGCAATTTTGGAACGACAGTTTCTCATTCTTTCACCGTTGGATCGACGTGAAATTTGAACTGTAGATTCTTCACATCTTGTTTTTCATTTTGGACGGTGGAGATTTTAATTGAAGATCTGCAGAGGGAGAAATTGGCTTCGACAGTAGCTCTATTTTTTGGGTATATTTCATCTTCTTGCTTTTCATTTGTGAGCTTTGGTGCTTTGATGTTTTGGCCGGTTATATGCACATTTTTGTGCTTTGTTTGAGACTCTCTTGTACCTCATTTGATTATAGTGGAGCTATTTCATTGGTCTGGACGACTTGTGATTTTTACCTCTCACATTGAGGGGGTTTTCCACGTTAAAATCTTGGTGTGTTCTTATTATTGCTTTACTTGCTATATTTGCTTGTTATAGTTGCTGCCATATTGTGTTGTGAGTGCTTCCATATTGTTCTTGTGTTGGACATTTGTGTCGTTTCCGCTGCTAGGCTCTTTCAAAAATAACTTTCTTTGTGCATAAAAATAAGTCAAAAAAAGCATTAAAAAAAATAGACTAATATGTTTTTGAATTTGTTTAGGGTAATCCAATTTTTTATTTTTCAGAGAATGTGATTATGCTTTTTTATGTTTTTATTTTTTGTTATGGTGTTCTCATAAAATGGAAGAGATTTTATATTATTAACCAGATAAAGAAAATAAGAGGATGCGATGCATGGTTTTGATATTTGACCAAAAAAAAAAAAATAAATAAATATGTAATGTATGTTAATAATAATAATAATGTATAATGTATATCTAATATTGCTACAGTCAAATTAATAATTCATAAAACTTAATATGTTAACTTAATACGATGATAATGATTATGTAATATAAAATATTTTAATCTTCTCCTCAAACATTAAGTGTAAAAATTGGATATATTTCGATGTTAAAGTAAACCATAAAATAAATTAAATTTATTACACTCAAATTATTAAAGAATGACTTTAAAACTAATTTGAAGATTATAAAGCATAAATTGTATATCAAAAATCATAGCCGCTAAAAATCTTTTTGTTTCCTATATCTAAAACAAAAAATTAAGACAGAAAAATATTATTTTTATTATTTTTTTAATGATATTCTTTATTATGTTGTTATTTATAATTATTAATATAGCTTAAATTTTTATAGTTTCAGTATACTATAAAAATAGAGAATTTCTTCTAAACATCACATATATAGTATTAATAATGTAAATCAAATCTTTAAGAGTATACAATTTATTATAATATTTATGAAAGATGTTAAAAATAAATAAATAAAGATATTTAACATTTTTTTTTCATTTATATTTTTATTCATCCGAATAAAGATATTAGTTTGTTTATTATTATTTTTGTTATTGTTCTTATTTTTATTAATATTTTTAATATTTACAAATAAAAAATTTGCTTACCCTCAACAAATCCAAAAACACATCAAACCATTTCTTTTTTAATGCTATCTTTAACTTGTTTTTATCCACAAGAAAAGTTATTTCTGCACAACTACACCAAATATGATGATCCAAGCGCAAAAATCAGTCATAGTCACATACAAAAAAAAAAAAACCTTGACCATTAGTCCCAACTTGTTAAAAATAATTAGCATCTCATTAGTCTTATTAATTTCCCGTATATTGTACAGTAAATCTGTCCCATCAACTGAAACTGTAAGTATAGACAATCTCAAACGTATTCATCAACTACAGTGTCTACATAATACCTACAGGTGTAGATATTTAATGCCATCCACACACTATAGAACTTCCCTTATTATAAAGGAATTCTTTGTTTTTGGTCAGAATTGTAAAACAATTAAGATAACTTGTGAACAAAAATTAGTCCATATGTAATTTTTTTAAGATATGCTATATATCCAAGTTTTATTATCATCCAAGTTTAACATACTAAGCAAGCCCAACATCAATAAAAATCACTCTCATTAAAAGAGTGTGTACACGCGCTCGAAATCTCCCAAACAAATATTATTCTTTGCGCTCTAATATAAAAAACCGTTGTTTTTCTTTTTCTTCTTTTTCTCCTTTTTCGTTATCTTTTTTTTCGTTATTATCATCATCAACAATGACAATATTTTGCTAATATCTTTATTGATTCAGATTTTTCTGGTGCCATCATTAAATAATTTCATTTCAGTTGGATTCAGAAATAAATTCGATGTGTTTTTGTTGATAATTGAGTCTTTTTTACTACTTGTTTAAATCTGAACTAATTTTGATTTATTTGTGTAAAAATTAGGTTCACTTGATGCTGTTGATAAGTATTGACCAAATTTTTATTCCTTATGTAATTTTGGTCCATTTCTTAGTTTAATTGATGTTTATTTAGATCCAGAAATGAATTTGGTGTATTTTTGTTGATGATTTAGTCTTTTTGACTACTTGTTTAAATCTGAACTAATTTCAATTCATTTGTGTGTTAATTGAGGTTCACTTGATGCTGCTGTTAAGTATTGATCAAATTTTTTATTTATTAAGCAATTTCGATTCATTTCTTAGTTTAATTGATGTTCATTTGGATCCAGAAATGAATTCGATGCGTGTTGTTGATGATTTAGTATTTTTGACTGCTTGTTCAAATCTGAACTAATTTCGGTTCATTTATGTGTTAATCGAGGTTCACTTGATACTACTAATAAGTATTGACCAAATTTTTTATTCCTTAAGTAATTTTGGTTCATTTCTTAGTTTAATTAATGTTCATTTGGATTCAAAAATAAATTCGGTGTGTTTTTGTTGATGATTTAGTTTTTTTGACTAGTTCAAATATGAACTAATTTCGATTCATTTGTGTATTAATTGAGGTTCACTTGATGCTACTAATAAGTATTGACAAAATTTTTTAACAAAAAAGAATAAAATTATTCTTTATCACTTTATTCAATTACATTAGATTTCATTCAATTTATGTTAAAAATCATCCCAATCTTTAAAACAAATTATTTATTGACAACGCACCTAAAACGATAACTGATGAGTGCAACAAATTCACATTCACGTTCACATTCACACTATTCTTGAATCTTTGATAATGCAATGGCCCATACATACAACCTCACTGCTGCCACATCCAACCAATCATTCCACCTGTAATTCTTCTAATCTTCCTTAATTGCAGCTTAAAATATGATTTATCTATTCATCTTATAATTAAATACAATCAACTTTGACATATGATATATCATGTGTAATTGATAAAGACCATGAAAGTTGAAAGAGACCGTTTTAATCTCCAGTACAAGAAATAACTGCACATTCTTTAAGTTAACTGTAGCCAAACATATTTTATAAATTAACAAATGAACCGAAATATTATTATAACAATACTATTATGTAATAATAAATAAACTAAAAATTGTGTATGCTATAAATTCAGAAACTCTTGTATTCTATCTAAATTCATAAACAACACTAATTTTAGTAAAGAATGATAAAATTATTCATTATCACTTTATTTAATTGCATTCCACTCCTATAAATTCAAAATTGTTAAAAAATGAACTGAAATATTATCATAACAATATCATTTTGTAATAACAAATAAACTAAAAATCATGCATTCTATAAATTCAGAAACTTTTGCATTTTATCCAAATTTAAATTCATAAACAATACTGATTTTATAAAAAAAGAATGAAATTATTCATTATCACTTTAATCAATTACATTAGATTTCATTCTATTCCATTCAATTCAAAATTGTTAAAGATGATAACGAAAAAGAAAGATAACAAAAAAGAACGTACGTGCGCAAATTTAAAAGAAAAAGAAAAAAAAAAGCAACGACTGCGCACATAAATTTAAATTACTTAGATAAACTTTGTTAGAGAAATCACTTGGATGCAAAATATTATTGAACTTTTTTTCTATTGTAAATCATAAAATTATCATGTCCAAAGTAAAAATAATATAATAATAAAAATGTCTTAATACAAATAATAATAATGATAATAATCATAATAATAATAAAGAAAGATATGCTCACGGACTAAACTGGCCATATAACCAGCCGGCTAAAAAGAAAAAGGAGGTTAATTTATGCAAATGGAAAAAAATTATATAGCAAATTTTATAGTTAGTTTAAAAAAAAAACTCAACAAATAAAATAAGAGTAAGAGAGACAAAATAAGAACTATAAAACAAGATAAAAACACCAATTTTTTTTCATTTTTAACATTATCATCAATAACTAAAGAAATTAGTATAATTCCAATGTCCGTAGCTTTTATTTGAAGATGCAATAATATCCGCAACACCCAAATCTTATTCTAAAATTTCTTCTGATTTGTTTGGTCCAGATATTTTAAATAATATGGTAGAAAACAAAAAAAAAATAGACAGAACTTGTCTTATTTAGCATTAATTAATTGTCGTAACAATTAATGAATACTAAATAAGGCAAGTTATGGCTGTTTTTGGCTGATTTTCTTTGGTTACCAAACATTTTCGCGGGCATAAAGGAGCGAGTGGAGGCCTCTCTCAGTTTTTTTTTAAATTAATAATAATAAATTATTAAATATAATTTAATTTTTTAAATTTATTTAATATTTAGTCTAGTATAAATAAAAGTCTAATTCAATCTAAATATTAATAGTTTTTAATATTTAAAAAATAAATAATAATATTAAAAAAATTTTTAAAAAAATATTATTACTAATATTTTTTAATTAAATAAAATTTTTAAAATTTTATAAAGTAGATTTTTTTTTCTTCTTGTGACCATCTTTCTTGATTCATTTAATATTAATTATCTCTGTTTCAACTGCTACAATTAAGAGATCTTTTTCAGCTATGAACATTGTGAAGAATAACTCAGAAATAAAATAAAAGATGAAATTCTTACTAATTGTCTGTTAATTATATTGAAAAAAATTGGTGAAAAATTTGACACAAATTCTATTATCAATGAATTTAATGATACGAAAAATCGAATACTTCGTTAGTAAAAAGTACACACATTTTTTATACTTTAAAATATATTCTCTATCGATATATTTTTGTAAACATCTGACATTATATAATTTTTTATATAATTTTTTAATATTATATATATAATTATTCCCCCATAATAATATTTCTAGATCTATCCCAATTTACAAGTAACAAACAAATAGTAAACACTTTCAATATCTTTATTATATAACACACACAAGTTATTATTAAGAATCAATAACACTCAATTTGCTCAATTTATCCTTAGTATTAACTATACTAATTAAGACAAACCAAATAAAAATTTTAACTAGAGGTGGAACCAGTCTCTTTCAAATGACTTTAATGAAACTATAATTTAATATATTTTCTAGAACTATTTATGCTTGCAAAACTAGCATAACAAAATTAGTAGTAAAAACTTTATTTTTATCAAATTTTCATACAATAAAATTTTCTTTTTTCGTGAATTTAATTAATTGTAATACACTATGAAATTGACTCAACAGTTTCAATTTTCATTTATAAAGATCTCTCCTTCGATAGAAATTCCAAATCACTCTAACCAAACTCAAAACTTATGTTTTCGTATGATAGATTCTTTTTGGCTTAAAACTAAAAAAAAAGCTTTAAAAAAAATCTCTAAATTATCACATTGCAACTAATTATCCTTCTAGAATATGAAAATTACTCCTAATGATTAAAAATAAGAAATACTATGTATAATATCGTTTAACTTACGCAGTTACGCAAAAGTTAATGAATTTGCCCTTTAGTCTATAGATTCGCAAGCATTAATAATAATTAGATTTTTTAATTTGTAATATCAACATGTGTTTTTATGACATAAAATTGTTGAGTTTAGAAAACAATTTTATTATTGACGATGACAAATATATAAGCATTTAGTTGGGTTAAAAGTCCAAAAGTTATTTGATGCTTATTTTAATATTGTAAGCCCATGTTAGTCTTTGTTTGAGAAGCTCAAATACAAATAAGATATGCAACATGGCTCATTACATGATGGAAAAAATAAATCTTGTTGACGCTGAAGCTTTATCCAAATTGATAAAGTAAATCAAAGAAAAAATGATTCATTTTTTTTTTGACAATAAAGTATTTCATCAAACAAGCTTTAGAGATAAAAAAGTCAATTAATGGAGCAAATAATCAAATCCAAATGTTGTTGTGTTACCATTCTTGTGCAAGCAAATAGCTTGTTAAAGCTATTACATTTCTGCTGCAATATTTTAGGAAAGAAGAAGAAAAAGGCATTCTTCACTTTTTAGATAAAATAAAAAGTAAAGGATGAAACTTGGGCCAAAGTTTAGGGATCAAGGATATTGATTTTACAAGTATTTTGAAGATTTCCTCCGCTATAGAATCATCTAGCAACTATGACCCTGCTGCTACTATCTATCTACTCTGCATTTTTGCTCTAATTTTTTGGAGAAGATAAGCTCAAAATTGTTCCAATCTTTAAAAGTTGACTATACACACTAGCTTTAGTTTTGGAGGTATTATCTTTATACAAAAGGGAATAATCAGCCAAAATTGAAGTAAAAAGAGTGAACCAAAAATATGAATTTTCATAACATCTCTATTACTCAAAATTTGAAGTTTTGGAAGCAATGCACCTACATTAAAAGGGACATTCCGCCAAGATAAAAGGCAAATAGAGAGAAGCTTAAATCTAATTATCTCATAATTTTGATGTTATCATATTTCTTCTCATTCATGTTGTTACATTAAATATTTTACTTTCTCAGTTTATCTTTCTTTGATTTCTCATGGTAAAAAGTAATAATTTATGAGGTATATGAAAAAGTCATTTGAGAAAAAAGACAAAGAGAATTAAACTTGGAGAAAAAAATAATTGAATATGTCAATCTCTTTTGATGTATTTTTGTTTTGTGTAATGAGCCTGAGGTTTTCTTGTTAAGTTAGGTTAGCACTTAGTATTGAGAGTTTAGAGAGTGAATCTAGCCAAAGCAAGCTTGGTTAGAAGTTTGGGTCACCCGGATAGGATTAGAAAGAATCCTAAGAAATTGGTGTTTGTAATATTTGAAAAAAATAGTGAAAATTCTCCCATAGATGTGGTAAAGACTGGATGTAGGCGTGTTTGTAATATTTGAAAAAAATAGTGAAAATTCTCCCATAGATGTGGTGAAGACTGGATGTAGGCCACATTGCACAAGGTGGTTGGGGAGACTTCGGGGAGGAATCAAGCAAGAGAACATAAGATAAGATGACACCACATCCAACTCAAAACCTTAAGGTGTCAAGTAAATGGGTCTCTCATCTTATAAACTCCTCACTCTTCCTTGCTTTCTTTGATGTGGGACTAACTTCAACACTCCTCACACTTGCAACACTAACAATCTCCCCCTCAAGTGTGAGCCTCCACATCAAGCATCAACTCCCCCTTTTTTTCTAGCTCCTCCACCACGGGTATTCGTCCATCACACCGCCGCAAAACACTGCGGGACACGCCACCCGGACCACCTTTGTCGGGAAGACTTTTGATGCTTCACCTTGAATACCCCTTAAAACCAGACCGATTAAACCATCGGCTCTGATACCACTTGTTAGGCCAACCGTGGGGAGCTCTCGACCACTGGGGAGACTTCGGGGAGGAATCAAGCAAGAGAACATAAGATAAGATGACACCACATCCAACTCAAAACCTTAAGGTGTTAAGTTAATGGGTCTCTCATCTTATAAACTCCTCACTCTTCCTTGCTTTCTTTGATGTGGGACTAACTTCAACACTCCTCACACTTGCAACACTTGCAACACTAACAATTATGAGACAAATTAAAAATAAATTGTCTCCTACATAATCATTATCACAGATACATCAATAACAAAAATACAGAATCTATTTTGGAGTTTAAGCTTGTAAAGATAAAAGGTGACCCTAGATTCAAACCCTCATTCTCTAGGCAATTGAAAACCTTCAATTAGTATCAAAGCCAAGGTCTCAAGTATCAAGCATAATAACTTGGAGGAAAGATCCAAATGGCCAAGATGGGAGCAAATGTAATTGCTTACGCTTTTATCAAAGGGCAGTCCAATAACAGACAACCATTCTTCAACAGCAAAAACTACACCTACTGAAAAGAAAGAATGAGAATCTTTATACAGTCCGTGGACTACAACATATAGAAGATAATCAAAATGGACCGGATGTTCCAACAAAGACTAATAACGAAGGTGAAGTTGTTTCAAAAGAAAATGTTGAATGGAATGATGAAGACAAAAAGAAAGTGGAGTTCAATGCCAATGTTATCAACATGATGCACTGCATCATTGGCTTTGAGAAACTTCAAAAAGTATATATCAAGATGAAAAACAGCAAAAGAGATTTGGGATAAACTCCAAATCACATATGAAGACACATAACAAGTAAAAGAGACAAGGATAGATATGCTTCGAAAGGAGTATGAAATATTCTCCATGAAGGAAGAAGAACCCATTAATGAAATATTTAAGAGATTTTCAATCATCATCAACAGTTTAGATGTTATAAAAATCACTCATACCGAACTAGTTATTGTGAGAAAAATACTTAAGAGTTTAATAAAAGAGTGAAAAACCAAGAGTAATATCATAGTCTAAAGTAACAATTTAGATAAGATGACATATGATGAGTTGAGAGGAAAGTTACTAGCCTATGAAACCATACACTTTACCCGTGATTCAAAAAAGAAAGCAGTGACTTTTAAAATAAAAAATAGAATCATTGGAAGATGATTTCAATGATAGTTTTTCAAATGACAAATTTGTATTTTTTGTTAGGAGATTGAAAAGATTGATGAAGAGTAAAGACAAAAATAGAAGCTCAAACTTGAAGGACTACATGAAGGATCTTAGTAAAGTCATTTGTCATCATTGCAAAGAAGCTGACTACTACAAATATGATTATCCTAAACTCAAGAAGGGGGACAAAGTAAAGAGGAAAAAGAAGAAAGTGTTAATGGCTTTATGGGAAGACCTTCAAAATGATTTTAATGAAGAAGAAGAATCTGAACATGAAACTCAAGTATATTTAATGGCTGGACATGACTAATTAGATGAGGTAGATTACTTTGACTTATCTAAAGAGGATTTGCATATTATCATAGATAATTTAACTACTCATGCTAATAAACTTATGGTTAAGTATGATAAATGCAAACTGAAAAATGAATCCTTGAAAGTTGAAAATATTTTTCTCAAAGAAAAATTGATGAAAACCAAAAGTGTTGTGAATTTAATTGAAGAAAATAGATTTCTAAAATCTTAAATTGAAAAAATTAAAAAAAGCACACAGTTAATACTTTATTGGATCTCATTGCTGAAAATAAGAGGTTACATAAGGTGATTAGAGGCTTAAATCAAGATTTAGCACAATTTGCTCAAAGTTTTAGCAGCTTAAATAAATTGTTGCTTGTCAAAAATTCTTGTTTGAAAAATCTAGTTTAGGTTATGTTGATAAAAGTGAAGCTATTTTTAAAAAAATATTATGTTAAAATCGAAGCTTCAACTTTAAAAATAAAAAACCACCAAACCTCATATCACTCTCAAAAACCAGCAAATATTGTGCAGATTTGCCTTGTATCCAAGAAAAAGAAAGACATGTGGTACTTCGATAGTGGATGTTCAAGATATATGACTGGAAAGTCAACGTTCTTCATCAAGCTCAACAAATATGATGGAGGATTTGTGACATTCGGTGATAATGGAAATGAAAAAATCATTGCCATTGAAAAATTTGGTAAATATTTTCTACCTTCATTGATAATGTATTTTTGGTTGATGGTTTGAAACATAATCTTTTAAGCACAAATCAACTTTGCAATTTGGGCTTTTGGGTTACTTTCAAAAAGTCAGAATGTTTGATGGTAAATGAAAAATCTGGTGATGTATTATTTGTTGTTAATAGATGTGATAATGTATATATTCTTACTCTAGATGAACTAAAAGGACAAAATGTAACTTGCTTTACTTTAATGGATTCCGAAAAATGGCTTTAGCACAAGAGATTGGGACATATAAGTATGTTTTAAATATCTAAACTTGTGAAAAAGGATTTAGTAAGAGGTCTTCCTAAGATTAAGTTTAACAAGGATATCACTTATGAGGCGTGTCAAATGGAAAAACAAACTAAAAGTTCTTTTAAGTCAAAGGAAGATATCTCAACTAAAAGATCTTTAGAGTTGCTATATATATTGATATTTTCGGTCCTACTAGAACTCAAAGTCTTGAGAAAAATATTATAACTTAGTTGGCATCGGATTCGATGGTCCCAGAACGTTTGGACCATTAAATGGTCCTATAACAAAACATATTTTTAAAATTTTTTAATAACTGCTAAATAGTTCTTATTTAATTTTAATTACAAATTAATACTTTATATATTATTTAATTATAAAATCTGTTTTTTTATTTATAAATTATTATTTTATCATTCATCTATCAACTTTATTAATAATCAAGAACAAAAAGAATAACGAATTAAATCTTTCATTAATCGTAATAAATATTTTGGCAATCCTAATCAATTAGAATTTTATCCTTGATCAGTTATATCCGTGAACGTCGGTGAAATCGTGTTTCTTGAAAATTCAATCGATTGGACATACAACACAATCAATTGAATATCTGTGTTTCCCAAAATTCAATCGATTGAAATTGCTACACAATCAATTGAGTTTTGCAAGGCATGTAATTCAATCGATTGTTCGTGTTACTCAATCGATTGAAGTCATCAAAGCAATATGAATTTTTACAATTCAATCGATTGTTTGTGTTATCTAATCAATTTAAGTTTTCTAATTCTATCATTAATTACTCAATCCTACCATTAAAATAGTTTATCTTGATTATCAATTGTTTGTTTTATGATCACCCTCACCACCATCTTCAATCAAACTCGACTCTTCTTCATCGCTTAATGAGTTTTTGTTTCTATCTCCCTAACTAAACTCAGCCATTGACAATTTGACATAGTCTGACCACACATGGTTCCCATTGTGAGTGGAAAATTCGAGGACTTCCCCGAAGACCCATGGCAAGGAAGATTTTGATTCTGGGTCATGGTATGCGGCACATGCTGTGATTGGTGATGAAGCCGCATTGAAGCAGGAAAATCAAAACCACCAGAGGAAACTACCGTACCAACCTGTGGCGAATTCCCTTCCATTGCTTCACAAAGAAACCAGCCACCAGAATCAAACCAATGAACTCATTCCACTTTAAATCCTATAAATGCTGTTCATCAAACCTACAGATTAAAATCAACAATCCAATTTCAATGAAATCCACCAAGGTCCAAGCAAACCCTTTTCAATCCCACCTACAATCTTTTAGAATTTCAGCTAAAAACACACCACCTAAAATCCACCCCCCATAAAAAAAGGAACCCTTTTCCAAAACACCATTTCATATACCAATATTTGCAGCCAACAAGAACTTAAATTTCATAAGCCAACACCATTTCCACAAACACCCAGAAACAAAAATTAGAAGAAAATCGATTTGGTAACACAAACAATCCATTGAATTGTGAAAATTTATATTGTTTTGATGACTTCAGTCGATTGAGTAACACGTACAATCGATTGAATTAGAAAAAATCCACATGCCTTGCAAAATTCAATCAATTGTGTAGCAATTTCAATCGATTGAATTTTGAGAAACACAGACATTCAATCGATTGTGTTGTATGTCCAATCGATTAAATTTTCAAGAAACACGATTTTACCGACGTTCACGGATATAACTGATCAAGGATAAAATTCTAATTGATTAGGATTGCCAAAATATTTATTACGATTAATAGAAGATCTAATTCGTTGTTGTTTTTGTTCTTGATTATTAATAAAGTTGATAGATGAATGATAAAATAATAATTTATAAAATAAAAAATAGATTTTATAATTAAATAATATATAAAGTATTAATTTGTAATTAAAATTAAATAAGGACTATTTAGCAGTTATTAAAAAATTTAAAAAATATGTTTTGTTATAGGACCATTTAATGATCCAAACGTTTTGGGACCATCGAATCCGATGCCAACTTAGTTATTGTTGATGACATTACTAGATTTGGTTGGATTAAGTTTCTTGCTCATAAGAATGATGCATTTCCAGCCTTTGAAATTTTTAGCAAAAATATTCAAAACTAAACGGATTTAAAGATTGCTTATATTAGAAGTGATCATGAAAAATAATTTGAAAATCAATGTTTTGAATTTTTTATGATGAATTTGTTATTTCACACAATTTCTCTTGTCCTAGGACACCTCAACAAAATAGTGTTGAGAAAAGAAGAAATAGAAGCCTTCAAAAAATGGCTAGAGCAATATTTTATGAAAGTGACGAACCAAAATTTCTTTGAGCTAAAGTTATAAATACAACATGTTATATTTTAAATAGAACTATTATTAGGATGTTTTTAAAGAAAACTCCTTATGAGTTTTGGAAGGGAACTCCTCCCAATCTTAAATACTTTTATATTTTTGGATGTAAATACTTTGTTTTGAATACAAAAGATAATATAGAAAGGTTTGATCCAAAGATTTATGAATGTATTTTTGTTGGACACTCAACTTATAACAAAGCCTATGGAATATATCACAAAGACTTTAGGATTGTTGAGAAAACCATATACGTTTCATTTTGTGATGCTAATGTTGTTCCAAATATTTTGGAAGATGATGATGCAGGTAATCAAGCTGAGAATACCAAAACTGACGCCCAAGTTCATGAAAAGTCAAAATTACTGCAGTCTGTCCCTAAAACTGATGTAATAGACAATTCTACAGGAGACAATTCCATTTTATCTCTTACAACTGCTGAATTTCCTGGAAGTACCAGCAACTCTGACCCATGTCATTCAAAATATGTTCTTAAATCTCTCAAACCTCGAGAACAGAGATTTCTGAAGAATTAACCACAAGATTTTATCATTGGAGTTCCATCACAAGGTGTTACCCCAAGAACCTCTTTCAGAAGAAGGATAGAGAAAAATAATTTGGCACTAATTTCTCAAATTGAGCCTAAAAAAAATCTTCTTCTACTACTGAGTTTTCAAAACTCACTGAGGCAGAGAGAAGAGAAGAGAATGGAGATTGACAAAACTCTAAGTTCTCTACCATTGGTGTAGCTGTCATTGCAGTCGCCGGTTCTGCCGCCATTGCCGTTGTTGTTGCAATTGCCGGTTCCGCTGCCATTGCCGCCACAGTTGTTGTAAGAAGCTTCTCAATCGAGCTACTTCCTCTATCAACATTATGGTTTTAGATCTATTTGCTCTGTAGCTTCGGTTTCTGCTGCAGTTTTTGCCATCGTTGTCGCTGTAGTTTTTGCAGTCAAAAGCTTCTGAATCGAGCCATTGTTTCAGATCTATTTTCTCCTTCGAGCTGCCGCTGGCGTTCTTATTTTTCTTCATATTTTACTTGTCTCTATTTTTCTGCTTCTTTGAAGTTCCAATTGATCAACCAGTGTGCCAACTTTTCTTTCATGCTATTTTACCGTACCTCATCAACTAGCTTAGGGTAATCATTCAAATGTGTTAAATCGGTATCTAATAACGTACTTGTTTTGACAATGAAGCAATTGCCATTGGTTATTACATTAACTGGACTCATGATTATGGAATTTTACCATTGTGCGGTATCCTGCAAATTGAAATGGAAATAGTTGTCTTGTCTGAATATGCTTGCATGCCTTTACTTGTTCATTCTTGCCACAATTTCATGTTTCATTGGGATATTCTGCATTTCTGTATTATTCAATTGCTTTGTGATTTATGTGATAATATTTTGTTTTCTCGCTCTTTAATTTTGTGAAATACAAGCATCTTATCAATGGATTGTACACTACCCCAAAGGTTTTCCCTTTAGGGTTTGACTATATATTATCCTTGTGAAATGTATATTTTTGCTAGTATGGGATATGATATCTAGTGTTTTTTCCTTGATAATATTTTGGTATTGAAATCTGTTAGAATGACTATTAACTGTATTTCTTACACTACTAGAAAATTAGTTATTACAGATGGATATTTCCGACGAATTTTATCCCACGGAAATACAGACGGAATTTCAGAGGAATTTTTTGTCGGAAAACAAAAAAATGAATTAGCATAAATTAAAGACGGAAAAGAGAATCCGTCGATAATTCTGTCGGAAAAATTAATTTCTTTTCATAGGAAATGGTTACAGACGGAAAATCCATCTGTAATTAAATGGACAAAAAATTGTATTTTATTAAATTATTACAGACGGAAAATACGTCTGTAATTTAAAAGTTTCCGTCAGAAAATATATTGAAATTAGGGTTGTCACCGATAGCTCCTCCATTTAATCACGATCCTTCTACTTCTCCACACTTATCTCCTCCAGATGCTCCATCAGCGACGCCTCTCAGCCTTGCATCGCCGTCGCACCGAACCTCCATTGTACTGAACTTCTGTCGCACTGAAGCTCCGTTGCATATAGGGACCAGTGCGCACACCTCCTCATCCCTCTCAACAAGTGCCGCCAAGCCGAGCTTTACCTTCCATGGAAGTGCGAGAATGAGCGTCACTCCTACGAGAAGTGCCAGTACGAGCTCCTCATGGAGCGCATGCTTTAGATGCAGAAGATCAAGGAACGAGCCTCCCTTAATCACTCCCAATCCAAGGGCGCCGCCTTTCCCGTCATCCCTAAAACCACCAATGCCTGATTCATTCCAGGTTTCTGCTTCTCCCTGATCTAGGATTTTCAGATTCATTCCTCATTCCTGATTGATTAATTGCTCTCGTTATCAATATTCTCATGTTCGGATTTATTAGGGTTATGGGATTGTTCACACTTTTACTTGATTAGGATTAGAGAATGTTAGTTTGCGTAGGTGTCTCTTTGTGGATTAAATTGGGTTTGCTGTTACCATAGGACCATAATTTTTGTTCACATTAGCTGCACAGACAGAAAAGTTTCATGCTTGTAGCTCGTAGTGTTAATCTTATCTTCAATTGAGCCTCCTCTTGTTATACAACTTCTTCCATGTGTCTCTTCACTGACCTTTTTCTTCCACAGTAATCCTTTTAATCATAAAACACTGGCATATAAGAACCTGTGTTGATCCTACTGAATTGAGTAAATTGCCATATTTGAAGTTATAACAATCCAGTGATCCACTTGCTTCCAACAAGAATAGAGATGATAACAACAAGAAGAACAATAGCATAAGCAACAAGTTTTTGCTTCCAAGAAAGCCTGTAAGTTTATGCATTATTTGCATTCCCTCAAAGTTGAATAATTGAATCTTATTATATAAAGCATCAAGAACTGTACCACTAAATATTTTTTGATTAGGTAAGGTAGCAATAGTTGACTTTTTGTTTCACTGACTTCTTCATTTTAGTTTGCAATATTGATAAACCATTATTTTATGATTTATATTGTGTTTAATTGTGTGGTTTTATCAAATCTTTACCCACTTATTCATATGATTAGCATGTATTTACAATTCCTTCCCAAAATTGTTTATGATTGAAAACTTGCTTCCTAGAGATTTTTAATTATGTATTTTAATTCTCCTTTATCCCATTCGATGCCATGATCCGTGTGTTAAGTGTTTCAGGCTTCACAGGGCACGAATGATTTGGAAATTAGAGAGGAGGCTTGCAAAAATGGAAGGAACACAAGAAACTAAGGAGATGACCAGCGAGCAATGACGCGAGCGCATGGCCCACGCGAATGCGCGAAATGGAGAATTCGCAACGATGCGGACGTGTGCCTGACATAAACGCGTGGATTGGAGTCTGCACGAATGACGCGAACACGTGAACGACGCGAACGCGTGGCAAGGAAAAATGCCGAATGACGCGAACGCGTGGACGACGCGTACGCGTGACCTGCGCGATCTGCAGAAATAACAGAATATGCTGGGGGCGATTTTGGGCCGCATTTTGACCCAGTTTTCGGCCCAAAAACACAGACTAAACCTAGGGAACATGCAAAAACTCAAGGGAGGCATCCACACACATTCAGATTCTACACATTAGGATTACTCTTAGTTTTAGATCTGAATCTAGATTAGTGTTACGTTGATAGTTTATGCTTTTGCTTTGGATTGTGGATGCTGAAGAGCCATTACCTCCATTGAAGACATTACTTTAGTTTGTTTCTTTACTCCCTTATTTTTAATTAGTTACTCATTGACTCTATTCAGATAATTATGTTGCGTTTTGAATTTATTAATATATGAAGTTATTTTTATTTTAATTAATTTTAATTCTCTATTTTATTTTATTTAATTATGTCTTCTCATATTTTTATGATTATTTCTTTCATGTCAATGGAGTAAAATTTCTACTTGACATGGGGTTGATTAAAAGGAGATACTTGAGTTGGAATGCTCAAGTGCTTGGTTGAATTAGACGTTGTTAGCTAATTCCATACCTACTAACACTAGACCTCCCTAAGGGAGAGGACTAGGAATTGAAGGTAAGAGTTAGTTTAATCACCATACTTTTTCTTATTTAGTAAGGGGTAACCGAGTGAGAACAACAACCTTTTTACACTACACTACACTTGAGAAGATTCCAACAAGGATAGAGATTCCATTTAATTATTTCCCCGGTCAAGGCCTTTTATTCAGAGTATCAATAACTATTCTTAGTTTATTTTTATTACTTTAATTTTTAATCATTTTAATTACTTGTTATCAAAACTCAATTTTTCTGAAAACCCCTAGTTGATAAAATAGCACTCTTTCCTGCAACTCATTGGGAGACGACCTGGGACTCATACTCCCAGTATTTTATTTCTAAAATTTGTGACAACCCTTTTTTAAATTGGTGAGGCAGATCTGAGCCGGTTAAGAGCTATACGTGCAACGCTGTCCTCTTAATTGAAATCTCTAAATTGGTTAACTTCTGCCACGCATCAATTTTTGGCGCCGTTGCCGGGGAGTTGCAATAGTGTGCTAAATTATTAATTAGTGTATATATTTTATTTTTATTTGCATATTTTATTTTTATTTCTATTACCATGAGTTACATGTCTTTCTCATTGAATGACGCGTTCATTGCCTGATCCGAGTTTAGTCCCATTCGATCTTAAAATTGAAAGAACTCTTTCATATATTAGACGAACTCGACGTCGGTTAGCCTCTGAGGGTGGTGAAGTGATTATTATCAATTCACCAGTCTCATTTGAGGGCGAATCTGAACCGCAATCTGAGAGCGAGACAAGCTCATTTACTACTGATCTAGTTGATTTACGTGCAAGAAACATGGCAGCACCTAGGAGGATTACTCTCCAGGAGGCAGGAGCCCCATATTTTACACTACAGCCGTATCAAGTGCATCACCCGAGTGCAGCTGCAGATTTTGAACTAAAAACCGCACTGATCAACTTGATGCCCAAGTTTCATGGCTTACCTGCTCAAGAGCCTATCAAGCACCTTAGGGATTTCCAGACAGCCTGTTCTACTGTTAGGCGTCATGGTGCAAATGAAACTTCTATTTTGTTAACCGCTTTTCTGTTTTCTCTTGAGGGAAAGGCGAGGGAGTGGTACTACTCCCAACCTGAAGCAATTGTTACCAACTGGGATACACTCAGGAGAGAATTTTTGGAAAAATACTTCCCAGCTGAAGTCACAGATAGACTGAGAAAAGAGATCTCCTGCATTGGTCAAGGTGAATCAGAGACTCTCTATGAATATTGGGAGCGCTTCAACAATCTCCTGGACGCATGTCCCCATCACATGATTGGTAAACTAGTATTGATCAGCTACTTCACCCAAGGCATGAACCCCCAGGATAAGACTACACTGGAAGGTGCTAGTAATGGTTCTTTGAAAAAGTACAAAACCGCAGATGAAGCATGGCAACTGATCAGCGACTTAGCTGAGTCCACTAGGAATCACAGACAGAGGCACAACCCCAAAGCTGTTGCAGAGATTTCCTCTAGCAAAGAAACTACTGCTCTGACACAGAGTATATGTGAAATGACCAACCTACTGAAACAGATACAGTTGAACCAAAAACAAGCACAACAAGCTCAGCCTTCACCACAACAAAGCCAACAGTTGGTTCCACAAAGAGTATGCGGAATCTGTGCTGATTATAGTCATTATACTGATGAATGCCCGCAGCTCTAGGAAGACAACACTGTGGCAGCCACTCACAACTTTTATGACCGCTCGAATCAAGGATACAATCAACAAGGTGGCAACTACAACCAAGGTGGCAACAATAACCATGGATGGCAGGACAACTCCAACCAAGGCTGGAGAGATAATTCTAACCATGGCTGGAGGGATAACTTTAATAGAGGAGGCAGAGACAATAATAGAAACCAGAGGTGGAATAACAATAACAACAGACAGCAGAATCAGAACCAACCTTATAGGGCACCTCACCTAAGACAATCACAAGGACCCCAGCAAACCCAACAACAAGTTTCTCAGACTGCTTATTCTAATTCATCATCAAATGACGAGATGCTCCGTTCTCTTGCGCAAGGACAACAAGACATGCAGGCGCAGCTGAACTCTAGTCTGAATGGCTTGACTGCCACTTTATAAGCTCTCGTCTCCCGGATGGATTCCTCACTTAATTCCACACATCAACCTTCAAGCTCTAATGGAATTCCTTCTCAACCACTGCCTAATCCCAAAGGTGGCATCAACGCCATCACTTTGAGGTCCGGAACCATATTACAGGAGAGGAACCATAAGGAGCCAAACCCACCAGAAAATGTGCCAGCCGAGGATGTTCTGGAAGTGGAAGATGCTGAAGAGGAAGAGAACGTACAAGACATAGTTGAAGAAGAGGAAACTTAACCACAGAATGAATCCCCAAGGGATGCTGAAGCTACAAATCACGCCCCTCCTATTCTATTTCCACAACTTCCAAGGAAGCCCAGAAAACAGATGGAACTTGACCCCAAAATGGTGGAAATATTCAAAAAGGTCGAGGTAACTGTTCTCCTCTTTGATGTTATTCAACAGGTACCTAAATACGCAAAGTTTCTAAAGGATTTGTGCATACATAAAGATAAAATTAATGAATTAGAAACTATTCCTTTAGGTAGTTCTATATCTGCTTTAATGGGGGGAATACCTGAAAAATGTAGTGATCCAGGTCCATGTATGGTTAGCTGTACCATTGGAGGTGTGATATTTTCTGACTGTATGTGTGATTTAGGATCATGTGTTAGTATAATGCCTTTGTCTATATATGATACTTTGAGGCTCCCTCCCTTAAAAAGGTCGGCAGCTCATTTTGTGTTAGCAGATAAAAGCATTATTACAGTAGTTGGAATTGTTGAAGATGTATTAGTGAGCATTAAGGGGCTCACATTTCCCATTGATTTCTATATCCTGGAAATTCCCCCTAATGACTCAGGAAGACCATCATCAATCCTGCTTGGAAGACCATTCCTGAAAACTTCAAAGTTCAAGCTGGATGCATTCTCAGGAACTTACTCCTTTGAGATAGATGGCAGAACAGTGAGTTTCAGTTTAAATGAAGCTATGAAGCATCCTCCGGAAGATCATTCTATCTTCCAGTGTGACATTATTGATGAAACTGTAGCTGAAGTTCACCAGGAAGAATTAGAAGAGAAGTACATGGAGCAAGGTCCAAGTGTGGAGACACTTTCTGAAAACAATGAGAACACTTTACCATTATTACCAGTCCCGGATGATCCAGAGCCTAGCTATGAGCAGAAATTAAAGCTAAAGCCCCTTCCTCCACACCTCAAGTATGCTTACCTTGAGGACAAGCTGAAGTTTCCAGTTATCATTGCACAGGAACTCACTTCTCAACAAGAAGAACAACTACTCAGTGTGCTGAGAAAACATAAGAAAGTAATTGGATGGAACTTGGTGGATATAGTAGGCATCAGCCCCCAAGTTTGTGAACATAGAATATTCTTAGAAGAGGGAGCAAAGCCTGTCCGTCAGTGAGGGTTCAGTGCTTAATTCTATGTTCCCTGCTTTCATGAGCTGTCTTCTTACAATGTTACCTGTATTTACTATATGAATTGAGTTAGTGAAATCTAATTTATATTTGTCTTGAAGAGCTTATTTACTTTTAACCAAGTAGACAAAAAGCATATAGTTGCATATATATATATATAGGTTGCATTGCATTTCATGAGTTTTACATTTTCCTACTCATTTATATTATCTCCTTCAACTAAGCATGAAGACATGCTAATGTTTAAGTGTGGGGAGGTTGATAAACCATTATTTTATGATTTATATTGTGTTTAATTGTGTGGTTTTATCAAATCTTTACCCACTTATTCATATGATTAGCATGTATTTACAATTCCTTCCCAAAATTGTTTATGATTGAAAACTTGCTTCCTAGAGACTTTTAATTATGTATTTTAATTCTCCTTTATCCCATTCGATGCCATGATCCGTGTGTTAAGTGTTTCAGGCTTCACAGGGCACGAATGATTTGGAAATTAGATAGGAGACTTGCAAAAATGGAAGGAACACAAGAAACTAAGGAGATGACCAGCGAGCAATGACGCGAGCGCATGGCCCACGCAAACGCGTGAAATGGAGAATTCGCAACGACGCGGATGCGTGCCTGACGTAAACGCGTGGATTGGAGTCTGCACGAATGACGCAAACCCGTGAACGATGCAAACGCGTGGCAAGGAAAAATGCCGAATGACGCGAACGCGTGGATGACGTGTACGCGTGACCTGCGCGATCTGCAGAAATAACAGAATACGCTGGGGGCGATTTTGGGCCGTATTTGACCCAGTTTTTGGCCCAGAAACACAGACTAAACCTAGGGAACATGCAGAAACTCAAGGGAGGCATCCACACACATTCAGAGTATCAATAACTATTCTTAGTTTATTTTTATTGCTTTAATTTTTAATCATTTTAATTACTCGTTATCAAAACTCAATTTTTCTGAAAACCCCTAGTTGATAAAATAGCACTCTTTCCTGCAACTTGTTGGGAGACGACCTGGGACTCATACTCCCAGTATTTTATTTCTAAAATTTGTGACAACCCTTTTTTAAATTGGTGAGGCAGATCTTATCTGATTAAGAGCTATACGTGCAACGCTGTCCTCTTAATTGACATCTCTAAATTGGTAAATTTCTGCCACGCATCAAATATCTTGAAACAACAAAGGCAAGACAACCAAATCCAATCATATACAGGAGATTGAGCCGCGGATCAGTGGCGGCGAGAATTTCAGGCAAACAAACTGAGGCAAGACACTGCTTGATTCTTCCTTTTTATTCTTTTTGTTATTGACATACATGTTTTCTGTGTTTGAATTTGCAGTACCCTACAAATAAGGAGTTATTGAAAACTATTACATACGTGAGAAATGCTACATTAGTATTTATGAGGCGAGAGATTGATTATCTTCATCATTTTTTAATCTTTTGTTCAAAATTTTAAAAGAATGTCAAAACAAAGTTCTTTATATAATTTTGTATCTGTCTGGATGTGAATCTAATAAAGGCCATGCCTAATTGTGCTTATGCGATTATAGGTTCATGCTGATTGAATTCATATTTCTTATGCTTGGTCACTTGGTGTAGAAGGTTCTTTCTTTAGAAAAGAAAAATGTGATGTAATATTGACATAGTTGTGTTACATAGTGCGCTCTGCTTTCTTGTTTGAACCACTAATTTGGTTTTGCAGGTGGTTGCACTAAGAGAAAACAGAACGTGCGGCTGAGAAATCCTTTTGCTTCAGTTAGCATGGAAGAGGAGAAGCCATTTGATTTATTACACACTTTATTTGGTAACTACAATACCTCCTTTGGTATTATCAAAAAGAGTTAATAAATGAAGATCTCCTTTGTTGTTCCTAACAATTAAATCATATCAGTTTTATCGTTTGATTTTAGAAAAGTATAATTGGGCATTGTTTGCAACAACACTACTGGTATTTCATGTCCTAATTTTATGTGTAAGTGCAACTATAAGTTTGCACAAAATGGATACGTCAACTTTTTATGATTCAGTTGCATATAAGAGTCCTTTTAGTAGAGACATGGATTCAAATAAGCATTGCCAGTAAACTGTGATATCATTCAATTTTTCACTTAGCTTTCAAGATTTTTTGTTGTCTACTTATCAAGGTATGAATTCATAAAATTTTCTTTAACACCTTGGTGTTGCTTTTAAATGTTTAGGGCATCAGCTTTATCTGTTGGAGTTTATGAACCTATGAAGCAGAAACTGTTGAGGATGTTTCCTGAAAACCTGAGTGCTTTTTCTCATCTGGTAAGATGTTACTTACATAAACCTTGATCTGAAAATATAGGCATATGAAGATTTATGTTGTTTAAACACCTGTTACCAATTTTTTAAGTATCATGCTCAAAATGTTTCAATAAATATGTATAGCTAGCTTTAAAACAAGCCATGTACCAAGTACATTACCTTTAAGTTTGAAGTTTGGCCAGTTGTGATTGACTTATGTACAATAGTTGATGCTATGGTATAACTTCATCTTCTTTAATGCTTCTCAGGTTGTTAAGCAACGAATTGGGATAAACCAAATCTTGATTGAATCTTATTTTTCCATTAGACGGAGCTCGCACGTGTTCTGCAGTACCTCCTGTGAATACTCCACCTGTATGAAAAGTTCTTAATGTTAGTTGAGTACCAGGTTCTCCAATCGATTGGCCCGCAATAATACCTACAGCTTCGCCTAATTCCACCAAGTTTCCATGAGTAGGACTCCGCCCATAACACAATCGACAGATCCAAGATGTATTCCTACAAGTAAAAGGGGTTCGAATAGATATTGATTGTGTTTGAAAATTTATTAAACGATTGATTAGTCCAATCCCAATATCTTGATTTCGAATGGCAATACATCGCTGCAAATTGGACAGTTTACTTCAGCTGCTGGTGCTGTCCGTTTCATTGCTGCTAATGAAGGTTTTAAAGGACTTTATGCTGTATGAAACTCCTCACTATGTCTTCCTTTTGAGAAACATTTGACAATCCTATTTTCCATGTGTGATTGTATGCTAAAATGTTTCTTTGACATTAATCTTTGAAACCAAGGGGTATGGATCTTTTTTATTGCGGGATTTGCCCTTTGATGCTATTCAGTTTTGCATCTATGAGCAGATTAGGATGGGTTATATGGCTGTGGTAAATTTCTCAAGCTCTATAGTTATATGTTTTGTTGCACTGTATTTCTTGATAGAGGATGTGACTGCCATTCCATTTTTAGGCCCGAAGAAATTTGAATGATCCAAAAAATGCAATTATTGGTGCATTTGCAGGTAATTAAATATTTAAATGACATCAGAAGACTACTCCTATATATATATATATATATATATATATATATATATATATATATATATATATATATATATACACATACTAAGTTGTAGGCTTGTATGTGTGATTGCTGCTAGCACAGTAGCACTTAAAGCATTATGCCAGTGTTAAAATGTGATTAACAATCTTGTTTTTCTAGGTGCACTAACTGGAGCTATAACAACTCCCCTTGATGTCATCAAGACAAGATTAATGGTTCAGGTTAAATAATCGTGTTTCCTACTACTTTTCTTTTGCTGTATTCTTCATTTTCAATCTCGTTTTCACATGAAACTCATATAACGCCATATGTAGATGATTCCATGTTATGTACTGTAATCCGCATGCAAATCAGTAAGAATATCCAGTTTCAATTATCAATCCATTAATAACAAAGTTCTCATTTTCCTCCTAAAAGGATCTGCAAACCAATATAATGGAATCTAGATTGTGTTCAAACAATTATCAAGGAAGAAGGACCTAGTGCACTTTTGAAGGTATGGGTTTTTTGCTTTCTTGGAAACACCAGCTTGAGTGGTAACTTTTAGCATGGTCCAAATTCTCACCAAATTATGAACTATACCTTAATCGCTCAGAGCAGGTTCAGAAAGCTATTACCAAAATTGGTTTGCTGATCAGCCAAAATTGAATGCTTCCATTAGTTTGCTGATAAAAAAATTGGTTTGCTGATCAGCCAAAATTGAATGCTATGAACTTGAAATTGAAATACTCATTGTTCAGTAGGTAGTTTAGAGCAAAGTTTTACAATAAAAGGAGATAATTAACAGAAGAGACATACTCACACTGTAGAGAGACCTACTATTAAGAACATTAGAATCATCTTATTTTTACTTATTGCGGTTAAGGGTGCTTTATTTTTTTTAGCAGCAAAGTGTTAAGAATGATCATTACTTTGCTTTGCATTTGAATGTGAAGATGTGTTTGTACATTACAATACTGTTTGATAGTGATTACTATTAGCATTTTGAAGATTTTCTGTTAATAGTAGATGGATCACCTTGGTTTACTATCACCCCCAACTAAATATGGTTGATTTCGTGCACTTATAGAGCTAGGAACAGTGACATAATGAACTGTACATTTGACATTGCATTAAGCAATCATTGCAAACTTCATGGTTGGATTTTTCTACTTATCATGTACTTGCTACTTAGTAATAGTATCTCTAGCAATAGCTGTTTGGTTTTTTACTATTAACTAGATTATATTTGAAACAGCCATGTTTGTGGTGTGAGTTGAGATTTTGTTCACTATTGACTATGCAACATATATTCTAGATTTTGTGCATTATTTGCATCATGGTGTTACATTCTCGATCCTTTATTGGTCAACATCTAATTATTTTAATTTTTTCAAGTACCACTATTTCAGCACATGAATGATCTGGTCTTAGAGAATATTTGTGATCGTGTGAGAAAAGCTGGGATGATGAAGAAGAAGCAGCAGCAGCAGAAAGAGCAAGTGAAGTGAATTTTGCAGATGAGATAAGTGAAATTAATACAGGACCTCCTTCACCAACTTCATCTAATGAATCCTCTATTACAAGTTAATTATTAGAGCAGCGAAAATTGTTCAAATGAGTTAGAAAATTGAATAGGAGTTGCTTGCAGCATAGTTCTTTTAATTTACTAATATGAGAAAAATTATTTAGAGCCCTTTGGATACCCATTAACAACTTTTAATTTACTCAATACACTTTATTGATGTATGGTTGTTATTTATTATTATAGTTGATGTATCAATACACTTTGTTTATGTTTTGAATTATATTGACTTGTTTGTTTATAGTATTTTTCTTTTAGTTTAATAATACAATGAATTTATTTATTTTTTGAAATATTATAAATATTTGAATACAAATTAGATAAAAAATTGTATTTATTAAATTTATATTTATTTTGTATGAAAACAAGTTTATTTTGTAATGAAAAAAAAAATAGTTTACCTTACCGACGGATTTACAGACGAATTTTCTGTCTGTATTTAGAGTTTAGAATGGTTTTTTATGGTTCCAATTACCGACGAAAAATTCGTCTGTAATTATAGAAAAAAATCTGTCTGAAAATCTATCTGTAATTACAGATGGAAAATCCGTCAGAAAATATGTCTGTAATTACCAACGGAAAATCCGTCGAAAAGTTTGTCATCTTCGGGAAATGGATGGAGAATTTACAGAGGTAAAATCCGTCGGTAACTGGTAAAAATCCGTTGTAATTTTCTGACAGAAAAAATCCGTCGGTAAATAATTTTCGACGGGGCTTTTATAGAGGGACAAAATCCGTCGATAATTTCGTCGATAACCAAAAATCTGTTTGTAAAGACTAAATCTGTCTGTATTAATCTATTTTCTAGTTGTGTTATTTGGAAGAGTTTGTTTGAGATATTATGATTGTAAGATATTATAAATTGATGGTAGTGTAGTTTTCCAAGTTCATCTTGGACTAAGATTTTGAGAATAGTAAAGGTTTCATATAATATACGAGTGTTGCATTGTCTTTTTTGTTATCAATTTTGTTTTTTATTACTTGCAATTATTCTTAGCTGCTCAAGAATGCTTAGTCAATTCTTCAATTAACAATTTATTTTGACGTTACTGATTGAAGTATCTTTTAGAAATAGGAGATCTTGTGATCCATACAAATCACAAGTTGAACTTTTTTTTTCATTTCTTCTATCACCTTAGATCCTCATTTCTCATTACTTATTGCAAATGATGCTGATGTTTCATTTTAAAAGGAACGTTCTTGATTTTTTTTAGGGAGTTTTCCCCTTTTGATCAAAGATTTGGTAGCTAGTGATTTATCAATGGATAGTCATTTCCTTTTTCAGCATTAGTTTATAGAAATTAGTTTTAGCAATATCATTATGCATTTGAGTCATTTATGTTGATATTTTTCAACATGTGTAATTTTTAAGTTTTGCAATTAGCAACTCTCTCTACTTTCAGTTTCAGCATCTGCTTCCTCTACGCCAACTACAAAATGAGTGAGTACTTTAAGCGAGCCTTTATCTTTCTTATATTGGTTTTGGTCAAAATTAATTTCTTTGCTTTAATCTTTTTTCAGTTGCATATTCTAGTTTGGTCTTGGTCAATCAAAAATGGCTCCCACATCTGCAGAGTCTATAAAGATTTTGTGACACATTAGTGTTGTTTGCCATCGTCATAAAAATAGAGATTTTCTTTGCATATTTTATGATGCGACATATGTATGATTGCATCAAAAGTGACAAAAATATGTCTCTTCCATATGGCATATTTTTAACCTAAATACTTGAATATTTTGGTATTGACCTAAGCATTGAGTCATGAAAATAGAAACTCTTATTTAAAAGGGGGTGGTGTAGTTAAGCAATAAAAGAAAGGATCCACTAGGACCGAAAAGGTGGTCATTGATGAAGACGATGATATTGAGGATATTCCTCCTCGTTCAACGGCTGGTACATCAGCCTCATCAAGTCAAATATGCCTTTTAACCGGCGTTGTTAAAGATTTGCTCCAAGAATTCGTCAACATGTCCAATCATCTCATTTCTTCAAGCCAACAAGAAAGGAAGCTCGCGGTTCTAAATAAGAATGTTGTGCATAAGTCAAGAGATCGTGTTGCAGTTCTCTTGAAATATGTAGACAATCTTAATGATGATGAAATTATGCAGAATGATCATGAAGAGCCGTTGGAATTGAAGGATGAAGGCTCGGATACCTAGAAATGCCTCTTGTTGAAGACCTTGAAATGTTTTCTTTTTCATTAAGATTTATGATAGTTTTCAGTTCTAACTATTGTTTTTATCTTGCTAGATGACTGTATTAACTACTAGTACTTTAATAATATTCTGATGCTATTTTAAACTTTAGCCTCTAACCTATCTTTTTGTAGGATTATCTTTTACCCTCCTTGATGACAAAAGGGAGAGTGAAGGATTGATTTATTATTCATACTAGTAGATGGTTGAATGTTTGAATATTTTTTCTTTAGATGATAGATGTATGTTGATGATTATTTTTAAATTTTTTAATGAACTTTATAGTTTGACTCATAATCATGCATGTAAAGCACACACTTTGGTTTGTCTAGTTGAAATTTTGTGTTTTACGTATTCTCACAAGTCCAACAATTAGGAGTATTTATTACAAAAGAAAGGGAGAGTTTTTTATGTAATTCAAATTGGTATCACCAAATAAAAGTCTATAATCTTCACTCTTTTTCAATCTCTTTAGTTCCTTTACAAATTATGTTTGTCATCAAGGAGGAGATTGTTGAGTTTAGAAAACAATTTCATATAAGCATTTGGTTGGGTTAAAAGCCTAAAAGTTATTTGATGCATGTTTTAATGTTGTAGGCCCAAGTTAGTCTTTGTTTAAGAAGTCCAAATGCAAACAAGGTCAGCAACATGGCTCATTACATGATGAAAACAAAATCTTACTGATGCTGCTAAAGCTTTACCCAAAATTAGTAAAGTAAATCAAAGGAGTAGTGGCTCACTTTTTTATGGCAACAAAATGTTTCATCAAACAAATTTTGGAGGAAAAAATCAGTTAATGGAGCAAAGAATCAAATCCAAATGTTGATGTAGTTCAGAAGAAAAGAGTTACTGTTGTGTTACCATTCTTGTGCAAACAAATAGCTTGTTGAAGCTACCACATTTCTGTTGGAACATGATGCGAAATGTTTTCAAAACTACAACTCGGCAAGTGTACCGAATCGTATCAAGTAATATCATGGTGAGCGAGTTATTGTTCCCACGAGGATTAAAGGACTAAGCAACAATGATTAATTGACTAGTCTAATTAGACAAATCAAGAAACAGAGGAATGAATGAGGAATTAAAGCAAACGTGTAAACAGAGGACAATAAAAGTAGCAAAAGTGAATGTGAAGACAATGATGGTGAGAATGTTAAGATTTCAAAGATGTTCA
Source organism: Arachis hypogaea (assembly GCF_003086295.3). Lineage (NCBI taxonomy): Eukaryota > Viridiplantae > Streptophyta > Magnoliopsida > Fabales > Fabaceae > Arachis > Arachis hypogaea. The sequence goes on from NC_092049.1 coordinate 16,964,015, forward strand.
CTCTCTAGGAAAAAAAATCCTTGTATTCATTTATTTAAGGCATGCAGAGATTAATCACGACCAATAATAAATAATCAAATTCCAATTCCTTGGCAATTCATTTTCTCTTTAACCTAATTAATCGCTAATTCTTTAGTCAATCATTTGAGAAAAAATATGAAGCATAAATTTGATTTAGTTTCAAATAAGATTCAAGAATAGTCCTTAGGTTGATTTTTATGTCACTTATCCAAGCTAGTCCTAAACAATTGAAACTTACAAGAAAGAATGATTTTCAAAAGTTTTCTAATCCGAATTTTTAATCACTTATTCAAACTAGAGAAATTGAAAGTCACAAAGCGTCGCACACTCTTTGAAACACTATTCCTAGTTAAATAAAAAAGTTGTGAGAAAGAGTTTTTAAAATAATTTCAATATTACTTTTTCCAAAACAATATTTAGAATTCAAAACGGAGTTAGAATATTTTCCAACAATTCTAAATCTTTATGGATGAAGAACAAAAACTCAATCATGAAATAGATCAAAACATAAACCTCAAATAAAATAAAACACTTAGATTTATAATCCATAAAAAGGTGAACAGAGCTCCTAACCTTAACACAGGAGATTAGTTGCTCATGGTGTGCTGAAACAAAAACTATCAATTCCAAAACGACTGGGAGAGAAGAGGGCGCACGTAAGTATTTTTTCTTCTTAAATACTAACCCTAAACCTAATTATTTTAGAATTCAAACCAAATCAAATTAAAACAAAATTAAATCTAAACTAATTAATGTTCCTTCAATAGTTTTTTTCATCCCAAGTCAAGTTGCTGATAATTCTTCATAATTGTCAATCAGTGCTTTAAATCATGGGCCTTGTGTTCAATTTTAATCATCAACTCAAGTGCTTCAAAGGATTGGAGACTAAGAAGGATTTATCAAGAAATCACAATCCCTAGGAATGGCCCAATTTAGTACATGAGGTGCCACATTCCCTACGTGAAGCATAAGCCCAAAAGAGGAGGGATTGGAAGCCTCTGTTTGGTTGCGTGAGGTGTACCAAGTGGTGAGTGAGTGCATGAAGGAGAGGCAACCCCTAGAGGTGAAAGTGATGGCTGCATGAGGCGCAAGTGCTGGGGACATGAGGCGCAGTAGAGGGGACGTGAGGCGCCTGAGTAAGGGTGACCCTTGGGAGTTGGCTTGGAGGCTTGGTTGTCCTAGGAGCTCTTTGTGATGAACATAAACTCCTCTGCTTTGTCCACTATAGACTATTATATATCGTTAGAAAGTTCTGGAAGTTGGCTTTCTAATGCTACTAGAACTGCTTCATTTGGATCTCTATAGCTTAGGTTATGCTTGTTGGAGTATGAAAGTATCAGGGTTGGCATCTCACTAAAGTTTACTGGAAGTGTTCATTCAATCTTGATTGGCTTTCTTATCCTTCTCTTTTTCTTTGTTCTTTGCTAACTTTCAACACTTTCCTACACATACCAAAACTCAAAACAACTTCAAGAAATATTGATTAAAATTACTAAAATCTCAATTAAGAATAAGGAAATTTAGTAACTTTATTGAAAAAAACTAAAGAAAATAACTATAGATGTTCATGCATTACAACATTTTCGAAAAGAAGAAGAAAAAGGGGGTTCTTTACTTTTTATATCAAATTAAAGGTAAAGGATGAAACTTAGGGGCAAAGCTTAAGAATCAAGGATGTTGATTTTACAAGTACTTTGAAAACTTCTTCTGCTACAAAATCATCTAACAACCATGACCCTATTGCTGATACTACCTATTTACTCTGCATTTCTGCTCTGATTTTTTAGGAGAAGAAGACAAACTCAAAGATGTTCCAACCTCAGAAGATACTCTACACACTAGCTCAAGTTTTAGAGGCATTATCCTATACAAAAAGGAGTAATTGGCCAAAAAGTGAAGCAAGGAGAGTGAACAAAAATTTTGAGTTTTCATAGCATCTCTATTAATCAAAGTTTGAAGTTTTAGAAGCAATACATCTATACTAAAGGAAGCATTCTGCCAAGATGGAAGGCAAATAAAGAGGCTTAAATCTGGTTATCTCATAGCTTTCAAGCTATAATATTTCTTCCCCTTCATTTTGTTATATTGAATATCTTGCTTTCTCATATTATTTTCTTTGATTTCTCATGGTAAAAGGCAATTTTTGAGGTATATAAAAAAGCCATTTGAGAGAAAAGTTAAAGAGAGTTGAACTTGGAGAAAAAGTCATTGAATATGTCAATCTCTTTTGATGTATTTTTATTGTGTCATGAGTCTGAGAGGTTTTTCTTACCAAGTTGGGTTAGCACTTAGTGTTCCAAGTCTAGGGAGTGAACCTAGCCGAGACAATCTTAGTTAGAAGCTTAATTGGGTTGTCCCGAATATGATTAGAAAGAATCCTAAGGAATTGGTGTTTGTAATCTTTAAAAAAAATAGTTAAAATTCTACTATAATTATGGTAAAGACTGGATGTAGGCCACATTGTACAAAGTGGTTGAACCAGGATATATGTCTGTGTACTCTTCTCTATTCTATTTTTATTCTGTTTGTTATAAGACAAAAATAAATTATCTCCTGCATCATCACTATCACAGACACAACAATAACAAAGATGTAGAATTTGTTTTGGAGTTTAAGTTTGTAAAGATAAAAAGTGATCCTAGATTCAACCATCTTGTCTGTGCCATTGAAAACTTTCAATGATAAATAAACTTTATTAATAATTATCCTTTTTATAATATTTGACATAGTATTGCATTTTTTTCTCACTTATATTAATTCTTTTAAAAGAAGTTAATGTATTGTTGACCCCTTAATAACAATCTCAACCAATATGAAGCCTATAAATTTAGGACACCACTCATATAAATATGGTAAAAATAATCTTTTTTCTAAAGTTATTTATCTGATCATACTTAAAAAATGTATTAAAAAATATAAATTAATAATAAAAGTATAAATTATTAATAAAATTAAAGATGTAAGAGCAGAAATAATCATATTAATGATTTAATTAATATTAGTTCAAACGACATTGAATTTCTTAAATTAATACAAAATAATTTTTTTTAAATCTCAATTTCACAATAAAATTATTGAGTGATGATTGATAGTTTTAATTTATTCTCTTAATATTTAAATAAATATAAAAATATTAAAAATGCAAAAAATTGAAAATATATTATTTAAAAATTAAAAAGATAATTATTAGGAGGATGATTTAGAAATCTTAATCGTTTTTCATACTTATATATGTGCAAAATAACACATGTAAATATAATAAATACTTAGTGATTAATTTCGGTATTCATAAAGTATTTTTTATTATCTAATATTTATTTTTATCATCATTTGTTTTTATTTTAAGTGTCAATCTTAAATTGTTTTTTATTTGATTTTGAAATAAAAATTAAAATTAACAAAGTGAAATGTTTTATGTAACAACCTAATTTTCAGTATGATATGCTCATATTAAAACATCGAGTGTTACCAACTTGAAACTAAACTGAAACTATTATTAATAATATCAAGCCTGTAATCGGGTTAATAAAACTGATTTTTATGAAAAACCTTTTTTTTAAAAAATTTATTGCAACTAAAGAGAAATGCGAGATTACGCAAACCAAAATGATAAACAGATACATATATAAATAGGATAATAAACTATATATATAGGGAGTGGAGCTAACCCACTTCAATGCCCAATTTGCAGTTTGGGCTATTTGGTATCTGCGATGGGGCTGCTAAATTCGCAAGCAAGTTAGTGTTTAAATTTTAGTGGAGGCCAATTTTATATCCTGATCCATGGTTCTTGCTCTTTTTAGTATATAAAATATTACTAATTTTTTTCAAATTTTCCTTTTCAGACTTTTTCCTGAGATAATTGCTAATATATTATTGGATTCATAAAAAAGGGAGCAGATTTTATCACTTCATGATGCTTCAGAAATTCTAAGAGATGCATTTTCTCAAACAGAAGCATGCTTGAATCATTACTGAGGTATTATGTGCTCCACTGTTATCTTGGATAGTCCTTAACCAGATAAATTTTTTTTATATGCTAATACTGGAAAATAACATACAAATTGCAAAATTAATCTCTTATATCAATAAGCATTTTGTGGTACAGATTGAAGTCACCATCAGGGTCTGCTGTACCTATTGCAGAGTACATTCTAGGTCAGGAATCAGGAGTTAGGGTCAAATTGATGTCCTATATCCTATATGTTAGCATGAGTTTTTTTTGGTAATTTTTTATTAACTTTTTTATTTTAGAGGAATTTGATCCTTCAACTATAATAGTTAATTTTTGTAATAATGATTCTTTTAAAGTTTTGTAGTTTAATATATTAGTGCTTTCGTTAAGAATTAAATTGACTAAAAAAAGGGTTATTGTGAAAATTTATCTCGTCTTAAGTCATAGTTAGAGGATTATTTATTATTTTAATAAGTTTGTAAATTTATTATCTAATATTTAATATAAATTTTGTTTTTATATTTAAAAGTTTATTCGTCTTGTTATCTAATATTCTATATAAATTTTATTTCTATATTTAAAAGTTTATTTGTATTAATTGTTTACTATTTTTCAAATAGAAAAAATAATTAAAAAAATATAGCTATTAAAATCCACGGTAACGTTGTCGCTTTTTAAATTTAAAATAGACAAAAAAATATAGACAAAAAATTTGTCGATATCTAAATAATTAAATCGACGGCACTTATGTCTATTTTATTGAATCAAATATCGACAGTAACGACGACAATTTTATATAATAATATCGACGACAATGATGTCGATTTTATTGAATCAAATATCGACAAAACAGACGTCGATTTTATATAATAATATTATCGACGGCAATGATGTCGATTTTATTGAATCGAATATCGACAAAAAAGGCGTCGATTTTATATAATAATATCGACGGCAGCGTTGTTGTAACAGCCCAGACCACCCACTAGCACGATATTGTCCGCTTTGGCACACAAGGCCTCACGGTTTTGCCTTTAACGATAGGGATGATAGCCTAAGCCCCCCACACTCACTCGTCAAAACGCGTCATGCTAGGGAGAGGTATCCACACCCTTATAAGGCATGCTTCGTTCCCCTCTCCAACCGATGTGGGCCTTACAATCCACCCCCCTAAGGGAGCCCAGCGCCCTCGCTGGCACATCGATCCGGGTTCTGGCTCGGATACCATCTGTAACAGCCCAGACCACCCGCTAACACGATATTGTCCGCTTTGGCACACAAGGCCTCACGGTTTTGCCTTTGACGATAGGGATGATAGCCTAAGCCCCCCACACTCACTCGTCAAAACGCGTCATGCTAGGGAGAGGTATCCACACCCTTATAAGGCATGCTTCGTTCCCCTCTCCAACCGATGTGGGCCTTACAGTTGTCGATTTTAGTAAGAAGGTAAAGTTATCAAACTCATATTATAGACAGAAATGATGTCGATTTTATTAAATTATTATCGACGGCTAGGCAAGCCGTCGATTTTATTCGAATTTTGAAAAATCGACAAGCTTAATAGCGACCACCTCCACCGTTCATTTTGCCGTCGATTTTTAATATTATCGACGGCTTAGCCGTCGATTTTGCCAGTATTTTATGATAAATTGTATGATAAATTGTATCTCTTATTAGTATTTCTGTATCTTTTCTGTTAAAATAAACACAAAATACACTAATTTAGTGTTTTTAGACACGATATTTCTATCTATGTTTATCTGTCAAATATAATTTTATATTTCTATCTCAATATTTTGTCTCTGTAAATAAACGCAGTCTTATAATTCCTAAAAAGGTTTAAGGATATGTCCAACTTCAAAAACCCAAAAATACTACACCTGCCAAAAATGCTCACAAACTAAGTAACAAATAAATGGTGAATATTGTCAACATTTTTACTACGCACAAGTTTTCATTAGGAATTAATAACTCTCAATCTGTTCAATTTATCTTTCATATTAATTTTACTAATTAAGACAATTAAATAAAAATTTTAACTCAAGATAAAATTAGCAGTCTCTTTCAAATGACTTTAGTAAAACTACAACTTAATATATTTTTTAGAATTGTTTTTACCTATAAAATCTATATAAAAATTAAAAATTAAAAATTAAAAATTTATTTTTATCAAATTTTCATACAACAAATTTTTTTTTTCGTGTTAATTTAGTTAATTGTAACATACTATAAAATTGACTTAACAGTTTTGATTTTTATTTATAGAAATTTTTTTATTAAAAATTTTAAATTCACTCTAACCAATTTCAAATTATTGTATGATAGATTTTTTTAGTTGAAAATAAAAAAAAAACTTTGAATTTTTTTTTTAAAATTATCGCATTACAATCACTTATCCTTTTAGAATATAAAAATTATTTTTAATAATTAAAAATAAAAAATACTATGTATAATATCATTTAACTTACGCAAAAGTTAATGAATTTACCCTTTAGTTTTTAGACTCGCAAGTATTAATAATAATCAGATGTTTCTTTCTTTTTATATTTATGAGATACATTATCCTAATATAGTTTCTTTAGCCGAGTTTTCTATAGTAGTGAGTGCTAGGAGTTGATTTCAATGGTCTATGGTCTTGGTTTTAACACGTTTAAACTTATGGTAACCTTAGCTTAGACAAAAAGAAATAATGGAGAGAAAACTAAAAGTAAATTTTACTAATGATCTTGTAAGAAAGGTGAAAAAGCTAAGACAATTGATCTAAGGGTGAGTAGGATAGAATTTAGATCAAATCTTGATTTTATTTATAAGTTGAGTTTTTTATATAAACTCAATTTTATTTTATTTGTGAGTTGAGAATATTCTAACTTTAATTTTATTTGTATTTAATTCGTAGGTATTCGATTTTATTTAAGGGTTATCAAAATGATGTAATATTATTATATACCTTGATGATAATTATTTAAAATAAAATTGATTTTTATGTAAAAAAAATTATATTAAATTATCAATTAATGATTTTTTTAATGATTAGAAATTATTTACATTTAGTGAGAGAATTTTGGTTCAAGATCCATTTGAAACATATTTTTTATATAAATAGATAATATACACATAGATAGGGTGTGGATTGGTCGGATAAGATTGAGATTCAACCTGCACTCTACCCGACCTGCATGAGAATCCTACTCAGCTCGCACCCTACACTACTCGTTGTGGATCAGGTTAGCAATCCAACCCAACCCAACTAGGGTTGAGTCGAGTTGGATACCCGCGGATAGGATGCATGTTGCTATTCTTAAATGATTTGCAAACCTTATATTATTGTATGCTAGGACATAGGTCACTATATCTTAATGCAATTCCAATTCTACATATTTTAGAATATTCTTTAACCACTCTATCATCATAAACCGTTGCTTATAAATAACAATTAACTTTATTTTAACACTTGACACATATATAGGGTGTGGATTGATCGGGTAGGATTGAGACTCAACTCGCACTACCCTATTCGATCCGCATGAGAATTCTACCTACACCCTATACTATTAGTTACGGATTGGATTAACAACTCTGCCCGATCAGGTTGAGTCGGGTTAGATATCCACGAGTAAGGTGTATGTTGTCACCTCTAATTGATTTGCAAGTCTTATATTATTGTATGCTAGAACATAAGTCACTATATCCTAATGCAATTCCAATTTTACGTATGTTAGAGTATTCATTAACCATTTTATTATCATAAACCGTTGCTGGTAAATAACAATTAACTTTATTTTAGCACTTGCAAATTATGCACTACTTATAATTAACTCACAATTATTGACTGTAGGATGGTTTAAACTTTTGTCTATTTCATTTTATTTTCCGGCTAAGGTGGCTTTTAAGTGTTAGTTTGGATTAGTTTTTTAAGTAAAAAAAGTATTTTTTTAAAAAAAACTTTTATTAAATTTAAAATCTATATGGATACGTCTTTTAAAAAATATATATTTTTATTAAAAATGTAAATTTTTTTTTAAAGAAGAAGCAAAAGATGTTTTTAATATTTGAAATTTTATTTTAAAAATTTATTTAAATATAAAATAATTTTTGTCTATTAAAAAAATATTTTTTAAAAAAATAAATATTTTTTCAAAAATCAATTTACACTGATGCTAAAAGGCTTAAAAGGCTTTATTGACGACAACAAGAAAGACTTATACTATTAAATGATAATATAAATCAAAATATAGATCAAATATTATTGTATCTTATCATATATTATTTTTATAGAGAAATTATTTTTAACCACTTTATATATAATTTTTAATTTTTTTATTTATCTTTTGCTATATATTTGTAGATTTTTTATATTCATCTTTTTAATAGGATGTTTTATAGGTTTTTTTTTACTCATATCCAAATCACCTAATATGAAATTTTGTAATTTTTTTCTCGATAATAAGCGCTATTCTAATTTTTTTCTCTTATATCACTATTCACTATAAAAAAGTCGTCAAATACCGTCGAATTCATACCGGCAGATTCATTAGAAAAAATTCATCGGTAATCTATTTACTGTCGGATTTAGCGACGGACCAAATTAGACAATAAAAACTTCAATAGTAACTATTTACTGACAGATTTTTTTGTCCGTCACTAATTGCCAACAGATTTAGCAGCCAGTATAAATTTTTAATTGACGAATTTTTTGAGCTTGTTGCCGTCGGATTTATCTCCTGGTAAATCCGACAGTAAATTCAATGGTAATATATTATTTATTAATAATTAAATTAATAACTATTGGCTGATTTAACCCATGGTAAAATTTAATTTTAATTTTTTAAAATATTCAATATATATTTAAATATTAAAAATTCAATAATTTCTAAATTAAAAAAATCAAAGTTTTATAATTTTTCATACTAATTTTTTATTAAAAATTCTCAAACAAATTCAAACATCAAAGTTTATGACTAAAGAAAAAAAAATAAAATCACTTGTGTGAGAAAAAGATAGCAAAACTTAATAATTAACAATGCTTGTGTTACATTGATACACGAGATAGAGCTTCACATATAACTAATTCAGATAATTCTAAAACAAGGAGATATACACTTAGCCACATTTGGTTCATGTCATAAATCAAAACATATTATTTATTACATAAGTGACAAATACTTCGTCAGAATTATAAAAAAATTCACAAAAGTTGCTAAAAAAAAGTTTCTTTTTTAGTGCAAAGCAATTACTATTGTGACGTATTATCGAAGAATTTGATTAGTAGGATTAAAAAAATAAATCAAAATTTATATATTTAAATGAGTAAATTGCAACCATGAAAATAACAACCATGAAGAAGAATGCGCCTGCTGTGTTCATGGATTATATGAACAAAGTATTTCGTCCATTTTTGGATAAGTTTGTAGTGGTGTTCATACATGATATCTTAATTTATTCAAAGATGATAAAAGAGCAAGAGGAGCATCTGAGGATAGTGTTGCGAATTCTGAAGGAGAGGAAGCTTTATGCAAAATTGTCTAAGTGTGAGTTTTGGAAGGAGGAGGTAAAGTTGTTAGGCCATGTCTTGAGTAAAGGATAAATAGCAGTAGATCCTTCAAAGGTGAGGGGCCATGATGGAATGGGAAGACCGACTTCAGTGATTGAGATTAGAAATTTCTTGGGATTAGCTAGGTACTACTGTAAGAACCGTAATTAATCAACCGATTAATTAAGTGATTAATTGCCCAAATTAGATTCTAAAAAGTTAGAGTGAGAATTTGAGGATTTAAAGGTGATTTTAGGACTCAGTAGGTTTTTCTGAGTCAGAAAATGTGCCTTCTGCGAAAAACTGCGAACCGGTTCGAGTCTGCCCGGTACCGCATGAGAAAAAGTAAAAACCGGCGAAAACCTTAGAAAAACGTTAGAAATGAAAAACCGGGCGTTAATTTTAAAGGTTTGGTCCAAAGTTAGGCCAAACGGGCTAAAAACGCTAACGGGTTGGACCAGGCCCAAGTTGGGCCCAAGCCCAACATATAAAAGGCTCATTAAATGAACCAAATCAGCACACACACACATAAACACAACACTCACGCTGAATTGAAGAGAGGAAGGAGAAACCCTTTGGTTACTATTCATCATCTTCTTTCAAAGTTCATATCTTGAGCTAGAGAGCTCCGATTTGCGTGCCGTCAGCGGCTATACATTTCTTGCGAAGAGCTCTACACATCCCATATAAAAAACTGGTAAGAAAAACTCGAATCCCTCTCAGTTTTGCTCTTCAAAATTTCGGGTATATAGGGTTTTTGGTTGAATGAGTTTTTGTGATTTTGGATGTTTAGGTTTACTCTAATCCTAGCTTAGCCTTGGATTGTGGCCATCAAATCTGTTGGGAGAGAGGTAAGAGATACTAAACTCTTGTGAGATTTGATTTATGTTAAGCCCTAGGTTGATTGGTGGTGATTTATATGTATATAGTTTGATTGTTGTGGCTCTGGGAGCTCTTGGAACTAATTGTGCTTATTGGAGTGGATTTAAAAGCTTGGATTGTGGTTGGAAGATTAATTGTGCTAAGTTGGAAGTTGGGTGCATAAAGGAGAATCGGCCAAGGTATGGTTTCGGTTTCCTCTATGTAGTATATAATATTCATGGACACATAGGCTAGTGACCAATAAGATAGGTTGAACTAAAATGATGGTTGATGTGCTAAATGTTGATGAATTGATGAATGTTGGGTTGATTGTGATGAATTGTAATAATATGATATTGTTGAATAATTGTATGGAATGAAAGTTGATTCCTTATGATAATTGTAGTATGATGATTTATGAATTGGTGAGTGTGATGGTGATTTTGATCATAAGTGTTATATGGTCGATGTTGGAAGTGGAAATAAGGAACTAAGAAGGAGAATGTGGTAAGGTTGGTGTATTATGATACAACAGGTACATTTTGATGAAAAAAAATGGAGTTTTGGAATGGTATAGTAAAGGTTGGAATGTGTATGATAATAAATTGTGTAAGTTATGAAGTTTGGTAAAATTGAGTTTTTGATGAATTTTGTATGATCATAACTTTTGCCTCTGTTTTCGAAATTGACTGAAATTTGTTTATGATTAAAGATCTTTGAAAACTCTTTAAATCGATATAAAATTTGTGAAAATTGGAATTTTGTAAAGGAAGTTATGATCCTTCAAAGTTGGTGTTAAAAATCTGAAATTCTGCAAAGTTGCAGAATTTCAAGATTTGCTGATGTGTGCAGGCGCACACTCTCGTGCGGGCGCACACCCCTGCCAGTATGTCGACCTGTGCAGACACACACACCTGTGCGCACGCACAGGTAGGGAAGTGCATTCTGTTCGCAGCATCAGCACAGCCTGTGCGCGCACACATCTATGGAAAAACTTCAACCTGTGCGGACGCACACGTCGGGAAGGTTGGTCTGTTGGGGGCGCTGGCACAGGTTGTGTAAGTGCACAGACCCTTGTAAAAATTGACACCTGTGCATACGCACACCCCTGTGCATACGCACACATTTCAAAACTCTCAGGAGTGTGCGCACGCACAGACCCTTGTGCGGCCGCACACATCCTGTTTCTCAAAATTTTAATTGTTTTCAACTATTCTACCTTTCCAACATGGTTGTGAGCTTCTAAAACACCATTTTAAAATGTATGGGCTTAACTTTGAGTATTGGAACAGGGGATGTAACCTAAGGTTTCTAGAACACGGTTTTATGATGAATTCGAAAACGGAGGTCTAGGTTTCTGGCGTGCTGAGAATGATTTGACGTTGGGTGGAGGATAAGTGATGTATGAGATACGGAATGATGAACTTTTGACTTTGGAAACTGAGTTATGAATGGACAATGGTTGAGATGAGTCGAGGACTCGGATTGAGGCGATGGATCTCTGTATATTGAAAATGTTTTTCTGAAAACCACTGAGATATTATTTTTACTGAGAATATGAGACGCTATGCGCCCGGCAGGGACGGCGGTTAGATTCCACCTGTCGAGGTAGCGGTGGCGGCGTAAGGGCGGTGGTTCGTCCCGCTTGCGTTGAGATATGAGGTCTGTGGCAAGAGTATCCCGCTCGCATCCCTTCGGACCATAGGCGAGCAGGCGCCGGTACCTGGACAGTGGTCTGGGCACTATATCTCGGGGGTTCCCATATGAGAAATCTGAAGGGCGACGTCTCCATGGAGATGTATCGGGTTGGCAGTTGAACCGACAATGTGATATCACAGCCAGTAGGACAGGCATTCATCATATGCATTTTCTATCTGCTTGTTTGCTTTGCTGACTTGTAATTGTATGCCTACTTGAATAACATGCCTATTTGCTTACTTGATCTACTTGAATTGTATGCTTTTACTTGTGAATTACTTGCATTGTTATTAATTGTGCTTTCTACTGGGATTGAGGAGCTTCGGAAGACGGTGGCGATGGGATCGCATGTAGGATAGGTTGGTGAAGGCTGTGGGACAGCGGTGTTTGGTTAGAATAGAAATCCCTTAAGATAGATCACCCAGTTTACTTATGATAAAGTTTATATTTATGGTTATTTGTTTTAGAATGCTTTAAGCTTGAATCTTGTGATGGATATGGAGCTTAGCATTGCCTTTGGCGTCCCGGGGTCTTATATCCTACATCACTAGGAACTATTACCATACTGAGAACCTCCAGTTCTCATACCATATCTTTGTTGTGTTTTTCAGATGCAGGTCACAACCCACCTCGATGAGTTGTTTTGGATGGTGACAGGAGCGGAGGATCTTGAATTCCGTTGGAATCTTTTTGGTTTATTTTGTTTTTATGTCTCTTTTGTATTTTGTTTAGCCTAGAGGCTTGTATTATGAGAGAAAAACTTGTATAAGCTGTTTTAAAACTGTCAAGTTTCTATATGATCTGTATATGGCTAGCCGGCTTAAACTCTGCGAGTCGAGGCTAGTTTCTTATGGTATTATACTATTATACTATTACCTTGTTTATATCACTTCTGTTTCTTAAGCCTTATGATAGTACGCTTTACGCTTTTCAAATCCAATATTTGAGCTATAGTTTTCATCGGGCTTCTAGATTATATTATTTCTTCTATATATTATACTTATGAGCTTTAGAATTGTCGTAACCTCTGATTAACCTTTGCTTTACAGTGCGAGGTAAAGCTTAGGCTAATTAGGGTGTTACAACTACCAAAGATTCATTCATGGATTTTTGCAAATCGCATTGCCGATGACAAAGCTAACTCGGAAAGATGCACCGTTTGTGTGGACTGATAAACCACTATTTTATGATTTATCTTGTGCTCAATTGAGTGTTTTTATCAATTCTTCACCCACTTATTCATATAAATTGCATGGTTTTATAATTCCTTCCTTATTCTATCATATGTGTAAAAACATGTTTCCTATGCTTTGAAAATATTTATTTTAATTATCCTTTATTACCATTCGATGCCATGATCTGTGTGTTAAGTAATTTCAGGCCTCAAAGGCCAGGAATGACTTAGAGGACAGAAAGAAAACGTGCAAAAATAGAAGGAACGCACAAAATGGAATTTTGAAGAAAATGGCAGCGACGCGCACGCATGGACGACGCGGACGCGTGCCTAGCGCAAAACGCAAGCGACGCGTACGCGTGACTGACGCGTATGTGTGGAAAGGAAAATCTCCAAATGACGCGCACGCGTGACCCACGCACACGCGTGACGGACGCCACGTGCAGAAAATTACAGAAGTCGCCCCCAGCGATTTCTGGACCCTTTTTCGGCCCAAATCCAAGCCCAGAAACACAGAATAGAAGCCAGAGAATGGGGGAATCAAGAGAGACAATTCATACAACTCATGACTTGGAATTGGCGGCGATTGTGTTTGCGTTGAATATTTGGAGGCACTATATGTACGGAGTTAAGTTCAGAGTTTTTCTGATCACAAGAATCTCAAGTACATCTTTGATCAAAAAGAGCTTAACATGCGCCAAAGGAGATGGATGGAGTTACTGAAGGATTATGACTTTGAATTATGTTATCACCCCGGAAAGGCTAACGTTGTAGTAGATGCCTTGAGTAGAAAGTCGTTGACAGTTATTTGAATGAGAATCAAAGAAGATGAGTTGGTAGATAAGTTTTCAGAACTTAAGTTAGGCATTGGAGAGGTAGACGGAAAGGCTTGTCTAAATCAGTTACACATCTCGAGTACATTTAAAATAGAAATTCAGAAGGCCCAACAGGATCAGCAAGAACTTTAGAGAATGTTACAACCGATTAGGAAAGAAAGGCAAGGAGAGCTCGCCAAGGATGGAGAAGGTATATGGAGATATAAGGGGAGGATTTGTGTGCCGAACTTTGGGGGTTTGAGACAAGAATTATTGGTTGAGGCTCATACGAGCGGATTCTCTATTCATCCTAGAACTACGAAGATGTACCATGACTTAAAGAAGATATTCTGGTGGCCTGAATGAAAAGTGATGTAGCATCACTTATTCTAAGTATCTGACATATCAGAAGGTGAAGATAGAGTATCAAAGACCATTGAGAATGCTACAACCAGTTGAGATTCTCCAATGGAAGTGGGAAGGTGTTACTATGAATTTCGTAATAGGTTTGTCGAGGACTCAAGCAGGATTTGATGTGGTTTGGGTGATTGTGGATCGATTGACCAAGTCCACATTTCTGCCTATTCGAATGAACTATTCATTGGAGGAATTGGTGAGACTGTACAACAAAGAGGTAGTGAGGTTTCAAAATGTGCCAATGACTATAGTATCAGATCGAGATCCCCAATTCACGTCAAGGTTTTGGGGAGCTTTTCAAAAGATTTTCAGTACAAGACTATGTCTCATCACAATGTATTAGCCACAAACTGATGGTCAATAGTTAGAGAGGACTATTCAGACGTTGGAGGATATGCTAAGGGCGTGTGTGTTAGATCAGGCAGGATGTTGGGACTATTAGATGCTATTAGTGGAGTTTTCTATAACAATAGCATTCGTGTGAGTATTGGGATGGCTCCGTATGAAACTTTGTATGGTAGGATGTGCTAGTCTCTACTGTGTTAGTATGAAGCGGGTGAATCAAGTGTGTTGGGACTGGAATTAGTAGCTGAAACCACTGAACAAATCAAGCAAATTCAAGCTAGAATTTTAACTGCGCAAAGCCGACAAAAGAGTTATGCGGATCAGAGAAGAAAGCTTTTAGAGTTTGAAGAAGGAAGTCATGTATTCTTGAAGGTTACTCCAACAACTGGGATTGGAAGAGCAATCAAAATAAAGAAGTTAAACCCGAGATACATTAGACCGTTTTAGGTGTTGAGGCAAATCGAACCAGTGGCTTATCAAGTGGCCTTATCGTCACATCTGTCTAACTTACATGACGTATTCCATGTCTCACAACTCCGTAAGTACACACCAGATATGTCTCATGTGTTAGAACTCGAATCGGTTCAGCTCAAGGAGAACCTGATATTTTGAGTCATACCGATGAGGATTGATGACACTAGTGTAAAAAGGTTGCACATAAAAGAAGTTATGTTGGTGAAAGTAGTATGGAGTAGAGCCAGAATGGAAGAACACACTTGGGAGTTAAAGTCAGAGATGCGAAAGGACTATCCCAAGTTATTCTCAGGTAAATCCTAAATTTTGAGGACAAAATTTCTAATTAGGTAGGGAGGATGTAAGAATCGGAAAAGTAATTAGCCAATAATTAAAATAAAATAGAAATAAATTTAAAAAATTAAAATTTATAATTTGAAAAGATAAAAATAATTTAAAATTGGAAACCGGTTACTTATTCTAAAGATTTTGGTCCAAGGTTGGGCCAAACGAACCACAAACTCAATAGGGCCCAAGTTGAGCCCAAGCCCAACATATATAAGCCTCATTATCTGGCATTTGAGCCTCATTATTCAGAAAAAGACAGGAAGAGGCGCTAAGTAGAGAAGAAGGGAAGAGAGATTTTAGTTACCATTCATCATCTTCTTCCTTTGGCCATATCTTTCTCTCTGGAGCTTGATTGGCATGCCATTTGTGGTCATGCGATCCTCTTGTCGAGCTTTTCAATTCTGAAAAAAGTGGTAAAAACTCAAATCCATGCTCCAGCATTATGTTCTATGTCAAATTCAAAATTTGGCTTTGAGATGTTATGATTCTTCATGCTTTCAATGTTCAGGTATTATCTAGCTTGGGTGATTAGTAGGTTTCACCTCAAGTTTTAGTGGGTAATGTAAAACCCAGTTAATTAATGGCTAATTAACCCATAAATAAGAATTTATTCTAGAAAGCCAAAAATGTGATTTTTATGGCTAAATATGATAGAAGAGATTGAGACGAGAATTTTGGTACCAATTTTATAGAAATCGAACCAAGATTGGACCGAACGGGCCAAACCGGGCCAACCGGACCCATAGTGGGACCTTGGCCCAACATAACTAAACCCTAAAACACTCATTTCATTACTCTCTCTCCTCACAACACTCTAATTCACGCTGAAATGGTGGAGAGGAAGGGAAGAACACTCTCTCAAGTTTTTTCTCTCATTTAATCTTCAAACCACCGTAACTTTTGATCTAGAGCTCCGATTGTCGCACCGTTTACGGCCACGTGTTCACCGTGGAGAGCTCTACAAAACTCATACAATCAATCTTGAGGTAAGCCACAGTTTGCTCTTCGAATTTCCAGCTTTGATTTCAAGTTTCATGAGCAAAAATGTTGAGGTTTTGAGCTCCCTTGTGTTATAAGATCACAATAGCTTGAGGGGAAGGCTTGTTCTATGATATTTGGGTATTAAGATATTGTGTGTGGGTATGATGATTGTGGCATAGGTTGTGTATATGTGGGTGTTGAAGCTTGATTGAGACTTTAAAAGCTTGAAAAGGGATTTTTGGTGGTAAAAATCTGTTTTTAGAGGTGTTGAGGCCTTGAGAGCTTATGGACAAGTGATTCGGAAGTGCTCCGGTTGAGCTTGGAAAATCGGCTAAGGTATGGTCTCGGTTTCTCGTATCTAAAATGTAATGTGGTAGGAAATACTTAGGCTAGAGGCCCTAAGATAGACATTGAATTGTTGATGTTATTGAATGGTTGAGATATATGATGTGGTCATATATGTGATTATGAATATTGATGCCTTGATTGTGTGATATATGAGAAAGTGCATGTTGTGATATATGCTTGATGAATGATTGAGGTTGAATTGGTGGGTGGAACCATGTTGATGGTGAGTATGATATTGATTATGTATAATGATGGTTGATTGGAAATGGTATTATTGGAAATTGGGATGAGGAAGGATGTATGACATGTTATTGTGTTTGTCCTTTAGCCATTTGATTGAGAAGTGTTAAAATAGTTGGATGGTGGTTTTGGGAATTTTGGTAAAATGTTAATGTGTGAGTTGAGGATAGCTTGATGTTGATTTTGGTATATTTTGATTGATTTCAAAAAGGAATGAAATTGGCATGTTTTGCTTGATTTAAAAAGGGTTGCAATTTGCAAATGGCTTGTTTTGAAAATGGTACTTTGTGGTTTTGAATGAAAATGTGGTTTTTGGGCATACTTTGATGGGACGTAACTTGAAATCCGGATCTCCGTTTTATGCCAAATCTGTTTAAAACTGAAATTGGATTCGGGGTGGTTATGTCGTTCGAAGAACGGGTGAAAAATATTTTAAAACGATGAAGTTATGTCCGTTGGAAAATTGGGGGTTGAATCTGTGAATTCTGCAGCTTTTAACTTAGAAAAATTTTTAGCTGAATACCCTTCCACGCGTAGGCGTGCTTGATGCGTGCCCGTCATTTTTCTGAAAAATGACATCCACGCGTGTGCGTGGCTCACGCGTACGCATCGATGTGCGGAAATGGTTGCCCAGCCAAATTTTCCGAGAGTTGCGCGAGCACTGTGCGAGTTGTGTGCGTGGGGCACAAACGCAACCACGCATACGTGTGGTTGACGCGTAGGCGTCCCTTGACTGTTTTCCCATTCACGCGTGCGCGTCGATGCAACTTTTTTGCCATCCACGCGTGCGCGTGGAGGACGCGTACGCGTGGCCCTGTTTTCATCCCAAGTTGATTTTTGAGTTTTAAAAGCCAAATTTCATACTTCTAAGCCTCAGATCTCACCACTTATATCTTAAATCATTATGATATGCCTAACAATGAGAAGAAGAGCTAGGGGATGTGGTAACTTGCGCATGAAGCAAGGGAAAAATGAATGATCAATGAGGATCAAAGATGACTATATGAGATGCGGAGGATGGCGGTGGAAGTGCTGTATGTGCCATGAGCCTAAGGGCTACAATTGTTATGAATTGGCTGGTTATAGATTTAACCGTGATCTGGATGGCTGGATTATGGCCGTGTTACGGCGGTGCCATTATTGATTATGGCCGTGTATAAATGCATATATGCTATTGAATGAAATGTGAATGTTGCACTTCCACTATCTAAGACACGAGTTTCCCTGGAAGAAAGCAGTGGCTAGCCACCACGTGCTCCAGGTGGGGACTCGAGACTCTGTTGACCCTATGTCATAAGGGTGGCCGGGCACTGTGAAAGCCCCGGATGAGCTTGTAACACCCTACCATACTTAATCTTATGCTTAAGTCATAAGACTGAGTTAGTAAGGTATTACGACCTCTAAGAATAGTAATATATATATAATAATAGAGAAAAGATACTTAACTAGGAGCCTTGAAAAATGGGTAAAACAAAAATGCAAAACAAAAAGCGCAACGCTCAGGAAATGATTACTTGTGTGCTAAGAAACCTAATAGGAACATGATAAAGTTAAGCAAAAGAATAAAGGAAAGCCAAGGAAACAGCATAACTAGCCCCTGACTTAGCCTGCAAAGCTAAGGCTGGCCAGAGGATATATATATATATATATATATATATATATACATATAAACATACATAGGTATCCCCAAAATATACCAAAATACCAAAATAAACTCCTATCTCTCCCTCAACCTCTAAGAGGAGCAGCATACACAAGTTACTTGGAGAGTAAGCTAAACAAATATATACATATATACAACCAAAAAAAAACCAAAATACACCCAAGGACTACTTCGCTTCCCAAGATCCAGACGTCTAGCAAGGAGCCTCTCGACCTGCATCTAAAAAACAACAATACAATATGGAATGAGAACCGGAGGTTCTCAGCATGGTAAAAGTGCCACGCGCATAAGAAATACGGTCCTGAGAATGCCATAGGCAATCCTAGAACTCCGTTATTCAATTATCCAACTTAAGTACTAAACAGAAGCCATAAACAGAGGTAGGTATTCTAAATCTGCCTAACTTACTCAAGTTCAAGCTTAACCTAACACCAAACCATTTCCTCCGTTTCCTCCATCCTTTCATCATTCAGAATGCAACAGAAACAAGCAACCAAACAAGTTCACGCACAAGTAATGATCAAATAGTACAAATAGCAAGTATAACAAATAGCGGGTAATATATATCAATTAGGCATACCCAGAAAATGCATAGCAATCAATACAAACAAATGCATATGATGCATGCCTGTCCTATGGCTGATGGGGCCCATCTGTCGGTTATCCAGCCAACCCGACAAGTCTGAAAACCTTAGACTGTCCCCCGTCGCGCATCCCCAAGAGTCTATGCATAGAGTTCACATTCATATTTCATAAAATCACTCAATGGGGGATATCCATACCCGGGAATTTATACGTGCCCGGTCACCCTTACGACGTAGGGTCAACAGAGTATCGAGATTCAACCTGGAACACGTGATGGCAAGCCACGGCTCTTACCCAGGGAACTCGTATCTCAGATAGCATTATTCATAAGTCATTTCATAGTCATAATCATTATTTAATCATTCATCAAGCCATGGCATATTAACTCCTTTTATTAACAACCTCCCTTTCACATTTTTCATCGTCATTCCCTTATAATTCATCTTGATTACCCTTTCCGGGTCCTGACCAAACTTTTTATCAAACTCTTCTCGTCCTTCTTAATATCGAATACTCTTAAAATCAACCCAACTCTAACATTAAATCAATCACATCACACGAGGATTGAACTTTAACTTCTCGAACTCATGACTATCACTAAGACATCCTCGACACTCTATTTTCTTTTCTATTTCTAATATAGCAAATGAACTCAGAATTGCACAAACTTTATGTCCAGGCGTTCATATTGAAATAAGATTTCTAAAAAACTAAATATCATAATTTTCTGATTTTTCTAGCCTCAGGAATAAAGGAAAAACCGTGACTGCTCTGCAGTGCATAAAACCAGAAAAACAGCAGCAGCATGTGATATTCAAAATTCAATATAAAATCCAAGTTAAATCCAATGACTTTGAAAATTAATGTAGTTAAACTTTACTCATCCAGGTTTCTTTCTCAATTGGTTCTGAGTCAATACCATTTTTAATGAAAAAGTTACATTACCTGGAAGTTAAGTAAAAATGAGACAAAATCTGTTTTAAAAACCAACAAGCTTAGTACCTTTCAATTGGAATAACTTTAATTACAAAACTCCAATTAAGCTAAATTTTGATTTGAGAACCCCTAGCTCATCCAGAAACAAGTGTGTCTTGGTTGCAACCCAATTTCTATTTAATTCTAAGAGTTACAAGCATTGGAAGTTGATGCATAGCTTGCTGAAATATGTTTCTTTTCAGTTTTGCCCACCAATATTCAAAAATTCACAGCTCCCAATCCTCAACTCTTAAAATTCTGAAATTTTAGAGCAATAAATCAAGTTAATTTTATAACAAAATTGGTTTCGCTCCAAAACTCAACTCGTAGAAGTCGCAGCAAGACAAACAAGTTGCTGCCCTGTTTGATCTTTTCTGCTGCTGGACAGATTTAACAACCTAACTTTAAAAATTTGCCATAAATTGTATATTTAACAAAAAGGTCCCAAATTTTCCAGTTTAGTTCCTTATATTCCCAAGTTTAGCCCAAACTTGGTCTCATACAATTCCGATCATTACATAATTAGTTACAGTATATACAATACCACCACAACACAACTCTACATCCTTATTAACAAACACCAATTCTAATCCATCATAAATAAATATAAGAGCACACCATTAATAACTTTCACACCTCATAATTTTAATATATAAATTCACTAACAAATCTATTCTAACAACATTACAAGGCTAATCATTAAATACAACAAACAATCCAACTTATTCTATGGTTCCTCTAACCTAAATTTTCATAACACCGTAAATATTAAACGTGTGAAACTTAAACCATACCTTGGCCGATCACTTAATTCACCCAAGGCAGCCTCTCAACACAAAATCACAGCCCCTCCAAGCTCAATCAAACAGCCCCAAAGTAAGCCTTGTCACCAACAAAGCTCCAAGTAATCCAAATTCAAGTCCAATGCATAAACACCCTCTTAAACTACACCTAATACACATATATATGTTCCAATTCAGTTTTCTATTACCAAAAACAAGATTGAGCTAGGGTTAGGGTATTCTTACCATACCCATATGCTCAATAGCTTGAGCCCACAAGTTCCGGAAGCTAACTTGAACCTAGAACATAGAAATTGGACAAGATTCACCATAGGTTTTCCAAGTTTACCAAAGAAAGAGGGATAGGGATTCTGAACTTAATAGGAGGCTTACCAGTAAAATTGTTCGGATAGAAAGGTAGAGCTCGACGCGCTGAGCGCGTGGCCGCAAACGGTGCGGCGATCGGAGCCCGGACGGAAGAGTTATGGTGGATCAAAGGAGGTTAAGGGTTTGGGGGCTCTTCTTCCTCCCCAAATCTGTTTTGCTGCGTTGCATGCAAATGGGGGAAGAAGGAGCTGCTGTCTTCTTTAAGTGTTTGGGTCCGGTTTGGACCCACGGGCTCGGTTGGGCCCCGGTTCAACCGGTTCGGTCCTTCCAGTCCGATTTTGGGCCAAATTTTCGAAATTGATATCAAAATTCTCGTTTTAACGAGCTCTATCCTATTTTGATACTAGTTTTGCATTTCTTATTTTCCTATTTAAAATTTGATTTATTGACTAATTATTTTCCGATTTTAGCGGGGTTTATAGAGCTCGCCCCCGTGAATATACACCATTGAGGGTGTTGGATATGGATCATGATTATGATCATGATTATGTTGAGTATAACTCGAGTTGGGGATGCAGGACAGAGGGACAGTCCAATGGTTAGCTATCGGGACTTGTCGGGTTGGCTATATAACCGACAGATGATATCATCAGCCATTAGGGATAGGCATTCATCATATTGCATATTATGTGAATTGTTTGAGATTGTCTATTTGCTGCATATTACCTGCTAATTGTCTAAATGCCTTATCTGTTCCTATTTGAATATCTCTCGTCTGATATAACTATGTTTGCTATATTATACTCCTGTTGGTGGTTGGGAGTTCTAAAGGATTTGGAATGGGAAGTATTAGTTAGACTGAAGAATTTTTAGTCAGTTGCCACTTATGGTTTAGCTTGTTTATAAGCTTTGATCTTATCTGGAGGAAGTTTTAGGATTGCCTTCAGCTTTCCTCTGATATTACATGTTATATATGTGGAAACTGTTACCATGCTGGGAACCTCTAGTTCTCACCATGTGGATTTTGTGGTTTTCAGATGCAGGATGTGAGGCTTCTCGCTGAAGCATGCTGGAGACTTCTGGATTAGCGAAGATCCTTATTCTTGGGACTCTATTTTGGTTTATATGTTTTGCTTAGATACTTTTATCTCCACTGAATAATACAAACTGTGATGACTCCTTCTAAAGGGAATTTTGGAGAATAGGTTTTCTTGTATTCATGTCCCTTTGGGTTTCCTTGGAGTTTCCTATTTTATTTACTTGTATATATTGTTATGCTTGGACCGGTTATCTTCGCAACCGGATTATGAGTTTTGATATTCATGTTTTTTACACTCCTTTGTATATATATAATCTCGCGTTGGTTTATCATTGATCGTCACGTTTTCGATCGGAGTGTTGCGCTTTCGAATTGCGATTTTTGTTTTACCCCTTTTTCTCCAAAGGCTCCTAGTTATAATCTTTATTCACACTACTATATGTACTAAATTTTAATTTTTAGAGGTCGTAATACCTTGCCATCTCTGAATTATGACTTAAGCATAAGACTCTGTATGATAGGATGTTACATGTAAGATAAGGATTCACTAAATCCTTGTGGTTTGTTAAATTGTTGAACCCTAGTGTTGATTTTGGTTAATTGTATGAACTAGCTTGAAATTCTCGCTGAATTGGAGTTGAATTTGGCATTGGAGTGCTTGGATTTGAGCTTTGGTGGCTAGAGCTTGTTGGATTAGTTTGGAGGCTTGAGAAGCTTGTGGAAAAGAAGGTTTTTATGGTGTTTTGAGCTTGGAAGAAAATCGGCCAAGGTATGATTTCAGTTTAATTTTCTTTAGGTAATATATAACGTTGTGTGAAACTTAGGCTAGTTGACTTAAGATAGGATTGAATGATTAAGTGTGTGATATATGATTAATTGCATAAGAATGTAGTATGAGCATGTTGAATGAGAATTTGATGCTTGATGATGAGATTGATGAATGATACGAGGATTGGGCTGGAGGCCATGACCGAGTAAGTTGATGAAATGAAATGAATGAATATGGTAAGAGTATGATTGTGTTGATGATTATTATTGAGAATTATGTTTGGGCTGACGATTGTCAGAATTGTGAACTTATGAATGGAAGATTGTTGAAAAGGATTGATAAATGAGATATTGACTTTTGTTTAGGTGTTAGAATGGTTGAGGAGTACTTGAAATGGTGTGGAATTGCTTAGAATTGGGTTTGGTATGGAAAAAATCTGATTTTGGTTAGGAGTTTTGAAAACTAGAGGCTTTGGTAAATTTTGGTAAAAACCTATTTTTTAACCAACTTCAACGGGCCATAACTTGATTTTTCGGACCTTCAAATTTTGTGAAACTTATCTTAAATAAAAGTTAGGTATGTGTAGTTTATGACGTTCAAAGAACGTACGGAAAATCATTTTTAACGAAAAAGTTATTCCCGTTTGAACTTGTGGTTAAAAAAACTGAATTCTGTAGATGTTGCCAAAAACTGAGATCATGCGTACACATGAGGGGTGTTACAAACTGGAAAGAATTTGGTGCGAGTTTTGTGCACATACCATGCGTATGCATAAAACGCAAGTCATGTGTACGGATGACCCATGCGTACGAACAGCTTGCATTTTCAGAATCATATATTTTTTGTGCGCGTAACATGCGGACGCACATAAGGCGACTCGCACGTAAGCACGAGACATGCGTATGCACGAATGAAAGAACCGAAAAATTAATTAGCCAATAATTAAAATAAAATAGAAATAAAGTTAAGAAATTAAAATTTATAATTTGATAAGATAAAAATAATTTAGAATTGGAAACCAGTCACTTATTCAAAAGGTTTTAGCACGAGGTTGGGCCAAACAAACCACAAACTCAATAGGGCCCAAGTTGGGTCCAAGTCCATCATATATAAGCCTCATTAGGAGGCATTTGAGCCTCATTATTCAGAAAAAAGAGAGGGAGAGGCACTAAGTAGAGAAGAAGGGAAGAGAGAGTTTAGTTACTTTTCATCATCTTCTTCCTTTGGCCATATTTTTCTCTCTAGAGCTCCGATTGGCGTGCTATTTGTGGTCATCCGATCCTCTTGTCGAGCTCTTCAATTCTATCTGAAAAAAGTGGTAAGAAACTCAAATTCATGCTCCAGTTTTATGTTCTATGTCAAATTCAAAATTTGGCTTTGAGATGTTAAGATTCTTCATGCTTTCAATGTTCAGGTGTTATCTAGCTTGGGTGATTAGTAGGTTTCACCTCAAGTTTCAGCGGGCAAGATAAGGATTCACTAAATTCTTGTGGTTTGTTAAATTGTTGAAAACTAGTTTTGATTTTGGTTAATTGTATGAACTAGCTTGAAATTCTTGTTGAATTTGGCATTGGAGTGCTTGAATTTGAGCTTTGGTGGCCGGAGCTTGTGGAAAAGAAGGTTTTTATGGTATTTTAAGCTTGGAAAGAAATTGGGCAAGGTATGGTTTCGGTTTTCCTTAGGTAATATATAATGTTGTGTGAAACTTAGGCTAGTTATCTTAAGATAGGATTGAATGATAGAGTGTGTGATATGCGATTAATTGCATGAGAATGTGGTATGGGCATGTTGAATGAGAATTTGATGTTTGATGATGAGATTGATGAATGATAAGAAGGATCAGGCTGGAGGCCATGACTGAGTAAGTTGATGAAATAAAATAAATGAATATGGTAAGAGTATGATTGTGACGATGATTATTATTGTGAATTATGTTTGGGTTGATGATTGTCGGAATTGTGAAATTATGAATGGAAGATTGTTGAAAGGGATTGATAAATGAGAGATTGACTTTTGTTTAGGTGTTAGAATGGTTGAGGAGTACTTGACATAGTGTAGAATTGCTTAGAATTGGGTTTGGTATGGTATGGTAAAAATCTGATTTTGGTTGGGAGTTTCGAAAACTAAAGGCTTTGGTAAATTTTGGTAAAAACCTATTTTTTTTACCAACTTCAACGAGTCATAACTTGGTTTTAGGACTTTCAAATTCTGTGAAACTTATCTTAAATAAAAGTTAGGTCTGTGTAGTTTATGGCGTTTGAAGAACAGACAGTAAATAATTTTAACGAAAAAGTTATGCCCATTTGAAGTTGTGGTTAAAAAAACTAAATTCTGCAGAAGTTGCAGAAAACTGAGATCATGCGTACGCATGAGGGGCATTACAGACTGGAAAGAATTTGGTACGAGTTTTGTGCACATACTATGCGTATGCATAAAAACCAAGTCATGCATATGCACAACTTGCATTTTCAAAATCAATTGTTTTTCGTGCGCGTACCATGCGCACGCACATAAGGGGACTCGCGCGTAAGCACGAGGCATGCGTATGCATGAATGTCCTATTTTGCTGAAAATATTTATTTTAACTATTTTTGCCTATTCACTCTGCTCTTTCACCTCTGTAATCCCTATTTAAGATCCCCTAGCTAGTGTTTAGGCTTTGCGACGAGCAAGAGTATACTGGGTGAAATAAAAAGGGTATTTTCTATTATGAGTTTTGAAACGGTGACTTAAGTTTGTAACGTATTGTGGATGGAATAACTAGAGTGGGTTGGTGGAGTGTTGTATTGACGATGAATTGAGAAATTGAATATGAATAAGAAATTATAAAGGATTGGGGTTGAGGAATTTGGTGAATATGAACAGTGATCACTGAAACTGAATAACATACATTGATATACTATGATTGATAAATTGCTATGCGTCTCGGGTAAGGATGGTGGTTGGATCCCTCTTGTCAAGGTTGTGGCACTGGCGTAGGGGCTGTGACAGTCTCCTGCCTATGTTCAGATGTGAGGACTGAGGCAATCTCCTGCTCACATAACCTTTTATGCCATAAGAGTGAATTGGGCACTATGACCCAAAAGAGTGAGTCGGGCACTATATCCCAGGGAGTGCATAAAAGTGAGCCAGGCACTATATCCCAGGAAGTGCATAAAAGTGTGCCGGGCACTATATCCCAAGAAGTGCATAAAAGTGAGCTGGGATATCCCAAGGGTACACAAAGTGAGCTGAACACTATATCCCAGGGGCGTAGCAGAAAGGCGACATCCCAAGTGGATGTGTCGGGTTGGTAATTGAACTGACAAGTGATATCACAACCAATAGGGCAGGCATTCATCATATGCATTTTTTATGTATTTGCTTGCTTTGATTAATTGCATTATGCTTAAATGAATAACATGCCTATTTGCTAATTGAATTACTTGCAGTATATGAACTCTTCTTGTGTTTCACTTGTCTGTATTACTTGTGTTTTGCTGGGATTGAGGAGGTTTGGTAGGCCGTGACGATGGGATTGCGTGGAGGATAGGTTGGCAAAGGCTATGAGACAGCGATGAATATAGAGTAGAAATCTCTTAAGATAGATAACCATATTATGGTTTTAAAATATATATTATAAGTTGGAATTTTATGCATGTGAAAGTTCTAGAATTGTCTTTGGCTTCCCAGAACCTTATATGTTATTTATTGGGCACTATTACCATACTGAGAACCATCGGTTCTCATACAATTGATGGAGAGGATTTATGCCGACTTAGAATTTCTCAAAAGAAAATAATTGTTTTGTTACAAGCATAGTCCAAATCGGCAATCGATCCTCACATCAAATTTTAAATAAAGATTATCACAATGCAAATAAGAAAAATCGGGAGTTCTAAATCCCGGGTCATCTTCCAACGGAGCAAGCAATTAGGCGTGCACAAATTTGGTTGTGAAATAAGGGGGTTTCGAGCATGGAACGGAAATTTAAAAGAATTAAAGAATAAATGAACTAACAACGGATCAAAAGACAATTAATGCAAATTAGAAGAAACAAGATCAAAACTGGTGAAAAATGTGATTAATTCATAAAAGAGCCTTGACTTGGTAATGAGATAATAAGACCCTAAGAGAGAATTTCCTTAAACTAACCTAAACCTAACTAAAACTATCTATTATGGTGTGTAATAATACCCTCCTTGTTATGGAATGTTGCCCTTTTGATATAGCCTTCATTTCAGCTTCAGGACTTCCAAAATTGGGCCAAGAGGCCCCAAAATCACGAGCCACGTGACTTTTTAATGAAGTCACGCATCAGGACTTGTGTGTACGTACACTTGCTGAATTTCATCTTGTGCATACGCACAGGAAGGTGTGCGTACACACACTGCAATGTGTGTATCTCCTTTGTTTCTTCTTATGTTCTCCCATTTTGCATGCTTTCCTTCCACTTCTACCAAGTCATTCTTACCTATTGAACCTGAAATTACTCAACAAAACATATCACGGCATCAAATGGAATAAAAATGAAATAAAATTGAATAATTTAAGCATAAAAAAATATGTTTTCATATTTAGGCACAATTTAGAGAGAAATCACAAAAGTATGCTATTTAAGTGAATAAATGCGGGTTTATATGATGAAATCAATTCAATTCAATCCAAAATTTACCATCAAATATGGATTCATCAACCATATATTGTTGTTGTTTTTCAGATGCAAGTCACAACCCACCTCGTTGAGTTTGCGGACGTGGTAACAAAGTGGAGGATAGCTCAAGTTCTACTTTTTATTTACTTATTTTGTTGTAGTCTCTCACTTTTGTAAACTTGGTGCCTTAGAGGATTTTATTCTGAAAACCTTGAGAGACAGGATGTAAGCTATTTTATTATCAAAACTCTGTCGTATCAGGTTTAAAATTAGTCGGCCTAAACTTCGCAGACTGCGGCTAGTTCCCTTTTGTATATTGTACATATAACTTGCTAACTTTACCTATTATCTTGTATATCTTGGAGCTTGTGCAATGTTTTATGTAATTTGTTCTTGCTCGTGCCTATGTGCTTTGGTTATTGTGTGCCAACGTTTCGCGCTTTGTATATCATTTTATACGTCTTTGATCTTTTATTCCTTCATCAGGCTTCTAGTTATTATTATCTCTTGATTATAAACTATTGTATAAGTTATAGAACTATCGTGATGTGTTATCGTCCTTTGCTTTATGGCTAGATGTAAGACTTAGGATGATAGAGTATTACAACAAACCTAATCACATATTTCATTAACAAATTTAATCAAAATTTAATAAAATACTTAATAAAATCCTAAACAAATAAAAAAATTTGAAAACAAAAACTGTAGAAAAATTACCAATGATGGCAGCTGCAGGATGGTGGAAGAATGGTGGTGACTGGAGACGGCAATGAAACTTACAATGGTGTCAAGCTAGGATTAATAAATTCTAGGTGTAATATAACAAACATCCAAAAGGAAAAATGGACAACAACTTTATCTTTAGTGCGGTGAACCTCAACTACAGTGACGGTAACGCGATGACGACCTTCGACAACAAGGAACACTAATAGCAACGATAGAGGCTTTCCATGGAGACTCCAGCAGCAGTGATGGTGATGTTCTAATCTCCAACGATGATGGAACTAAGTGGCGACAACAATAGTTTTGGGTGGTGGCACAATAACTTTCTTCAATGGAGAAGGGGGAGAGAGAGAGAGGGGGGAGGAGGGAAAGGAGGAGGGGTTTCACGTTTAAATTTTACCACTCCAAATTCATCGTCGAATTTACCAGCAAAAAAATTTGATGCTAAGGTGTTTGTTGTTGCCTAAACACCGTGTTTCACTAATTTGTATTACCATAAAAAATTTTAGATAGAAAATTTGGCACTAATAAAATTAATTTTTGTGCCTTTATTTATCGTCAAATTTAGTTGTGAAATTTTAAATCCGACGGTAACTTAGCGTATTCTAGATATGAATTTTCACATCCGACCATTCATTCATCTAAGCATTCTCATTTTGATGATACTAAACTTATGTTTGTGCTTACCCTTTATCGTCCAACCCTCCATTCCATATAGCATATATAGCTGATTCAATCTCAGAACAATAAATTTTACCCTTAGGTTTTAAAAGTATTTGTTTGTTGTATATAAATTTAAGTACATTTTACTACTTTTACCAACCCATTTGAATTCTATGGTTCACATCCTCCTTGATTTTTTCATTTTTTCTGAATAATATACCCAAGATCATTTTACTTATGATGTAATGTTTTCTTCAATTTTCAATATGTGTTTGTATTTTTTCTTCTTATACCAAATATGCATTGCTTATATTGCATCTTATTGCGACTTATGTTCAAATAATACATCTCCAAAATTTCTTTCCACAAATAATCTAGCTTCTAGCTTAAATCTTCTTTTGATTCTCCTAAAAGAATTATGTTATTAGTAAAAAACATGCATCATAATATAAATTTTTGGATATTCTTAGTAAGTAACTTCAAAACTCAGAAAAAATATGAGTTTAGAGATAATATTTATATAGTTTTACACTGAAAAAAAAATCCTCCTACTATTTGTCACCATATCGTATAAATAGAATAAAAGTATCTATTGTTTTTATTTACACAAGATAGTGTTAACTAATTCATCTTTTGTCAAAAGAGCATTCATTGATATTAAGTTAGATGGCAAAGTATGAGTTAAACTCCAAAATGGTCTCTAAGATTGACGCCGTGCACTAAAATTATCCTTGAGATTTTGAGATTGACAAAAATGCACCACGTTAGTCCCTGATCCATTTTCCATTAATGACGTGATGAAATGGTTTAATGAGGTGGGCTGTTAGTGACACGTGTCACTCTATGATTTGGCCACGTGTAATAGTACGATGATGTGTTGACCGGTGATACGTGGCATACTGAGTGGATGGTTGTGCCACATGTTACAATGATATTTGGCCACGTGTCTGTTTGTGCCATGTGTCGCAACAGTATTCGTCCACGTGTCATTCATTATGTCATCATTGTAGATGTACCAAATTAGTCTCTTACTTTGCATTAAGTGACTCATTTTAGTCCCTGAAATTTAACGTCGTTCACCAAACTAGTCCCTTTACTAGTTTTTTCTCATTTATTAAAAAAATTAAATTTTTTAATATCTTGGCACTAATTTCAATTCTATTTTTTCATATATCGTTTAAATACAAGTGCTTTTATAAAAAATTTTAAGATTTTAGTTTTAATTATATAATTGTTTTTACAATAATTTAACATTAGTAAATTTTGTAATATAAGATGTTATTATAAAAAAAGAATTATATGATTGATTAGACACATTTTTTTATCAAAAAATATGTGTTTTTAAATAAGAAATCAAGAATTAAAATACACGTTTTTTTTCGATTCTTATGAAATACACGTTTTCGTTGTGTGTAAATGGACTACATTGAAGACACTTCAAGCACCGTCACTACCTTCTCCGACCTCTTCAGTCTAGACGAAAGAGGTTAGAGATAGTATTGGAAATACTTGAAATGTCTTCACGTCAACTCTAAGACGGCGGTTAGGGGTACCCGCAAGAGAAAAAATATTTTATAAAAATACTTGTATTTAAATAACATGTGAAAAAATAGAATTGAAATTAATGCATTTAAAGATATTGAGAATTTTGAATTTATAGAAAAAAAATGAGAAAAAATTAGTGAAGGGACTAGTTTGGTGTACGATATTCAATTTTACGGACTAAAATGAGTCACTTAATGCAAAGTGAGGAACTAATTTGGTGAATCTACCATGATGACATAGCGGATGACACGTGGACAAATACTGTTGCGACACGTGGCACAAATGGACATGTGGCCAAATAGCATTGTGACACGTGGCACAACAGTCCACATCAGCATGCCACATGTCATTGGTCAACACATCGTCATACCATTACAACTTATTTTTCATTTTTTTTATTATTCTTGTTAATTTTTTATAATTAAATTTTTTATTATTATATTTTTCATCTCAAATTTTTTGAATGAAAAAAATGAGAACAAATTAAATTTTCATAATTTGTTCTAGTTTATCACCAAACAGGATACAAGAACACAAAATTTTGTGTCTCTATCATTTATATCTTATTCTCAGTGTCGTATCTTGTCCTATTTTCAGAAACAAATGCAGCCTTATGGAACTGTCACATAGAGCTCCATTCAATGGAATTGCAAAAAAATTATACATTCACTTAGGGGTGTACATGGCCCGGCCCGGCCCGAAGACCCGACCCGGTCCTGAACACTTTAGGGGCTAATTTAGTGTGATTTTATCGGGTCTAGAGTTGGGTAAGGATTTTAAAAATAGATCTGGTCATTATTTCGGGTCGGGTCCGGGACATAGCTCGGGTCACCCGAACTCGGCCCGGTGGCCCGGTCATTATACACAATTAATATTTTGTGTTATTAGTGATGGATGATGGCTATTCTTATGTGGAATTTAAATATTGTAAACCTTAATATTTGGTGTTATTAGTCATTATAAGATTATAAGTTAATGTTTTATGTTTAAAATGCATAAGATTTTAGACTAATGCATAATATTGTGTTATTTGTATTGATTTAAATATTTGGTGTTATTAGACAATATTAGTATTGATTATGGTTATGCTTTAATTTTGGAGAAGGGTTGGTTCTTGTTATATTTTTTTAGTGAATTTTACTATATGAATTGTGAAATAATGGTTGGAGCAAGGTTGTCAAACTCGCGAGTCTAAGTAAACTCGTGGAGCTGACCTAGACTCGACTCGCGAGTTAACTCGTAGACTCGTACGAGTTCACCTATTATGAAGTATATATATATTTCATACATAATGTATATTTACTCAAATCTAACCCTTCAAAATTAATAATATCAATCTTAAAGCACATAATAAATTAAAATAATAGCATACATTATAACAAATACTTTAAAATACACATTCAAATCCACTATAATTATTCTTATACAAATACAACATAGAACACACAAAATTAAAATTCTAAATCTGTAATACTAAATCTTTAATTGAATATTGAACAATATCAAATAATCAAATTAACTCTAATCAAAATAATTAATTACTAATCAGCCATGAATGGATGAACCATCTGGCCATCTAACATAAATGATAAGCAATAGGCTAAAATTAGAAGCAATAAAATTTAAAAAACAAAAAAAAAACTAAATCAAGAAGGAAAGGATCAAAGAAAGGGCAAAAGGCATATAAAAAATAGAGGATACAGAAGAAAAGAAGGGACAAAGTCCCAGCAACAGTTGATCAAAGACAAGGATGCAGCAGGCAGCGGTGGTGAGGGTGCAGCAGTAGCACAAAACGACGGCGACAAATAGTAATGGATTTCACGACAGTGTAAATCATAGCAGAGATAGGACTGTAGGAGAAGTAGTCGAACTCATAAACGGTGATAGTACGATGGAGTTGTAGATAGTGGAGATGTGAAGAAATACAAAGCAAAGGGCAACATAGGTAAAATTCAAAAAGACAATGGCGCAAATCAGAACAGAGGTAGCAGACGCAGGCAAACAACGGCAGCTCGACGAGAAACGGCAACTGCGACAGAACATAGAGAAAGTGAGACTTGAGAGAAACGACGCAGATGAGTGAGTTGTGAGTGCGTTTTCTTTCATTCTTTGGGAGTATTATCGTAACCTTAATAAAAAAAAGTATTTTTTGGGTTTCAAAATGACACTTTTTGAGCAAAAATGAAGAAAAACACAAACTCGCTAACTCGGTCCTAGACTCACGAGTTTGTCCGAGTTTGACCTAATCTAGCCGAGTTTACTCAGGATAGAGACTATGCCCAAGTCAACTTGATTCCATATCTAAACTCGTAAACTCGTACGAGTTTACGAGTTAACTCGAGAGTTTGACAACAATGGGTTGAAAATTAGGTGATTTTTACATGCTAAAGACTCAGTTTTCACCCGGTTTTTATCCGATTTTCACCCGGCCTGAAGGTGCATAGATTTCATCTGGTCTACGATCGAGTCAGGATCTAAAAATTAAGCCCGGTCTATATTTCAGATTAGGTCTGGGTTAAGCCAAATCCGACGTGACCCGGCCCATGTACACTCTACATTCACCTCAACCTATTATTTTATATTTACTCATTTTCAACTAAAAAAAAAAAATAATTTCAAAAGCAAGCCCAAACCTCAAAATCCTCACCCAGTACCAACCATCACTACCCCAATCTCCAGCGTAACGGCTTCCACTCTGTACGGCCGCGGTGGCAAGATTACATCGACGAAAATAACTCGGCAAGATAATCCGCGGTTCGATTTGGGTGCGAACCGTTGGGATATTTGTGGTCCCTATGAAAGAAGAAATATCACTCTTTCTCACCGTATAGAGCCATTTCTATACATATACTAAAAATGAATAATCAGCCTTTGTTGTTTCCTTTTTTACTTGAGAAATTAAGTAGTATAACTGAAAGTCTGGAAGGTGCCATGGATCAAATTTGTATAAATCAATCTCCTTGATTGATAGGAACAACAATAGACTGTGAAACACATTTCTTGTCGTTAGTATGGTGGAACCTGAAACCAAGTAGTAATTCTAATTCACTCTTCATTGGGGCCTCTTTCTTTCTTCTTCGTTGTCGTTGCTTTACGTGTTTGCGACTTGAAAGTTGGAACGTGAGAGGGAGGCTTGACGAAGCTGAGATCTATATAGGGAGGGTCAATTAAGTTATACATTTTGCACTTGAAACTTATAACTTGGAAGCAGGCTTTAGTGATTCTGACACTGCTTAGATCAAGTTATTATTCTATGGGACTGATGGCTTCTCATATCTATGGAGTGTTTTGAGATTTGTGCTTGTTTTAAAAATATAAAAGATTTTATTAAAAATGTGTAAATATAAATTAATAAATTAGGATAAATTTATAAATATTTTTTTAAGTTCCATTGAATAGAGTTCTTTACATGAGTTCCATGAAATACTTTGCCAAGTTAGATCCAGTTCGAAGTCTAAAAAGGATAACAAAAGACTAGTATTAAAAGGCATAGTTCTGTAGTAAGGAATAGAGTATGCATATATCGGTGGAAAACCAAAATAGATAAGATAAAATATGTACCTTTATTGAAATTCCATCTGATAACAAATCATAAACGAGCCAGCATAGTATCCAAAATAAAATGAGTAGACTAAACTTCACATGAGATAAAATAATGATGTTCAATTAGTCCTTTAAAAAAATCCAGAACATGTCAAATCACATTACTTTATATAACTAAATAAATAAAAGAAAAAAAAAGCTGAATCTAACATTGTGAGGGGATAGGACCAAATTTTCTACTGAACATGCTCCTCTGTGTTTCAGCCTCAAAAACTGATGAAGAAAACTTATCTGATCCTCCCTTGGAATAGTTATTACTTTGCACTGCATTAGTTTCTTGCTGCAAGTACCAAAATTTCTCAGAATAATCCTTGTTAACATGATTTCTCCTATGAGGGTACCCTTGGTACAAGTAATTTGATGGATTGAAAACTGGTGTTTCTTTCTCAACTCTATGCTTATTATTATTGTTATTAGGCCCTCTACTTCTATGCATATAATCATCATCATAATTCTTTGTTGGCATTGAATTATTTACCCTCAAACATTTCTCTATCACCTTAGCTTCTTCCCTTAAACTTTCTCTTATGTCATTGATGTTTCGCCAAAGCTTACATGATCTTGAACTACTGCTGATGCTACTACTCCTTGATGATTTGAAACTTGAAGAAGATCCGTTATTATTGTTTGAATTGCTAGGGATTCTGTTGCACTCAATGCATAAACTCTTGCTTCTCTCCAAGTTAAAAGCTTTTCTTTTTGCTGCATCAGATAAACATGCATATGCCTACATAAAAATCAAAATAACTGAGTGGCGATTTTATTTCTTTTAACTAAGAACTTGGTTTTAAATTGCAATTCGGGCTCTACAATGCAACTGCAATATCACAAGGGTGAAGTATGCTTTTTATTCTTAATTTTTGTGATTCTTTTTAAAATATCTTTAATATTTTTTATTTAAATCAAAATTACTCTCAAACATTAACTCTATCTAAAACATTAGAAACAAAATTAAATGAAACGAAAGAATTAAAACAATTGAATAAAATTAAATGTTCGAAATATTTTAAATCTTAAGGACAAAAAATATATTTTATCCCGTTATAATTTAAAACCATTTGCTCATCGTTTATTGATCATCCCTAGGTTTATAATAATTTAGAAAAACAAAAATAAGGAAAAGGAAGAAAAAGAATATCATAAACTAACCTCAGATAGAAGCTTGAATGCAATTTCAGCCTTGGGGTGCTTATTCTTATCTGGATGAAGTTGCAAGGCTGACCCAAGAAAAAGTTGCAAGGCTTATTACTCATTACATCATAATAAAAATTAGAGTTAACCTTAATAAAACCTACCAAGTTTATGGTACTGCTTTCGGATTGTATTTACATCTGCATTTCCTGCCACCTATTATTTTTCATCACATAAAGAAGAACCAAGATAAAAGCTACAAACTTTAGCACCAAAAAGGAAAAGGGTCATCATTAGAAATGTTAATACTTACTCCAAGAATGCAGTACCAATCAATGAAAGGTGGCTTATTAGTTTTGTTAGGGACAAGTCTATGAACACATACAACAGAACGTGTGGAAATTGAGCAAATCTCCAATACCAGTTGGCTTTTGTAATCTGATTCTTGTCCCATTTGAGAATAATAATAATTGAGAGTAGTGATTAGTGAGGAAAGGGTGAAAGTTCCTTCACAAGTGGTAGTGATTAGTGAACATGGTGTTTTGTAATTTTAATTAGTTTTTGAATGCAGAGGGTAAATAGTAATAGTAATAACAATAATAATACTATAATAGAAGTGGAGCGGTTTAGAATAATGAGCAAGCATTGCGGAGTGGTTTTCTTCTTTTATTTTTACTTTATTTAATCTGTTGAGTTTTGAATTTTGAAATTTTAAATTGAAATTAAGTTTGTTTTGGTTGCAACTAATAAAGAAAGCCTTGCAGCTAAAAGATTGCAAGCAAGTGAGCAACTGATATATAAAAGTTCAAGCATTTTTATAGTATTTCAAGATGTATTTTATTGACCGATTTAATAACTGACTTTTAGTAGTTTATTAATTTTTACATGTTAGTACCGTTAGATTGAATTTAGAACATTATAAAGTGAAACTAAAATCATTATCCAAGTATTTGTATGGCCTAGGAGACTATATAATTTCATGAATTTTGTTTTTCAGAAGAAATTTATAATATGATATAATAATTTATAATTAATTTTTAGTGTATATGTAAGATAACAATAATATAAGTATATAACGCATGCATGGTATATCAATGTCGGACATACTCTGGTTTGGGCAATGATCATGCGTGTAATTTTAATATTATTCATTTCATTTCAAATTTTTTTTGGTGACTATTTCAAATTAAACATCGTTTTAAGTAAGTTACATAAAAAAATATTATAATTTTTTTTTGGGTGACTAATCTGTATTTTTTTAAAATAAAGTTATTTGTTTCTAATGCATAATTCCATGGTATACTAATTTGTCCAAAGTTATATATATATATATATATATATATATATATATATATATATATATATATATATGAGCTCTGATATCATTTAAATTTTATTGTTTATAGTATAAGGTTATATATTATGAAAATTAATGATATTATATATATACTAAAATTAATTATAAATATAAAATATATATTAAAAATAAATTAAATTATATATATTTATACATAAATATATATATGATAACTAATTCTGCAGCTGAGTTTTGATGTGCATATCTTTTTTAAAGGACGACTTAGTATATTACATAACATCGATGAAAAAGGTAACTCCTTCCATTTTGAGGTGCAGGTAAATTAGCCCCTAGAACCTATAACACTGAGAGTAATACAGATGAAAGATGTTATTTGCAGGTGGAGAAATGATAGCTTAGATGAAGGGTCATGACTCATTAGTGACGGTTATGGAGAAATTTTGTGAATGTGGTAGGTAGGTGTCAATTAACAACCTTGAATATGGAGAGCGTTCTGGTATGATTAGCCACACTATATGATTCTTGGTTGAATCTTAGGCATCGAAAGGTACCCTAAGTTAAGTAGGTGAAAATAATAATAATAATAAATTTTCTAATAGATCCTTACCTTGCATTTTTTTTATTTATTTTTTCTTTCTATATTCTCCTTTGAATTTATTATAATGTGTTATTGTGTTAGTTGTTGGATCTTAGGTGAAACTGAAATGTAATAACTTGCATTGCATAATGGCTTTAGAAGGAAGTTTAATTTGTGATGGTTCAACAATGATTTTGGCGCTGAATTCTCAAATAGCTCCATTCACTATCCAAAATGGTAAGTTTGCCCAAAGGGGCTTTCCCCGTCATACTATTTTGTTGAAGGAAACTAGTGTTGGACAAATACATTTATACATTCATCGATTATCAATTTATCATCACATAAATGCACTACACAGTTATTAAAAAGAATTATAAAAAAAACTAAATTTTAGTTAGTCAATACTCAATATTAACCAAATTTAAGGTTTAAATTTATAATTTAAAATTTAAAATTAATAATTTATGACTTCAAGTCTAAAATTTAAGATAAACAAAATAATTTTTAAACAAATTAACTAATATTAATTGAAAAAAGTTTATTACCCTGTATTTTTTTTTTTTTTCAGGTGAACAGATTACCTAGTATTATTCTTGTATAAATTGACCAAACATTAATGAGGTCATGAAGACATACCTAATACGATTGATTACTAAAGAGATTTTTGTTTTTTAAGACTAAACCCTCTAGATCGGAGAGTTTGTTGGCCTTAGTACTCAACATGGTCATCGTATGTGGTATTGCAGGGAAAGGACTTGTATTTTTCTTCACGGTCCAGTGAATCTATTCCACTAGACTTAGGCCCAATTAAAGTTGAGACCAAACACTAAATTAAACAAAATTGTGCATAGCCCATCGTTAACTTCTGAGAATACTTCTCATTGTAACTTAATAATAAAAAATGACAAAAAAAAAAAAAAGAGTAATAATATTTTTATCTATCAGTGTAAACTATTATTTTAGTTCTTAATATTTGAATTACATCTTAATTTCATTTATAGTAATTGAAATGTTATATTTTTATTACAAATCTTATTTTATTTTAGTCATTTAATCAAAATTTAAATTTTATTTCTTTTAAAAATACCAATCTATTCCGTTGTTATATCTTCTTTTAAATTGAGATTATAATTATAATTATATTGGTTATAATAGTAGTTATAGTGATTTAATTGTAAAAAAAGCAGAAAGAAAATTAAAAAATAATAATAATAGAAAAATTAATGTTTAAAAAAAATCTTTTAATTTCATCTAAAAAATTAAAATAAGATAAAATAAAATATTTAAAACAAAAATAAAATGTTTGAAATATTAAAAATAAAATTAAAATTTAACTCAGATATTAAAATAATACTTTACTTTAACTATTTAATAAAACAGGGCTGCTACACATCCATATAACCATATAACCAAGTTGGCCCAAACCCAAATAGAATCAGGCGCATTAAATGGCGAGTGAAAACACGCGCCAGAGACAAACGAAACCCCTCCTTTTTCATTTGCGCTTCATTATGAAAAAATGTTACATCTTCTTCAACACGAAACTAATACACGAAACAACTCATTCTCTTCGAATCTCTCTCAACATCACTCAAACTTCAATCACGTTCTCTGCGGAAACCACTACTGGAAAGGAATCGGGAGAAGATTTCGCAAACAACAACCAGAAATGAACGAAAACTGCAATAGAGACTACCAAAGGTGAGAAAACTACTGTTCATTTGAAATCTTGCAATGTCGCGCTTCTCCTACTTGCATTTTAGGTTTACTAGATTGATTTGCTTCATTTAGTAGATGGAACTATTGTGAATGCATTTTTACAGTATAACTAGATCTTGGAATGAAATTTGTTGTTATTTTCACTCAATTCAGTGGATAATGTAACTAGGGCTTTGAGATTTGTTTGGTTCGGTGGCTTTTGTAATTTTGGTTCACCAAGTGAATGATGTTCGGTTCAGTGGGTTTCTTTTGTGATAGCATGCAGCAAATCATTTCCTAACTGTTTCATTATTTATAATGTTTGATTCTGTGCATGAATGAGTTTCGTTAAGGCTATCCTATATAATGCTAGTAAGAATCTTCAGTTTGGATCCCTTTGAGAAGCATATAGTGTATTGTCCAAATGTAAATTTTGTTTAGGACAATTGACATTAGAGACAACTCTTTCACTTTGATAAGCCATACTACTATAAAATTGTCTCATTATATTGGATAAATTTTAGTAAGAGTTTTTAAAGAAGCCAATTCGTAAATGTCTTTGAAAGAACACCTAATTCATGAAATTTGAAAAACTTTTCTTTTGGAAGATGTTGATTTGATTAAGATATACGTGCTTGTTCTTATCGGTGTGGATAGTTTAACTAGAGCTTTGAAATTGGTTGTTACTATCTTCAGTACTTTTTTTGCATGGAGGAATACTATTCTTGTTGATTGAAACTTGATCACCATTTGTTAACCACATGAACATTGTTCATTTCGGTGGCCTTTGTGATTTTGGTTCACCACATGAACATTGTTCGGTTCGGTGACCTTTGTGATTTTGGTTCACCAAGTGAATGTTGTTCGATTCGGTGGCCTATGGCATTTTAATTGATTTGATTAAGATATACATGCTTGTGCTTGTTGATGTATTGAGTGAACTATTGACCAAAATTTTTTATTACAGCAAAACAGAACAACACAATGGCAACAATGAAGGAGAAGCCGCACTATAACGTAAGCAGATTAAATATATTTATCCGCTTTCATTCGAATAATATCTATTTTGTATTATAAATATATCCTAACATTCTGTTTCAAAATTTGCAGAAAACCCATTATTGCAAATGCCAAACAAAGTCAATAGCAATAATGTACAGGGATATGAGTCAAGAAAAGAAAGATATAGTGGAAGAAATGGGATTTGGTGCCCTGACAAATGTCCCAGAAATGACTGTCTCTAATACCCTGTTGAAAGAATTGCTTGATCGCTTTGATGAAGAGAAACGATGCTTGAAAACTCTCCAGGAAAAAATATATATAACTCCTCGGAAAGTAGCAACTGCCCTAGGCATAACCAATGGAGGTAATACACTTTCTACTTATTGCTTATTTTTGGTTCATTGGTGTCTAGAAAATTAAACTGAGCATTTTTTACTGATTTTTTCTATTAAAATATTGTAGGAAATCGTTTTCCTGATAAGGTTGATTACAACAAGCTTAATCCAACAGACAAGGAATGTGCTGGATATGAGCATAGAAGGGGAGGAAAACCGGAAAAAATTCAAGAGGACTTTTGTTGTCTTCATACAAAAGTGCTTCTTGCTCCCCACAACAGTAAGTGTGGCCTCCCCAATCCATAAGTCACCGATCTTTCATGTGGACAACATTCGGGAATGGGATTGGGCAAAGTATGTGCTCAACTTCTTGATGAAAGGAGTTGAAAACAAAAGAAAGGGGAGGAAACAGTCTGTTGATGGCTGTGTTTTTGTGTTGATATTGATATACATCCACAAAACCAAGTTCCCCCGTCCGTTCGCATCTGATGCTCCCCCAGCACTGTGGGTGGCCCATTGGAAAAAGCAAATGATGCTTGAACGGATTTCTAGTGAAGCAACTGAACCATTGGTAAATACTCTACTAAAATTCCCCCTAAAATTTGGTTTCAAATGCTTTTAAAATACTCTACTAACTAAATAAACTTCTGTTTTAGGTTATAATTAATTTATTTGTCCTACTTGCAATTGTTAGTTTGTTCATTTAAATGTTTCTGCATTAAGAAACATTTTTCTTGATGATTAAATAGTTGTCATGTACTATTCACCATATGAATATTTTTTGGTTCGGTGGGATTGCTTCATTTGGTTCACCGGATTGTTAATGTATTTTCTTGATGATTAAATAATTGAGTCATTGTTTCTGTTTTAGGAACTTCTGTACAGAAAGAAAAAAAAGAAAGAAAAAACAAAGACAAGTAACTTAGACAAGACAGAAAAAGGAAAGAAAATAAAAAAGAAAATTGTCGAGATGGATTCTTCTTCGGAAGAGGAAAGATTTTCCGAATCTGAATCCGAAAGCCAGTAAGTTTAATTTTCATATTGATTTCATTTAACTTGTATTTGCTTAAATTTGTTCTTATGCCCTTGTTCTTATGTATTACAAAGAAGAAGAAATAAAAAAAACTGGAACAAAGAAAAGAAAACAACCACCGAAGTGGTTAAAAAACAAATAAAAAAAACAAAGCCTGTGCCGATAGATTCAGAGAGCACAAGCAAATCTGAAAGCCAGTAAGTATTGCATAATTTCTTTGAGACGTTTTGTTGATTGCATATGTATCACGTTTTGTTTAGCAAATGAATTAATTTTGGTCCGATGAGCTTCTAATTTTTGTTTTAGCACTTTAATTTAGTTCGGTTTGGTGGTGTCTGTCAGTTTAGTTGACTTCATTGTTAGTGTCTTGTCTCCGATATAAATTCGATGTGTTTGTCTGTATTCCAGAGAAAATGAATCAAGAAAACACCTGTAATAAAAAGAAAACAACTGCAAAGGGTGGCAAAAACACAAGCCCAATCTGACAAGGAGTAAGTTTCTCGAATCATATTTTCTTTTATTGATACTTATGTTTTAGGTTCCTTGATACTTATTTTTTGAACTTTCAGAACTGAACAAGCAAAAGACAATGCTGCGGAAAGAAAAAAAGAGCATTGGAGACGATAAGAGAAAAGAGATCAAAGAAAAGAAATGATGGAGCTCAGTTAGCAAACATTGCTCCGGATCAGTTTGACTCTCCAAAGGCACAAAATGAATTCTCTCAGACATAAGATTCAATTTATTATTCCCGAGTTCTTTTTTTTTTTTTGCTTACTTTTGCTACAACCTTTTCTAATTCCTCTAGATTCAATTACTAATATTTATTTATCTTGCTTAGAGTGCCAACTGTAAATCTGGATAGCGAGTAACTCTTACAGAATCAAGGAAGCTCTCCACCTTCTGTAAATACCGCGAGCAATACCAGGTAAATTGGTTCACTGTATATTGTACTTTCGGTTCAGTGGTTGTCCAAAAATGAATTTAATGTGTTTCTAGACCTCTGCTTTTAATCTTGGTTTCTAATTTTAATTTGTTATCTTTGTTTTAGGAAAAATAACCCAGAAAGCCCGGTAAAATATTTTAGAAAAAAGAAAATCTTCCCAAGAAAGACTTTTAAAACTCCACCAGTGTAAGTTAAAAATATTTATGTTACTCTTTTAGATTTAGGTAATAATTTTTGTTTAATTAATCACAAAGAAAATGTGTTTAAATATCACTAGAGCTACATCTGATTCTGAGCTACAAATAGTTGAGTTTCAACAAGAAACTCGTTCTCAACCTTTGGAAGTGTGAGTTTTTCAATGTGCAAATTCCTATTTTTCAAAACAAATTCTAATTATTCAACATTAACTTTATCCTTGTTTACATTCCTTAGACCTCCCTTGCATTGTCTCTTCCAAGTTCTGTTCAGGAAGAGTTGATCAGAGATGACTTCATCTATGTCCCTCCACAAAATAAAACACAACAAACTTCTAATAATGAGTAAGTTGATAAATATTTATTCATCACATAAATCTTGTTTAATGTTTACTGCTTATACATAGTTTAATTATGGTTTAGTTGAAATCAAAAATGAATTCAATGTGTTCTTGTCTTTGGACTCTCTTCTGTTTATTACAGCTGCCCTCCAGAACCCGAAAAGTAGGGTGTTACGGTGTCTCTTACGAGTTCTGTAATTGAAGACTTAATCAAAGATGACTATGTCTATGAAGTTTCTGATGAAGAGTAAGTTTCACACAAAAATTCTTTTTATTAATTTTAATAGTATAGGATAATAATTCTGGGTTGTTATTGAACTGTTTTTTGTTTAGTGCAACAGCCCTGCCAAAGAACAACAGCAACAATCCCAAGAACCTCTGGTGGCACAACAATCAAAACAAGAAGCACCTGTTAATGTGTAAGCATAAAATTCTTTAATATCACTTTTATTTAATATAATTTCGGTTCACTATAAGTTTGGATTTAGGTTCACTATTAGTTTGGATTTCGGTTCACTATCATGATTAATATCATTTTTGTTAAATATCATTGTGAAATATGATAATAGTTTGGGATAATTATAGAAATTTTTACTGTTTAATGCATCAGACCTCTGGAACAGCAACAACAGCCCTGCGAAGAACCAACAGCACAGCAATCTGAACAAGAAGCACATGTTGATGTGTAAGTTTTACTGCTTATATAAATACCGATAATGTTTACTGCTTATACATGGTTTAATTATGGTTCAGTTAAAACCAGAAATGAATTCAATGTGTTATTGTCTTTGGATTCTCTTCTGTTTCTTATAGATGCCCTCCAGAACCCGAAAAGCAGGGTGTTACGGTGTCTCTTACGAGTTTTTTTATTGAAGAGTTTTTCAAAGATGACTATATCTATGAAGTTTCTGATGAAGAACAACAACAACAACAATCCCAAGAACCTCTGTTGGAACGGCAATCAGAACAAGAAACTCTAATCTTGTCATCATTTGATAGGTATGTTACTTGCTTTTCTTTAATATCATTTTTGTTTAATATCATTTCGGTTCACTGTAAGTTTGGATTTAGGTTCACTATTAGTTTGGATTTCGGTTCACTATTGATGCGTATTTTTAGAAAACGGAAAATGAATTCCAAATACACAAAACTAACCGGCAAGTGCACCGGGTCGTATCAAGTAATAAAACTCACGGGAGTGAGGTCGATCCCACAGGGATTGAAGGATTGAGCAATTTTAGTTTAGTGGTTGATTTAGTCAAGCGAATCAAGAGTTGATTTGAGGGGTTTGTATTCGACAGA
This sequence comes from Arachis hypogaea, assembly GCF_003086295.3. Lineage (NCBI taxonomy): Eukaryota > Viridiplantae > Streptophyta > Magnoliopsida > Fabales > Fabaceae > Arachis > Arachis hypogaea. The sequence continues at coordinate 17,008,382 of NC_092049.1, forward strand.
AGCTAAATTGCATGAAATTTAAAAGGGAGAGGGACAATTGCAGTAAATTAAAGAGCATAGAAAGTAAATGTGCTGAATCTTAAAGAACAAGTAATGTAAATTTCAGAAACTTAGATTTCAAGAAATGTAAATTGCAGAATCTTAAAGTGCAAGAAATGTAAATGACTTGAATGGTAAAGGAAATTGGGAAGTGGATTTGCAGAAATTAAACAAGGAACAATAAATTGCAAACAACAGGAATGTAGAAGATGGATTCAATTGAACCGGATCTTGACAAAAATGGAAAGCAGCTTAGTGTAGCAACAAAACAGGGAAATTGAAATTTAAAGCTGTAGATCTCAGGACCCAAGAGACTAGATAACCAAGTCTAGATCTCACTGCCTTCCTAGATCCAGCAAGAACAATTGCAAGGGAAATATAAATTGCAGAGAGAATAGAAGAAGAAGCAATGAACAGAAATTGAATTTTGATTATGCAGAAAATTAAACAAGATCCAAAGGTGAGATTGAAACAGAAGTTCTTCAATTCTCCACCTAAGATCCCAAGCAAGAAAAGTAAAGAGTGCTCAACAAGAATCAGGAAGAAGAGAGATCAATTCTCCTCCCCAATTCTCTAGAATTCTAAAATAACAAAGCAAAAATATGTAAAGTGAGTTCTCTACTGTAAGTGTTACGAAAATTCTCAAAAGAAGCTCTCTAAAAACTTAAATCCTAAGCTATTTATACACTTTCTTCAAATGGTCTTCAAGCCTTCAATTGGGCCTTTGTTCTTGATGGAATTGGGTTGATAAAGGCCTTGGTTGATTGCTCTTGGAGTTGGAGAAAGATCCATTGTGAACCGGGTTGAAAAACATAAAAGCTTGAGTAAAAGTTTGAGGTCAAACTTTTACTCAAACTTTTCGCATCAGCTAAGCTTCCTTGCTGCTACCAACGTTTGAGCCAAAGTTTGGGGTCAAACTTTTGCTCAAACGTTGGCCCCCTTGTAAATGTGTGTTGCGCCAACGTTTGAGCAAAAGTTTGACCTCAAACGTTGGCGCAAGCTTTTTCCTCCAGGGTGTGCAAGAGTGGCGCCAACGTTTGAGCAAAAGTTTGACCTCAAACGTTGGCGCAAGCTTTTCTCTCCAGGGTATTGATTTTGTGATCCCAAAAGTTTGAGCTAAAGTTTGAGGTCAAACTTTTGCTCAAGCTTTTTTCCTCTGGAGTGTTTTTCAATTCTTCCAAAAGTTTGAGCTAAAGTTTGAGGTCAAACTTTTGCTCAAGCTTTTTGTTCTCTCTTGCTCCTAGCCATTCCTTCCTTCTTCAACCTTCTTCAAAACTCTTTTCACCTATCATCAATCAACCAAACACATCAAAGCTTTGCTTAAAATCATGAGTTTGTTATTCTTTCATATTATAGCATAAAATCTCATGAAATTGCATTAATTCATACATGGTTGATTAAATCAAAAGAGACATGGAAATCTACCCAATTGGCTTGCTTATGGCTCAAGAAAGTGCATAAATCAATTGAAAACAAAAGAAAAAGGCTAGTGAAACTAGGCTAAGATGACTTGTCATCAACTATAATGATTAATATCATTTTTGTTTAATATCTTTATTAAATATCTATCATCTTGCAGTGCTGCTCAACCTAGGCAAAGGGAAGATGAAAGGCCTTCCTTTAACCTTGGGATAAGTCCACCAGCATCTTAACCAAGTCAGCCCCCTCAACCGAGTGTTTTACAACTTAAAATCCTGGAAGAGGCGGTGGTAGATGCTGGAGTGATGGCAGCATTAAAGTTTGCTGAAGCAACAACTTCAGAGCCAACCTTACCAGTTGTTGAAGTTTACAAAACCTCGGAGAAAAAGATAAAAATCACGAATGAGTTGATTGAAAAGTGTTATCATTGGATGACACATGTGAAACAGACAAGAGATGGTAGCAATGAATATGATGCAATATTCGTCTTGAAATATTAGGCACTTTACGAGGGGTTAAGTTTATGTCTCTAATGCCCAAAGAACACGTGCATGCCTCGGTAAATTCTTTGTCAGTTGCAATAACGTTAATGATTTTTCTAAACACTGTTATATAGTAAATTTTCATCCTGTAGGTGGTTAGTATACACAACATGATTCTTAACCAAATAAAAGTTTGTCGGTATCAGAAACAAATATACATTGTGCCGCTGGATATTGTAGTAAGCTAAATTTCTTATTCACTGCTGATTGCTGTTCGGTTCAGTGGGAATGTTAATAATGATTCACCTGATTGTTATGTGTTTTGTTGGGTTATTTTGCATGAAGAAAACTTTTCTCTTGATGATTGAATATTTTTCAAGTATTATTCAGCACATGAATTGTGTTCGGTTCAGTGCATGAATTGTGTTCGGTTCAGTACAAATGTGATTTAACTGATATTCTTTTTGCAAAATTTTATGTTGGGAACACATGGCGAGTCCTACACTGATAAAAGGACAAACAAGGCCTACCGGTTCGATATTGAACAATATGCCCACCACCGCTAGTTTCTTGACAAAAGAAAACTTGCATCGCATCCATTTGTAAGTTGTAATTTCTAAAAATTCTTCGATAATTCTCTTGTTTGCTATTGTTTTGACTGAAATATTTTATTATTTTTCCAAACTTCAGCTATTTATGCCAATTTGCAATGGAGCGCATTGGTGGTTGTGGATTGCCGATGTCAACAAAAATAAATTCTATGTGCTTGACCCTGTCAATAAGCTGCCAGAAGATATACCTGATTCGAGAAAGAAACTGAACAAATTTGTTGTAAGTAATTTTCTTGTAAATTATTCAAATTATTCAGTACATGAAATGAGTTCGGTTGAGTGTTGTTGATTTATTTTTTTCAATTTTTGCATACCTTTCAGGGATTAATAATTTCTCAGATGAGGATTTATGCTGGAGCGAAACCTTTAATGGAGGATGGACTAGGAGTAGAAGCAGAGTATATCCTACTAAATGGTCAATGTACAAAGTAAGAATCTTTCTCTTCTATAGTGCTATTTTTAATATGTTTTATTTTTTATACTATTAATCGTATTATACTCAATTCTCGATTAGCTATGATTGTGGAATATACGTCATGAAATGGCTCGAAACAATTGATCCACAAAAGATCAAAAGCGAGAAGAGATATAAATATAGAGCTTGGACACAAGTTAGTACTTTCTAAATTTATAAACTTCTTTCTTTTCTGATTTCAGTTGGGTTCATTTCTTATGTAACTAATTGCTTTCAATTGAAATGTAGGGAGAGATTGATAGCTTCAGGTACCAATATGGTCCGCACATTCTGTTGCATGAAATGAACAAAATCAGAGACTAAGTGATTTGGAAAACTGAAGCAATAAGACTCCCAAAGCCATCTGCTGCTCTCTCAAGCCCTTATTGTAAATTCACATATGGGGATTTAGATAGTAAATAGCATATACTATGATTGGCTGGTTGTAATTAACAATATTTTGTTTAACTTGTTTAAAAAGCAAAAAATGCTTACTTCAAATGTATATATGTCAATATTAATCTAAATGTTAATGTTAATATTTATATTTGATTCAAGATGAATTACTCATCTGAGATGTTAATTTATATATCTGTTGGAACTGTCTGGCTGCTGTTTTATTCCAGATTCTCAGTGATTGCAATCACTGTATTTACTAATACATTACGAACTCCAAAAGAATACAGTGAACCAAAATTAATACAATGGACGAATCGAAAGTTGGAAACACACTAAACCCCTAAATCCTGAACCCTAAACCCTAAATTCTAAACTCTGAACCCTCAACCACTAAACCCTAAACCCTAAATACTAACCCAAAACCCTAAACACTGAACCCTGAACCCATAAACCCTAAACTCCAAAAACCCTAAAATCCTAAAACCCTAAACCCTAAACCTTAAACCCTAGACCCTAAACCCTAAACCCTGAACCCCTAAACCCATAAAACTCTAAACCCTAAACCCTAAAATCCTAAACCCTAAACCCTAAACCCTGAATGCTGAACCCCTAAACCCCTAAAACCCTAAAACCCTAACCTCTAAAACCCTAAACCATGAACCCTGAAACCTGAACCCTAAACCCCTAAACCCTAAACCCCTAACCCTAAACCCTGAACCTTGAACCTTGAATACAGTGAACCGAAATTAGTACACTGGGTGAACCGAAAGATGGAAACACACTGAACCCCTAAACCCTGAACTCTAAACCCTAAACTCTAAACCCTGAACCTTGAACTACTAAACCCTAAACCCTAAATATTAAACCCAGAACCCTGAACATTGAACCCTGAACCCATAAACCTTAAACCTGTAAAACCCTAAAACCCTAACCCTAAACCCTAAACCATGAACCCTGAACCCCTAAACCCTAAAACCCTAAACCCTGAACCCTAAAACCCTAACCCTAAACCCTAAACCATGAACCCTGAACCCCTAAAACCCTAAACCCTAACCCCTAAAACCCTAAACCCTAAACCCTGAACCCTAAACCAAAAACCCTAAACCCTGAAAATTCATCCAAGAAAGAGTTTTAAAACTCCACCAATGTAAGTTAAAAATAATTATGTTACTCTTTTAGATTTTTTTTAAATAATTTTTATGTAATTAATCACACGGAAAATGTAACTAGCACTAAACCTGATTCCCGTTTTTTAAAACAAATTCTAATTATTCAACTTAGAAATTAATACACTAGATGAATCGAAAAACTGCATATATCAATATAGAATTTCACAAAAAAAGTGACTATTCATTAAAGACTAACAACAGTCATAAATTAACCCTTCTATAACCATGGTGAACCGAAATTTGCTCATGGGTGAACAAAAATTTACATTAATAAAAACTAAAACTTGTATAATCCTCTCTTGGATAATTCATATCTGGTGCATTGTAAAGAGTGGAGCTTGACTGAATCGATGATCCGGAGTCTAAAAGGTTCAACTACAAAAGACATAACTAATTGTATATTAGCAAAATGAACAATTGAATTTTTAACTAATCAAAAGCAAGTCAATTTTACCTCGCTTGGAGCTGTCTTTTTCTTTTTCTTCATGGCATTTGAGATCTTTTTTCCAGGTTTGATCCAAGTCTGTTCTTGGGCCGACCTCTTGTTTTAACACGTGGTGGGCTTTGAAGGTCATTCACATTGCTTAATGTCGCTTCTTCGTAGGTTAACAAACTTTTTCCTTTGCTTATCTCTTGATATTCTTCCATCTCCGCCATTACCTTGTCAAATGCTCGGTGCAGAATTCCGGTTAACTCTTCGGACTCGGATGCAAATTCACATATATTGTGCGACCAAAACACCAATTCGTCAAATCTCTTACTTCTCAGCTCCAGTAGAGGTTCATCTTGGTTGTTCTTGATGTGTGTATGCCTCCTCTTTATGTTCTTGCTCCAGTATTCCAATATATATTTCGGTGCCACGTTATCCACTCACTCAAAGCTTAGGACGTTTAGGGAATGGCAGCACAATATGCCCCTAGACTCAAACAGCAAGCAATGGCACTTTACATCTCGTGATGTTGCGTCATAGGTGACGCCAAACTTGTTGAATGTGGAGTTGGAAACCTGCTCTATGACTTTATATGTTGTGAAACCTAGGGTGGAATGCATTAATCTTGTGATACAATTCACTTTACCTCTGAATTGAGCTTGAACTTCCTTGAACTTCTCATGGGTATATACATGCTGAAACTGTGCCTTTATTGCTAATTTTGTTGCGCACGATATCACAGTGTGAAGATCTGTAGCATCGAATTCTCTCTCTGCTTGCTCTCTGCTTGCTAGGCAATTGTCGTATTGCTTCACGAATTGTCTCAAGGAACTATTCCATGTGATGAACTTGTTGAAAAATGAATGCATGCTCTCGCTCCTTTGTGTGCTTTTCATCCCAGCCCAGAAGTGGTGATCCAAGTAAATTGGAATCCATATATGCCGATCCTCATATAGCTCTGCAAAACAAACCGAACCCATAAGGTGTGCTGAACCGAAAACAGTGCATGCTTTGGGAAAAAAAGATATGAGCATGAAAATAATTCAAATTGAAATCTCAATTACCTGAAAGCCACTTGTTGCCTCCGAGGCCGTACTTTCTGAGGAAATCGATCCAGTTTATGTCAAATGCTTCTTCTATGTACGAGTTCCAAACAACATGTCTCATCTCTTATTCAATTTTGTTGTGTCCCTTGTAGCCGTTTAATTTGCTTGGGATCTTCTTCATAATGTGACAGATGCACCAGCGGTGAATTATTGTTGGCATGCATAGCTCAATTGCCCTTTGAATCGATGCGCATTGATCGGTAAGAATACCTTTTGGTGCCTTCCCTCCCATGCAATGTAGCCAACACTCAAATATCCATTTGAATGATTGGAGGTCCTCATTTTTCGTCAGCGCGCATCCGAGAAGTGTCGACTGGCCGTGGTGATTCACGCCTACAAAAGAACCTAAAACCAAATTGTACCTGCATCAATAACAAGCAGACCGTGGTGAACCGAAATATATACATGCACTGAACATCAAAATATATTTGAATGAACCGAATATCTGTTTGTGTTATAGGTGGTGTCAAATGAAACCACGTCTCCGAAATACTCAAATGCAGCCCTGCTTCTTGCATCGGCCCAGAATGAATGTTTAATTCATTGATCGCCTTCAAGGTTGAGCTCAAAGAAGAAATTTTGGTTCTTCTCTTTCATTCTTACTAGGTACTTCCCAAATTCTTTGGCATCGTCTTCTTCGAAAATATTCCGTACTTTCCTTGTGATGTAATTTCTGACGTCTTTTTCTGTAAAACCTAGTTCACGGTGGCTGCCAGCTGCTGCCACAAATGATTGGTAAGTTTTGTTCGGTCTGATTCTGGCTTCCTCGTGGGTTTTGATGGTGCGACGCACAAACATGCTAAGCTCCCTATGTTGTTTGAGCATCTCAGCCTGGTCTGGACAACAAGGATGTGAATGATTCAAAATAACTTTGGAAATTGTCTAAAGACCAACATCCTTCATTATGTGTACGTAAATTCTGGCCGGACAATTTAACCCAGCTGAAGGGTTTGTCTTCAAAGTTGGAGATATCTTGGATTTTCACCTCCCCTCTCTGGTGCATACAATTAGTTGATTCTTAATCTTGTCTCCATCCCGAGTCGTGTTCCTTATTTTCGTAGAAAAACTGGCAAGTTTGGAATAATATTTGTAGAACTTTCTAGCTTCTTCTAGTATCTTGAAAATCATTCCCACCTTTTGGACAAATTTTTCATCCACAACAGAGCTGGTCTGCATGGTAAACCGAAATCTTAATACAGTGAACCGAAATCTTAATTACGGTGAAACAATTATATAGTGCTTAGGGAACAAAACAATATATTCATCTAATTTTTTTTTAGACTCCTTTCTGCATACCAAACTGAACACATGGACATGGTGAAACAACTCTATAGTACTTACCGAACCAAAAAGTTACTCACAATGAACGAAACCATTATACATATTATCAATTCAATTCAGATATAGATCACCTCAGTCCATTCAATTCAACTCAAATAAAATTGGCAATTGCATTCCATTGAATTCGATTCGAAATTCAATAATCCAAACTTCATCAAATTGATGTGTTTCGGAAGAATTATCCAAATCGTACTCATTCAACTGATTTAAAGTTGATTCATTCATTATTTCAATTCAGAAGTGCAGATCGACGAAGAAAATGAAGAAGAAGAAGAACGACGAAGCTAATTATGTTGAAGTCAATCTAGATCCATAATGCAGAGAAGAAAAACGCGAACAGAGGAGAATAACGAATTTAATTAGGTTGAAGAAGAAGGAGGAGAAGAAGAAGAGAGAAGAGAGAAGAAGAGAGAAAGAAAACGCGAGAATAAAACAAAATTTACGTTGAGAAAGGTTTACGTTTAGAAAGGTTGATCACGCAAAAAAAAAATTACGTTATATACGTTATATGAAGCGCGTGTAAAACAAATGAGTGTAAAACATGTATAATGGACGGTACTTAGATAACATCCATATAATTTTTACATGGATGTGGAACTTTTCCGTTAATAAACAAACATCGTTATAAATCTATAAAACTATAAACAACAGCAGCCATATAGAGTGCTTTCTCAACACATCATACACTATTTATAAGAAAATTGTAACACACATCACGCTCCACTCACCTTTCTCTAAGATCATTCCAACCACAAACATAGATACAATAAACAATGTACAAAGAGTCACCGAATTTTCCTGGGTTTAATTTTCTCGTAATAACCACACGATATTTCAAAGTCAAAACACTAAAGTTTATGTACAAAGGTGTCCATACACCATAAAAAATAACCACATTAATAAATGCAAATTTATATTGTATTTTTCAGAAAAAAAAAAAAAGCATGCAAATGTGGGCATAGCTGAACCAAAGGTGTCCCACTCATTAAACTCAGGTCAATGTTGGGTTGGATGCCAGTGCCACCAACCTATCTCAACCCGTGTGCATCCGAACCTGCTCTTTCATTTATTTACAAAAATTTATTAACTTATTATTTATATTTTTTAAAATTAATTTCATTCAAAATCAATGATAATAATAATATAATATTCGAAACACATGTAAAGAGATTTACGCTGAAACAAAAGTCAAATAGTATGTGGATTTTAAATTTTATAAACAAAAATAGGTATTATTTATTGGTTTAATTACTCTGTTGGTCTCTATAGTTTTACAAAATTTTCAATTAGGTTCTTATACTTTTTTTTTTTAATTTAGTCCTTGCAGTAAATTTTTTTTTAATTAGGTCCCTACACTTTTTTTCTTTTTATTTAGGTCCCTATACCAATTCCTTTTCTTAGTTGGATCCCTATAAAATTAAGTCAATTACTACTAAGAGGGACTTAATTGAAAAAAAAAATTTGTGCAAGGACTAAATTAAAAAGAAAAAAAAGTATAGGAACCTAATTAAAAATTTTACGAAACTATAGGACCAACAGAGTAATTAAACCTTATTTATTTATTAAAAAAGCTGTACACCCCATAACTTGTGACCTAGATATAATTATATTTAATTCGATCTGGTAAGCTTTTTATTTTATTTTGGTTTGAGTATACCTTTTGATTGATAGATCCGGTAATACTATATATGCACACGTTGGTACAACCGTACGACAATATGCTTTAGGGATTTTTTATTTTGATAAATAAATTAATTATAATAATTATCGAAATAAATAATTTAAAAATTATTTATTAAAATAAATATTTTTTTTATCTCGTTTACAGTATAAACGAGATAAGATAGATAAATGCGAAATATGTATATCTCGTTTACAATGTAAATGAGATATATGTATTTTTTTTAAAAATTAAAAATAATAAAAAATATTAATATTATTAATAATCCAAATTTTTAGTATACAATTAATACATAAAAAAATTGGTAAAAGAGATTAAAATAAATATATTTGATCAATTAGTATTCAAAAAGGTTGAGGGAATAGTGGGAAGAGAATTGAAACGGTTATCTTATGTCCCACTATCCACGTGAGAGATAACCGTTTCAATTCTCTTTCCACTATCCCCATCAATCTCTCATCTCCTAACAATTAGTAAACGGTTATTTTTATTTTTCAAATTTAAATTAATACAATTGGATCATAATTTAAACTAAAATTTTGTATGTACTCTTTTTTAGTACTAATTGATCAAACATATTCATTTTAAAAAATTTTAAATTAAATTATGATCCAATTGGATTGATTTAAATTTGAAAAATAAAAATAACCCAATTGTTAGGAGAGATTCATGGGGATAATGGGAAGAGAATTGAAAGTTTGAAACGGTTATCTCTCAAGTGGATAGTGGGAGATAACTTGACAATAACCGTTTCAATTCTCTTCCCACTATCTCATTAACCTTTTTTTAGTACCAATTGATTAAACATATCTCTTTTAATCTTTTCTACCAACCTTTTTTTATGTACTAATTGCATGTTAAAAGTTTGGATTATTGATAATATTAATATTTTTTATTATTTTTAATTTTTTTAAAAAAAATACATGTATTTCATTTACGAGATATAGATATATGCAAAATTATCTCGTTTACAGTGTAAACGAGATTAGAGAAAAATATTTATTTTAGTAAATATTTTTTAAATTATTTATTTCAATAATTATTATAATTAATTTATTTATTAAAATAAAAAATTCTATGCTTTAGACAAACACAAAATGCTTTTATTTATTTATTTGTTCGAGCAAAGTATAATTTTGAGGATTTCGATTTTAAAAAAAATATATACCAATTAGGTTTTTTTATGATAATAATTAAATAGTAGACATATATATTTTTTCGTCAATAGATAATAAAAAACGAAATGGAAATGTATTTCGTTATCTGCAGTGGTATGTATTCTATTGCTATTACATGAGCATAAAAACGGTCTAATTGCCAATGAGTTGTAGCTCAAATGGCATAGTCTCCCTATACTCAATTAAGAGGTTGCGGGTTCGAGTCTCCTATCTTTGGTAAAAAAAAAAAAGGTCTGATTTTGGATAATGAAGCATTTATAATTTTTGAGCTTTTATATAATTTTTATCAGCTATTTTTTATTTATTATGAATCCTATCAAAACAAGTGAAATTTTACGTCAAAAATTACTATCTATATGACGATCTTTCATAAATAGACACGTTATAATAGTTAACGCTACACATAAGTATCATCCTTAAGCAGGGAAGAACCTAGAGGGGGCGAATAATGGCCTCGGCCCCCCAAAAATTTTAAAAAACTATATTTATATATGAGATATGTGTTTAAAAAAAAATATTATGTAATTTAATAATTTTATATGTATTATTTTTTATTATGTAATGAATTTATGTCTTAATTATTTAATTCACTAATATTTTTTACTTAACTAATTTAATATCATATCCTCAAATCTTTGTACCTTTCAAATTAGTTTTTATATAATAATTTTTATATTTATTTTTAAAAAAATCATTTATTTTTATTAACATATTTAATATTTATATTATTATATTAATAATGACTTACGTAGTTATATTTTAGTAATCACGTTATGTACTTTAGATATTCTTTTCTTATAAAAAATACTCATTTTTCTTCTAAATTTACATTGTTAAAAAAATTTATAAAGATATCTTAGATCTTGTATTTTATAAGGGTATTGTGTCTTTCAAATAATTAATAATTTATAATTTATTTTTAAATTTTTTAAAATTTTTTAAAGAATTAATTTTAATTAATAAGATATGTGATAATTTTTAACTAAACACGCTATAATTTATTGGTATTTTATAAGTTTATGATGTACTATTGATATTGTTATATTTTTTTATGTAATATTAAAAAAAATTATAAAAAAAATTATATATATATATATATATATATATATATATATAAATCTTTAAAAAATTAACTCTAACAACTATATATTAATTATTTTTATAGAATGAAAAAAATATCTAAAATTCGGCCTTCCATATTAAAATTTCTAGATCCGTCCCCGTCTTTAAGTTATATGTGATGGATTGATAGAAGTATATAATGTGTTCATCGTTTGCTATTTTAGTGATCAAATTGATACTTTTTTTTAGAAACTAATTAATCTAAAATCAAAATTTTTAAAGATCTAATTGTCATTTTACTCTATTTATTTTTAAACAAGAGGCAAGAAGATTGACCGTCAAAAAAATGTATTCATTTCTCAATTATGGTTTAAAGTATGTTTTAGTGATGTAGACCCATTATTCATTTCTCAACCCAACAATATTGCTTGAATATTCCTTTAATGCTTCAATTCAATATATAAGTCCAATGCCTTTAATAAGCACCGTTCAGCAAAATACAAAGGAAGAAGGCTATACATTTGTAAAGTGATAAATTGGGATTGGTCTTCATTATGAAAAATGAAGGACAGTTGGAACAAAAAGACATTAACAACACAACAAGGACAGCTGGGACACTCTCAAGACATTAGGACATCAACACACTCCAAAGACATCAGCAAATCAAAATGCAGAAGATCACAAGTAAAGTTTGGAAGAGCAAAACAAAAATGTAGAACTATGGACAGCAGTTAGAATGGCTCAAAAATGAAAGTGCTTTGCATGCCAAGGAAGATAGCAGCTCCAAGGACAACAGAGGTTGGTGGATCAGACCCTCCAACAAGCAGCATTAGTAGAGCAGGATGAAAAAAGGACTACATGCCATAGGAGACAGCTCCAACGGGTTGATGGTACGAGAAATCAGAAGAGGAAAGGAAGAACAAAGTGGAAGAGCAAGCTGATTCTATAAAGGAGGCCTCACTTCAACATTTGAAATCAAGGAAAATAGAGTGATATTAGAGCATCATCTCAAAACACTTGAGCTGAAATCATTTTCCTTTAATTTGTGCTTCATTTCAGATTTTCTTTGCTATGGCTATCTAATGTCATCTTTCTGTATTTGAGAAAAAGGCTTATGAATGTGAGTTGAAAAAGTCATGAGAGAAGAGGCAAAAGAGATGCATAAAAAAGCCAAAGAAATATTTCTATATAATATGATTTTGTTGAACTAAGATTTAGTTTTCCTTGCTAAGTTGGGATAGCACTTGGTGGTAAATTGAATCTGCGGATTCTCCTTGCCAAGTTGGGATAGCACTTGGTGTTTCTGAATCTGGCTAGGTTCTCCTTCCAAGTTGGGACAGCACTTGGGTTGCTCGGCTTTGGGGTAGAAAGCTTAGTGGAAGATACTAGATGAATTAGGTGGTAATTCATTAGTATTCGTGATTATACAGTTGATTATAGTGAAAATTCCACGATGGTTGTGGTGGAAACTAGATGTATGATTCATGGCACTTAGAATCCGAACCAGGATACATGCTAGCCTTTTTCTCTTCTCCCCTTCTCTATTTCTTTTCTGAGTATAAGACAAAATTAAAAAATCTCCTGCAAAATTAGCTTCCGCGAAAACAGAGCTTGAAACGTTCATTTTTGAGCCAACCTGATTCAACCTCCCTTCTCAAGTTCAATCAGTTCTATCAATTATTATCAGGAGTAAGGTCTCAAGGAGTCAAGTTTCATAGCTTGGAGCAAAGATCCATGGCCAACAATATGGGTCCCAACATCATGGCGTACACTCTCACTGAAGGGCAGTCGAATAATAGACCTCCTTACTTCAATGGCAGCAACTACTCTTACTGGAAAGAGAGAATGAGAATATTCGTGCAGTCAATTGACTACAACATTTGGAAGATTATTCTTAACGGACCAGACGTTCCAACAAAGCAAAATTCTAATGGAGAAATTGTGGCAAAGGAAGGCAATGAGTGGACAGAGGAAGAAAAGAAGAAGGTTGAACTCAATGCAAAGGCAATCAACCTAATGCATTATGCAATCAGTTTTGAAGAATACAGAAAAGTGTCAAGGTGCAAGACGGCTAAAAAAATCTGGGACAAGCTCAGACTCATCCATGAAGGTACTAAACAAGTGAGGGAGACCAGGATTGACATGCTGATGAAGGAGTATGAAATGTTCAATATGAAGGAGGAGGAGAGCATCGATCAAATGTTTGAAAGGTTCTCAATAATCATCAACAATTTGGATGCCATGGGGAAGAGCTATTCTGAAGAAACATTCGTAAGGAAGATCTTAAGGAGTCTTACTAAGAAGTGGAAAGTAAAAAGCGCAGCCATCTCTGAAAGAAATGATTTGATAAAAATCACCTATTTTGAGCTAAGAGGTAAGCTACTAGCCTATGAAACTACTCACATGTCTCAAGACAAAGATGATAAGAAGAAAAGTGTAGCACTGAAATCAAGAATGACAACTAAAGAAGAGGAATCTGATGACAGTTTCTCAAATGAAGAAATGGTGCTCTTTGCAAGAAAAATGAGGAGATTACTGAGATTCAAAAACAAAGACAAAGGAAGTTCTTCATCCAAAGACTTCAAGAAGGATCAAGACAAGTTTACATGTCACCACTGCAAGGGACTGGATCACTTTAAGTCAGATTGTCCTTAATTAAGGAAAGGCAAAAAATCAAAGAAGGACAAAAAGAAAGTGATGATGGCAATATGGGAAGACTTGGAAAATGACACCAGTTTTGAAGACTCAGAACAAGAGGCTCAACTATGTTTGATGGCTGATCACGATGATGAAGATGAGGTAGATCTCTCTGACCTATCTATTGATGAATTGCACTACATTATCAAAGACTTTACTATGAACTCTAAGAAACTCTTAGATAAATATGTTAAATGCAAGAAAGATAATGAAGTATTGAGAGCTAAAAATAATTTTTTACTAGAAAAAGTAAAGGCAACCGAAGCTTGTGATGAAATTTCATTAAAAGAAGAAAAAAATGCTTTAAGAGCTGAATTAAACAAATTCAAACTCAAGCATACGGTCACTGCCTCCACTAATTTGATTGCTAAAAATAAAAGGTTGAATGAACAAATTAAAAACCTTAATGAAGACTTAGCAAAATTTGTTCAAGGTTCACAAAATCTTGATAAATTACTTGCTTGTCAAAGATTTGGTTGTGAAAAATCTGGACTTGGATTCAAAGAAGAAAGTAATGCTATTTTCAAAAAAAATGTTAAAAAATTTGAAGCTTCCTCTTCCAAGATTTTCAAACAAAAAATTTTCAGTAAACCACAAAAATCAGTGAAAAAGAACCATTGCTATAAGTGCAATAGAAAAGGTCATGATCCTCAACAATGCTTCATCTTTTTAAGGTCTTTTGGTAATGATAGTAAATTATATAAAGTTGTTCATGATTATAATGCTCTTGGACAACCAAGAAGATTTCACATAAGAGGATCCAAATGGATTTGGATACTTAAGGTCAGTTGAAGAACATGCAGGTTTGCCTTATATCCAAGAAGAAATTGGACATGTGGTATCTTGATAGGGGATGTTCAAGGTATATAACCGGAAAGGATACTTTCCTCATCAAACTCAATAAGTATGACGGAGGATTTGTCACTTTTGGAGATAATGATAAAGGTAAAATAATTGTCATTGTTAAGGTTGGCAAAGATTTTTCTACTTGCATTGATATTGTCTTTTTGGTAGATGGGTTAAAGCATAATCTTTTGAGCATAAGTCAATTGTGTGACCTTGGATATACTGTAACCTTTAGAAAATTAGATTGTAGGGTCATAAATGAGAAAACAGGGGCTGTTTTATTTGTTGCCAAAAGAAGTGACAATGTTTATGGTCTCACACTAGATGATCTTAAAGTTCAAAATATGACTTGTTTCTCTTTAATAGAATTTAAAAAATGGATGTGGCATAAGAGATTAGGACATGCTAGCATGTTCCAAATCTCTAAACTTGTTAAAAAGGGTTTAGTAAGAGGTCTTCCTAATATTAAATTTGATAAGGACATCACTTGTGATGCTTGTCAAATGGGTAAACAAACAAAAACCTCTTTTAAACCCAAGGAAGATGTCTCAACTAAGAAACTATTGGAGCTGTTGCATCTTGATCTGTTCAAACTAACTAGGACTCAAAGTCTTGGAGGAAAAAGTTATGGCATGGTTATTGTGGATGACTACATACACTAGGTTTGGTTGGGTGTTCTTTCTAGCTCATAAACATGAAGCATTTTCTATTTTTGAAAAATTCAGCAAGAAAATTCAAAATGAAAAGAGTTTAAAAATTATTTCAATTAGAAGTGATCATGGCAAAGAATTTGAAAATCAATACTTTGAATCTTTTTGTGATGAACTAGGCATATCACACAACTTCTCATGTCCTAGAACACCACAACAAAATGGTGTCGTGGAAAGAAGAAATAGAAGTTTACAAGAAATGGATAGAGCTATGTTGTGTGAATATGAAGTTCCAAAATTCTTATGGGCTAAAGCTGTGAATACAGCTTGTTATATTTTAAATCGAACTCTCATAAGAAAATTTTTGAAGAAAACTCCATATGAACTTTGGAAAGGTTATCCACCTGATTTTAATTACTTTCGTGTGTTTGGTTGCAAATGTTTTATACTAAATATCAAAGAAAATTTGAGAAAATTTAATCCTAAAATACATGAAGGTATCTTTCTTGGTTATTCCACAAACAGCAAAGCCTATAGAGTATATAACAAGAACTCTAAAACTATTGAGAAGACCATGCATGTCACATTCTGTGATTCTAACTATATTTCTAGTGTTTGTATTGATGATAATCCAGGCTTTGAAGTTGAATTGACTAAAAACACTGAGACAGTTCAACAAAATTCAAGCCCTCAAGAAACTGCATCTGCAAGTAACGAAAACACTGATTCTGCAGGAGACAATTTGGAATTATCTCCCATCGCAACAGAAAATCCTGATGCAGAGGCAATTGTTAATCAAGAGGAACCTGAATCCTCAACCCAAACCAGAAGGCCAAGAGAATGGAAATTTCTGAAAAATTATCCTGAAGAGTTCATAATTGGTGATCCTTCCAAAGGAATGACTACTAGATCATCTTTGAAAAGAGCCGAATCCAACAACATTGCTCTCATATCGAAGATTGTTGATCCATCTTGGGTATTAGCAATGGAGGAGGAATTACAGCAGTTTGAGAAGAATCAAGTGTGGACCTTAGTGCTTCACTCAAATGGAAAGAAAGTCACTGGCACAAAATGGATTTTCAGAAATAAATTGAGTGAAGATGAAACCATTGTCCGAAACAAAGCAAGATTGGTTACTCAAGACTATGATCAAGAGGAAGGGATTGATTTTGATGAATCATTTACACCTGTAGCTCGAATGAAAGCCATTAGATTGCTCTTAGCCTATGCAACTCATTGCGACTTCAAGCTATTTCAAATGGATGTAAAAGTGTGCATTTCTCAATGGTATAATAGATAGATAGGTCTATGTGGCGTAACCTCTTGGGTTTGAAAACAAAACCTTTCCTAACTATATTTTTAAACTAGCTAAAGCCTTATATGGTTTAACACAAGCTCCTAGAGCTTGGTATGAGAGGCTTAGCTCATTTTTATTGAAAAACAATTTTCAAAGAAGAGCTACTGACACCACTCTATTTATTAAGAATTATAATAATCATTTTATTCTTGTGCAAGTTTATGTTGATGATATCATTTTTAGTTCAGCTGATGAGGCTTTGTATGCAGATTTTGCTAAGCTAATGGCAAGTGAATTTGATATGAGCATGATGGGAGAATTAACTTTCTTCCTAGGCTTGCAAATCAAGCAAACTGCAGAAGGCATTTTTGTTCATCAAGAAAAATATGCCAAGGAATTTGTCAAGAAATTTGGGATGGAATGTGCCAAGCCGATGGGAACCTCCATGCATCCAAATATCAAGCTTGACAAGGATGAACATGCTAGAGATGTTGATGAGACACGTTACAGAGGGATGATCGGTTCTTTGATGTATCTAACCTCCTCAAGGCCTGATATCATACAAAGTGTTGGTGTGTGCTCAAGATTCCAATCAAAACCTAAAGAATCTCATCTCTCAGCTGTCAAGAGGATCATCCGATATGTGCTTGGTACCACTAATTATGGTTTATGGTATCGCAAAACTGATTCCTTTCAATTAGTGGGTCATTGTGATGCAGATTTCATTGGGGACAGAATTGATAGAAGAAGCACAAGTGGCATGTGTTTCTTTCTTGGCAAATCTCTCAAGCAAGAAGTAAGCAACAATGGCAGTATCCACTACCAAAGCTGATGTTTTTGTCTCATAGGTTGAGATGAGATTATTCTGGGCAGATAATGAGTGGGCTCATTTATTAACTTGTCACTAACTGGAATAGTTGGAGGCTTCTCAAATTTGGTGGGCTTAGGGTGTTTGCTTACATACTCACAGATGGGCAACTTGTGTCCAAAAGTGTTGGGCCTACTTGGGACTTGAAATTTAAAACTATTGTTTTCTATTTTGACTTGGATTTATTTTTTGTTTTCAGCAATTAACTTTTTCATCTTCTGAAAACTTGGTTCATTTGGTTACTACTGTTAAACTCAATTTTTTCAAAATCTTTTTTAATATTTTCAAGTTGAGACCTTTGCACTACTTTAGGTCTATCTTTTTTTTCTCTTCATGAGTCGTTTCACACACGCCACTTTCCACTCTCTCACCCCACTTCTCATTCTGTGATACACTGGTTATGTTTGCTCTTCTTTCCAAAATTTTCATTTCATTTGTTTATTTATTGTTCAGGCACATGCATGCATGTGTGAGTTCGAAAAATGCTTTTCCTTTTGCCATGTTGCTTACAATTTTTTTTCAGTATTATAATGTTGATTTTAGGACTGAGATTTTTAGAGAATTTAAATTGTTATATTAAAGGGGGTGGTGTAGTAAAGAAAACAGCAACCAAGCGTAAAAGCACTGATAAGGATACTGAAGCTCCGGTTCATGGTCATGATCCATTGATTCTTAAGTCCAACTCAACTAAAATCCGAATCATGACTGGGATCATGGAGGATTTTCTCCAAGAATTCGTGAATCTAACGGATCTTCTCATCAACTTTGCGGCCGAAAAGGAAGAGAGCTGAAGGCATGGAGGAAATTGCGCTCAAGAAGACAAGGGTTGCATTCGCATTCTCAGAAATTATGTGGAGGAAATTGAAGCTGAGTGTACCACCACTGACAATGAGGATGAGGATGAAGGCTTCGATGACTCCAACTCTGATGCCTAGCTACTCTCATCTCTAATTTAACACTTTGCTTTGCTACTACTTCAGACTGCATGTGTTTAGCCACTAACAAATTTTTTGCAGGGTCTTTCATTTTCCTCCTTAATGACAAAAGGGGGGAGAAAAGAAAAGAAAAGTTAGATTTGGCTTAAGTTATGAATGATGATGCTTAATGATATGTATTGTCTTGTGTTTTACTGTGTTACTCTGCTTAACTTTAATTGCTCTATGCTCTGTGTTATTATTGTTGTGATATATTGCTTTGGTAATTGTTCTTGGCTATTTTAAGTTATAACCACTTGAAGAAGTAAGCCATGATTAAGGGAAAGAAATGCTAATTTTGAGGGGAAGCACTACACATTTTAGATGGTCAACAAAGGAAAGTGTTCTCAACTCATTTAAATTAATATTTTAAATTCAATTATCTTCTTTTATCATGTTTGTCATCAAAGGGGAGATTGTTGAGCTAAGTTTGATTTTGGGCTTATATATAGGATGACAAACATTTATTGGATTAAAAGCCCAATTATGGTTTAAAGTGTGTTTTAGTGATGCGGGCCTATTATTCATTTCTCAGCCCAATAATGTTGCTTGGGTATTCCTTTAATGCTTCAATTAATGCATAAGTCCAATGCCTTTAACAAGCACCGTTTAGCAAAATGCAAAGGAAGAAGGCTATGCATTTGTAAAGTGATAAATGGACATTTGTCTTCATTATGGAAAATGAAGGACAGTTGGAACAAAAGGACATTAACAACACAACAAGGACAGCTGGGACACTCTCAAGAGATTAGGACATCAACACACTCTAAGGACATCAGCAAATCAAAATGCAGAAGGTCACAAGTAAAATTTAGAAGAGCAAAACAAAAATGCAGAGCTATGGACAACAGTTGAAATGGCTCAAAAATGGAAGTGCTTTGCATGCCAAGGAAGATAGCAGCTCCAAGGACAACAGAGGTTGGTGGATTAGACCCTCCAACAAGCAGCGTTAGTGGAGCAAGATGGAAAAAGGACTACATGCCATAGGAGACAACTCTAACGGGTTAATGGTACGAGAAATTAGAAGAGGAAAGGAAGAACAAAGTGGAAAATAGAGTGATACAAGAGCATCATCTCAAAACACATGAAAAGCCATGAGAAATATTTCTGTGTAATATGGTTTTGTTGAACTAAGGCTTAGTTCCCCTTGCCAAGTTGGGATAGCACTTGGTGCTAAATCGAATCTGCGGATTCTTCTTGCCAAGTTGGGATAGAACTTGGTGTTTTTGAATCTGGCTAGGTTTCCCTTCCAAGTTGGGACAACACTTGGGTTGCTAGGATTTGGGGTAGAAAGCTTAGTAGAAGATACTAGATGAATTAGGTTGTAATTCATTAGTATTGGTGATTGTAATAAGTTGATTATAGTGAAAATTCTACCATGGTTGTGGTGGAGACTGGACGTAGGATTTATGGCACTTAAAATCTGAACCAGGATATATGCTGGCCTCTTTCTCTTCTTCTCTTCTCTGTTTCTTTTCTGAGTATGAGACAAAACGAAAAAATCTCCTGCAAAATTAGCTTCTGCAAAAACAAAGCTTGAAACGTTCATTTTTTAGCCAACTTGATTCTCTATAGCCCCCCTCAAACTCAGAGTGATGTTAGGAACCACTCTGAGTTTGCTTTTGCATTTGTTAAAGGATGCTGATGGTAGTAACTTGGTAAGTATGTCTACTGTTTGAGAATCAGCAGGGATATGAACTATGTGTAATTGTTCCTTAGCCACACAATTTTGAATGAAGTGTATATCAATTTCAAAGTATTTGCTTTTGCTATGAAGAATTGGATTGGCTGAGAGCATGACTGCACTAAAATTGTCATAGAATATAGTTTGAGCAATTGGTTGAGGAACATTGAGCTTAGAAAGCAGCATGATCACTGATGAGCGGATAATTTATACGCTTTTTGGCATTATTTTTACACAGTTTTCAGTATAATTTAATTAGTTTTAGTATATTTTTATTAGTTTTTAATTAAAATTCACATTTCTGGACTTTACTATGAGTTTGTGTGTTTTTCTGTGATTTCAGGTATTTTCTGGCTGAAATTGAGGGACTTGAGCAAAAATCAGATCCAGAGGTTGAAGAAGGACTGCAGATGCTGTTGGATTCTGACCTTCCTGCACTCAAAGTGAATTTTCTGGAGCTACAGAACTCAAAATGGTACGCTCTCAATTGCGTTGGAAAGTAGACATCCAGGGCTTTTCAGAAATATATAATAGTCCATACTTTGCCCGAGTTTAGACGACGCAAACTGGCGTTCAACGCCAGTTCCATGCTGCATTCTGGAGTTAAACGCCAGAAACAGGTTGCAAAGTGGAGTTAAATGCCAGAAACAGGTTACAAACTGGTGTTCAACTCCAAGAGAAGCCTCTACATGTATAAAGCTCAATGCTCAGCCCAAGCACACACCAAGTGGGCCCCAGAAGTGGATTTCTGCATCATATACTAATTTCTGTAAACCCTAGTAACTAGTTTAGTATAAATAGGACTCTTTACTATTGTATTTACATCTTTGGATTATCTTTTGATCCTTTGATCACGTTTTGGGGGTTGGCCATTCGGCCATGCCTGGACCTTATCACTTATATATTTTCAACGGTAGAGTTTCTACACACCATAGATTAAGGTGTGGAGCTCTGCTGTTCCTCATGAATTAATACAAAGTACTACTATTTTTCTATTCAATTCAAGCTTATTCCTTCTCTAAGATATCCATTCGCACCTAAGAACATGATGAATGTGATGATTATGTGACGCTCATCATCATTCTCACCCATGAACGCGTGCCTAACAAACACTTCCGTTCTATATGCAAACAAGCTAGAATGAGTATCTCTTAGATATCTAATACAGAGGGCCGAGTCCGAGATATTAGAATCTTCGTGGTATAAGTTAGAACCCATGGACGGCCATTCTTGAGATCCGGAAAGTCTAAACCTTGTCTGTGGTATTCCGAGTAGGATCTGGGAAGGGATGGCTGTGACGAGCTTCAAACTCGCGAGTGCTGGGCGTAGTGACAGACACAAAAGGATAGTAAATCCTATTCCAGTATGATCGAGAACCGACAGATGATTAGCCATGCAGTGACAGCGCATTGGACCATTTTCACAGAGAGGATGGGATGTATCCATTGACAACGGTGATGCCCTACATAAAGCTTGCCATGGAAAGGAGTAGGAATAATTGGATGAAGATAGCAGGAAAACAGAGGTTCAAGGGGAACGAAAGCATCTCTATATGCTTATCTGAAATTCTCACCAATGAATTACATAAGTATCTCTATCCTAGTTTATATTTCAATTATGTTTTAATTATCAAATCTCCATAACTATCTGAATCCGACTGACTGAGATTTACAAGGTGACCATAGCTTGCTTCAAGCCGACAATCTCCGTGGGATCGACCCTTACTCACGTAAGGTTTATTACTTGGACGACCCAGTGCACTTGCTGGTTAGTTTTGCGGAATTGTGACAAAGTGTGATTCACGTTTGAGAGCACCAAGCCATTGGCGCCATTGTTGAAGATCACGATTTCGTGCACCAAGTTTTTGGCGCCGTTGCCGGGGATTGTTCGAGTTTGGACAACTGACGGCTCATCTTGTTGCTCAGATTAGGTAATTTTATTTTATTTTTAAGCTTTTTATTTCTTATTTTTGAAAAAAAATAATACAAAAAACTTTCTTCTTTTTCGTTTTTCCCAAAATAATTTTCGAAAAAACAAAAAAAAATAACAAAATCATAAAACCAAAAATATTTTGTGTTTCTTGTTTGAGTCTAGAGTTAAGTTTTAAGTTTGGTGTCAATTGCATCTTTTTAATTTTCTAAAAAAATTATTTTCGAAAATTTCATGCATTGCATTCTTCATGATCTTCAAGTTGTTCTTGGCCAGTCTTCTTGTTTGATCTTCATATTTTCTTGTTTTGTGTCTTTTCTTGTTTTTCATATGCATTTTCAATTTGTTAGTGTCTAAAGTTTGAAAATTTCTAAGTTTGGTGTCTTGCATATTTTTCTTTTCATGAAAATTTTCAAAAAAATAAGTCTTGATGTTCATCTTGATCTTCAAAGTGTTCTTGGTGTTCATCTTGACATTCATAGTGTTCTTGCATGCATCACATGTTTTGATCCAAAATTCTCATGCATTGAGTCTTTTTGATGTTTTTCTCTTTCTTTATTAAAATTCAAAAATAAAAAAATATCTTTCCCTTTTTCACTCATAAATTTTCGAAAATTTGAGTTGACTTTTTCAAAACTTTTTAAAATTTAGTTGTTTCTTATGAGTCAAATCAAATTTTCAATTTAAAAATTCTATCTTTTTCAATTCTTTTTCAAAAATCAAATCTTTTTCAATTTTTCTTTCATATTTTTGAAAATTTCAAATTAATTTTCAAAATCTTTTTCTTATTTTTATTCCATATTTTCGAATTCAATGCTAACAATTAATGTGATTGATTCAAAAATATTAAGTTTGTTACTTGCCTAATAAGAAAGGTTCAATCTTTAAATTTTAAAATCAAATCTTTTTGTTTCTTGTTAGTCAAGTAATCAACTTTAATTTTCAAAATCAAATATTTTTAAATTTCTTTTTCAAATCTTTGTCAAAATAAATTTCAATTACATCTTTTTCAAAATCAATTTCAAAATCTTTTGTAACTTCTTATCTTTTCAAATTTGATTTTCAAATCTTTTTCAATTAACCACTTAACTTTTTGATTGATTCTTATCTTTTTCAAAACTACCTAACTAATTCTCTCTCTCTAATTTTCGAAATCTCCTTCCCTCTTTTTCAAAATTCCCTTTTTTCTAACTAATTGTTTTAATTTTTAATTTAATTTGATTTCAATTTTAATTTTCGAATTTTAACTTTAATTTTAAAATATTTTTATTTTATTTATTTAAATTTTTGAATTCTTCTCTTCCTCACCTCCTTCTATTTATTTATTCATCTACTAACACTTCTCCTCCACCCAAAAATTCGAACCCCATCTTCCTCTCTGTGTTCGAGTTTTTCCTCTTCTCCTTCTTACATTCTTCTCTTCTTATACTTGCATAAGGAATCTCTATACTGTGACATAGAGGATTCCATATTTTCTTTGTTATTCCCTTCTTTGTCATATGAGCAGGAACAAGGATAAGAACATTCTTGTTGAAGCTGATCCGGAACCTAAAAAAACTCTAAAGAGGAAGCTAAGGGAAGCTAAAGCACAACTCTCTGGAGAAAATCTGACTGAAAATTTCGAAAAAGAAGGAGACATGGCCGAAGATAACAATAATACAAGGAAGATGCTTGGTGACTTTATTGCACCTAATTCCAATTTACATGGAAGAAGCATCTCAATTCCTGCCATTGGAGCAAACAACTTTGAGCTTAAACCTCAATTAGTTTCTCTGATGCAACAGAACTGCAAGTTCCATGGACTTCCATCTGAAGATCCTTTTCAGTTCTTAACTGAATTCTTGCAGATCTGTGATACTGTTAAGACCAATGGGGTTGATCCCGAGGTCTACAGGCTTATGCTTTTCCCGTTTGCTGTAAGAGACAGAGCTAGAGTATGGTTGGACTCTCAACCTAAAGATAGCCTGAACTCTTGGGATAAGTTGGTCACGGCTTTCTTAGCCAAGTTCTTTCCTCCTCAAAAGCTTAGTAAGCTTAGAGTGGATGTTCAAACCTTTAAACAGAAAGAAGGTGAATCCCTCTATGAAGCTTGGGAGAGATACAAGAAACTAACCAAAAATTGTCCTTCTGACATGCTTTCAGAATGGACCATCCTGGATATATTCTATGATGGTCTGTCTGAGTTATCAAAGATGTCATTGGACCATTCTGCAGGTGGATCCATTCACCTAAAGAAAACGCCTGCAGAAGCTCAAGAACTCATTGACATGGTTGCAAATAACCAGTTCATGTACACTTCTGAAAGGAATCCTGTGAATAATGGGACACCTATAAGGAAGGGAGTTCTTGAGATTGATACTCTGAAAGCCATATTGTCTCAGAATAAAATATTGACTCAGCAAGTCAATATGATCTCTCAGAGTCTGAATGGATTGAAGGAATCATCCAACAGTACTAAAGAGGCATCTTCCGAAGAAGAAGCTTATGATCCTGAGAACCTGCAATAGTAGAGGTGAATTACATGGGGGAACCCTATGGAAACACCTATAATCTCTCATGGAGAAATCACCCAAATTTCTCATGGAAGGATCAACAAAAGCCTCAACAAGGCTTTAACAATGGTGGAAGAAATAGGTTTAGCAATAGCAAGCCTTTTCCATCATCCACTCAGCAACAGACAGAGAGTTCTGAGCAGAATCTATCTAACTTAGCAAATATAGTCTCTGATCTATCTAAGGCCACTGTAAGTTTCATGAATGAAACACGGTCTTCCATTAGGAATTTGGAGGCACAAGTGGGCCAGCTGAGTAAAAGAGTCACTGAAACTCCTCCTAGTACTCTCCCAAGCAATACAGAAGAGAATCCAAAAAGAGAGTGCAAGGCCATTGATTTAACCATCATGGCCAAACCTACAAGGGAGGGAGAGGACGTGAATCCCAGTGAGGAAGACCTCCTGGGACGTCCAGTGATCAACAAGGAGTTTCCCTCTGAGGAACCAAAAGAATCTGAGGCTCATCTAGAGACCATAGAAATTCCATTGAACCTCCTTATGCCATTCATGAGCTCTGATGAGTATTCTTCTTCTGAAGAGAATGAAGATGTCATTGAAGAGCAAGTTGCCAAGTACCTTGGTGCAATCATGAAGCTGAATGCCAAATTATTTGGTAATGAGACTTGGGAAGATGAATCTCCCTTGCTCATCAATGAACTGAGTGATCTGGATCAACTAACATTGCCTTAGAAGAAACAGGATCCTGGAAAGTTCTTAATACCTTGTACCATAGGCACCATGACCTTTGAGAAGGCTCTATGTGACCTTGGGTTAGGGATAAACCTCATGCCACTCTCTATAATGGAGAAACTGGGAATCTGTGAGGTGCAAGCTGCCAGAATCTCATTAGAGATGGTAGACAACTCAAGAAAACAGGCTTATGGACAAGTAGAGGACGTGCTAGTAAAGGTTAAAGGCCTTTACATCCCTACTGATTTCATAATCCTAGACACTGGGAAGGATGAGGATGAATCCATCATCCTTGGAAGACCCTTCCTAGCCACAGTAAGAGCTGTGATTGATGTGGACAGAGGAGAATTGATCCTTCAACTGAATGAGGACAACCTTGTGTTTAAAACTTAAGGATCTCCTTCTGTAACCATGGAGAGGAAGCATGAAAAGCTTCTCTCACTGCAGAGTCAACCAAAGCCCCCAAAGTCAAACTCTAAGTTTGGTGTTGGGAGGCCACAACCAAACTCTAAGTTTGGTGTTGAACCCTCACATTCAAACTCTAAGTTTGGTGTTGGGAGGTTCCAACAATGCTCTGAACATCTGTGAGGCTCCATGAGAGCTCACTGTCAAGCTATTGACATTAAAGAAGCGCTTGTTGGGAGGCAACCCAATGTTATCTAATTATATTTATTTATTTTCCATTGTTATTTTATGTGTTCTTTAGGTTGATGATCATGTGAAGTCACAAAAATTACTGAAAAATAAAAAACAGAATGAAAAATAGAATGAAAAATAGCACACCCTGGAGGAGAACAGTCTGGCATTTAAACGCCAAAAACAAGCATCTGTCTGGCGTTTAACGCCAGAAACAGGCACCAAGCTGGCGTTTAACGCCAGAAACAAGCATCTACCTGGCGTTAAACGCCAGAACAGAGCATGGAAGTGGTGTTTAATGCCAGAAATAGGCAGCAGTCTGGCGTTAAATGCCAGGATTGCATGTATAGGGCATTTTACATGTCTAAAGGGTGCAAGAATGAAAATCCTTGACACCTCAGGGTCTGTAGACCCCACAGGATTCCCACATAATCTGTGGATCCCACAGGATCTCCACCACTTCTTCTCTCCCCTTCACACCTTTTCATAACTCTCTTCCCCAAATACCCCTCACCAATCACCTCAATCACTCTTTCCCATCACCTCTTCACCACTCACATCCACCCTCTCTTCCCCATAAACCCTACCTACCTTCAAAATTTAAACTAATTTCCCTCCCAAACCCAACCCTAATGGCCGAACCCTACACACCCCCTCACTCCTATATAAACCCCTCACTCCTTCTTCATTTTCACACAACACAACCCTCTCTTCTTCTCTTTGGCCGAATACATCTTCTTCCCCCATCTCCTCCATTTTCTTCTTCTTCTACTACTTTCTTTCTTCTTTTGCTCGGGGACGAGCAAATATTTTAAGTTTGGTGTAGTAAAAGCATAGTTTTTTGTTTTTCTATAACCATTTATGACACCTATGGCCAGAGAAACCTCTAGAAAGAGGAAAGGAAAGGCAAAAGCTTCCACCTCTGAGTCATGGGAGATGGAGAAATTCATCTCAAAAGCTCATCACTAAGAAAAGGATGGAGCAAATAAGAGATCATGGACCTCAACATGAGCATGAGAAAATTCGCCACCATGAAATCCCTGAGATGCCTCAGGGGATGCACTTTCCTCCACAGAATTATTGGGAGCAAATCAACACTTTCCTAGGAGAATTAAGTTCCAACATGGGACAACTAAGGGTGGAGCACCAAGAGCATTCCATCATCCTCCATGAAATTAGAGAAGATCAAAGAGCTATGAGGGAAGAGCAACAAATACAAGGAAGAGACATAGAGGAGCTCAAAAGCACCATTGGTTCTTCAATAATAGGAAGACGTCACCCTCACTAAGGTGAACTCATTCCTTAATCTCCTTGTCTATTTATTTTACTGTTTTTTGATTTTTGAGCTTTATGTTTTATTTATGTTTGTCTCTTATTACATGATCATTAGTGTCTAAGTGTCTATGCCTTAAAGTTATGAATATGAATCCATCACCTCTCTTGAATGAAAAATGTTTTAAAAACAAAAGAACAAGAAGTACATGGTTTCGAATTCATCCTTGAAACTAGTTTAATTATTTTGATGTGGTGGCAATACTTTTTGTTTTCTGAATGTATGCTTGAACAGTGCATATGTCTTTTTGAATTTGATGTTTATGAATGTTAAATATGTTGGCTCTTGAAGAATAAAGAAAAAGGAGAAATGTTATTTAATAATATGAAAAATCATAAAAATGATTCTTGAAGCAAGAAAAAGCAGTGAATACAAAAGCTTGCAGAAAAAAATGGCGAAAAAAAAAAGAGAAAAAAAAGCAAGCAGAAAAAGCCAAAAGCTCTTTAAACCAAAAGGCAAGAGCAAAAAGCCAATAGCCCTTAAAACCAAAAGGCAAGGGTAATAAAAAGGATCCAAGGCTTTGAGCATCAGTGGATAGGAGAGCCTAAAGGAATAAAATCCTAGCCTAAGCGGCTAAACCAAGCTGTCCCTAACCATGTGCTTGTGGCGTGAAGGTGCCAAGTGAAAACTTGAGACTGAGCGGTTAAAGTCGAGGTCCAAAGCAAAAACAGAGTGTGCTTAAGAACCCTGGACACCTTTAATTGGGGACTTTAGCAAAGCTGAGTCACAATCTGAAAAGGTTCACCCAGTCATGTGTCTGTGGCATTTATGTATCCGGTTGTAATATTGGAAAACAAAGTGCTTAGAGCCACGGTCAAGACTCATAAAGTAGTTGTGTTCAAGAATCAACATACTAAACTAGGAGAATCATTAACACTATCTGTATTCTAAGTTCCTATAGATGCCAATCATTCTGAACCTCAATGGATAAAGTGAGATGCCAAAACTATTCAAGAGGCAAAAAGCTACAAGTCCCGCTCATCTGATTGGAGCTAAGTTTCATTGATATTTTAGAATTTATAGTATATTCTCTTCTTTTTATCCTAGTTGATTTTTAGTTGCTTGGGGACAAGCAACAATTTAAGTTTGGTGTTGTGATGAGCGGATAATTTATACGCTTTTTGGCATTATTTTTACACAATTTTCAGTATAATTTAATTAGTTTTTAGTATATTTTTATTAGTTTTTAATTAAAATTTACATTTCTGGACTTTACTATGAGTTTGTGTGTTTTTCTGTGATTTCAGGTATTTTCTGGCTGAAATTGAGGGACTTGAGCAAAAATCAGATTCAGAGGTTGAAGAAGGACTGCAGATGCTGTTGGATTCTGACCTTTCTGCACTCAAAGTGGATTTTCTGGAGCTACAGAACTCCAAATGGTGCACTCTTAATTGCTTTAGAAAGTAGACATCTAGGGCTTTCCAGCAATATATAATAGTCCATACTTTGTCCGAGTTTAGATGACGCAAACTGGCGTTCAATGCCAGTTCCATGCTGCATTCTGGAGTTAAACGCCAGAAACAGGTTGCAAAGTGGAGTTAAACGCCAGAAATAGGTTACAAACTGGCGTTCAACTCCAAAAGAAGCCTCTACACGTGTAAAGCTCAATGCTCAGCCCAAGCACACACCAAGTGGGCCCCATTAGTGGATTTTTGCATCATATACTCATTTCTGTAAACCCTAATAACTAGTTTAGTATAAATAGGACTCTTTACTATTGTATTTACATCTTTGGATTATCTTTTGATCCTTTGATCACATTTTGGGGGTTGGCCATTCGGCCATGCCTGGACCTTATCACTTATGTATTTTCAACGGTAGAGTTTCTACACACCATAGATTAAGGTGTGGAGCTCTGCTGTTCCTCATGAATTAATACAAAGTACTACTGTTTTTCTATTCAATTCAAGCTTATTCCTTCTCTAAGATATCCATTCGCACCCAAGAACATGATGAATGTGATGATTATGTGACGCTCATCATCATTCTCACCCATGAACGTGTGCCTAACAAACACTTCCGTTCTACATGCAAACAAGCTAGAATGAGTATCTCTTAGATATCTAATACAGAGGGCCGAGTCCGAGATATTAGAATCTTCGTGGTATAAGTTAGAACCCATGGACGGCCATTCTTGAGATCCAGAAAGTCTAAACCTTGTCTGTGGTATTCTGAGTAGGATCTGGGAAGGGATGGCTGTGACGAGCTTCAAACTCGCGAGTGCTGGGCGTAGTGACAGACGCAAAAGGATAGTAAATCCTATTCCAGTATGATCGAGAACCGACAGATGATTAGCCATGCTGTGACAGCGCATTGGACCATTTTCACAGAGAGGATGGGATGTAGCCATTGACAACGGTGATGCCCTACATAAAGCTTGCCATGGAAAGGAGTAGGAATGATTGGATGAAGATAGCAGGAAAGCTGAGGTTCAGGAGGAACGAAAGCATCTCTATACGCTTATCTGAAATTCTCACCAATGAATTACATAAGTATCTCTATCCTAGTTTATATTTCAATTATGTTTTAATTATCAAATCTCCATAACTATCTGAATCCGCCTGACTGAGATTTACAAGGTGACCATAGCTTACTTCAAGCCGACAATCTCCGTGGGATCGACCCTTACTCACATAAGGTTTATTACTTGGACGACCCAGTGCACTTGCTGGTTAGTTGTGCGGAATTGTGACAAAGTGTGATTCACGTTTGAGAGCACCAAGCCATTGGCGCCATTGTTGAAGATCACGATTTCTTGCACCAATCACCCATAAAATTTCAGCTCCAGCATCAGCAAGACAACAAAATTCTGCTTCTGTGGAAGAATGGCTAACTGCAGTTTACTTGCGACTGCACCAAAACACATGATTGCAGCTAAGAAAGACACAGTATCCACTCATGGATCTTATATCTTTAATGTCACTAGCCTAGTCAGCATCTGCAAAGACAAGGACTCGAAGATCAGAAGACTTAGGAAAACATAAACCATGGTTGTATGCACCTGCAAGATATATAAGAATCCTTTTGAGGGCTGGCCAGTGATATGGCTTTGGTTCCTTCATAAATTGAATGACACGATTCACAAAGAAAGCAATATCTAAATAAGTAAGTGTAGTATATTGAAGTCCACTTACAAGAGATCTATATAAAGTAGGATTCTCATATGGAGCAAAACCTTGAGAAGTTAGTTTTAAAGAAGAAAGCATGGGAGTGAGGACAGGTTAAGATTGAGACAAACTTGCTCTTTGTAAAAGATCAACATTATATTTGGTTTGAGATATGTGCAAATCACCAGATTCAAGCATATTAAATCCAGACCCAGAAAATATTTTAAGGTACCAAGGTCCTTAAGAGAAAAGATGGAATCTAATTGTTTAATAAGTGTATCAATTTCAATGCTATTGCTGCCCTGTAATCACAATGTCATCCACAAAAACAATAAGATAAATTGTAAAGTGTTTAGTGATTCTGATAAACAAGGATGTATTATCTTTTGGTATTAGTGAATCCAAAATAAAAAACAGTGGTGCTAAGCTTAGCTAACCAAGCTCTTGGAGCTTGTTTTAAGCCATAAATGGCTTTGTCAAGCTTGCATACAAGAGAAGAATCATTCGAGACAAAGCCCGGAGGTTGAATCTTGTAATCATCTTCATGCAATTCTCCATTGAGAAATACATTATTGAAGTCAAACTATCTCAAAGGCCAACTTTGTGAGACAGTAAGAGAAAGAACAATTCAAATGGTTGATGGTCGAATCACAGGGCTGTATATATGAATGAAATCAATTCTCTCAATTTGATGACACCATTTGGCCTAATCAGGCCTTGTGTTCTTTAATGATATTATCAGAATCTCTTTTGATAGCATAGACCCATTTACAACCTATTATAGTTGAATTTCGTAAGGGAGAAGTAAGTTGTCAAGTGTGGTTTTTAATCAAAGAATCATATTCTTCCCCTAGAGCTTGGAACCAGTGATCACAACCTAAAGCTTGAGATAAATTCTTAGGAGGAGACTAAATCAAATCAGCATTGGAGGTGATAGCTGCTAAAGCTCTTGGTTTATAAATTCCAGCTTTTGATCTAGTGATCATGTTGTGAGTATTGGAAGAATTTTGAGGAACATATGTAAAGATGATAAGTGCAGGAGGAAGTTGTATTTCACAACTAGTGATAGGTATGACAGTGGAATCACTACTTGATGTTGAGTGTCTTGAGAAAAATGAGATGAAGCATGATGAAATAATGGTAAATTATCAAAAAAGAAGGATCTGCAGAATTATAGCCAGATGAGTGGTGCACAAAATCGTGATTGTTCATTCCCCAGCAACGGCGTCAAAAACTTGGTACGCACGTTCATAATCTCAATTCTTTTTTACAACTCCGCACAACTAACCAGCAAGTGTACTGGGTCGTCCAAGTAATAAACCTTACTTGAGTAAGGGTCGATCCCACAGAGATTGTCGGCTTGAAGCAAGCTATGGTCATCTTGTAAATCTCAGTCAGGCGAATTCAAATGGTTATAGAGATTTGATAATTAAAATATAAATAAAAAATAAAATAAGATAGAGATACTTATGTAATTAATTGGTGAGAATTTCAGATAAGCGTATGGAGATGCTTTGCTCCTTCTGAATTTCTGCTTTCCTACTGCCTTCATTCAATCATTCATACTCCTTTCCATGGCAAGCTGTATGTTGGGCATCACCGTTGCCAATAGTACTTTGCATTAATTCATGAGGAGCAGCAGAGCTCCACACCTTAATCTATGAGGTGTAGAAACTCCACCGTTGAAAATTACATAAGTGAAAGTGGTCCAGGCATGGCCGAATGGCCAGCCGCCCTAAACGTGATCAATGATCAAAAGTGATACAAAGATAGTCTCAAAAATGATCAAAAGATGTGAAATAAATCACTAAAAGTAGTTTTTATACTAAGCTAGTAGCTAAGGTTACAGAAAATAAGTAATTGATGCAGAAATCCACTTCCGGACCCACTTGGTGTGTGCTTGGGCTGAGCATTGAGCTTTCATGTGTAGAGACTCTTTTTGGAGTTAAACGCCAAGTTGTAGCCTGTTTCTGGCGTTTAACTCTGGTTTGCAACCTGTTTCTGGCGTTTAACTTCAGAATAGGGCAGGAAGTTGGCGTTTGAACACCAGTTTGCATCATCAAAACTCGGGCAAAGTATAGACTATTATATATTGTTGGAAATCCCTGCATGTCTACTTTCTAACGCAATTGAGAGCGCGCCAATTGGGTTCCTGTAGCTCCAGAAAATCCATTTCGAGTGCAGGGAGGTCAGAATCCAACAGCATCTGCAGTCCTTCTTCAGCTTCTGAATCAGATTTTTGCTCAAGTCCCTCAATTTCAGCCAGAAAATACCTGAAATCACAAAAAAATACAAAAACTCATAGTAAAGTCCAGAAATGTAATTTTTTATTTAAAAACTAACAAAAATATACTAAAAACTAATCAAATCATACTAAAAACTACTTAAAAATAATGCCAAAAAGCGTATAAATTATCCGCTCATCACAACACCAAACTTAAATTGTTGCTTGTCCCCAAGCAACTGAAAATCAAATAGGATAAAAAGAAAAGAATATACTATAAATTCCAAAATATCAATGAAACTTAGCTCCAATTAGATGAGTGGGACTAGTAGCTTTTTGCTTCTGAACAGTTTTGGCATCTCACTTTATCCTTTGAAGTTCAGAATGATTGGCATCTATAGGAACTCAGAATTTAGATAGTGTTATTGATTCTCCTAGTTTAGTATGTTGATTCTTGAACACAGCTACTTTATGAGTCTTGGCCGTGGCCCTAAGCACTTTGTTTTCCAGTATTACCACCGGATACATAAATGCCACAGACACATAACTAGGTGAACCTTTTTAGATTGTGACTCAGCTTTGCTAGAGTCCCCAATTAGAGGTGTCCAGGGTTCTTAAGCACACTCTTTTTGCTTTGGATCATGACTTTAACTTCTCAGTCTCAAGCTTTTCACTTGACACCTTCACGCCACAAGCACATGGTTAGGGACAGCTTGATTTAGCCGCTTAGGCCAGGATTTTATTCCTTTAGGCCCTCCTATCCATTAATGCTCAAAGCTTTGGATCCTTTTTACCCTTGCCTTTTGGTTTAAAGGGTTACTGGCTTTTTGCTCTTGCCTTTTGGTTTAAAGAGCTCTTGGCTTTTTCTGCTTGCTTTTTCTTTTTCTTCCCTCTTTTTTTTCTTTTTTTTTTATATTTTTTTCGCAAGCCTTGTATTCACTGCTTTTTCTTGCTTCAAGAATCAATTTTATGATTTTTCAGATTATCAAATAACATTTCTCCTTTTTCATCATTCTTTCAAGAGCCAACAATTTTAACATTCATAAACAGCAAATTCAAAAGACATATGCCCTGTTCAAGCATTCATTCAGAAAATAAAAAGTATTGTCACCACATCAGAATAATTAAACTAATTTCAAGGATGAATTCAAAATCATGTACTTCTTGTTATTTTGTTTTTTTTTAGAACATTTTTCATTTAAGAGAGGTGATGGATTCATAGGACATTCATAGCTTTAAGACATAGACACTTAAACACTACTGATCATGTAGTAAAGACACAAACATAAATAAAACATAAGATTCAAAAACCGAAAAACAGAAAAATTAAATAGACAAGGAGATTAAGGAATGGATCCACCTTAGTGAGGGTGGCGTCTTCTTCCTCTTGAAGAACCAATGGTGTTCTTGAACTCCTCTATGTCTCTTTCTTGCCTTTGTTGCTCCTCCCTCATGGCTCTTTGATCTTCTCTAATTTCATGGAGAATGATGGAGTGCTCTTGGTGCTCCACTCTTAGTTGTCCCATGTTGGAACTTAATTCTCCTAGGGATGTGTTAATTTGCTCCCAATAGTTTTGTGGAGGAAAGTGCATCCCTTGAGGTATCTCAGGGATTTCATGATGAGAAACTTCCTCATGTTCTTGTTGAAGTCCATGAGTGGGCTCTCTTGTTTGCTCCATCCTCTTTTTAGTGATGGGCTTGTCCTCTTCAATGAGGATGTCTCCTTCTATGTCAATTCCAGCCGAATTGCAGAGGTGACAAATGAGGTGAGGGAAGGCTAACCTTGCCAAAGTGAAGGACTTATCAGCCACCTTGTAGAGTTCTTGAGGTATAATCTCATGAACTTCCACTTCCTCCCCAATCATAATACTATGGATCATGATGGCCCGGTCTATAGTAACTTCAGACCGGTTGCTAGTGGGAATGATTGAGCGTTGGATGAACTCCAACCATCCTCTAGCCACAGGCTTAAGGTCATGCCTTCTCAATTGAACCGGCTTGCCTCTTGAGTCAATTTTCCATTGAGCTCCTTCCTCACATATGTCTATGAGGACTTGGTCCAACCTTTGATCAATGTTGACCCTTCTAGTGTAGGGGCGTGCATTTTCTTGCATCATTGGCAAGTTGAACGCCAACCTTACATTTTCCAGACTGAAATCTAAGTATTTTTCTCGAACCATTGTAAGCCAATTCTTTGGATTCGGGTTCATACTTTGATCATGGTTCTTAGTGATCCATGCGTTTGCATAGAACTCTTAAACCATTAAGATCTTGACTTGTTGAATAGGATTGGAGAGAACTTCCCATCCTCTTCTTCTAATCTCATCTCGGATCTCCGGATACTCACTCCTTTTGAGCTTGAAAGGGACCTCAGGGATCACCTTCTTCTTGGTCACAACTTCATAGAAGTGGTCTTGGTGGACCTTTGATATGAATCTCTCCATCTCCCATGACTCAGAGGTGGAAGCAACAGCCTTCCCTTTCCTCTTTCTTGAGGTTTCTCTGGCCTTAGGTGCCATTATTGGTTATGGGAAAAACAAAAAGCAATGCGTTTACCATACCAAACTTAAAATATTTGCTCGTCCTCGAGCAAAAGAAGAAGGAAAATAGTAGAAGAAGAAGAAAATGGAGGAGATGGAGGGGAAGTGTGTATTCGGACAAGGGGGGAAAGAAGTGTTTGTAATGTGTGAAAATGAGGTAATGTTGAGGGGTTTATATAGGGGTGGGGGAAGGGTTAGGTTTCGTGTATTAGGGTTGGGTTTAGGAGGGAAAGGATTTTGAATTTGGAGGTAGGTGAGGATTTTGGGGAAGAGTGTTATGAAAGGATGTGAAGAGGAGAGAAGAAGAGGTGGGGTAGGTGGGGATCATGTGGGGTCCACAGATCCTGAGGGGTCAAGGACTTAGCATCCCTGCTCCTTTTAGGCGTGCAAAACGCCCTTAGAGTGCACTCTGGCGTTAAACGCCAAGTAGATGCTCTGTTCTGGCGTTAAACGCCAGTCTGGTGCCTGTTTCTGGCGTTAAACGCCAGAATGGTGCCAGACTGGGCGTTTAATACCCATTTTACTACTTTTACTGGCGTTTAAACGCCAGTAAGCTCTTCCTCTAGGGTGAGCTGTTTTTCATGCTATTTTTCATTCTATTTTGATTTTTCAGTTGTTTTTGTGACTTCACATGATCATCAACTTAAAGAAAATATAAAATAGCAATGGAAAATAGATAGATATAATTAAATAACATTGGGTTGCCTCCCAACAAGCACTTCTTTAATGTCAATAGCTTGACAGTGAGCTCTCATGGAGCCTCACAGATAATCAGAGCAAGGTTGGGACCTCTCAACACCAAACTTAGAGTTTGGTTGTGGCCTCCCAACACCAAACTTAGAGTTTGAATGCGGGGGTTTTGTTTGACTATGTATTGAGAGAAGCATTTCATGCTTCCTCTTCATAGTTACAGAAGGAGAACCTTGAGTCTTGAATACAAGGTAGTCCTCATTCAATTGAAGGACCAACTCTCCTCTGTCAACATCAATCACAGCTTTTGCTGTGGCTAGGAAGGG
Source organism: Arachis hypogaea (assembly GCF_003086295.3). NCBI lineage: Eukaryota > Viridiplantae > Streptophyta > Magnoliopsida > Fabales > Fabaceae > Arachis > Arachis hypogaea. Next base: position 17,044,795 of record NC_092049.1, read on the forward strand.
TCTGCCAAGGATGATGGATTCATCCTCATCCTTCCCAGTGTCTAGGATTATGAAATCAGCAGGGATGTAAAGGCTTTCAACCTTCACTAGCACGTCCTCTACTAGTCCATAAGCCTGTTTCATGGATTTATCTGCCATCTCTAGTGAGATTCTTGCAGCTTGTACCTCAAAGATTCCCAGTTTCTCCATTACAGAGAGTGGCATGAGGTTTATCCCTGACCCCAGGTCACACAGAGCCTTCTCAAAGGTCATGGTGCCTATGGTACAAGGTATGAAGAATTTTCCGGGATCCGGTTTCTTCTAAGGTAATGTCTGCCTCATTAATGCATTCAGCTTCATGATTGCTCCTAGATATTTAGCAACTTGCTCTTCAGTGATGCCTTCATCCTCTTCAGAGGAAGAATATTCATTAGAGCTCATGAATGGCAGAAGAAAGTTCAATAGAATCTCTATGGTCTCTGTATGAGCCTCAGATTCCTTTGGTTCCTCAAAGGGGAACTCCTTTCTGTCCAGAGGACGTCCCATGAGGCTTTTCTCACTGGGATTCACATCCTCTTCCCTCTCTCCAGGTTTGGCCATGTTGGTCATGGTTATGGCCTTGCATTCTCTCTTGGGATTCTCTTCTGTATTGCTTGGGAGAGTACTGGGAGGAGTTTCAGTAATCTTCTTACTCAGCTGACCCAGCTGTGCCTCCAAATTTCTAATGGAGGACCTTGTTTCATTCATGAAACTTAGTGTGGCCTTGGATAGATCAGAGACTATGGTTGCCAGGCCAAAATGGCTCTGTTCAGAATTCTCTATCTGTTGCTGAGAAGATGATGGAAAAGCTTTGCTATTGCTAAACCTATTTCTTCCACCATTATTATTGAAGCCTTGTTGAGGCTTCTGTTGGTCCTTCCATGAGAGATTTGGGTGACTTCTCCATGAAGGATTATAGGTGTTTCCATAGGGTTCTCTCATGTAATTCACCTCTGCCATTGCAGGGTTCTTAGGATCATAAGCTTCTTCTTCAGAAAATGCTTCTTTAGTACTGTTGGATGCAGCTTGCAATCCATTCAAACTCTGAGAAATCATATTGACTTGCTAAGTCAATATTTTGTTCTGAGCCAATATGGCATTCAGAGTATCAATTTCAACAACTCCCTTCTTCTGAGGCGTCCCATTGTTCACAGGATTCCTCTCAGAGGTGTACATGAACTGGTTATTTGCAACCATTTCAATGAGTTCCTGAGCTTCTGTAGGGGTTTTCAGATGAAGAGATCCTCCTGCAGAATGGTCCAATGACATTTTTGACAACTCAGACAGACCATCATAGAATATACATATGATGCTCCATTTTGGAAGCATGTCAGTAGGACACCTTTTGATCAATTGCTTATATCTTTTCCAAGCTTCATAGAGGGACTCACCTTCCTTCTGCCTGAAGGTTTGGATTTCCACTCTAAGCTTGCTCATCTTTTGAGGTGGAAAGAATTTGGCCAGGAAAGCACTGACCAGCTTTTTCCAAGAGTTCAGGCTTTCCTTAGGTTCTGAATCCAACCATGTTCTAGCTCTGTCTCTTACAGCAAAAGGGAAAAGCATAAGCCTGTAGACCTCGGGATCAACTCCATTGGTCTTGACAGTGTCACAGATTTGCAAGAATTCAGCTCGGAACTTATGAGGATCTTCCAATGGAAGTCCATGAAACTTGCAATTCTGTTGCATTAGAGAAACTAATTGAGGCTTAAGCTCAAAGTTGTTTGCTCCAATGGCAGGAATTGAGATGCTTCTTCCATAGAAGTCAGAAGAGGGTGCAATAAAGTCACCAAGCAACTTCCTTGTATCTCCACCATTGTTATTGGGTTCGACCATGTCTCCTTCTTTTTCGAAAATTTCTATCAAGTCCTCTCCAGAGGGTTGTGCTTTAGCTTCTCTTAGTTTCCTCTTAAGAGTCCTTTCAGGTTCAGGATCAGCTTCAATAAGAATGTCTTTATCCCTGTTCCTGCTCATATAAAAAAGAAGAGAACAGAAAATATGGAATCTTCTATGTCACAGTATAGAGATTCCTTTATGTGAGTAGAAGAAGAGAAGAATAGAAGAAGAAGAAGAAGAAGAGAAAAATTTGAACATAGAGAAGAAGAGGGGGTTTGAATTATGAGTAGAAGAGAAGTTTTAGTAGATAAATAAATAAATAGAAAGAGATGAGAGGGGGAAGAATTCGAAAATTAAAAGAGAAATAAAATTAAATTAAAATTTAAAGCAATTAGTTAATTAAAAGGAATTTTGAAAAAGTGGGGAGGATTTTTCGAAAATTAGAGAGAGAAAATTAGTTAGGTGGTTTTGAAAAAGATATGATTGAAATAGAAAACTTTTAAAATCAAACAAAAAGTCAAGTAGTTAATTGAAAAAGATTTAAAAATCAATTTTGAAAAGATAAGAAGTTAGAAAAGATTTTGAAATTAATTTTGAAAAAAATATGATTGAAATCCATTTTGAAAAAGATTTGAAAAAGGAATTTAAAAATATTTTATTTTTGAAATTAAAGTTGATTACTTGACTAACAAGAAACAAAAGATATGATTTTAAAATTCAAAGATTGAACCTTTCTTAATAGGCAAGTAACAACTTGAAATTTTTAAATTAAAACATTAAATGTTAGCATTTAATTTTGAAAATATGAAATAAAAATAAGAAAAAGATTTTTGAAAATCAATTTGAAATTTTCAAAAATATGAAAGAAAAAATGAAAAAGTTTTGATTTTTGAAAAAGATTTGAAAAAGATAGAATTTTTAAATTGAAAATTTGACTTGATTAATAAGAAACAATTAAATTTTAAAACTTTATGACTAAATCAAATCAAATTTTCAAAATTTATGAGTGAAATAAGGGAAAGATATTTTTTTTATTTTTGAATTTTTAATGAAGAGAGAGAAAAACACAAAAATGACACACAACATGAAAATTTAAGATCAAAACACATGATGCATGCAAGAACTCTTTGAATGTCAAAATGAACACCAAGAACACTTTGAATGTCAAGATGAACACCAAGAACATATTTTTGAAAATTTTTAAGAAAAGACACACATGCAATACACCAAACTTAGAAATTTTAATGTTGAGACACTAACAAATTGAAAATGCATATGAAAAACAAGAAAAGACACAAAACATGAAAATGCAAAGATCAAACAAAGAAAATCATCAAGAACAACTTGAAGATTATGAAGGACACATGCATGAATTTTCGAAAATTTTTTAGGAAATTAAAAAGATGCAATTGACACCAAACTTAAAATTTGACATAAGACTAACAAGAAACACAAAATATTTTTGGTTTTTATGATTTTATTAATTTTTTTTAATTTTCAAAAATTATTTTGAAAAAGAAAAATAAGGATTTCAAATTTTTTAATAAGAATTCCAGGAATCATGCAATGTTAGTCTAAAGCTTCGGTCCAAAAATTTAGACATGGCTTAATAGCCAGCCAAGCTTTATGTGAAAGCTTCGGTCAAAAAATTTAGACATGACCAATGGCCAGCCAAGCTTCAGCAGAACATTACATACAACAGCTAAATTGATGAGAAAGACAAAGAAGCTCTTCTAAGGATAAGTGAAACCTCGGTCCAAAAGATTAGACATGGCTTAACAGCCAGCCAGGATTCAACATATCTCATGAAACTCTAGAATTCATTCTTAAAAATTCTGAAGTCGTAGAATAATTTATTTTTAAAAAATTTTTGAAAATTTTTTGAAAATAAAAATAATTAAAACAAAAACTTAAAAGTAAAATAAAATTACCTAATCTGAGCAACAAGATGAACCGTCAGTTGTCCAAACTCAAACAATTCCCGGCAACGGCGCCAAAAACTTGGTGCACGAAATCGTGATTGTTCATTCCCCAGCAACGGCGCCAAAAACTTGGTACGTACATTCATAATCACAATTCTTTTTCACAACTCCGCACAACTAACCAGCAAGTGCACTGGGTCATCCATGTAATAAACCTTACGTGAGTAAGGGTCGATCCCACGGAGATTGTCGGCTTGAAGCAAGCTATGGTTATCTTGTAAATCTCAGTCAGACGGATTCAAATGGTTATGGGGATTTGATAATTAAAATATAAATAAAATATAAAATAAGATAGAGATACTTATGTAATTCATTGGTGAGAATTTCAGATAAGCGTATGGAGATGCTTTGCTCCTTCTGAATTTTTGCTTTCCTACTGCCTTCATTCAATCATTCATACTACTTTCCATGGCAAGCTGTATGTTGGGCATCACCGTTGTCAATGGCTACTTCCCGTCCTCTCCGTGAAAATGGTCCAAATGCGCTATCACCGCATGGCTAATCATCTATCAGTTCTCGATCATGTTGGAATAGGATCCATTGATCCTTTTGCGTCTGTCACTATGCCCAACACTCGTGAGTTTGAAGCTCGTCACAGTCATCCCTTCCTAGATCCTAGTCGGAATACCACAGACAAGGTTTAGACTTTCCGGATCTCAGAAATGGCCGCCAATAATTCTAGCTTATACCACGAAGACTCCGATCTTTCGGAATGGAGGCTAAGAGATACACGCTCGATCTAAGGTAGAACGGAAGTGGTTGTCAGGCACGCGTTCATAGGTTGAGAATAGTGATGAGTGTCACGGATCATCATATTCATCATGTTGAAGTGCAAGCGAATATCTTAGAATAGGAATAAGCTTGAATTGAATAGAAAAACAATAGTAATTTGCATTAATTCATGAGGAGCAGCAGAGCTCCACACCTTAATCTATGAGGTGTAGAAACTCCACCGTTGAAAATTACATAAGTGAAAGTGGTCCAGGCATGGCCGAATGGCCAGCCCCCCTAAACATGATCAATGATCAAAAGTGATACAAAGATAGTCTCAAAAATGATCAAAAGATGTGAAATAAATCACTAAAAGTAGTTTTTATACTAAGCTAGTAGCTAGGGTTACAGAAAATAAGTAATTGATGCAGAAATCCACCTCCAGGCCCACTTGGTGTGTGCTTGGGCTGAGCATTGAGCTTTCATGTGTAGAGACTCCTTTTGGAGTTAAACGCCAGGTTGTAGCCTGTTTCTGGCGTTTAACTCTGGTTTGCAACCTGTTTCTGGCATTTAACTTCAGAATAGGGCAAGAAGTTGGCGTTTGAACGCCAGTTTGCCTCGTCAAAACTCAGGCAAAGTATATACTATTATATATTGCTGGAAAGCCCTGCATGTCTACTTTTCAACGCAATTGAGAGCGTGCTAATTGGGTTTCTGTAGCTCCAGAAAATCTATTTCGAGTGCAGGGAGGTCATAATCCAACAGCATTTGCAGTCCTTCTTCAGCCTCTGAATCAGATTTTTGCTCAAGTCCCTCAATTTCAGCCAGAAAATACCTGAAATCATAGAAAAACACACAAACTCATAGTTAAGTCCAGAAATGTGATTTTTTATTTAAAAACTAATAAAAATATACTAAAAACTAATCAAATTATACTAAAAACTACTTAAAAACAATGCCAAAAAGCGTATAAATTATCCGCTCATCAATGAGTCATTGGAATATAAAGAAGAAGAGTTAGGAATATTAACAATAGTAATATAAGGAACTGAAGAAGAAGTTGGTTGAGAAGCGGCTGACTTGGGAGGGAAGAAAGTTGGGTAAAGAAATAATTTTTCATCAAAAATTATATTTTTCACTATGAAAACCTTTCTTTCATTAGTGAGGCATTTAAAATCTCTAGATTGGGGAGCATGTCCTAAAAAGATACACTGTTGGGATCTAAAATCTAATTCGTATTGATTGTGTGAGTGAATATAAGTGAATTAGTTAGTCTTTATTGGTTTTTTATTGTTGTTATAGTATAGGTAATTTCACTATATATGTTGTATTACTCCATTATCTGGTACAGTAGCTACAATTACAATGTATGAATTTCAGTTTCACTTCCGTGTCTCAAGTCTCCTTCTCTAATTCTATTTTCTGTATCAGTGCATGAGAACACTCCCATGCTTCCAATTCTTTACTCTATCTCAATTGTTGTTATGGTATCCAGAGCTTGAGATCCTACTTTTCTTCAAATTCTGATTCTTTTTTTTTTCATTTTCTTTCAATTTTTGTCCCAATTTTTTTCCTCTTGTCTCTATTCTTTCCCTTTTTTTCCTTTCTTTTCTTGATTTCTTCAATTTGGTGTTCCATCATGTAAATTACTCTATCAGAATCTTCAATCAAGATATCGATCTCCCTAATTTCTGAGAAGTTGGATCATAATAATTATAATACATGGAGACACCAAGCTTTGCTTACAATTCAGAGTTTATGTCTTGAAGATCACTTGTACCAAAGCAAGATTCCACAACAATACGAAGAAGATGCTTTCAAGAAGACTAAAACAGAAACTGAAGCCTTCAAACAATGGAGATTAGATGATCATACTCTATCAACTTGGGTTCTTGCATTAGTCATAAAAGCCCATAAGATCCTTTAGTGTTATCAATTTTAAGAAATTTGGAATGCACTCAATGATTATTTTGCTGATACCTCTACCACAAGAATTCGAAGCTTAAAAGCTCAACTGAAATCAATAAGAAAAACTAGATCGATACCAGATTATCTTCCAAAAATCCAAGATCTTGTTGACTCTCTACAATCCATTGGATATCAAATTCAACAAGATGACCATATCTTAGCAATTCTTGATGGTTTACCTGAGGAGTATACTGTCTTTATTACTTCTGTAATGTCAAAATTATCAGCCTATAACGTGCCTGAAGTTGAGTCTTTCCTCAAAGCCTATGATGATATGTTTGAAGGATACAAGAAACCACAAGGTGGCATCCCCATGGCAAATCTGGCACAAGCACCATCACCGAATAACATTCAATCAGAGACAGGTTCTTTTATTTGAAGAGGAAGATGGGGAAGATTTAGAAGAGGAGGTCATTTTTCTAGTCAAAGTAATCGACCTCAGTGTCAACTTTGTGGTCACCAAGGCCATGTGGTTCACACTTGCTTCCATAGATTTGATCCTAACTTTCAAGCTTATGGAAATAGCTCACAATCACCACAATCTACATTCTCCTACTCTAACACAACCACCACCACCATCATCACAGTTCCATTAACCAAGAGCTTATTTCTCAAATTCTCATAATTATTAAGAATCTGTATGGTACCCAGATTCAGGAGCAAGTCACCATGTCACACCATATTCACTCAACTTGTTGAATTCCAACTCTTCAATTCCAGATTCTAATAAATTATTTGTAGGTAATGATCAAGATACGAAAATTCTAGCTCAAGGAACCTCAATTCTTTGTCATAAAGACAGTAAAATCAAGTTTTTTTAAAACAAATTACTTCATGTCCCTGAAATCACACAAAATTATTAAGTGTATCTCAATTCGCTTTAGATAACCATGTCTATTTTGAATTTTGGCCTTATGATTGTATTGTACGTGACTAGGACTCTCAAGAAATTCTTCTCCAAGGCAAAGCTAGAAATGGCATATACTCTTTTAAAAATTTGTTTGTTCCTGTGCCTAATAAGTCCTTAATCCACAGTTCTTTGAATAATTCTATTTCTTGTAAGCATAGCATTACAGATTCTTCTATTAAAAAAGCATTTGTAGCTCAAAGCAACAAAATGTAACCCTTGACCTTTGGCATAAATGCCTAGGTCACAGTTTAATAAAAACTGTAATTTTTGTCTTGAAAACATATGGAATTTTTGCTCAATTTGATTCTAATTTTGTTCAAATATGTGAATATTGTGCTATGAGAAAAATGCATTAGTTGCCTTTTGCAAAATCTGAATCAGTCTATACAACACCATTGACCTTATTTTTGTTGATATTTGGAGGGCCGCCTCTATGATATCTAAAAATGGATATAGGTACTACAACTCATTTGTGGATGCTATTACAAAATACATAACTATTTTCTTACTAACTCATAAATCTCAGTCACTACAAGCATTGAAAAATTATAAAGTATTTATGAAAACTCAAACAGGATTGAAGATTAACGCTTTGCAAACTGATAGAGGTATGGAATTCATGTCACACTCCTTCACTCAATTTTTAACTAAGCATGGTATTATGCATAGAATTTCATGTCCCTACACACATCAACAACAAGGTAGTGTAGAAAGAAAACATAGGCATATAACTGAAGTAAGATTGTCACTTTTGGCTACTGTTGCATTACCAGTGTTATTTTGGGAAGACTTCTTTACATCAGTAGTATATATCATCAATAGATTACCAAGTTCTTCATTAGAAAATAAATCACCTTTTGAAACTTTATTTGAAAAATTACCAGATTATAAGAACTTTAAAATATTTAGATGTGCTTGTTTTCCTTATTTAAGATCTTCTAACAAAGTAAAGTTTGCTTTTAAATAAAAAAAAAGTGCTTATTTCTTGGCTATGATAGTAACTACAAAGGTTATAAGTGCATGACTAAAGATGGGAAAATTTACTATTCGAGACATGTGATATTTGATGAAACTGAATTTTCTTATAATTCTCTATTTCACAATAAAAATATAGTAGTGAACCAGGATACAATTAAAGATCTGCTAGCTTTTACATTCAATATTTCACCCAAGACTTCTAACCCTCTCCAAACTCTACCTCTTCTAGATATCTCAGATTCTCCCTCATCGACTACTTGCCTTAACACTCAAATTACTGGGCATACCCCTTCTAGTACTAGCCTCAATCAGAATTTTTCCATCCCAATTTCAGGCCTTAAAATCTGTCTACCTTTTAAAAATGCTACAAACACTAGTTCTACTACATCTTCTAATACTCACAATATGCTCACAAGATAAAAAACTAGAAACAACAGATCTCAAGCATTAGCTATAACTTTAGTAGAACCTTATGATTTGATTAACAATATCCCAAAGAATGTTAAACAAGCCTTTCAATGTTTACATTGGAAAAATACAATGGATGCTGAAATTCAGGCTTTAGTAAGATATAACACCTGGGATTTAGTTGAACCACCAAAGCATAAAACTATTATTGATTCTAAATGGGTATTTGCTATAAAAAAAGATCTGTTAGGCAACATCATCAGGTACAAAGCCAGGTTAGTTGCAAAAAATTTTTTGCAAGTTGAAGGCATATATTATAGCCAAATAAACAGTCCACTTGTGAGACCTACTACTGTGAGAATTGTAATTACTATAGCTCTATCACTTGAATGGACACTAAGAAAATTTGATTTTGATAATGCCTTTCTGAATGGCATTCTTGAAGAAGAGGTACACATGTCTCCACCAGCAGGTTATCAATTTGGGAATGCATCACAAGTTTATAAGTTGAACAAAGCAATCTATGGATTAAAGCAAGCTCCAAGAGCTTCGTTCAATATACTGACTGCTACGTTATTATAGTTTGGTTTCACCAGAACCAAAAGAGATATTTCATTATTTGTTAAACACACCAGTACATCTACCACCTTTCTCTTAGCCTATGTAGATGACATTGTTGTCACTAGAAGTGACACTGGTGAAATCGACAAAGTTATCTTTGATCTCAATAAAATTTTTTCGCTTAAAGATCTGAGAAAACTCGGTTATTTTCTTGGGTTAGAATTTTCTTATTTAATAGATGGATCCATTATAGTTTCTCAACAAAGGTATGCTCGAGATCTATTACAAAAAGCCAAAATGGACACTGCAAATTCAATGCCTACTCCCATGGTCTTAGTCTTGAAGCTTACATCAAATGGTGCTGAGCATTTTTAGGATCCAAAATTGTAGAGAGATTGTTGGATCACTTCAGTATTTGACTATTTCAAGACCAGATCTTACTTTCTCTGTGAACAAG